>NC_139248.1:7088849-7833004 GCF_977018435.1 Lepisma saccharinum | reverse complement strand
AGTGGTCTCCTGCAATGTGGATGTCCACATCGAGGAAGGTCACTTGGTCTTTGGAGTGGAACCAGGTGAATTTGAGGGTGGTGAACTCATTTAGTCGCACCCCCACTTTCTACCTCCTCCCGAAAATTCACAACCTAACAACCCCGCGGGAGACTCATTGTGTCCAGCTACAACTCACCCACTGAACGCATTTCAGCCTTTCTAGACTCTCACCTCCAACTCCTCGTCCAAGCCCTGCCCTCCTACCTCCGTGACACCAACCACTTCCTCAACATCATCCAAAACTTACCATCCCTACCACCCAACACCATCCTCACAACAGTTGATGTCACATCCCCTTTACACAAATATTCCCCATGCCCATCTGGCCTCCGTGCCACGGAATCATTTCCTTAACAGCCGACCCAAACGCCCACAATCCCAGCACTCACTTCCTGATACAACTAGCCAACCTTTGTAACTTACCTGCAACAACTTCTGCTTCGGTGACCAAGCATTACCTGCAGATACGTGGCACAGCTATGGGTACCCCGCATGGCCCCCCTCTTATGCCAACCTCTTCATTGGCAGGCTGGAACAGGAATTCCCTTGACTCCCAGCAACTGAAACCACTCCTCTCTGGCTAAGATTCATTGATGACATTTTTCTCCTCTGGACACATGGCGAACCCTCCCTCACGAACATTCCTAAACCGACTAAATGAGTTCACCACCCTCAAATTCACCTGGTTCCACACCAAAGACCAAGTGACCTTCCTCGATGTGGACATCCACATTGCAGGAGACCACTTGGAAACATCCATACATATCAAACCAACCAACCACCTCCAGTATCTCCACTACTCCAGCTCACACCCCTACCACACCAAAAAAGCCATCCCATTTTCCCTTGCCCTCAGAGGCCAGCGCCTCAACTCATCCCCCTCATCCTGCCAAAACCACACAACCTATGCCTGCACCCAAGCCCTAACCAACCGTGGTTACCCCTCCACCCCTCATCAACAAACAAATCACTAGAGCTAACTCCCACAAACCGCACCAAACAACCCAAAACCAACACCTCCAACTCTGATCACCCAAATACCCACCCTCATATTACGAAATCAGACATACCCTCCACTCCCTCCTCCCCATCCTGCACAGTGATCCCGAGACCAGAGACATCTTTCGGGAAAAACCTAGGGTCGTCTTCCGTCGCCCCCCCAACCTCCAAAACATCTTGGTCGGAAACACCCCCACCCCTTCCGCACCCCTTCCCCCAGCCCACAGGTGCAACAAACCCAGATGCAAGACCTGCCCCATACTCATCACCTCCCCACCCTCCTGATCCCTACAGCGGCAGGTGAGTTCACCCTTCACCCTAAGGGCATCTGCCACTCATCCAACCTAATTTACACCCTCATCTGTCAAATCTGCGGCAACTTCTACCTAGGCGAAACCTCCACCCCCTTGAATCTAAGGATAAATAATCACCGTTCCTCCACCCAAAACTCCGATTTCACAGTTGCCAATCCACACCAACAGCCATAACACCACCTTCAATAACCTGCTTCCGTGTTGCCATCATCCACCTTTTACCCCCCCCCCCGCTGCTGTGACACATCTTTCCGCAGGCGATGGGAAAGGGCCTATATAGCAGGGCCATGCACGCCACTATACCCCAGGACTCAACCTAGCCAACCAGTAACTCTTTCCTCTCCTCCCCAAAACTACCCACCCACCTTACAGTAAACACTGGCTATAAGTATTTCTGTTTCCTTCCTTCAACTGTTTCTGGCAACACTGACCGTAGAGACACTACGGTCAGTATTCTGTGCCTCTACTCAAAAGTGTCGTCGATCTTTTATCTACCCTTCTTGAAAATGCGACTCAGATCGCGAGAATATTGAATTATTTCTATTTGTGTGGTAAGTGTTTACTGTCTCCTTCATTATTTGTATTTATCCGCCCTTCTGACACCATTTCTAACCCTATTCCTGTGTTTATATATATATATATATATTATATATATATATATATATATATATATATATATATATATATATATAGTAATATTCATTCATTCATTCATTGTTTTCTGCCTAATTGGCAGGTTTTTCACTGCAATCTCCAGCTTTCCCAGTTCTCTGCCTTACGCTTCGTAATAGCATACGACCCAGTTAATTTAATATCATCCATAAGCTGATATCTCTTTCTTCCACGGACTTTTCATCCTTCAACCATTCCCTTCCAAGGCATCTCTTAGCAGGCAGTTTCTTCTTAGACAGTGTCCTATACCAGTTTCTTTTCCTCTTCTTGATGGTCTCCAGTATAGATCTTTTTTCACCAACTCTTTTCAGTACGGCTTCGTTTCTTACCTTGTCCGTCCATATATATATATATATATATGTATGTATATGTATGTATATGTATGTATGTATGTATGTATTGATACTGTGTAATTTACTGGTGCAACAGCCATAAACTTCATGTATATTAGTATTTTAGGGTTAATCTAGAAGAATGAGAGTGAATTATGAATTCATCAAATGATGACGGAAACACAAAGAGTAGTGAGGAATTGAATCCACAATTGAAGGGCTCTGATGTAAAACATGGTAAGTGACATTTTGGTCATCTATTAATTCATTAAGAAAAAAGGTTATTAGAAGCTATACTTTAGATAAATTGTTTTTGTGTTGTGTTTACCAATGTCAGAAGGCTTCACAGAGTCCAATGCACAAGGCATGACATGGAATTTACAAGTGGAAATTGAAGGATACCTCTTTTTACTTTGTAACTCAATAATGACCAAACCCTTCAATTCATAATTTTGCATAATGTCATGGTATCACTGCACCATACAGGGAATTTTCATTTCTATCTTCTATCTCTTGTCAAGGACATTTGTATCTTTTTTATTTTTTATTCATTATCCATGGGTGAATGGCCACATGTAAATCTGACATATTAGTAACGTCACAAAATTCAGTATTCAGCAACCAAGTTAAAATCCGGCTCAAGTTCAGATTGTTAAATTATGAACTAATCATGGTAAAACTAGCATTCTTTTACATAGTTCCATTTCTATTTATGTTTGCTAGCACATACAGTACCTTGGAGGCTCAGTGATGATTACTTATGCGAATTTTCTAGAGAAAGCTTTTGCTTTCTGATTCTTTGCGAGCAGACATTTGATTACCGTCCGTCTTGGATACTTATTGCTACTGCCATCTTCTTCACATGAGTGGAGTGTCAAATGCCCTATGCCTTAAATACTTTCGTTGTTAGATTAGGGGGTCAGGTTTAGGGCTCTTAGCATTAATAAAACATCCCTATATGCTTCAAATATATGGTGTGCAAATGATCATGCCAGCTACTTTTCAAATGATCATTTCTCCGATAACTAATATTTAGTGAAGCTGTACTTGTTTCTCCAAGCTTTGAACTTACTTTCAAAATCGTTTCCGGTATTCTAAACCATTTTCTAATACTCCCGTAAACTTGCGAACAATCATTAAACATTCAGCACCTTTGCCTAACACACTTCCACACAATATGATTCTGTACCTGAACAATGAATGACTTTCCACCCCAGCCAGGTGTCGTTCCAATCATCCCCATGTAGTTCGCTTCATTAATGAAGTTCTCCAAGCCGTGGAAGACCCCTCTGCCGGTTGCGGAAATTCTGCCGTGAATGCCTCCCTGGTTGATGGGTTTGCCGGTCACACATGCATGGGCATTGATATCCGTATGACCTGCAAAACAAATCCTATGATATGGTAATAATAACACACACGGTGAACACATCCTAAATGTATTATCAAAGCTCTTAGTAATCCAATACAAATTTAGAAAATGTAATTACAATATAGTTTTCTAATATTTTTGGATGCTCAATTCACTAGGGCATCTGACAATCTTGCGAGCGACTGGGGTTTGATCCCCAGCAGGGGAGAACTGGGATTCTTTACACCTGTTCAAAGCGGCTCCAGTGCCCACCCAGCATCGTATAAAGTGGGGTACCTGGAGGCAACTCTGGTGGGTAAAGGCAGCTAGGGGCATGATGATGATCACATCACCCCCACCTTAGGTCATGATAAAGGCATGGTGCAAAGCTCAGGGGAACACTTTATTTTCAAGTGAAAAAATGCAATACTGCTGTCATTTTATTATGATGCATAATATAAGTGACATACCTTCATCTTTCATACACTTTTCTGTCCATTTTCACACGAATATTAAAGTTGAACAAAGTGAGACAAAGAAAGGGGGGGGGGGAGAGAGAGAGAGAGAGAGAGAGAGAGAGAGAAGGAGGAGAGGGGGCAAGCCACCTGTTCCATACACAGGCCTAAATCTCAGAAAAAAAGTTGCTACGCTGCCCCCAGGAGAATTGAACCTGCATGCATTCCATAGCCAGAGCACATCACAACCCCCCCCCCCCCCCAAATGGATTAAACTGCCTGCAAGTCCACATGCCATAGCCTTGAGAGTCTGCCAAATGCAGTCCAAGGTGTAAGAGAGGTTGACATCTGAGTGTCCCTTCATTACACTTTGAAAAAGAAACTGCATAATTAAACATTTATTTACGAACACTGGGGCATATGGATTACATTTTTACACCCATAAATACAACAAACTGACAGAATTTTGCACTAAGTTACAGGGTATTTGTCGATAGATCAGTAAAACTGTCAGTAATTTTACCAATACATCAACAGAATACAGATTAATCTGGTCCGCCACTAAAAATTATGTATTTATTCCTCTATCATTTAAAAAAATATAATGAAACACAAAAAACAAAAATTTTAATCCTATACAAACAAATCCTGAACATAATTTACTTCATAAAATTCCACATGCAATAATTGCCCATTACATACACCAAACACCTAACAAAAATACATGACAGATCATAGGCGTAACTTGGCGGGAGCAAAGGGCACTTGCCCCTTCAAAATTTTCAGGTTTATTAAAATTTACAAGTTAGGGAACCTGAGGAGCAAAGTAATAAAGAGTAATATTTGTGATTTCGCAAACGTCACAGTCATTTAGCACATAATCCTGGATGTTATTTTTAGGAGATGGTAACCTTTGAGTTTCTTCCCCCCCCCCCCCCAAGTTAAGCCACAGGGTTAATCTGCCCCCTCAAAATTAGGCCCCAAGTTACGCCCATGTGACAGTTGATAACAAGTCAGCACACAAAAACAAATACATAACAAAAAATTATACACAAAGTAATGTTTCTTCATAAGCCATAACAATGTTCGCAATGTTGTTAAAGTTGCATTATAAGTACAGGGTGTTCCACTTAGAGGGATCAAGATATAAATGCTCACTGTTTATAAACTGAGGAAGATGTTGTTATGATTCTCATTTTACGAGATACAGAAACTCTCCGAGTTTTGACCTGACACCACAGCATCTAGACAGATGGCAGGTAGGCTATGTATTATGTAACTGAAACACATATGAAAAGATAGGTAACAAAGCAACGGAACATTTTCAGAAAAGTGAAGCAGTAAGTGAATTGATAATTACATGAAAGTGACTACATGATTTGGTATTTATTGTGTTATTTTCTTTTTCACATTGCAGAACTTCAGGTTGCATTGTAGTGATTTCTTTCTTTTACCCAACGCACACAAACTGAAAAGTCGGCAGTTGGTGTCACCTACGCAACATATTTCACATTTGATTAATAACTGAATTTTGTACCTCAATTGCTTGTGACTTGTAATCAAGGGATTCTGAGTTCGATACCTGGTGGAGGCACATATTGGTTTGGATCTCAGTTGAAACTGTAGGTCCAGTACCGATTAGCTTATATGTGCATAAAGTGGACTTACAACAATAGATGTTAATCTAAAATTGCCCATTTCATTATTATAAGAGCGTTGCAGAAACATGGTAACTTGAAACTGAAGTTTTTTTGTTCCTTTTTGGGGGAGGGAGGGAGGGAGGGAGGGGGGAGGGAGGGAGAGAGAGAGAGAGAGAGAGAGAGAGAGAGAGAGCTATAGCTTTTAGGGGGGAAATATACCTAGACCCTTCTCTAGTGAAAAATGCCTTGCCTTGCCTCTCCATGGAGAAAATCCTCCAGTAGTCTATATATGTCATTGGCCTTGCTTGAACAAACTGTTCTTTTCAAATTTCCAAATGTCGTTGTTCTGCTAAAATTAGGCAAAAATGAAGAAAGTTGCCAGTATTCTTCAGTTTCAACAGCATATTATCATAGATGCCTTCTAAAAATTGATTTATCTTTGATTTAGGTACTAAAACATGTATGCATGTTTCATGTTTTCTTTATTTTCCACATTGCACCCCCTCAACACCCCTAGATGATTAATCCTGGCACCACCGCTGGTCCTATTGGAGTTTATCATTGCAGCGATAGACACTATCGACGGACCCATGTTGATGCGAGTGTGGTAAGAACTAGACTATCGTGTCGATGTGTGCCGTGTTACCCATCGTGCACACATTGAACATTTCATCCTGGACTGGCTTCATTAACGTAAGTTCAATATTTTATTTGCAATATTTTTTGTAACCCCTCAATTATTTATGAAACAGCCGGTATTTGTTTTAAATTCTTGATCAATTGCTTGAAGTGGTAGCTGGTGACTGAATTAGACGAAGAGCTAGTAGGAAGAAAGTAATAAGATAAAATTAGATCAATAGTTACACATATTTATTAGAGAACAGGGTTCCTAACAACACACACTCAAAATTTAAATTTAAACTAAAATTTGGTAAAACAAAACTAAAATTTAAATTTAATTTATATTTTCTGAATTTTGTTAGAAACCCCATTTTCTAATAAGTATGTGTAACTATTTATCATAATTTACTGTTTTACCTCATTTTCTTCCTACTATAGTGAAACCACAAGCAAAGAAACCTGCGCAGACCCGCGATTCCTGTGCACCGTACTCCCGCATGGAGGGGAGGGGGAGAGTGGACCATGCTTCATTATGGCACGAGCTGAACGGAAGAAGGGAAGCTGCGCGGGGATTTTTCGTCCAAGGTTTTCTTCCTTGTGGTCGCTCTATAGTCCATTACCCAAATTCAGAGTCACCAACCACTGCTGATTACTTGGAAACACAAAGTATTAGAGACTGTAAAATCCTCTCAGTACCTTACGCCCACAATACCAACGACATGAGCTACATCTTCGTTACAATTAATTTCCAACAAATTAACGTTACAACATAAAACATGACTCACCTCCATTCACCCACTAACAACTTCACATAAGCACCTGTTCCATACGCAACGATCCCAACATGCCCCAGGACTGAAAGAGAGCCACAAGTGTCACAGCTTACCAATAGTCATTGCAAACGTGTCCGAAATCCAGGACATTTCCCTTGGCCCTGTCCCCATGTCTGGACCAAGAACGTCCACGCCAGGGCCTACAAAAGTAAAAATCAAAGTAACTACGTGACACACAGATTTAGCGGAAGATGAAACATGATCTTACCAATTGTCTTGGCATACGTGTCGGCTATCCAAGACATCTCCCTCTCGCCTGTGCCCATGTCTGGAGCTGGAACATCAACACCAGGCCCTTGGAAAAGAACATTACAATGTTATTTCTAAATGCAATTGTCCATGTTCTAATATGTTACTCAATGACATCCATAAGTGAAAAATGAAATTATACAGGGTGTCCCAAAAGTCTCAGAACTTAGACTGAACATACATAACTTTTCAACAAAAGGCAATAGACATGAACATTGTATTGGATATTAACTTTGCCTATCCATTAAATTAGACACACACAGGAGATGTACTATGTAGATTTTCAGACCCGGGTTCGAGTCCTGGTCGAGCCTGCATTTTTTGCTGAAAATCTACATAACTTTGCCTATGTTTTTAAACATTAAACAAGAAATCATTCTGTACATGAACGTTCAGTATGGGGAAAAGTTACTAAGGTGTAAAAAGTTTTTCTGCAAAGGAAACCATGAATAAGAGAGATATGGAGTTACTTATTTTCTATACGTATCTATGGTCCGTAGGTATTTATCAAATTGATAAAAGAACGGTAAATATTTACACATTTTATGCATTACAGATAATATTTCAACATCATGCAAATTATCTTGATATGGGAGCCATTTGGCAAGAAAAAAATAGCCTTCTTATACTTCTATATAAGGCAATTACATACATTTTTCTTCATAGCAGTTAGAAATTAAACTTTGTTATCTTCTTCCATGTGATTATCTTCTCAATTTTAAATAAAAGCCTAAATTCTGTAAAAAGATCAAGATATTAACTTATTTCTACCACAGTAAAACATTCAGAAAATTTATAAAAAAAATACTCAAGTCCAGAGCCATCTATTGTTCACCATAGCAAACCATATCTCAACATAGTAGCGATTTATTTTTAAATCTATTTTGCTTTCGAATTATTCAATAATAAGATAGAATCAGACAATATTGTCAAAAAACCATTCAAATTTGTTATTATAAAGCTTTATAAAAATTATGTCAGCCTGTGCTTGATTCTGGAAAGAAAAATATCAATAATGAAGGAGGTGAAAAATTTATCATCAGGACTACTGAAAAAAGATGGCAGATAGCAAAAATCGGAAAATGTGTTAAGTAATTTTTATCTCTTTATCCCAGGTCTGCATTTGTATGTACTGAAGGCTTAACACGTGAGATTTTTCATGAATTTATATATATTTTCATAAATTTTCTCATAAAGTGCATGGAAAACGTGTTACAATAATTTATGGGGTCAACTATGACACATTCATGAAAACCAATTTAAAAAAAAAAAAATTCAAAATTACAAGGTGTACTGGCAACATTGTTCATGTCAGAATTCAGTACCACATGTGCCAGACATCAATCAATGCTCAGAAGAAAGAAAAGAGTTGAAATTTATCATACAAAAAGACTAGCTTACCTAAACCTGAGTACCATAGTGAATGTTCACGTAGAGAATAATTTTTTGTTTTATGTTTAAAAAAATATCCACAAAGATAATACCCATATCAAGCTTCATATCTGTATGGCATTTTGAACAAAAGTTACGTACATTCAAAGTCTCTGTTATGTGACTTTTCGGACAGTCTGTACCCACAAGTGTCTGTATGACAGGTAAAATGTTAGGCCACAAATTTTTTTAATTTTCCATACTCAACACATATATGTTATTTTTAGAATTCTTTGGCCCATCATCTGCTACAATTTAAAGTGGGGTCTAAAACACTGCATGCCTCCATTGGGTATCGAACCTAGGACCCCATGATTACAAAGTGACAACATTGTCATTATGCCATCGGGGAGGCATTGAAGTGATTAACCCTTAACTGGTATAAAAGTTTGAGTGGTTTGGATACGTATGAGAATGGCACTCACATATGATTGGTTGATTTGGTGTTTTAAGTCCACTTTGTGCACAGTAAGGCTAATCGGAACTGGGCCTACAGTATAAAGTGGGATCCGAACCACTATGTGACTCCACTGGGTATCGAATCTGGGACCACTTGATTACATGGCGACGACGCTACAATTGCGCCATCGGGGAGGCCCGCAATCGCATATGTGTTTCATGTTTTTTTGGTATTTTCCTTTTCAAATACTTTTTACATTCACCACATTAAAAATAATTTATGAATATTTATTGCCAAATTTGCTTTCAGAGGAAATTTACGAAAACTGTGCTCCAAAAATTAGATCAACATTAATGAGCATTATGATCAAAATGTATGTTGGTGATAGTTATGTTTAATGTAATGTGGACACTACAGAAAAAAGTGTAAATTTTGAGAGGTGTTACGAATTACTTCAAATTTATCTTGCACTTTTGGATAAAAAAAAAATTGAAAAGGTAATTTATGAAACTAATAGACATAAGGCGTAATTTCACAAAGCAAGAAAATAAAGTGTGAAAAATGGAGATTTTTTCATTACTTTCTAAATGTTGAAATGATAATACAATGAAATCTTGAGTAGTATGGCCAAAAGGGTGATTATTGCACAAATTGCTTTAACAGTACTAACCAATGAAACCCTTCTTGGCCAATTCCAGGGTGAATCTTCTGGTGATCTTCTCCAGTTCATGTTCACTGTACAGCTTCGGGTTAATTTTTATTCCTGCCTTGGCTCCACCAAATGGTACGTCCACGCATGCACACTTGAAGGTCATCAACGCGGACAAAGCCTTCACTTCATCAATGTTCACATCTTCAGAGTATCTGATACCTGCAAGGAGAAATATCAAGTATTTATTGCCATCGTGACGATCTGAATGATATGTCAACAAAATTATCTTGTACGATACAAAATGCATCATGCTGTCTAAATTGAAATATATTTATCAGTGTCTCTACAATTTTGCAAAAACGATATTCCCTGCCTTTTCCAGATTTTCCATATCAACAACCAAAATTTCTCAGACCAAACCATTAGGGCAATTGGTGAACATGTCTGGAAGAAGTTCACTATTATTAAGCTAAATGTATACTTAGAATCCCACTAAACAAAGTACTGGAATACTTACTTCAGATGTAAAGGTTGTACTAAGAAGGGAAACTCAAGAGTAATTTACTGTTGGATATGGGGGAGGGAAGCAAGTATCAGGGGTTGTGATACTTGCCACATAATGACTAATGATTAACAAAGAAAAAAAGGTAAATTGCTCCCCTGTGCTGAGCACCACGCCATGAAGGCGTATACACTTTCTTGACCCCGTCGTCCCTGACCACCTTTACCCCCCAGGGTTTCCCCCAGGTGCCCATGTCATTTGACGCTGGGTTTGCACCTTAGCCGCTTACAACGTTAGAAAAGTTCCTGGATTTGAACCGGCAGGGGATCTAACCCGGGACTTTTAGCATGGTAGTCAGATGCATCACCAACTGAGCCACCGCGGCCACTGAACAATTTTAAAAAATATATATATTACTGCATGAATAATGCATAATTGTAGTACTGTTTAATAACATGCATATTGTTCCCAATAACTATTTACCAAACACACACTAAAAAAGCAACATGAAAGTGGTAAATTCCAGTAGCCACCTATTGTAATAGATTTCTCCATGAAAATAGTTCAAATTTTACTGTAACTACTGGGAATACTCAGTATATAAAACTGAAGTATAGTTTGTCAACAAGTTTTAGATTACCTGCTTGTCCTTTCTTTGTTCAAAACCCTACTTTTAGTTCACTACTACAAAAATGTTGACTTTTTTAGAAACTGTAAATTTCCATGACATCCCCCCCCCCCCCAGAAAAAACTATTTCCAGATTCGTAGACAGCTTGATTTATGCAGAGTTTGACGTGAAAAAATGTTAGCTGGGAGGAATGCTCCTATAGTTTCTAGCTAGGGCGAAACCATCCCCCTTCACTTCGAGAACTGTATTTATGGTATGCAGCAGAGACAGGGAAGGGAAGGGAGAAAAGACATATGAACTCGCTGAAATGTACCTCCACCTGGTATCGAATCTGGGCGCCATTGATTACGTGCCTTGTGTGAATAGGTAGAAACACTCTAAATGTGTTCAATCTTGGCTAATGCTGCAATTGAGATGTATATTTTCCCACCGACATGAACAGAATGAAAATAATTTTGACCATGGTGACACATTCTGTCAAAACTACAAGTTTTCTCAGAGCAAAGTTATGCAATCTCCATTACACAAAAATTGTGTAAGCACTGCACACAGAATCGGAAAAGTTAAATAAAATTAAAGACTCAAGCAATGTATCTTATCAGTATTGCATCACTGATATTTCAAGTGCACACTTAATAATCTCGAGAGCCTTCATGATAAACTGAAAAAGGGACAAATAATAGTATTTTTACTATCTTCACTTATCTTCTGAACTGTTTTCTTGCCAAACCAGTAATCACTGAACATTTTATGGTTCAATTTACTGCATGGTAACCATATTTTACGATGTATTGTATCACTTTAATGGCAGCTTTGTAGTAAACAACTTGATTTAACCCTTGGATGCATGTGTGGGGTCATTTTGACCCCACTGTCTGTTTATTTCCTGGTATTATAGTAAAAACTAATTAAAAAATTCTGATTTTCTGTGACATCTTACCATGCTTCTTCAGCTATGGGAACATGTATAAATAAATTTCTTACAATTTACTTTAAATTACATTTTTAACGTTTTTTTTAACAATACCCCTCCTTTCCACGTGTGGGGTCATTTTGACCCCAGCCTGAAAAGAGTAGGAAAACATTCATAAAGGGAAATTGATCCTACATATTATGTTCAATTATGCCCAAACTAAACGAAATCGTCTCAAGGTCAACCACCCATCCTGCTATGACTCACTGCAAAGTGTTCATGCGCACATGTATTTGGCGCGGATCGAGGAGAAACAAGCCACCAGTTTTGTGTAACGAGGCGGCGTGTGAGTCGGTCAGTATTTTCTACAGTTCGTCGTTTAGATTTCATTGTTGCGTACGAATTGTTGCCGACAGCGTCTGGTAGGTCGTCGCATTGTGCTTGTGACGAGGTACTTTCTTAGTGCTGTTTTGTAACACTCTAAAAGCGTCTGTGTATTACATTGAAAGTGACACTGGGGACAGCTTTGACGAAGAGGATGGTGTTACAGAAGCGGAGGAGGTTCCGAAAGAGAGCAGTGATGTTGAAACAGACATAAGTAGTGAAGACCGTGAAGAGGATGATGCAACAGATGACCAAGAACCTTTCGGCATGATCTCAAAGAATGGTCTGTAATCTTGACGTCACCAAAAGAAAGCTTCGACTTGTTCATTTCCTCAAACATTTTGGAGGAAATTGTACAGTGCACGAATTTAGAGGGAAGAGTCACAGTGAAATCTGGAAAAAAGTGGACTCATCTAACATTGGAAGAGCTTCAGGCTTTCATTGGCATCCTCCTTATCGCGGGGACTGACAGAAGTTGGGATGTTCCTGTTCGTGAGCTTTTTCTCAACAAATTCTCCAACCCGAAGTACAAAGCAACCTTTGGAGTAAATCGTTTCGAAGACATCAGAAGACTGCTCCGATTTGATGACAAACGTTGATGATGAGACTGATCACATGGCTGCATTTCGATATCTCTGGACATTTTTTATCGAAAACTGTCGCAGAATCATGGTACCCGGCGCCTTTCTTACAATTGGTGAACAGTTAGTGCCTTTCCGTGGGAGATGCAAGTTCGTGCAATACATGCCAAGAAAGCCAGCCAAATACGGCATCAAGATCTTTTGGTTGTGTGATGCTGATAACTTTTACGCCAAAGACGGTCTAATCTAATTGGGATGACGGTCAGGAGAGCCAGTTCAAAAGAGCTTAGCCAGCAACGTCGTGAAGAAACTGTGCTACACACTGCGGAACTCTGGAAGAAATATCACAACTGACCAATTTTTCACAAGTCATGACTTTGCTAACGATTTCCTGTTACAAAATGTAACCATTGTTGGAACAGTAAAGAAAAAACAAACGTGAAATCCCACCTGCACTTACCAATATCAAGACAAGACAGCCTTGCACATCACAATTCGCCTTCCAAGAAAATGAGACCCTGGTAAGCTACATGCCGAAGAAAAACAAGAATGTCATTCTACTCAGCACCATGCAACTTGACATACACATTGATGATGATCATTCTAAGAAGAAGCCAGAAATCATAAAGTTTTACAACCAAACAAAGAGTGGAGTGGACGCCATGGACAAACTGGTTCAAACATACACCTGCAGAAGACACACGCTGTGGCCCTATTCTATAATGTAATCAATGTAGGCGTTCTCAATGCATACACATGCTAGTTGTCACAGCATTCTGATTACCATTCAGGCGTCAGTCACAGACGCCGTATGTTCCTTATCGAGTTGGCGAATGAGCTGATTCTTCCTCACATGCGCGGGAGGTGCCAAAGCTTGAACCTGAAGAAACCAGTAACCGAGGCAATGAAACTTTGCGGCGTAGTAAGGCAGGCACAGAGACTGGATGATAGATCTTCAAAAAAAAAAAAGAGTAAGATGCCAGGTGTGCACAAAACAAGAGGACAGGAAGACGACGGAACGTTGCAGAAGATGTGGGAAACCTGTGTGCAAGGTCCACAGCAGTGTGATTGTGGTGTGCTCAGAATGCGAGTGAGGTGTGTTTAATTGCCATGAGAGGCCGTCACATTCTTCTTTTTATTTCTTTTTTTATTTATATTTTTTAAAATTTATTTGTTCTAGAAAAAAGAATATTTAGTGCGTAATGTGTCATCTCTAAAATACTGTTTCTCAGGTCAACTGAAGTTCTGAGAATTGCGAGCGAAGTGTAACTACCATTAATATGTAGAACAGCAAATTGTCAATACATTGTTAATTTTTTTGGGGGGGTTAAATAATAATAATAATAGGGTAATTGTTTCCTATGTTATATTCAGAGAAATTATTGATCAATAAACCATATTAGCTGAACGATTTACTCTGTCGTACTTATTTCAATGCATAATTGCATTGGGGTCAAATTGACCCCACATATGTAAAGTTGCAAAAAAAAAAAGTGACATGCATCCGAGGTTAATACTAATAGCCATTTGAAGACTACAAAAAACACAACAGAAAATATTCTACATCGAATTAAGCAGAGGCAAGATATTTCAATCAATGAGTTTGATGATTAATTTGGTTCTTTTTACATCCCTTTTCTGCCACTTTTGACTAATCACGAAGATGATGAGTGATGATGTAATGAAATTGATGAAAGGACACTCACATGCCCAGCCTGGGACCCAAGTCAAGGAGCTTAATTTTTTTCAACTTTTTGTTTGAAGTCTAATTTTTACACAGATAGGCTAATCGGGACTGGATCCACAGTTGAAAGTGGGAGTCTCCACCAGGTATCGAACCTTGGACTCCTTCATTACGAGGTGACGACTTTACTGCTACGCCACTGGGGAAGCCCATATTTCAGTAAAGAGGAAAGCATGCGATTTTATCAATGTTGCTATTTGTTTTAAAGTGACGTAGTGCGTTATGAGGTTCTACTTACTAGAAATATTGAGCTCTTGACTGGTTGTGTGTCAATGTATCATACTTGTCCGGTTTGAAGGCGAGGAGGGGGTTGCTTCTCTAGATTTTGGCTTTACAGGACTACCTGAACTCATTTTTTGTGCAAGGATTTAATTTGGCCAAACGAGAAGTTTTGCAATGTTGCATTTTCATCAGAGTGGATAAAAACCATGACCTTTATTTAAAAATAATATTTTTTGTTGATTTTTATTAAAATCGATTTTTTAATATTTATAATAAACATGCTAAAAATTGCTTGCATGTGTTTTGGCACCGTACATATAGATAATGATATTTCTATTCTTACAGAAACGATTTTTCTGGTAAACCAGCCTGTAAAACATTTGAACAGTTCGATTAAAGCAAATAAAAAAAATATATATGAAAATATACATTTTTCTGTTTTACTGTATGCATGAACCTACTATGGAAATGTTTGTTGATTGAGTTAATGAACTTTACTTCCAGTTATAATAAAACATTCTGGATGCACTATATAATAGTAACAGTCCACTTTATGCACAGTAAGACTAATCGGGACTGGACCTACAGTTTAAAGTGGGATCCGAACTACTATGTGCCTCCACCGGGTATCGAACCCGGGACCCTTTGATTACAAAGCGACGACGCTTCCACAGCACCATCGACAACCTGCTTGGATCTAATGGAGTGGACCCCCCCCCCTTTCCATTAATTCGTGTCCTATAATAGAGTGTATGTTGTAGGCTTGCTAGGCTATGTGGAAAGACTACAGACTACAATACAGGAAAAAAATCTGTTAGAAATTGTGATCACTAGGGAACGGATCACTAGGTAAATAAATGTTTTTCCTGCGATAAGATAGAGACCATCGTTTTTGCCAAAATTCTGATCATAGCCTTATATGTCAGCACAGCAAATTTTATTTTACATAAAAACACATATTTTCCAGTTTTCCGTATGTAAATACATATTTTGGGAATTTTCATTTTAATACATAAAATCGCTCATTGACTTCAGCTACCTCTAAATCCTCGAAGGAAAAATGTTTATTCTCCGCACCTCTTTCATATCGAGAGTGTTAGGTTTGTTTTGTCTTTGAACACGCTCGCTGGCAGACTTCTGGCGCCTCGCCTAGGATCCTATTGGGGGGGAATTACCCCCACTGGATCTAACGCACAAGTGCTAATGTCTAAGTGTACAGAAATTTATGGGAAAACCAAGGTTTCCAAACTTTGTACCAAAATTGCAAGTGTTTTGGAAGGTGAAGTCGAGGAAGAGGAAGCTTTGGAAAACTTCAGCGTTAAGTGACATTTCGTGCTTCAAATATGCAAGAATTGTTTCTTGTGACGTGGAGCGATCTTTCTCACAATATAAGATACTTTTTAGAGACAATCGTCACAGATTTACAATGGAGAACTTATTTATTTATTTATTCAAAGTTTCAGATACAGCACTTTTAAGGCCATTTTACACTGAAAATTAACAAATAAGAACAAGTCAAGGTGGTTTAAGGTAAAAACAAGAAAAGTTAAATATAAACATAAAGCATAAACAAGGAAACAAACAAAGATTTACATATTCATTTTTAGGGAAGATCGGAAAATCCTTTCAGGGGCAAAAATGTCTATGTTTGTGGGTAGATTATTGTAGAACTGGGGCAGCCTGTGGAATAGAGCGCGCTGTATAAGAGAAAGCCTAGCTGTGGAGGTGTGGAACAATTCAGTGTTTCGGGTCGATCGAGAGGGAACTCTGAAGTTGAATTCTGTAAGAAGAGATTCAGATCTTAATTTCCCGTTGATGATTTTATAGAAAAAATTCATATCGGCCATATCGCGTCGGGTCTGCAGTAACTGAATGTTCAAAGTAGTCAGGATGTCAGGTTTCTGAAGATGCCGCAAAGAAGGAATTCTATGACGAACAATGGCGGTAAAGAAGCTGAGGACGGAATCCATGCTAGAAAGATTTGTATTGGAAGCCATGGCCCAGACTGGAGAACAGAATTCGAGAATCGGAGAAATGAATGACTTGAAAAACAGGCTAAGAGAAGTTGGAGTATCAATTTCAGTGAATCTGTAGAGAAGGCCTAAGAGGCGCATTGCACTTTTAGTTGTAGCTGCGATGTGTTCCTTAAAGTTCAGTTTTTCATCTATGATAACACCTAGATCTTTTTGGGTCGCAACTGTAGTAATATAATTGTTTTCCAGAACATAATGAGAATGTATTTTGTTCTTTTTTAAAGAGACTGTGAGGTAGGAACATTTCTGTGGGTTAAGTTGTAGATTCCACTGGTTACACCATGTGACAAGTTCGGAAAGAGCATTCTGGAGAATCACAGCATCTTGCGTGGTTGAGATTTCTTTGAAAAGTTTACAGTCGTCAGCAAACATGAGTAAATTGACAGGAAATGAGGAAAGTCTTTGAGGGAGATCGTCCATGTATAGGATGAACAAGAGAGGGCCCAAGACGCTCCCTTGTGGTACCCCAGACAGGACAGGAAGAAAATCAGAAGAGGCGCCTGAAAGGGTGACACGCTGTGTCCGTGAGTGTAAATAATCCTTCTAAAAAAATAGCTCACTAAGAGGTAAGCATTTAAAAACTGATTTCAGGTATCACATATTTTCAACATTTATGACACATAAAAAAATAAATATTTCTGAGTTTTATAGCACAAAGTTCCGTTCCCTAGTGATCACAGTTGGTCGTTTCAGTAAGAAGATAATGGTGATTGTAGAGATGGCAACCCGATGTCTTAGGAGTTTGTAACCTGGCTGCCGTTGGCATGGCAACGTGGCTTTCTTGAAGACGCCGAGAGCGAAAAAATGTGTGTGTCTAACCGTTTATAAATGTGTCATAGGCATGGGCGTCGGGAGGGAGGGTCGGCGGACCCCCTGGAAATTGGTTAATTTCAAGATACAATAAAGCGAAAGTTTGTTACTCTTATTGTTAAGAACAGAAATAAAGTTCATTTAGTTAGTATTCGAAAATAAATCAATTTCAGTTAGTTAGTATTAGAACAAAATAATCAAAGTAAAAATGCATTGAGTGAAAAATTCAGGAACATGGTTATATTCAACCATTTCAGCCAAAGAACAAATGGTTTCACAGTCTTCAAAAGTCTAATAATTACAGTTGTAGGTAAGAGGTCACACAACACAGTTTATATAAAAAAATAATCCCCCTAACATTTAAAGCCTCTTCTTGAACGAGACGTGCAAAGGTTAATATCAAAATGCATTCAGATACTAACTGCATAAAATGCAAAAGAAATAATGGAAAATAGTTGTACTGGTATTCACTAGTTTGGTGGATCGAGTCTCCCCATTTATATAATAATAATAATTATTGTATAATAACATTTATAACTAGGGAGCGGAAGTTGATAAAATGTCTTTTTTTCTGACATCTCGGACACGATGCCCACCCAAAAAAGGTAATTTTAAAGTGGTTTTTTTTTTTTTTTTGCATTTTTTGCAAATTTTCAGGTTTTAGGTCATTTCCCCGATTTCCGGCATTTTCCCGTCATTTCTCGCTATATTCGGTGTATTGTTTCGTCATATTTTATCACTTCTTTTATTTTGGTAATATTCTTGAGTCTTTTCACCAAGGTGAACATAGGCCTATATACATGTAGATCTCGCAAGATTGCAATTTACAAGCACTGATGCGGGAAATTGATGCATATTACACCAATTCATTCAATTTTTCATTAAATTGTTTAAAAATTATTCGGTTGTTTCCATTGGAAATCCTCGTTGCATATTTTAATTGAATGTGCATGTGGTATCATTTGGTGCCTTTTTAAAAAAAAAAAAAAAACTAAAAAAAACAAGATTGCATTTTGTTTAATTTCCTTTTCATTTCAATTTTTAACCTGAAACTAACAAATTTAATGGTCTTCTTTTTCATTTTTTACTTCATTTTCCCCCATTTTTTAGGACAGTCTATAGGTCATCAACTTCCGCTCCCTATTTATAACCGTGGTAATAATACTTATTATTTATCTACTATTCAACATTTATCATTTGCTCGGGCCCCCTTGCAAAAATTTCTGGCGACGCCCATCGTCATAGGGTGGTAGTCCAGATCTTGGGGCATGCCACTCCTGTTATAAATCAAACACTATAGCGCTACCATGAACATTGAACATAGAGTGCGGGAAAAGTTTTAGTCAAGTTAAGAAGCAAACCAGAGACAAAAGTGCATTTGAATTTGCTCCACAAAATGCGGCTCGAGGCCGACAAGGTTTCCATTTCTTCTCCACTGCTTTTGCCAGATAACGACCGTGTCATATAAACCCGGAAACTCAACGACCTCGACCATGACTCACAATCGCTTATATCTCGGTCAGGAGGCACAAACAGGCGAGGAATTACCGACCTCCGTGGCTAGCACAGCACACTACGGCACCAGGGTTCGAATCCAGACCGAGGCATGGGCGTTCTTTGCGAGTCTCCCTCCATCAATTTCATCGTATCCCTCCTCATCGTCGCGATTGGCCAAAAAGTGGCAGAAAAGCGAAGTAAACTATATCAAGGGTGAGGAATTTTCTTCTCAAAAATCAATTTTTGTCAGGTGAAAGCCAATATAACGAAAACAAAATTTATATAGAAATGGATGTGGCTTTTGTGTTATATGATTGATCTGGTTGCATTAACGTCGGGCACCTGTGCCATTAAGTTAACCACGACGGGGGAGGACGATGAAAGATAAAAAGGAAGCGATTGTCAATTGCCTTTCTTACAGACACCATCCCAGCATTCCTGAAGTGATAGAGGAAAACCACTTAAAAAATCATCGTTCCGGGTTACCGACCAGGGGATTTATCGGGGGGGGGAGGGAGGCACTTGCCTATCTGAACTACTGAAGTAACTCGCTTTACCTTACTCGCTCCAAGCCAGATCACGTTAAGTGGTCGAAATTCGATTTCGCACTCTAGTTCGAATCGGACATGGGTGTTCTTTGTGAATGTCCATCATTCGTGAATGATCACTCATCTACATCGTCGTGATAGCCAAAAGGCAGGAATGTGACGCTAAATAACAAAAACACAAATATTTAATCGAACGTTTACTCGACCGACGTAAACCAGCCTGAGTCCACCTTGCGCACAGATAGGCTACTCAGCTAAATTACATTTAACTCTGAAATATGAACTCCACTATGAATCGAACACCTTGATTACAAGACGAAACCACTGCGCCACAAGACTGGTATTGCGTCAGCAACTGTGTTGCATAATGAAACATATCAATTCTGCCCTATGTGGTGTAAAGGTTAGAGTAGTAGGCTGCGAAGCTGGGGTGTAGAGTTCAAATTTCATGCAAGAAATTGGCGTTACTTTGCTTATTCTTTTCTACCCATCATTTATCTATCGTCGTCGCGACTGACCGAAGAAGACTGAAAAGAAACACGCAATTAACCACAAATACCCTGTTGAAGTCCCAACTATAGGCCAACGACCTGCCAGAAATGCTTCAAAAGAGACTGGACTTAAGTAATATTCATGTTATGGACAAAACAATAATTCTTCCCAAGAATAGGCAAAATATTTGACCAATTAGACCATCAAGATAGTGAGCGTAGCAACTGTTATCTCGCCAGATCTAAAAAAAAAAAGAGGGGGAGGGGATATCGCGGTTTTGAAGCGTTGATGATCCTGTTCCACCTCGTCGCCAATTGCATGTTGCCTACAGAAGCTACTCCTCTTAAACAAGAGTGAAGGTCGCATGTTCAAGCGTGTCTTTGGTTGCCAGCTGAAAAATCGCCAGTGTTGCAAAATTGCTGCAGCTACATTAATCTGACGAAGTCTGCAGTTCGAGTTTTTGTGTTTAAGTTGTCTTTATGCACAGAGGCTAATCGGGACCGGACCTACAGTTCTAGGTGTGATCCGAAACATTATGTACTCCAACAGGGTAATCGAACCCGGGACCCCTTGAAAGTCGACGTTGCCACTACGACATCGGCGAGGCACTCACAACAGTTGTGAAATTCAAATTGCTAATGTTACTTGGGAATTGTTATATCCATCAAATGTCATTTATTGTGGAGTCTTTCTTTAATGAGCAGATGAAGAAACGCTATTTTTCATCCATTGTGGATCTGAAGGCTAAGTGCCAAGAACGAGCGTACCAAACAATTTCTTCTTTGTGCGAACTGGCATTTATAAACAAAGATCACGGACTATACACTGCATTCTCTATCTAATCGCATTGAATGTAGCCTTGTCACGTGGTATAGAGTTAACAGTTCTCCTTTAGCGTGTTTGGTCCGATCTGTTGATATTTCCAGGCGTGTATCGAACGCACAAACCACACACCGTCATTTCCCGGTCTCTTTTCAGTTCATTTTGTGC
Organism: Lepisma saccharinum; assembly: GCF_977018435.1. NCBI lineage: Eukaryota > Metazoa > Arthropoda > Insecta > Zygentoma > Lepismatidae > Lepisma > Lepisma saccharinum. The sequence continues at coordinate 7,811,671 of NC_139248.1, read as the reverse complement.
TCTGATAGGCTAGTCGAGACTGAACTTATACAGTTGGGATTCGATTGGTAGGCATTTGCATATTGTACGTCGCTCTTCTCCACTTTGAGTAATCGCGACCATGAGAATGAGTGATGTAATTGATGAATGGGCACAAAGAACGCCCACCTAGGTCAGGATTCGAACCCGGGACCCCTGACGTCGTAGCGTGATGCGCTAGCCACTCCGCCACGAGGGCCGGCACTTCTATATACACATAAGGAGGTAAAGTTCCCCGTGCACACGCCACATATTATCGAAGTCGGCCATTTTGGAGGTGATGTGATCAGCACTACGCTCCGTCCGCCTTTACGTCCCAGGGTTGCCCCCCGGCGCTCATTGATTTGAGGCTGGGTGAACCCCAGAGCCGCTTTATGCTGGGAAAAGGCAGTAAAAATTCCGACCTTAGATCACCCACTCCGGGAATCGAACCCGGGTCTCACGATGGCAGTCAGACACCCTACCGACTAAACCACCGCGGAAACAATTATTTTCAAATACGCCTTTTGAATAAAAACATGCATTTGATTGTTTCATTTTACTTCGCTTTTTTTCCACTTTTGGCTGATCGCGCTGATGAAGATGGATGGTGATAAGATGGAAACAATTATGTGAGTACAGACGCCAGAACCTTGCTAGTCTGCAACAAAGCAGTCCAGAGGTGCAAGCAGAGGCGTCTTGTGAACGCATGCGGTGAATGCTGCGCATGCGTCAATTGTGGGAAAAAGGAAAGCTTGCTCTGCGACGACATTCATGAGCATTTCTACATCCTAATTTCTTCATATAGGAGAAGTATTTACTTTACACGAGAGCGCTGAACTAAGCTTATATTACATTTCTTGGATCTGAAGTGAAAGAAAGTAATTATTATTTTCCCACAATTGACGCTGGCGTCACTTCAGATCCAAGAAATGTAATATAAGCTTAGTTCAGCGATCTCGTGTAAAATAAATACTTCTCCTATATGAAGAAATTAGGATGTAGAAATGCTCATTAATGTCGTCGCAGAGCAAGCTTTTCTTTTTCCCACAATTGGCTTATGCGCAGCATTCACCGCATGCGTTCACGAGACGCCTCTGGGTGCAAGGAATTTTGACATTCTGGTGTCTTCAGAAAGTGTCAATATGCATTTCAGTACAAAGCATCAGTCTAATAACACTACAATGACACAATCATTTATGATTCGTCACTTCAGAATACGTACGTATTTCGAAAATGACTATGTAACATCCTGCGTATGACGTGCAATGATGGTGTGGCATAGTAACTCTCACCTTGCAGATGATATTAACAGGGCACGAAGGCCAACCTCTCTATAATACTTTGGTTACGCTGGAGAATCAAACGTGCGAATAAATGAGAACACATTTAGCATGGGATGCGTTCTTCCACGCGAGAACGAATTCCGCACGAAATGCTTGCAAAGATGACGTAACGCCTTGAATTACACCGTGAGTTCACGCTCATCCCACCCAAATAGGCTGAACAATGGTTGGCTGCCTTTGCTACACCCATCACGCTTCCCATGAAGATGTGGCAATAAGTCAACGGCTACAGACGCTCGCAGAGGTATTCGGACACTCAAGTGGCCTCACTGATGTCGTAGTGACAATATCGTCGCCTTGTAATCAAGGGGCCCGGGTTCGATATCCGACAGAGGCACAACGTACAGTGGTTCGGATCCCACTTTAAACTGTAGGGTCCGCTTTCGACGAAAGCATTTTCTTTAGTGGCATTTCTCAAGGATAGGCTCGGTCCGAATCATTTTTCGTAGCGTAACCAATCAGAAGCGACCTTATGGTCACGAGTGCAAATGTAATGGCGGCCGCGTGAGATGTAAACAACGTATCACTTCACACTTTTAAACGACGATAACTATTCAACCGAGAGAAATATCGCTTCGTATTAAATGGTTTTAGGTAGAGAAGAACGGCGCTGATTAAATACATACTTTACAATGTTTACTGTACACGTATGGAAGAATATTTTACTTTTTCAATTGTAAACACCGTGCACACAGCATAGACGTGTAACTCGATGTGCCTTTCATGCTGTATGTATTATACATTGTAATTGCAACAGCTAACCGAAATGGTCCATGAAATGTTTTCGCGTAAAATACTATCTGTTATAAGATTTTTAAAAGCATTTACGTAGCATTTATGCTAGCAAAAATGTTAAAGTAAATGCTTTCATCTAAAGCCGGCCTAGGTTTAGTCCCTCCTTGTGAGACGCTTCTTTTCAATAATCAATGGGTTTCCTCCAACCATAAGACCAGTGCCATGCACAAGGGGGGTTGGTAGGGGTCCTAACTCCCCCTTTGGCCCAGTATTCCTAAAAAGAAGAACGTTGAAGGCCGCTGGGCACGCCACTGCACAAGACCGTCATTCAAAATGTGCCAGTTCTCTGATGAATTTTGTGAGATTACTGTCATAGGCGTGCGCAGATCGCCTATTAGGGAGACGAAAGCCCAGTCGGAGAAAGAAAAACCCTCATTAGTAGTGTGTTTTGTGATAGGATGAGCGCAAAAATTATACAAATGAAGAGCTCATATGATTAAACAGATTGATTTGGCTATACTTAAAACAATGTCAAGATGTCTATATGAATCTATCGGCCAAGTGTGCACACAGTTAAATCTAAATAATCTTGAGCCCTAGTGTACAAATGAAGAAGCCTCAACAGACAGATTTGGCCATGTGTGCAAAGGCTGGATCTGTGAGATTGTTGTTTGATGTAAGCCTGCTAAAGATATCTAATACAATACAGGATTACCTTGGACAAAGGCAGGCTGCAAATAGAACTGTTACCTGTTTTCTTCCTAATCTTTGATCAGTTTTATGCCTGGGGCAGTAATTACTTAGCTCAGAAATGCATTAGTCTATCAGACAGTTTCGATCGGGGAGATCGATGCATTGCTTGCCCCGGTAATAAATTATGCACGCTTGGGGGCTTTTATATTCCATTATTGCTGTCATGCATGGGAGGTAATCTACACAGAAAAAAATAAGTTGAAAGGGGGCATTATTGATATTTCTGAGCAAAGCCTTTTAGAATTGGACTCAGGCCTGCATGCCATTGACTCCAATTCACTGGAAGGGCACGAAACTTCAATTAATATTTCTGTGTAATAGGGGGAAATTCTTACTAAAAGGACATTACTCCTTTGCATGACAGCATGCAAGCCTGAGTCCAATTCTAAAAGGCTTTGCTCAGAAATAATATATACACAAGTGAGACTTTGAAAATATTCACTGCTAGCTGATATCCAGCTCAGAGCTCCCGGGTCTGAAGACCGGTAGAGAGTGTGGGCATAGCCCCATGGCTTATATGCCTTGTAATCAAGAGGCTCCCAGGTCTGAAACCTGGTAGAGTGTGTAGGCATAGCCCCATGGCTTATATGCCTTGTAATCAAAGGCTCCTGGGTTTGAGGCCTCCCCATGGAGAAGTGTTAATATTGCTGCCTTGTAATCGAAGGCTCCTGAGTTTGAGGCCTCCCCATGGTGAAGCGCTAGTCTTGCTGCCTTGTAATCAAGGGCTCCGGGTTTGATACCAGGTAAAGTGTGTAGGCCTCCCTGATGGTAAAGTGTTGGTATTATTGCCTTGTAATCAAGAGGCTCCCGGGTTTGATACCTGGTAAAATGTGTGAGATTGAAATACATGTGGCAGAATAATATCCCCACACGTGAGACTTTGAGAATATTCACTGCTAGCTGATATCCAGCTGATAGCTCCCAGGTTTGATACCTGGTAAAGTGTGTTATACAACAGCATAATAGAGCAAAACTATTTTATATTGGGGATCACCAGAGCCTAGTTACTGCTGTTGTCTGGGTATAAAAGCACCAGCTCAGCCACTAACTGCTGTTATAATTGTTTTGGCATACTATCCATAGTTCTGTTTTCTTGGAGCAAGAAATTTTATATAAACAAACAATAAAAATGCCAAACTTGAAATATTGCAATCAATGCAATAAAAATATATCTAGTTCTAATTGGGCTAGGCACCGGCATAATTGTGATCCTAAGAAATGCAGAAAGGCTACAAAAATATGTCCAAGATGCCATAAAATATTAAGCAAAGCATATTACAATAGGCATAAGTGTACTTGTTATGTACAGTCATCAATATTGCCCTCACAGCCATCTACCTCTGGTCTGAAAAGGAAGCATGAAACACCTGTTAATGCTTGACCGGCAAAGCAGCCACGCTATGCACCACCTATCCATAGCAGTTTTGCTGGCCAACTTAGGGATCACTGTTTTGAATCAGAGCCAAGATGTGACATTAAGAATTTTTTGAACTGTATAAATCCTGATGTGCAGGCGATTCTAAATGCACAAAATGGCTCTTATAAGCTGTCCCTCAAATTGTTTACACAATATAAGAAATCAAATGGCACGAAATTTACACAGCCCCACATAACAGAAACTGTAGCTGTATATTCAAATGCAAATTTAGACAAAATAATAAGCAGTTTGATAGAGCAATTGAATATTAAACACACTGAATTTGCAGCAAAAGAATCAGGATGGAGCCTATGCGGAACTTCACACAAGCTCTATGTTAATATTTCTGAATTCAGTCCATTACAAGGATCTACATATCTGCTATTACCTGCCAATATCAAAAACAAAAAAGCCGTGGTTAACATAAAAAATAATGATGAGAAATGTTTTCTGTGGTGTATTTTAGCTGCTTTGTATCCAGTTTTAAAGGATCCTCAGAGAATAACTTATTATAAACAACATGAACATGATTTTGATGATGCTATGGAGGGCTTAGAATATCCAATGTCTGTTCAGAATATTGATAAATTTGAAAAAAAGGCCAGGGATATCAATGGTAAACAATTATCTATTAATGTTTTTATTTGTTCTACTGGCCGTGGCAATTGCTTGATAGCACCTCTCAGAATCAGTACACTTCATGATGATTCTGCTGTTCCCATTGATCTGCTCTTAATTGAAGGGGATGACACACACCATTACACTCTGATACACTGTCATGAAGCTTTAGTCAGAAAACAACTAGACAAATCCAATACAATATTCAAGTTGTGCAGAAGATGTTTGACTGTATTTGATGGTAGAAAAATGGTGAATGGTGTTTGTGAACAGAATGCAGAAATTGCTAAAAGCAAGTTAATTGAACATTTAAAATACTGTGGCAACCATAAACCTGTTCATATGCTTATGCCTAATCCAAGTGAAAATGCCAAATTCAAAAAATTTGAAGCCTTGTTGGAACATCCAGCATATATAGTCTGTGATTTTGAATCAAACCTCAAACCCCTTGCATTCTGCAGCCCAGATCCTGATGAATCTTCAATTACATCATACCAGTTACATTAGCCTTCTAGTTTTTATTATGTTGTTGTACAGGATGGTGTTGTTAGTGAAGAATATTTATACATGGGATCAGATGCCATGAAAGAATTTGCACATAGAATAGAAAATGAGTGCCATAACATAGCATCTAATATCTTATTAAAATCAAAACCTATGTTGCCTTTAACAGAGGATCAGATTGAAGATTTCAACAATGCAGAAAAATGCCCGGTATGTGATTCTGAATTTTCAGATACAAATATCAAGGTGAAACACCATTCTCATACAGATGGTAAATTCAAAATGGCCCTGTGTAATAGTTGTAATATTAAGACCCAGAGACCAAAATTTGTCCCTATATTTTGCCATGGTGCAACTAATTATGATTTTCATCATTTGATCAAATATGAGGGGTTTGACAAGCAGAATTTAAATATTTTAGCAGAAAATAATGATAAATATATTGCTATTAGCAAAATAATTCAAATTAATGGTGTTCCCATTCACTTAAGATTTCTTGATTCCTACAGAATTCTGTCGGCTAGCCTGGCTACACTGGCCACTCAATTATCTGATGATCAATTCAAAATCACATGTGCTATGTTTCCAAATCAGGACTTGAAATTAATTAGGCGGAAGGGTGTATACCCATATGACTATGTTACAGATTTTTCTAAATTTGATGAGTGTTCTCTGCCACCACAACAAGAGTTTTACAGCAAAATCAGAGCATCTGGAATCACTGATGAAGATTATCACCATGCCCAGTTGATGTGGAACAATTTAAAATGCCAGACATTTGGTGATTATCACAAGGCATATTTAAAACTTGATGTCACTCTCTTAGCTGATATACTTCAGGCATTTAGAAAATCTTCCATGCAAAATTATAAACTGGATCCAATGTATTTTTACAGTGCTCCAGGCCTAGCATGGTCTGCAATGTTTTTAAACACTAAAATGCATTTGGATCTGATCCAGGATCAAAATATGTATCTGTTTATGGAACAATGTATAAGAGGAGGCATGGTGCAATGTTCTCAGAGATATGCCAGAGCAAATAACAAGTATATTCCCAATTATGATCCAGCACCGCTATCAAATTGTATACTGTATGTGGATGCCAACAGCCTGTATGGTTATGCTATGATGGATAAATTGCCATATGCAGGGCTTGAGTGGGTTGAAGATTTCAATATTGGGGATCTTCAGGATTTTGATGACAGTCACTATGGCCTGTTCTTAGAGGTTGATCTGACAATTCCTGATAATTTACACAACACATTTTCTGATCTGCCCCCAATTCCTGAGGTTGAGTGTTCACCTGGCTCTAAACAGAAGAAGCTAATGATGACTCTAGAGCCAAAACAAGGCTATGTCATATATTACAAAAACCTCCAGTTCCTGATGCATCATGGTGTTCAAGTGACCAAAGTTGGCAAAGTTTTGAGGTTCAGGCACTCAAGATGGTTGAAGCCATATATTGATACAAACACAGAGCTTCGAACATCTGCAATGAGCCAATTTGATAAGACCTTGTTTAAATTGATGTTTAATTCAGTGTATAGCAAAACCATAGAAAATGTCAGAAAACATACTGATGTTAAATGAATTACTGACCCCAGCCTGAGCAAAAAATTGATAGCAAAGCCTAATTTCAATTATAGAAGAATTTATGATGACAATATGGCACTTTTCAACATGAAAAAAAAACAAAGATTAAGTTTGATAAGCCTATTTATGTAGGGGCTGTGATATTAGAATTGGCCAAATTACAGATGCTGGAGCTCTATTATGATGTATTGAAGCCTATTTATGATGATCGTGTAAAACTGATGTACATGGACACAGTTTTATCCTTGATATTCAGACAGAAGATGTTTATCAAGATATGTCACAGCCTGCATTGCTTGAATATTTTGATACCAGTGAACATACAAAGATTCAACCCTACAACAAAAAGGTGCCTGGCAAGTTAAAAGATGAGACACTTGGTGACGTTATTGTGGCATTTGCTGGGTTAAGGGCCAAGATGTACAGCTTTGAAACATGTAGTGGTGCTGTTGCCAAAAAGGCCAAGGGCATTGGCAGAGTAACTGTTGACAAAGAGCTTGAATTTAAAGATTACAAAAATTGTCTCAAAACTCAGAGTTTAATAAGAACATCAGAATGCAGAATTCAGAGTGAGGATCACTTGTTGACTACAAATGTTGTAAGAAAAGTGGCTCTGGACCCACATGATGATAAGAGATGCATTTTATCATGTGGCATACATACTCTACCATGGGGTCATTGTGATTTGAAAAGTGGCAAAGAATGCCCAATTACAGAGCATGATTTGAAATAAATAAACATGCCTATGAACTTATTTGGGTTCAAAAAACAGGCTATTATGGACCTGCCAACAACATCACCCTCTTCTGATATACAATCTGTAATATCTAAACTAAGTGGTTTGTTAATTATTCATCTGAACAGCATACTTACAGATGTTGATGATGAAACAGGTAAAACATTGTACATATTTAACAATAATTTAAATCACTACCAGTTACCTGTAGGTGGTCAATTACAATTTATTACAACCCCCGAGGGTGATGTCAAGGTTTCAATAGGGAGAAATATTTATAGAATTAAGCACTCAAACATGATTTCTGGCACTGTATATACTGTTTCTGCTTGTGATTGTTTATATATTGAGGTCCCGGGATCCTATGACAAGCTTATACCTTTTTTATAGAATTAAGAATTAGATATTTTATAATAAATAACCACTAAAACAAAATGCCTAATGATATATTTGGCCATACAAGGCATGAAGATCACAGTGATGAGATTCTGATGCTTGATGTCAGAATCAAAAAATTAAGAAGTGATTTACATGCTTTACAAACCACATTCAATGCCAGTCTTCAACTAGAAATTACAAATTTAGAATCACAATGCATGGACCCTCTTCTTAAAATTGATTCAGAACTCAAATTGCTGCTTCAAAAATATACTGATTTGGCCACATTAGATAATTTTCAAAGTTTAGAGGAGGCTGTAGCAGCTCTTCAAGCCAAATTTAAGACTCAGGCTAACAACTCTGAGCAATTGAAACAACAATTGGAAGAGCAGATTAATAATGTCCAGACACAGCTCCAAACAATTGTCAAAAGCATAAAATCACAAGAAGATTTTGATCTAGTAATTTCCACTCTAAAAGAACAGATTCAATCACTACAGATACCTAATCTGGACCCCTTGAACAATGCCATAGCTGAGGTTAAAGAAAAAATTGAGACACTTGAAAATTTTATGAACAACTTGCCATCTTCTGATGCTTTGAGTGCTATAACTCGTAGTGTTGCCAACATCAAGCTGCAACTTGAGACATATGAAGATTTTGGAAAAATTCAGAGTACCATAACCCATCTTGAGGGTACAATAGCAGCAGTGCAAAGTGATCTGACAAATGTACAAGAAACTCTAGAATCTCGCCTGCCTGGTATTGTAGACACCCTTGTCAGTGTCCAGCAACAGATCACAAAACTTGAAAACCTCAACACTGAATCTGAGCTATCTCATTTTCATCACTTGATCGATGATATCCAAACAAAACTTGAAATTTTACAACAATCAACACCCACTCAGGCAGACATAACCCTGCTTCAAGATGCTATGCGAAGTGTGGCTGATGCTTCTGAATTAAATGATGTGAAATTGGCACTTGAATCTTTGCAAAATACTGTATCAAATCTGCCTACATCACAGGAACTTAAAAATATTAAGAGAGCTGTGAATCGCATATTGAAATCAGAAGATATCAAGAATATTCAGACAGAGATCAAACAACTTACTCAGACAGTGGCCACTCTACCAACTAATCAACATATTAATGAATTGCATGCCTTGTTTGAGGATATCAGAAGACAAGTTCATGATCTTACTGCTCAAAATTCAAAATTGGCAGTTGTTGAAAATCTACAGCAAATTGTAGCCAACATCAAGCAACAGCTAGGAAGCATGGAATCCAACCAAGCAAATGCTTTGTCTGCTTTTGCCACCCAGCTTCAAGAGATTGTGCAACAATACAAAAAAAACTTGTTGTGGACATAAAGATCAAGCCAGGCCATGATGATGTTGTTAGGACTATCAATGAGCACCTTGAATCTGTAACAAGTAGATTGCTTACAGCAGAAAAAGAAATAACTGGCCTAATCGAGAATCCTAAACATACAGTAATTCTTGAATTGTACAAAGAATATGATTCACCATTTACACCAGGTGTCAAAATATATATGCTGTCCCCTGCACAATTTTATTACCAGTTTTTTGTTGGGGGCACACTGAGACCAATCAAGATCAAATATTGGCTACAACCACAGGCACACCACTACCCTACCTTATCAATAACAAATGCTGACAACAAACCAAAGGTCACCAGTGTAGAGTTAGAGGATTTTACAGACCCCAATACATTAGAGACATCTTATGCTGAAGATGATGGTTCTCTTGAATTTAAAATACAAATAGGAGACAAATTATGTTTAGAAAATCCTGTAGTATCAGCTGCTGAACATCCCATAGTTGCAATATTCTTGTTTACATACTATGTCTAGACAAATTATTGTTGATGAATTACACAGACAAGCCAGACATAATTATAAGAGAATGCCAGTGGTTACAAAAGGCATAGATGATTTATGGCAGTGTGACTTGGTTGAGATGGCAAGTGGACAGCTGAAAAACTTAGACAAGATCAACAAGGGCTACAAGTATCTACTCACTGTCATAGATACATTTTCAAAATTTGCCTGGGCTGTGCCACTCAAATCCAAGACTGGAAAATGTGTTACAGAAGCCTTCAGGACAATCATCAATCAGAGTGGAAGACCACCGCGCTATTTGCAAACAGAAAATGGCAAAGAATTCTATAATTCGGTGTTCCAACAATTTATTAAAAGCCAGTCAATACAACATTACTCGAGTTACAGTGATCTCAAGGCCTCTATTGTTGAAAGATTCAACAAAACCCTAAAAAATCATATGTATAAACAATTTACCTTCCAAGGTAATTATAAATGGCTCAGTATCCTACCAGAACTTTTAGATAGATATAACAACTCGATCCATTCCACAATCAACATGAAACCCTCTGAGGTAACTTCATCTGATGAGCAAAAATTGATCAGTACTGTTTATTATCCTAGATACCAGCCAACAACAAGAAAAGCCAAATACAAGGTAGGTGATCAAGTAAGAATCAGCAAATATAAGCACTTATTCAAAAGAGGCTTTACCAGAAACTGGAGCACTGAATTATTTACAGTGGTTCAAGTTAAACCTGGGACCCGATACACATATATAATAAAAGACCACCGAGGAGAAATTCTCAAAGGCAGGTTTTATGAAGAAGAACTCAGCAAAACTAAGCAGCCTGACACATATCTTATAGAAAAAATCATCCGCAGAAAAGGCAACAAGATACTGGTTAAATGGCTAGGACTTCCAGAACACAGCTGGATCGAGGCAGACAAAGTGATACTATGAACACCTGGGATGTTATAAAGAGACTGCCAGAGCCTGAACAGCAGAATAAGAGAAATGGCAAGCTGCTGCCTGATAATATTAGATGTCTTATTGTTGGGTCATCGGCTTGTGGTAAAACTACACTAATGATTGATACTTTTTATTGGCACATAACTGGTTAGACTGGAAAAACAGGCACTTGTATGTCTTCTCTAAGAGCTTGGAACAATTAAAATATCAGCAGCTGATGAAGCTATATGATGGACTGGATATAGCCACTTTTGAACCAGATGTTAAGCCACTCCATGAATATCTGGATAACTCTGTTGTTGGGTTTGATGACATTATACTGGATAATCAAAACAAGGTTAGACATTTTTTTAAACAGGGCCGACACAAAAACATAGATTGCTTCTACCTGGCACAGACTTTTTCTAAAATTCCAAAGCAGCTGATCCGAGACAACAGCAATTTTATATGTGTGTTTCATCAAGATCATACCAACCTCAAACACATACATGATGAATATGTAGGTGGTGACTTGAGCTACAATGATTTTTCCAAGTTTTGCAGTAGGTGCTGGAACCAGGACAGCTATGGGTTTGTCACAATTGATATGACAAGGAAACCCAATAGTGGTAAATACAGAAATAAAATCAACAATTTTCTAGACATTGAAATATATATAAATAACCATGAAAAGGCCAATCATTGATGATCTTAAATTAAGAGATTATCTTGTAAAAAGATTTAAGGGATGGAAATCAGAGAACCGAGGAATCTATGAACAACACAAGCAAACAGAACAACCTATTATTGATGCTATAAGTGAATTAGGTAAAAATATCAAAACTGTTACAGAGCAAAATCAAAATTTGATCACAGAGCTTGTACCTGTAGCTGCAAGGAACATATTAGATTATCCAATCACCCCACTTTCTAGTATTCATACACCTAGTCCTGTTGCTCCTCGAAGAATTGAAGCTACTCAGGATCCTATTGAATTGGGTCTTCTTGCTCAAAAATATTTAAGCACACCTAAAGACAACAAAGATGAGGTCTTTGGCTTATATGCTGACACATAGTGATGGTAGCATCATACATAGAATTGGCAATTTCAGAGTAACATTTATGGGAGATAATCTGATTGTATATTCAGAATCTCATCTTGGAGAAAGAGGTGCTTTTGTTAAGTACCCTGGCACACCTGGATTGTGGGAACTGATGACTAGGAAGAGACCTGGCAACTATACAGATCAAGATTATGAGCATTACAAAGAAATATTAATAAAATCAGATGCTCTATACCAGAACAATGATCCCACACAAAAAAGAGTCAAGTCTAGCAGTGGAGCAAAATACAACAACTTAATCAAGCCCATATGGTCACAGATCAAGACAGGTAGTGGGATCAAACAATACAACACCCTGCCTAAAGAATTTGTGTGGGTTGATGATGTCAGGAAACTTGTAGATAGGTTGCTGGTCATAGCTGGGGAAGAAAATGCTGGCAACCACAATTTTTACAATGAAAAGGTTGGAATTATGGACATGATAAGCACCAAATTGTCTAATTTTATAGTGAATGACACTAAGGGCATTGGATATCTTATAAAAATTATTAATACTCTACCACCTAAATTTTGGAATATCTCTGAGGGTCGGGGGCTGGTTAATGACATCATAAACAAGCTGCCATTTGAACTACACATTCCAGGCTATCAGTATTGCGGTCCCGGTACAAAATTGGACCATAGATTAAACAGAGAGGACCCTGGTGTTAATCCCCTAGATGCTGCTTGTAGAGACCATGACATAGCATACAACACACATTCTGATCTTGAGAGGCGACATGTTGCAGACAAGAAATTAGAAGAGGCTGCATTTGGTAGATTTGTAAGCAAAGAAGCTTCTTTAAGTGAAAAAATAGCAGCATTGGGGACCATCATAGCTATGAACACCAAACAAAAACTGGGGTGGGGGCTGTGATAAATTAAATAAATTTAAGCCACTTAATTAAGCTATGTAATCCAGAATCTGTATATAAGAAACCTAGGATGAAGGCCAAGGGTGTTATGTATCAGATACCTTATGCAGGTCTTAAATCTCTTAAAACTATTGATAGCCTTCTAACCAAAAAGCAGCGCAAGAAAAAAAGCTCTTGTCTTGCCAAGGGCCATGGTATGAAATTATTACTTAGTACCCCTCAATTAAAAAAAATTACAGCAATCTAGGAAAAAAATTGCATACAGGGGGCTTCATATTTACTATCCCGGCCATCTTAGCAGCTTTGGGGGCTGTTGGGAGCTTGGCTGGGGGATCAGCTGCCATAGCAAAAACAGTAATAGATGCCAAGAAGAATAAGACAGAATTAGATGAATTGAAGCGCTATAACCTGGCTATGGAAAAACAAGGCAAAGGTGTTAAGAGAGCCATGAATAAGTTTAAAAAAAACAAGAGCCGCTTACAAACCAAGATATTGAAGCTTTAATCAAGCCACTGGGCATCAAAAATTTTAGAGTGTATACATGTCTGATTCTTTACCAGAACAACCACTCAACAAAGAGTGTGGCATAGTTAATTTGGATAAGAACAAATATCAGGGCACTCACTGGATCTGTTATCTTAAATATTTAAAAGATGAGGCATTTGTGTTTGATTCATTTGGAGGTATTCCACCTAAAAATTTAGTAAAATATCTAAAATCAACTAATCTTTATTACAATAATGCCCGTGTTCAAAATTTCAAAGATGTTAATTGTGGACATCTGTGTTTATCTGTTCTTAGATATCTGTCTCAAATAAATAAACCATCAATTGAAGATTTTCAAAAAGCCCTGTGGTATCTGAAACATCATGGGAGTATTCCATCTCACCAGCCAAAATTCAATATTGAAACTCAGATTACATGATGATATAGTGTATCCCAAAACAATAGCTCTCAGAGCATTTTATGGCATGTACTTAATCCCTAATATTACACACCACAACAACACAATTGCAGTTGGTGATCAAAAAATTGTTATCACTCCAAGGCAATATAATCTATCTACTCTAAATGCTCAGTTACCCAGAGGTATAGTGTTAACTCAAAATTCTGTCCCTCACAGAGTAGAGATTGTGTCTGCTACAGAAACAGTGGATCTGGGTACTATAGGAGAGCTGTTAGGCTTTGAGAACAACACAAAACTTGAACCAGCCATTAAACACACTGCTATTAATATACCTAAATTCTTAGCCATAGAGACTCTAAATATTCACTGTAATGTGGCCGAGGGTATGATCACCAAATCAGATGGCATAGGCACTCACAAACAAACTGACATCATTGCAACATTCAAATCTAACTCTGAATTTATGGAACCGATCATCTACACTCCATCACCAACATTATATTTTCCTGTGTGCCATAATAGAATAGATTACATTGAGTTGATGGTCACTAATGAAAAAGGAGAATTAGTTGATTTTGCTAGAGCCACAACAACTGCAATCCTAGAAATTAATATTTAAATAAAAATACATACAAAAAAAGTGGAAAATATTGAGAGTTATGAGCTACAATCATTCCCCCCAAACAGGAGGACCTTTGCAAATTTAAATCAACCCAACACAGAGATTGAGGTTGATCTGGATGTAGGAGATGGCTTTATACACCCCCACAGAGCAGATCTATACATCAAATTTGATGTTGTAAAGCTCGATGGTACAGATTATCCGGCAAATTCAAATATAAGATTGGTAGACAATTTTGTGCCACATCTGTTCTCTGAAATTGAGATCAGAAAACATGGTGTTGTTATAAACAGAGTAGATTACCCTGGTATTACTTCTACAGCTTTGGCCACACTAAAATTATCCAAAACCGAGGCTTCTTACTACAAAATAGGTGGATTTGAGGCTGGTGATAAAATAATATCTAAGAGTCACACAGTGCTGTTCCCCATGCGCCTGTTGCCAGGATTCTTCTCAGATTACAAAGATATTATGTGGAAGGGTGGTTTAAGAATTACATTTAGAAGAGCTGCCAATGATAATAATGCTTTGATGAGGTACAGTACACTAAATTCTACAGGGGAAGCTCTGCCTAATACCCTACCTGATGAGGGCAAGTGCCTTATTCAGACTATGGAGCTAAGAATGGCAGTAGTTGAATATGAAGCCAGCTATGCTCTTAAATACAAAGCAGATATCCTAAAAAATCCACAGGTGTCTTTACAATTTTATACATATCAATGTGTGCAGAAGCCTGCCACTGGTAGCAATTATGAATTTGATGCTACAAACTCATTCTCCAGTATACAATATGACATGCCAGATTTTGTGGTGGTACTGTTTCAGACTGGAAGACACAATAATCAGGAAAAAAATTCAAGTAAATTTGATAACTGCAACATCAAGAACATATATCTTAAAAATGGCAGAAATGAGGTGTTTCTTAGAGAAAATTATAATTTAAACATGTCCAAGGATGATTTCCTCAAATTATATGAAGCATTTACAGCATACAAAAGGGTCACCACTGGCAATACAGACATGTATTACTCACCAGATGAATTCAAAGCACAGAGACCCATGTTTGTCATCAACACCTCAAAAAGGAAACAAGTTGTGGTTAATGACAGGACAAACATTAAAATTATCTGTGAATTCCATGATACACTCCCTGATGACACCATATGTAGTGTTATTCTTATAGGTGAAAAATCATATGTTTATGATGTAAGAAATGAGAGAGTCACAGAGCAATTCTAGAAGGCCTCTGCATATTACATTGTCTTAGTACTAGATATGCAAGTTGAGGCTGGTGTCCAATTAAAATATTGAGCATATTCCAGGTAACAAGTATTTAAGCATATATTACATTATACTACTGTGTAAGCAAAAGCTCTTATGAGCATTTTTGGCTTAGTTTTAAGTGTAGCCATAACAATATCAAGAATACTATATCTTTAGCAGGCTTACAGACAACAGACTGAGATATTCAGCCTTTGCACACATGGCCAAATCTGTCTGTTGAGGCTTCTTTATTTGTACACTAGGGCTCAAGATTCTTTAGATTTAACTGTGTGCACACTTGGCCGATTGATTCATATAGACATCTTGACATTGTTTTAAGTATAGCCAAATCGGGCTGTTTAATCATATGAGCTCTTCATTTGTACACTGTGTGATTCTTCATTTGTACACTAGGGCTCAAGATTCTTTAGATTCAACTGTGTGCACACTTGATCAATTGATTCATATAGACATCTTGACATTGTTTTAAGTATAGCCAAATCAATCTGTTTAATCATATGAGCTCTTCATTTGTATGATTTTTGCGCTCATCCTATCACAAAACACACTACTCTCATTCCATCACACACTTTTATTCTAATGATGAGTACGAAACAGGGACGCATATAGTGTGTGTGCGGACCCATCGAAAATCCCATTAGTGTAATTATAGTCGTAATGTATGAACTGTTTTATTTGTCATTTGATCGCTAGTTGTATTTAGATGAAAGATATAGCTTTGTGAATTCAATATTTATTTTTTAGCGTATAGAGTTCGCGTTATTCCAATTACATAGGAAATAATGCAACACCTCCACCAGTAGTTTGGAACTTTCGGCCGCTTGAAAATTCTTAATTTTTTCCCTTAAGAGCATAATATTGTTTAATAACGGCGATAAGATTCCTCTACACTAAATTTCAGTATGTCTATGTTCACGCCTATGATTAGTGCTACTCTTAAAACGACTTACCTACTGTTTCAACTTTAGGGACCTCCCGATGGGGTAGTGGTAACGTCGTCGGCTTGTATTCAAGGGGTCCAGGGTTTGATAACCGGTGGAGGCACATAGTGGTTCGGGTCCCACTTTAAACTCTAAGTCCAGTTCCGATTAGCCTTCTGTGCATAAAAGTGGACTTAAAATGAAAGCAAACCTACTGTTTCGTTTCAACTTCATTTTTTTTTCCCCAAACCACCGCTCCTAAGTTCCTTTACTCTTCGGAACAGAATATCTCTCCCCGATTTGGTCCTTGATATGTCCCTGAAACCTCCATCCTAAATTTATTCTCAAGGCACAGTTCGTGATAAAGCAGTATCTACACGCAATCTTCAGAAGTTTCTTTATAATATGCAAATATTTAAGCCCCGACAAAAAACTTGTCGATCTGAAATTTTTGTTTCGTTTTTAGTAAGGTTTGTTGGATGGTATGTTCATATTATGTAGCAAAAGAGATCTACGAATATACACATAATTTGAAGGAAGAGATGAAATTTGAGCAACTCTGCTTGCCTGGTGGCAAATGCAAGACAGGCAATGGATAATTCAGCCTACCGGTGTGATCATGGTGTTATTCTATATAGAACAGATTAATCTCCTTGGTTATCACAGAGCGCTACGATGACAGGGGTCGCGAACCCAGGCCTGGCAATGGATGTTCTTTACGAGTGTCCCTTCATCAATTCCATCATAACTCATCCTCATCTGCGCGATTAGACAAAAGTGGCAGAAAAGCAAAGAAAAATCAATCAAACAAAAGATTAACCTCGAAAGGTAATTTCAGGCAAACCCATTGGCGTAAACAGACCCTGCACCCTCTTGAAATTTTGCCAAATTACAATGCTCTACAATTATTTTATTTTATTTTGTGGAAACAAAGTTAGCCTTTGTTGAGAGATTTTTCGGTGCTGTAATCGAAAAATGACATTTTTGTTACATGGTTCTTCCTTTACCCTTTCCTCTCCCTCTCTCTCTCTCTCTCTCTCTCTCTCTCTCGGAGGAAAAGAAATGAGACAGGCAGAGGGAGCGAGTCAAGCGACATTGTGATACCATGAGATGGGTGAAGGGACAATCCCAAACACACTTGAACGACGCAACACAATTCCCACAGATCCTTATCCTGGCTGCAGGTTCAGGCGCCAGAGCCTCGTTAGTCTGCATTCCAGAGCGTACTGCGTGGAAAGGAGGTTGACATTTGGGTGTCTTCTGCGCCCGTTTTGAGTTTGTCGTTGTCGCCAGGGTCGTTAAAGGTGCTGGAACCCATGAATTCTAATGGGTTCTGTTGGGTTCCGCTGCAGGACCGGAACATTTCTTCTCGTACAATTTAAATTCGGTCAAATTTGAGTATTGTTTCATTGAAAAAAAGGTTCACCGTATTTAAACCGAGTCGGAAAAAGGTTCCTCCAACGTATTTAAATTGAGCCGAAAAAAAGTTTCTGGACCGTAATCAAATTGAGCCGGAAAAAGGTTTTCTGGACGGTATTAAAATTGAGCCGGAAAAAAAATATTCCTGGACCGTATTTAAATTGATCTGGTAAAAAGGTTCCTGGACCGAATTGAAATACTTTACAGATAAAAAGGTTCTTTACTGTCCAGAATCCATTTACGCTTGCTGATTTTCTCTCGTGGACCGGAATTGAAAATACTGAAATAAGGCACAGTATCCATTGAAACAAAGTACCGCATGCAAGATACCACGTAGCCGCTACTGTGCCATTCCTCCTTCACCTTTTTGGCGAATAGTGGTCCTTCTGGACTTCACCCAAAATAGCCCGTTCGGAAGGTCATCTATTCGCAGCTACTTAAAGGCGAACTAATTTCGTTGT
Organism: Lepisma saccharinum; assembly: GCF_977018435.1. NCBI lineage: Eukaryota > Metazoa > Arthropoda > Insecta > Zygentoma > Lepismatidae > Lepisma > Lepisma saccharinum. The sequence goes on along the minus strand of NC_139248.1, from coordinate 7,793,208 downwards.
CACCTGTGCACCGAAAACAGCATTCCTTATACCATTTAACAAGAGACAGGGAAATTACATGAGAGACCACGTAGCCAATAGTGACACGATATTAAAGCTAATAAAAGCCAACAAAAATTATCGACACCCACACTGCTACAGAGCAGTTCTACAACGTAGGCATACCCAAACCTTCCAAAACAATGTGATTTGATTTGGTTTTTATTTCTCTTTTCTGTAGGGCGACCCAAAAACGGAACATCCCAAGGAGATCCTGTAAAATCGGTGAAGCATGATTATAAAATTGGGTCGCATAAATGATTCATCATACAATCTCCCGTTGTCAAAATGTATTAATTACTATAATCTCGGTGTGACTTACATTGTGTTTCCCGTCCCTCCTGAGCCCTTTCATGTTAGTTCTACACTGAAGTTGAGAAATGCCAGAAGTATTTAGCAGAAGAGCAGCTTTATTCTTCACCAACAGGTTTATAAATCTCCCAGAAAACCTTATGCTACATTTCACACACACAACTCAAGATTGTTTTTAGTTTGTGTCAAGACTAAGATACTTTAAATTAGTCTTGCATGCTTATTCATCGTTCTACAAACAACGGAACACGTACAAAACAATACATATTTTTTAGCATGAAATGTCTCTCAAATTTAGACTTGGTATTCAAGATAACTCCTAACATTTTTAAAAAAAGGGACAAATAGTAGCTATTTAATAATATGGACGGGACACGCCTCTGAAACGGAACTGTCTCTGTCAAAACGTGACGTATGGTCACCCTACTTTTCTGCCACTAACTAATCGCTAAGATTAGGATGAGTGATGACATGATGAAATTCATGAAGAGACACTCGCAAAGAACATCCATGCCCAGGCCGAGATTCGAAAACGGGTCCTCTGGCGTTGTGGCGCCCGATGCTAATAGTTTACTTGAGCATGTCTGCAAGAGGCTAACTGCAATTTAGCTAAAACATTCACTCTCAGAATCACACTTAACGAAGTTTTAGAACATTAAATTCACATGCATAAATAATGTGAAGAGAAAGTGAACAGTAAATTTCTGTTGGGGGAGTTTCTATGTAATGCTAGAAATGTGTTGAATAATTTAATAATAATTAACAAACAATTATTTTCTCTTTGAATCCATAATAATTATAGTGCAAATAATACATAATTGCAGTAAAATTTGATAATCTAATACTCCACAAATCTCTCTACCAAACAAACCCCCAAAAAGTTTCAACAAGAAAGCGATAAATATCAACAACGCTAACCGCTAAGCCAGGGTGACAAAAGATGAACTTGGGAAAGTTAACTACTGTAGTAGATTTCACATGATAAAGAGTTCAAAACATGACAGCCTTTCTTACAGTATTTAATAAACAATTTCTCACTGGTGACAACGACAATAGTCACTATCTCAAACTGAAGTATAAAGTATCGTTTGTTCACAACAAACTTAAAAATGTTACTCTCCCCCTTTTTTTGGTCAAAAACATACCTTTACTGAACTACTACAAAAATTATTTTTTCCAGAAAAAAATACATTTCCATGACTTTCTCATGTATGAAATTGTAAATTGTTCTGTTGTATTTTGTTTATCTTACTTTCGTACATCTTTAGGCTGATCGTGCAGGGTGAGTAATGATTAAATTAAATGGATTAAGGGACATTCACAAACAATGATACATCCTGGGTGTTACTTCAAGGGGGCAATAGGGAAGAATCCCCCCCATGGTTTCTGCATACCCAGGCTGGCTACTCAGCCGATTCCACTGTTTTTGCTCTGGCAAATTTCAGATAATGACTGATAAACGTGTCACAACTCCATTCAGTGAAGATAATCAAGTCTATAAGCAAGCACATGCCTCAACTTAAGCCAACCTGTGGATCTTCCCCTCTAGAGCTCGATGCCAACAACACAGGAGGCGCCCTTGCTACCCGGCAAAGAGCCAATGAGGAATCGTCAACGTTGCCATAACTCGCTACACCGTTTCCGTTAGGTAATACGAGGTCTGAGAAATAGTTTTCCTTATTCTTTATCACGTGCAGATAATACAAGTTACCACTTGTGACAAGAGCATTATGCAACAACTCAAATATAGTAAAAGATCAAACACGCATTACTTCGGTGACCGCTATCTCGTTATGTATTTAGCGCAGCGTAAGTGATTCGTTGAAAAACGGACGAGCCCCCTTCGTACCCAGCCATGAACCAAACAGAAATAGACCGTCGGGTGCAAAAAGAATCCTATTCACTTTGGTCGGGTGCATTCTTTACTTGTGGAATCTTAAGTCCTGATTTAAATTATGGTTCTTTCCTAGACTAACTTAAACAAATACGACTGATCACTACATCTCGGATTTTAGTTTTTAACCTATTTTTCCCTTTACAGGTATGAAAGAAATAGTAAGTTATGCCAGCGTTTCGTTAAAAAACGCAACAACCGATGCCTAAAAAACCTATTTTGCTTGTTAGAACCTATTTTAGGTTTAGGCGCCTAAATCAAGCCTCTTTTTTAGGTTCTTATACATTTTTTAAAGGTTTTACAGGATTTTTATGCCACACAGAGGCATTTGCTTTGTTTGGCCACGAAAAAATTCAATGCCGAACGTGTTTGAAACGTGTTCTCTGCCGATTTCCCTTCCTCCAAGTCCATGGTGATTTTTCAAAGCTCCAAACAAAGCAAAATATCTGGTGCCACTGTTACCTGTACAGTCCAAAATGCAAACTTCTGATCTGCGTGGTATTGCTTACTTTCGCGTCACTTCAATGCTTTATGGCATTCACGCCTTGTAAACTAACTTTTCAGCATTGAAGTTAGTCCCACTGACTATGTTTTTGTTTGAAAGATTATTTTCAGCGTATAAAATAATCCTCACAGACAAATTTGCGGAGTTTGACTGTGGATAACATGAAAAAAGATTGTTGCCTAACTATACGGCGAAAAGTGGATTTTAATAGCAAGTTCCCAATGGTAAGTTCTGGCACTGCCGTAAGGTTAGGCAACACACATGACGTTATGAAAGATAGTGCGTATTTCAGGATATAGGTGTTCCATTTTCATTGCCGGTGACTATACCAAATCAGTATTTTTCAAGAATTTTGAACTGTTTAAAGTTTTCTTTTAACTTACTTCAGGATTTTTCGAGCCTAACGTAAGATTTTTAAGACCTATTTTAAGATTTCTAGAACCCATTTTAGGGTTTTTCGAACCTATTTTAGAAACCTAAAAGCACAATTTTTAGAACCTAAAAATCCGAGGTCTACTGATCACTGACGTATGCGGGGGGGGGGGGGAGCTGATTCCGAAATTTGGAAAAATTAACGTTTTCGTGTGAAAGCAGCAAGGAACTCTAGGAAAAACCAAATGGTAAATGCAAACCCTCCATATGAGCCCTCATAAGCATGTCAGGGAACGACTTTCAAATCGAAGGTTAAAAATGATAATTGCTACGGCTAGGATTTGTATGACCTAAAAATCACCAAAATATGCAAATGCTCTTATGACGTAAAATTTTACAAAATATGCACTATAATTTGAAAAATATGCCCTTATAACTGGACTGTTTTAAACATCAATATCTAAATGCTGAGATATTTTCACATGCGTAGAATTTTTAGTTCACTTTATGGGCTCTGAGTGGCACTGTTCAATAAATACATTCTACAAATTTTCAAATAAAAATGAAAAAAGATTTTGCTGCAGTAAAAAAAATCCTCGAGTGAACATGGCAGTAAGAAAGAATCCACTTCGAAAATGACTGTATATACCCTGAAAAAGCGAAAATGAAAACTACGAGAGGGAAGGGGACCCTCGGGTTTCCGATTACTGCTGCCATGAAGCCAAGAGTATGCTGAATAGGACAGAAAATCCATCAAAATATGCTCTATCACATAGAAATGGACAAATATGCCAAAATATGCCCTTAAAAAGCACCTTATTCAATTAGATTCTTCACAATAGGGTCAATCCATATGAAATCATACAACCTGGTTGCTTGACCATTTTTAAAAAAGTTTATTTTTTGAGTGGTGTGAGCCTCATATATTGACAGTTCAGAACCACTCTTATTTTATTTTTACTATCACCGATTTGAAGATGGCGGGCATTTTTTTATCATGGCGCGCGTCATTTTCTCCATTCGTAAGCATCAGCGGCAACTTTTTTCCTCTCAGCTCTGGTAAGTCCTACGACAATGAGACAAAATCTGTGATGTTAAGCACATTATAGGCTACAATTATATTTCTGTGTAATTTTCTAAATATTATTCCTTCATAATAAATTTTAAGGTCAAATTTATGTATTTTAATCGCTCAAAATGACATTTTCGGACATTTTTTTGAGGGGGAAGGCAGTTTGCTTGACACTTGAATTTTTTTGCGCAAGTACCTGTGTACCAATAGAGTACGTCAAAATTATTTCAAGCTTGAGACTTTAATATTTGTTTTTCTACAGGGTCATAAACATGTACTTTTTGTTAAAAAATTCCAAGTTCAGGGTTAAATATCTCTGGTGGGCAGTTGTGTAAAAATCTGAAATTTGTACACAATACAGTACTCCATGATTAGTAACTTCAGTAAAAATTTTGAGTTTGAGATTTAATTGGTTTAGGAAATACAAAACTCGTGAAAAATTCAACATTTTGCATTAAATATGGCATGTCTAATTTCATTTCTTATTAACATTTTGTGTTGAAATTCTGCAAACTGTAATTTGGAATGTCAATGAACAACATTACAATCCTGAAATGGCTCTGCAATAAAGTATATATACGAGGGCGTGATGAAAAGTAACGCTTCCTATCTTTTTATTTTCTTTGTTACCTTGTAAACGCATTTTGGATTTTGAGCAACCATACATTGCACTTACAAGACTTTCCACCTTCTCCATTGAAGGTTTCAAACTTCTATCGCCAGGGGGTGCTGAACTATTGCGAGGAAAATGTCAGCATGTAACCATGCAATGTTGGTGAAGCGCCTGAAGTAGCGTGCCGTGAGCGAGTTTATAACCGCAGAAAATGTGCTACAAATTGACATTCATCTGAGACTGAGGGAATATTATGGGGATGAAGGTGTAGACATCAGTACTGTGCGATCTTGAGTTCATAATGCTCTTAAAGAAAACCCACAGCTGAAAAAATCTCAGCTATCTGAGAGAATGGAGTGAAAGGCCAGGAACTAGAACTGATGGAGGTCATCGGAATCGTGTCAAAAAAATGTCCGAAAATGTCATTTTGAGCGATTAAAATACATAAATTTGACCTTAAAATTTATTATGAAGGAATAATATTTAGAAAATTACACAGAAATATAATTGTAGCCTATAATGTGCTTAACATCACAGATTTTGTCTCATTGTCGTAGGACTTACCAGAGCTGAGAAAAAAAAGTTGCCGCTGATGCTTACGAATGGAGAAAATGACGCGCGCCATGATAAAAAAATGCCCGCCATCTTCAAATCGGTGATAGTAAAAATAAAATAAGAGTGGTTCTGAACTGTCAATATATGAGGCTCACACCACTCAAAAAATAAACTTTTTTAAAAATGGTCAAGCAACCAGGTTGTATGATTTAATATGGATTGACCCAATATGAATTTCTATATATTTAGGGAACACCTCACCTCTACCAAAAAAAAGATATGCTAAGTCATGAAAATCCTAGCCTTAGTAATTACAATATATTTTATTGTGTATCAAGCTCCCCCTAGAACGCAGTCCCCACCCAAAATTCTACGTACGCCAGTGCGATTGACTGATTTTAATTCGCATTTTCAGCCACTTTTAGTGATATGATTTTGATGAAGGGACACTCACAAAGAACACCCATGTCCAGGCCATGCTCCTCTCGGTACTATCCCTGCCATGGGCGTAAGTAACTTGGGACCTAATTTTGAGGGGCAGAATTAAACAGCCTAATTTTGAGGGGCAGAATTAAACTGGGCCTAATTTCGAGGTGGCAGAATTAAACTGGGCCTAATTTTGAGGGGCAGAATTAAATTGGGCGTAACATCGAGGGGCAGACAAACTTGGGGCTAATTTTGAGAGGGCAGAATCAGACTTGGGGCTTAACTTTGGGGTAAGAGATTCGAAAAGTTTTCCATCCCATAAAAACAACGTCCAGGATTATTTGCTAAATAACCGAGACGTTTGCGAAATCACAAATATTACTCTTCATTACGTTGCTCCTCTCGGCCCCTAACTTGTAAATTTTAATAAACCCGAAAATTGTGGGGGGCCCCGCCAAGCTACGCCTATGATTCCTACCGATGCATATAGTAATAATAATAATTGCAAAAAACACCACCATTACCAACCAATTGTACACTGTTTGAGGCACGAAACATAAATAAATGAGTGTCATTTCCAAACATGCATCATGGGGATGGGGTGGGTGATAGATCCACCACGTCAATTTTGCCACCTACGCATGTTACCTTTATGATTTTGTAAACAGAAGCAATACAGAAATATTGGTAACACCCTAGGGAACAATGTAATTTATTTTCATTGTTTTATAAAAATATTAACGGTTGAAAAATGAGGAAAAAAAGAGGTGGTGTGGGGCTGAGTGACCCCCACCCCCATGAATTAAGCTAGGGTAAATTCAGTGGTAACGTGAATGTACCGTTACTAGATAATATATCTGTTAAAAGAGTTCCATCATTATCGGAGGAAAACGGAGGGACTGAGGCAGACTAAAACAATCTTTCTTCAGCATTTCAAAGAATGTTAGTGTTACGAATCGAAGGCTTCTCGCGAGAACGTGACGTTACACGCGTGCTTGGCAAAATTCCCCGTCCCAGAACACGTTGGCCGATTTCCAATCCACGTTTTTCCACCCGTCTGTTCCCCGTTCTGACTCAACCCAACATAACTATAGCCTCAGCTGAACCGGGGCTACGTCACATGTCATGGTCCGGCGCTTGAAACTAGAGACAATCGGCAAATGTGACATTATTGTTAGCTGACGCAGAGTGGATAGTTGTCCCCGTGGCTCGATTTTCAATGCTCCATTACCTGGTGAAAGACTTCCAAACGTGCATTCACTTGTAATAACGATGCTTGGAATTTGTTCCGTTCACATACCTGTGCTAGGTTCATCGAACACCTGAACCACCCAAGGTCTTTTATACTTCCCATTGCTCTAAGTGGCCATAGGTGGCGCCAGGGGGTGCTTACAATCATGGGCGGAGTTTGAGCTTTTGCTTTGGGGGGGGGGGGAGCCAGACTCTGGGAGAAGCATATGATGTACCTGAGGATTGTTGAATATCCCCTATCTTATATGGAGGTCCGGAGACCTTCCCCCGGAAATTAAGAAACAACAACTTAAAAACACTGAGTTCCAGGCCCTTTAGATTTGAAAATGTTAAATTTCCTCGCTTTAGTAAACAAATATTAATTAGTATATCGGTTGTCAGTTTTAAAAGCAGCAAAACAGTACCATTATTGCATTTTGCATTTCATTAATTTTTTACTGATACAATACTCGTGTTACTTTAAAAAAGTTACGGTACAATAGTAAGTCAGAAATTTTAGAAAAATTAAATTAAAAAGTTCTTTTGATGCCTCAGCAGTAAATGTTGACTCAACACAAAGTCATTTTACGTTCTCCTTTCTTCAAACTGTACACATCAATCAAATAGTCTAAGACCCGTTATTGCGGCGCAATTACCGCACATGCCATCATGCCAAACGTCAAGATTTGCGGTATGGCTTCATAATAAAAATGTAGTAACTGAACTTAATCATGTGTTATTTGTTTAGTATTTTTTTAAGTTGGGGGCAGGCCCCCCTGGCCCCTCCAGAACTCCGCCTATGCTTACAATTATTATCTATCTTCATACAAAACAGAATATTCAAATGCTAACTTGGAAGTTTTCCCTCAAGTCTCATCGTTGTACAGGTAGGCCCATAGGCGATCTAGATTATTTTCTGGGAGAGAAAATGCTGTAAGCATATAATAAGATGTATAGTGCAGGAGGCCTTAGAAAGATCGCTTCGCGGGCTTACAGCAGACGACAATATGGGGGTGTGTCTGCGAGAACCAATCAGATCCGCGAATGAGCGAGCCCGGTTGCCACAGATAGCTCGCTGCACCCTTTTGGAAGGGTGAGTGACCTCTGCCTCTTGCTACCTCGGCCTGTTTGTTCGGCTGAGGAGCAGACGACACGAGAGTATCGGCAAAAGTGTGCGAGCGACGTCTGCTGTTAGCCCTCGAAACGCTCTTTCTAAGGCCTCCTGCACTATAACTCTGAAAATATAATGTGCAGATTCTACGACATTGGGTTTATTTTACTTCGTTTTATCTGACACTTTTGCCTAATCGCGAAGATGAGGATGAGAGATGAGAGATGATATGATGAAGGAACACTCACAAACACCCATGCCGGGATTCGAACCCGGGACCTTTGGCGTCGTAGCGTGCCGTGATAACCACTCCGCCCCGGAGGCCGGCTTACTAGTGCGTGTTTGTGTGTGTAATTAACATCAAGACGATTGCAAGGGTTCGTTCCTAGATCTAATTTCTAGTCAGATAAACTAATCGGGACCGCACCTTTAAAGCGGAATCTCTGTACCTCTTCTAGGAAACAAACCCAAGGACCCCTCGATTACTAAGGTGATATAATTTTGTTTTGTGAAATCTTGGTAGTACTATGTTATTTGTATTAGCAAGTATTACAGAAAAGAATAAGCTTGAGAATTCATTTCCTAAGGGGTCAATCCATATGAAGTCAGTCATACAACATGGTTGCTCGACCATTTTTAAAAAAGTTTATTTTTTGTGTGGTGTGAACCTCATATATTGACAGTTCAGAACCACTGTTATTTTATTTTTACTATCACCGATTTGAAGATGGCGGGCATTTTTCTATCATGGCGCGCGTCATTTTCTCCATTCGTAAGCATCAGCGGCAACTTTTTTATCTCAGCTCTGGTAAGTCCTACGACAATGAGACAAAATCTGTGATGTTAAGCACATTATAGGCTACAATTATATTTCCGTGTAATTTTCTAAATATTATTCCTTCATAATAAATTTTAAGGTCAAAATTGTGTATTTTAATTGCTCAAAATGACATTTTTGAACATTTTTTTTGGGGGGAGGCAGTTTTTTTGACACTTTAATTTTTTTGTGCAAGTACCTGTGTACCAATAGAGTATGTCAAAATTATTTGAAGCTTGAGACTTTAATAATTTTTTTCTACAGGGTCATAAACATGTACTTTTTGTTAAAAAAATCCAAGTTCAGGGTTAAATATCTCTGGTGGGCAGTTGTTTAAAAATTTGAAATTTGTACACAATACAGTACTCCATGATTAGTAACTTCAGTAAAAATTTTGAGTTAGATTCAATTGGTTTAAGAGATACAAAACTCGTGAAAAATTTAATATTTTGCATTAAATATGGTATGCCTAATTTCATTTCTAATTAACATTTTGTGTTAAAATTCTGCAAAATGTAATTTGGAATGTCAATGAACAACATTACAATCCTGAAATGGATCTGCAATAAAGTATATATACGAGGGCGTGCTGAAAAGTAAAGCTTCCTATCTTTTTATTTTCTTTGTTACCTTGTAAATGCATTTTGGATTTTGAGCAACCATACATTGAACTTATAAGACTTTCCCGCTTCTCCATTGAAGGTTTCAAACTTCTATCGCCAGAGGGTGCTGAACTATTGCGAGGAAAATGGCAGCATGTAACCATGCAATGTTGATGAAGCGCCTGAAATAGCGTGCCGTGATCGAGTTTATAACCGCAGAAAATGTGCTACAAATTGACATTCATCTGAGACTGAAGGCATTTTATGGGGATGAATGCGTAGACATCAGTACTGTGCGATTTTGGGCTGTTCATGCTCGTAAAGAAAACCCAAGCTGAACACGATTCCGATTACCTCCCTCAGTTGCAGTTCGCAGCCTTTCATTCCATTCTCTCACATAGCTGAGATTTCTTCAGCTGGGGTTTTCGTTAAGAGCATGATAAACTGATAATTGTAGCCTATAATGTGCTTAACATCACAGATTTTGTCTCATTGTCGTAGGACTTACCAGAGCTGAGATAAAAAAGTTGCCGCTGATGCTTACGAATGGAGAAAATGACGCGCGCCCTGATAGAAAAATGCCCGCCATCTTCAAATCGGTGATAGTAAAAATAAAATAACAGTGGTTCTGAACTGTCAATATATGAGGCTCACACCACACAAAAAATAAACTTTTTTAAAAATGGTCGAGCAACCATGTTGTATGACTTCATATGGATTGACCCTAAGGCGAAACTGTTACTAACATGGAAAATATTTTGTCCATTAGTTAACGTTATTGCCTTGTAAGCAACAAGACCCGGATTTAAAATCCGGCGTCGACTTATTTAAGTATAGACTACATTTAGTCCCGATTCATGTATTTGTCGTAAAATTTGTTTTATTCTTTTGCTATCTGGAAAAGGATTGTTCGAATATTTTTTGGTAATTATAATATAATGTCATCAATACTTTTTTTATGATATTTAGTTATCCTTTCTCCCGCTAATCCTCGTGTATTAGCATTCTAATGAGTTACCGACGCTCTGTTTACTTCTAAATCTACTCACAGCACTGACGTACGCAAGGGAGAACTGATGGGGTGCAGTCCTTTCCGAAATATTGAGAGTCAAAATTTCCAAATGAAAGCAGTAAAGAACTCCACTTAAAATGAGTAGTGTTGGGCGTCAATACGATATATCGCGAAACTTACAAAATATCGTCCAGGCGATATCAACTAAACGATATATCGTCACGATATTTTGGCGATATCACGATACGGAAAAAAAAATATCGTATCGTCTATGATGATATTTTCTTGACGATGACGATATATCGCGGTAAGAAATGTCTGATATCGTCCATCCCTACAAATGACCCCCGATTTCCAATTTTGTCTTTGAGCAACTTTTGAAACTGTTAAACTTTTTATACGGTATTCTGTCCCCCAGCTTCCTTTACAATTCCAGCCCCCTCCGAAAATAAATCCCGCGTACGCCATTGACTCACAGCACAGACCAGTGACGACATGAATGCGCCTGGCCTCACGCAAAAAAACTATGTAAATTAACAGGCAGACTGATATATTTTACCGGTAGAATATTGTCTACAGTAATTTCTGGCAGTGTATGCCTTTCTACGGTTATGAATTCGGTTTCTAGAAAGAGTCCAGTTCCTCGAATTCGCCAGCAAACAAAAGGCCTAAGCGCACTCACTCGGGCTACAATGCAACAGGTTCTGCCGCTCAATTACACAGGGCGTCGAAACCCAGGTTGTAATCACTGGAGACCTTGGCAACAAAGGTTCCATTGTGGCCGCGAATAACCTCGCGCATGTCAAGAAATCGGGAAGCCCTCTTCAAGCAGATTTTCTCTCTGCTTGCTATTTACCAGCAGAAACTAGAAGCTACCATGACGCCCTACGAGCGAGCTTTATACACACGCAAAGCTGAAGAAGCCTAACGAAGAATGAAGAAGCAAGAACATGCGACCCACCACAGTGGATGGAAACATGGTGTTTCGGTGCTGCTTGTGTGCATTAATTCCAATATCGTCGGAATGCGCACTGCTACTAAAAAAAATACCGGACAAGAGAGTATGAATTTCTCTTCATGTTGCAGTGGAAGCGGATTTTTTTGAGTTGTTTAAGCTAGACACGATGTTTGAAAAATATGATGAATAACTATTTACAGAATCCCATGTATTCCTTATGAGAAATCAACTCCAAGTTACGGCTAGTCAAATGAAAGTTTCGACTTTTCCTACGACCAAGAAATTGTTCGACGTGTCCTTTTTCCGTCCATTTACTTTAACATGCCATTGGATGTTTGATATTCCCGAGAGAACAAATAAAATAATGCTCCCGTAAGCTTAATGCATTTCTCCTTGCCTGCTACGCCCATCCTGGCAGTGTTACCAAACCTGATGCGCATAAAAGAGCTAATTTTCTCCTTAAATTGAGCTAAAGTTGACTTTCAAGGAGCTACATTTACGAAGGTTGGATAAAGTGCCTCTCTTTCTCCCTCTCTCTCTCTCTCTCTTCTCCCACTGCCCATCCCCCTAGGGTAATTTAAAGTGTACAAGTGGTGAAGGGTGCTGCTATTACCGTTAAGGGCAGGAGGTACAGTTAAGCACCAGTTGAGCATTTATTTCAATATCGTCCGAATGGGCATTGCTACTAAAAAGAGAACTGGGCGTATGCAAGAGTATGAATTTCTTTCTCCCCATATTGCAAGTGGGAGCGTTTTTTTATGTTGATTATTAAGCTGGACACGATGTTTGAAAAATATGATGGATTAGAATTTTCTTATGGGGAATCAACTTCAACATCAAGTTACGGCTAATCAAATTGTCAAACACATCTTCAAACTGCCCTCTTTTCGTTGATATCTTTCTCTATTCCATCGGAAGTTTGATATTACCAAGAGAACAAATCAAATAATACTCCCATAAGCGCAATGCATTTCTCCTTGCCTCCTACGGCCATCCTGGCAATGTTGCCAAACCTGATGTGCATAAAAGAGCTAAATGGAGTTAAAACTGACGTTCAAGGAGCTATATTTACGAAGACTGGATAAAGTGCCTCCTAGGCTAACGTTAGTTGTCAAAGGGGTAACATTGCTCTCTGGCGCCAAGAGAGCTAAGTTGGCAACATTGGATGGAGGGAAGAGCTTGGGAAGATCCCCGTGGAAACTGTTCCGCATGCCCTTAACTTTAAGTGATGAAATATATTCTTAGTTTTCACCGTCTACACCTGGCGGCATCGCCCAAGACAATAATCCACCGATGGTCATATGAAATCGGAAATAAAGGATTACCGGATAATAATATCATGCCATCTTCACGTCAGCCACGGCGCTATACAAAAGTATCTGGGGAGGTGAGAGGGGGTGGGGCGACGCAGCCAATGTAACAATATCAAGTCACGTGCAAAATGTAGGCAAAAGTTGATCTGTGTGGGTCGGGGCCAGTGATGGCATCATAGTGAGCACGGGCGACCCAGTTCACAGCCAAACGAGTGCACGAAAGAGCCAGATGTGGCTCGAAAAGAGCTAAGTTGGCAACGGTGCTCCGCAACTGCCGCCGAGGGAAGAACCTCGCGGAAACCCTAAAATGAAGGCAACATGAATAAAGACCACCACCTCCAGCTTCTAGGAGCTATCTTAAAGCTTAGGGCCCGGAATCTGAGCATTCAAGACGAGGCAGGGCAACCAGCCGAAGAGTATGGCGAATTTGTTCATGTGTTGCTTCCGTATGTCTTCAAGTGTTCCATCCAGTCCCCATCTAACTAACGAGATAAACTTCAACAGGAACAAAATGACTAACCGACTCAAAGATAAGGATTCGTGAGTAACTGAAATAAACTGTTAGGAGGGTTGGGGGGGGGGGAAGCAAGTGAATTGTTAAAAAGTTGAACATTACTCGGAGAGCAAGTACTTTTCTTCGGCTTCCTGCATTTCCCCGACTGATTACACGTGGTGCTCTACCAAGTTACGCCCAGCCCAGATTATAGATTATCTGGGAAGGGTCAACTGGAGGAACTACAATCTATATATATGACCGTGAATTTCCGCTGCCACAAACTACCGTTAAAAAAATGACCATGACCGTTTTTACATTAATTCATTGAATTAACTTTGCTTTTCTACCACTTTTGGCTAATCGCAAAGGTTAGAATGGATAATGATTGATGAAGGAACACTCACAAGAAGAACCACGCCCAAGCCGAAAATCCTAGACTGTCCGAATAATTCTGCGAATGTCACGTATGCTTTTCTAACAACGCCATACTCTGTCGCAGGAGTCTGCAGCAACGCCACGCATTACGGTAGAGTAGTTGCAGCCACGCTTTCTCCTCCATGCAGTGGCGTACGCAAGGGGGGGGTTACGGGGTTTAAACCCCCCCCTTGAGCTTGTGAAATGTTATGAAAAATGCTGTGGAAAAAAAATAATTAAATGGCCAACTTACCACAGTCAAAGATCTAGGACAATACTATTACTATTACTACTACTACTACTACTAATAATAATAATAATGATGATAATAATTTGAATTATTATTTCCATGCAGCACGAAGAAAAGCACAGCATTCCAAACACATGCGTCTTTCAGAGAGATAGCCTTGAAAATTAACAAGTATTTTTGAAAATAAAATATAAGAGCAACTATGATTTAAAAGAGAGAAAACTTGTTTTGTATCTCAGTTGCAACAATGTTCAATACACTGGCGTACGCAGGATTTTTTTTTTCGGGATGGGCTGGAATAGTAAATGTGGATAGCACATGCCTTCGTTTTGGAGGGCAGGATGCATAATAAAATATTTCGTATTTTTGGAGCTTTTCAGTCTATTAAAATTGTATTCAAAGACAAAAATGGTAATCGGGACTCACTTTAAAAGAGGTTTCGCATTTACACATTTTGATTTTTTAAAGTTCTTAACGGATTTTTATTTGAAAATTCTGATTTTCTCAAAATTTTGGTAGGGCCTGTAACCCCATCAGCCAGCCCTCTACGTTCAATGAACATGTATTTTTTTGTGTGAACAATGAGAATTAACTAAAGAAAGTTCTTGGTTCGTTGTAAGCGGCTAATGTATAGACAAAGGCTAGGCGGACAAGAACAGTCACCAGTCCGCCTTCCCATTGTTTACCGCAGCATGTTTGAATGTCTCTCTTAAAATGTCTCAACTTGTTTAAAATGTCTCACCTTGTTGACTAGACATGTATTCAAACGACAATAAGCTTAACTATTGTAAAATGTTTTGTTGGCAAGAACAGAGAGACAATCCAGATGTGAATTATCGGGGACAATTATGAGGAGAGGAAGCCGGAAAAATTCCAACCAATTCCGGGAATCGAACCCGGATCTCCCGCGTGGTTGTCAGACGCTCTACCGACCAGACTACCGCAGCTCCTTGGATGAGTTCCATACTTTGATTATTTTAATATATTTTCTTGTTTTTATGGATTTTCTTCACACTTAAAATGTCTCACCTCGTTCACCAGACAATTATTTCGTAACAAAGAAACAAAAAAATGCTCCCAGAATTTGATAAAAATCGAATAACTAGTGTCGTTTTCACGTTCAGAAGACACAATGGGCTCTTATGGGCAATGCTTTTCTCATGGGAAATACGAGCGCGCTGTTGTGAAATTTCTGGATTTACAAATTTAGCTTAAGTAAAATCGGTACCTGCAGTTTTGCAGGAAATTTTGTAGAGAATACGATGGTGAACACAAAAAACTAGTAACTTGGTTACATATTTTTAGATAAATTAAAAACGCAAATTTTCTGTGAAAACAAAATTTTTACATTGTTTTCATTCCTAACGTTGAAACATGCCGTAAAATTGAAGCTTTCATTATGAAAAAAATTGACACTGTTTTTTAATTGTCATAGGTGACGGTGGTGCTCAGAATTTATCAATACTTTAAAGCATATTTGCATTAAAAAATATTCAAATAAAGTATGTGGAGATTTTTTATATTCGTGCAGTAGAAAATGTCGTCGCTGGCCATTTTTTGTTCTGTAATTCCAAGTAAAAACTTCCAGCGACAAAGTTGTGGAGAAAATAATGAAATTATTTTTTATAACCACTCAAAGGTTCCCAGAAATATTACTTCCATGCATTTGGAGTTTCTTTTTAACCCGAACCGCGAAAGTAAGGAGACGTTGTCTGGCCACCTTGAGCCGACTCACCGCAGCATTCCGGTTATCACCACCAAGTTTTCGAGTTGTTATTTTATTTCCATTCAGTAAAAATATGAACTTCATGCAGTTTGTTATAATAGAATTGAAATTACTTAAATTTAATAATTGACAATTATTTCCAATGCTGCTGTTGTGAGCAACATTAGTGCTGTCGCAAATACACGTTGTTTTCGTTTACATTACTGTCGACATTAATACTGAAATGAAGATCACCTTTCAGTTTCCAACGTACACAGAAATTCATAGACACCACATTAACCTTTGAAAGGCTTTCCAACACGTGACAAAATATGGGGCTTCAAGATAGAAATATGACATGCCTTGCTTGAGTTATTCACGTCTTAACAGTTCACGTGGGCCATAACTCATTTGTTTGTTTGGGTTGCAACTTGAATTTAACCCATGTGCCAGGTTCCCCTTACTTGAGTGAGAGATCTACTTTGGTCTGTTTAGACTTTTTCCCTCCCCCAAAAAAGTGTTTTCAGTTGTGTGAGCTCTCAGTGATTTTTACTTTTTTAAGTGATTTCTGAAGTGTCATATTCGTGCATTACACTTGCGTGTGTAGTGATCGCAATGGATCATAGTAAAAAGTGTAACTGTAACGTTCACAGTATAATATTAATATTAATAATTACATATAATTATCATTATATATACAAAATATGTAACACCTTCATTGTGAAGGACGGTCATCATTTCCCGGCGACATGAGCTAGCGCTGTATTGGCAACACTGTGCGGTTTCTCCATAAGCGCCGTTGTGTCTTCTGAACGTGAAAACGACTCTAGAAAGTGATATTGTTCTATTGCTTTCGTAAATACTATATTTACGTAGATCCCTAGTACTTAATAGTAGTAGTGGTATTAGTAGTATTATTAGTAGTAATTCAGCTAATTAATTAATTATAAGTATTATTAATTAATTGTGATTATTGTTATTTAATTAAAGTATAATAAAACAATGGTAATGTGAATTTGGAGAAAGTTTTAGAAATAACCCCCCCCCCCTTGATAAAATCCTGCGTACGCTACTGTGCACCCACTTCAAACTCTCGCGACTTCGTTGGTCGAGCTCTCTCGAGGCACTACTTGCACAGAGGACTTGTTTTTGTTGCTCCAAAGACTCCTGGGACAATCTATATTCTTGACATTCGAGTTTTTCTTACGGAATCATTTGGCGGTTAAGTTTTCAGCTTTGGTGCCTAAATGTCATACAATACTGTTGTCAAATGTCAGGTAAAGGTCTCAGTGCAGTGTCGAACCCTCAACCCTAAATCTATGCGCATTCAGTTAACATGGACAGGATAGCAGCATATTGTTTGTGGATAACCTATGCCAATCTCAGGCTATCATGTTATCACGAGAAAATGTGAGGTGCTCTTGTATTGGCGGAATAAATTTACGGAAAAAGTTAACGTAATGTGGAAGATTCAGTAACAGTTGACAATTCTCTTGGTAAACCTTATACATCACGTTTGCCACGGACATTTGATTCTCGCAGTAGGTTAGATGTCTTCTCTGAATAGCGAAAAAAAATTGACCCGTCCTTCAGTTGTCACAAGCATATTCACACCGTTCTATTTAGGACATTGTGTGTACACTTGGTAAAACCGAATACAGCCGCTTGGTGACCATAAGAACTTCTCCGAGGGTATAAAATGAGTACATATCGAAGGAGCGCGTTGGTCATTAGTGCGACTTATTATCTGTTAGCGCCTCTTGGTTGTTTGCAGAGGAATGCTTCACGACTCAAGTTAGGCTTTCTGGCACAATTGCTTAGATCTCTTGATATTGACAAGTGTGAACTAGCTGGGCTGGTGGAGAAAATTACAGAGTGTACTTGCACAGCAGAAATGCCTTCAAACGAGATGAGGGTAGGAGTTGCAATCTTGGACTGTCGACTAGTAATTCCGATGCCCGTAAAACTAACTCTCTAGCATTCTTAAACCCGAAGGTTTATGGCTGCAGCAACACAACCCTTCTATCTGTCCCTATCCTGGGCAAGATCAATCCAATCTTTTCCATCCTTACCGATTTCCTTTAGGTCCATCTCAACGTCATCCCTCCATCTTCGTCTTTGCCTTCCTGCAGGTCTCTTAACACCAGGTTTCCCAAAAATAATACTAAGTTATTTGAAACAAAAGCTGTGTACAGTCACGGACACTTCTGAGTTGTAACGATTCCATTGAAGTGAATGGAGTCGTTACAACCTAAAAGTGTCCGTGACCGTACATGGATCTAATAGTGTGGTAAAAAAGATTTCTGCCCACAAAATTAACACATGCAAGAAATTTGGAACAAATGTGCTTGCCGTCCTAACGAACATACGGAAAGTCCCCTAAAATCGACCACCATGTAGGAACATTATCGATTTTTTTTACCGTACAGCATTAACTGTTGCAGATAAGAAAAACAAAGTTTTAGAGAAAAAATGTTCTACTACATAAAATGACGAATTCTTCTTCCTATAGGGGGCTTCTCCGATGGCGTAGTGGTAACGCCTTGCCATCAAGGGGTTCCGGGTTCGATACCCGGTGGGGGTACATTGTAAAGTGGCTCGGATTACACTTTAAACTGTATGTCCAGTCCCGATTAGCCTACCTGTGCGTGAAGTGGACCTAAAACAACAGTTCAATCAACCAATCTTGTTCTTATACCTATTTTCGTGATCTTGAACGTTTGGATGGATGCACATTTCAGGTTACTGGGAAGTAAGCTGTGTGCACTAGACTTTTAAAGCGCAGTTGACTGTGTCAATTTTACCTAAGTAGGGATTTTCTTTTTCAAGGACGGATTTCGATTTCCAGTCTTTCTGATAAGAGTATATTTGATGGAACTTCTATGGTCCAAGTTAATTAAGGTGAGGAGTTACAGTTACGCACCAATTGTGCATTTATTTCAATATCGCCTGAATGGGCACTGTTACTAAAAAAACCTTGGTGTATCCAAGACTATGAATTTCTCTCCATATTGCAAGTGGAAGAGGTTTTTTTTTATGTTGATTATTAAGCTGGACACGATGTTTGAAGAATATGATGAATAAGAATTTTCGTAATCCCATGTATTCCTTATGGGGAATCAACTTCAACATCAAGTTACAGCTAATCAAATGGAAGTTTCGACTTCTGCGCTGGTGAAATGCATCTTCAAACTGCCCTCATCCCGTTGATATATTTTTTCTATTCCATCAGAAGTTTGATATTCAGAAGAGAACAATTCAAATAATACTCCCATAAGCCCAATGCAATTCTTGCCTCCTACGGCCATCCTGACAGTGTTGCCAAACTTGATGCGCATAAAAGAGCTAAATTTCACCTTATATGGAGTTAAAACTACTTTCAAGGAACTAGATGTACGAAGGCTGGATAAAGTGCCTCCTAGGGTAATGTTGTTGTCAAAGGGGTAGGGCGGGGTGATGCTATTACCGTTAACTCTAAATTGATGACAATTTATTCTTAGTTTTCACCGTCTAGATCCGGCGGCATCACCTATCTCAATAATCCACCGATGGTCGTATGAAATCGAAAATAAAGGATTCCCTGATAACATTATGTTAATTTCACGTCAACACTGTGCTCTAAAAAAAAAAGTAGCTGGGGATATAAGAGGGGGTGGGGCGACGCAGTCAATACAACAATATCACGTCACGTGCAAAATGTATAAGCATGGCAAAAGTTTGTCTATGTGGGCTGAAACCAGTGATAACATCATAGTGGGGCATGGGGGCAGGCGCTCAAGTTCACAGCCAAACGAGAGCACGAAAGAGCCAGATCTGGCGCCAAGAGAGCTAAGTTGGATACACTACCATAGGGGGAAGAGCTTGGGAAGAGGCAAACGCGAAGACCCTACACTGCTCCTTCCCCATCCACCTTTCCCCGCGGTGAGCTGTGGAAAGAGAGGTCTGTGCGCTGGATGGTTTGTAGGAGGGGGAGGAAACTTAGCATTACGCTTATGGGAGTATTATTTTACTTGTTCTCTTGGAATATCAAAATTCCAATGGCGTAGAAAAACACATGAACCGAAAGAAGAGAGGTTAAAGATTACATTGGCAGGCGGAAAAGTAGAAACTTCCATTTGATTAGCCGTAACTTGCAGTTGTTGCGCTTTTTTTCTCCATAAGGAATGCACGGGAATATGAAAATCCTTATTTATCATATTTTTCAAACATCGTGTCCAGCTTAATAATTTAAGTAGACTCGGTGCTAGCAAAATAGCGTACTTCTGTAGCGGGTCTAAACAAAGAGGATGGATAATTTGCTGGGGACTTTGCCGTAGCGGACACCGACACAACAGAACACAAATCGGGTTGGAGCAGAGGCTGCAAAGATACAATCGCTATTCATGAGAGGAAGAGGAAAACTTCAAGGTCGTATTGAATATTTGCAGCTGCGAGATTAGATAAACAAGCTAAGTAACCAACCCAGCAGCATGCTACGACAGGGGTACAGGCTGGAATTCTGTGCTCCATTTCGACGCTTTGCTACCTATTACCGAGCAGCGGTTCTCAACGTTCGTAAGCCCGCGACTCGAAAAATTATTTTTCTTTTTTTTTTTACTTAAAGTCGATGTCTCGATCCCAATAATTTTACTAGCAAGTAGCTTTGTGTATATATTTTTTAAAACTTTATAAGCTAAGTAATATGTACCCTTCACATGTAATATTAATAAAATATGACAATCGTATAGAGTATTAGTTCGATTATGCCTAGGCCTGTTGCCACGTCTCTTCCCAACCTCTTCCCCCCGTGGCAGTGTTGCCAACTTTGCTCTCTTGGAGCCAGATCTGGCTCTTTCGTGCACTCGTTTGGCTGTAAACTGGGGCGCCTGCCCCCGTGCCCCACTATGATGCCACACATAGATCAACTTTTGCCATGATTATACATTTTGCACCTGACGTGGTATTATAATATTGACTGCGTCGCGCCACCCCCTCTTATATCCCAGCTTTTTTTTTAATATATAGTGCCGTGTTGACGTGAAATTGACATAATATTGTTATCAGGGAACCCTTATTTTCGATTTCATACGACCATCGGTGGATTACTGAGATGGGTGATACCGCCGGATCTAGATGTTGAAAACTAAGAATAAATTGTCATCAATTTAGAGTTAACGGTAATAGCAGCGCCCCACCCCTTTGACAACTAACATTACCCTAGGAGGCATTTATCCAGCCTTCATAAATCTAGTTCCTTGAAAGTCAGTTTTAACTCCATTTGAGGTGAAATTTAGCTCTTTTATGCGCATCAGGTTTGGCAACACTGCCACAACATCTAATGGAATATTTTAGTTTCCTCTGACTAATTTTATTAAAATTATTTTGGTAAGTGCTTCTTCTTCATTGGATGTTCCATTTCGGACACCAAAATACTCCAATTAATCAGAATGTTTTCAATTCAATATATTTCTTAATGAAACATGCTGCGCAAACTAAATTGACCGTCGTGCCTGTCCGTCAACCTCCAAATTTGGAGGCGGGAAGCAACGCCCCTCCCCCTGGGTTAGATTGTTTGATCGCTCACCGCCACTGTCCCGAAATCATTCTCTTATCGCAGTCAAACCCAAGCGAAAGGTCATCTTTCCAAATGATTGCCAGCTTGTGCTACAGGTAGGTTCACCAGGCTGCACGGATAACAGACCTCTCTCATAGGCTTTGAATTCCGGTGATCAGAACGCTACATTTTAAAAATAGCTTCACTACATTTACATCTATCGAAAAGTAGCTCGCTACGCTACTGCATTTCGCTACTTTTTCATTTTAAAAAAATGAGTTTTCAAAAGAAGCCCCTAGCAGTTGAACTTACTACAAAATAGATTCCGTTATTTATTATTATGAAACCCATCATTCTATCATTTTGATACCAGTATTAAAGAAGTAACCTATTTTTACTAAAGTGTTTGACAATGATGTGTGCGTATATAAGTGGCAAATTAATTCAAATTTGATATCCGAGTATTACCATTAGGGTGTTACTCAAATCTGTTGGCCGGATTATAATGATGAATGTAATTTGGTTATCTGGATATCAGAATTATTTATATATCAATGAAATAAATTACATGGATATTTATCTGTGATCAGGACATTTATCATCTAGATTATTCGAATTGTCATTATCTAGTAATAGACGTGGTCTTTTTAAACCTCATATACAAGTAAGCGATATTGTCGAATTTTCTTTGACACTGTTGCCGTATATAAAATTTACCTCAAAACTCCGAGAAGAAATGTAGCTGTAGCGATATTCTCGCTACACTACAAGAATTTTGTAGCTAGCTACAGTAGCGCGCTACTTCCGACCAGTGGCGGCCGGCGGCAACTATGATGGGTAGTGCCAACGTGATCAAGAAATCGGAAAAAAAAAAACCTCCGCAATGTCCCCCCTCCCGCCCCCTCCTTGAGGTTGCGCCACTGGCCAAGATATTTATCCTCGTTTGGTAACGTGGAATACAACGTGTGTTTAAGTAATAACGTACTAATCCGATTCATCTTCACTCACTAACCTATGTTTATACACTACAGGACACTTCCCTAAAAATATAACAATTGCAAGAGGAAAGGAAAAACAACTCCTATCACCTTCTCCTCCCCCATGCACACGTATTCTAACTGGATGTCGAAAATATCTTTGTTATGAAAAGAAATTGTCGAAATGCCAAAGGAAACTCGCATCATCACAGGATTTTTTACTTTTATATTTCAAAAAATATCTGGATGGCCCTCTTGGTGCATCTATCTATTATCAAAAATGTTCATTTAACTTTGGAAAAATACTAGGTTCGTTTCTCCAAAAGTAGGCAGAAATTACTTCCCGCCTTACAAATCAGTCGTATTTAGCGACTTTTTTCTGAAGGTGGCAACTGTGTCAACACTGCGAAAGTTCCCTCGCCGTGCCAGGCGAAGACGGGAACGGTTTCTTATGGGCTAACCCCGCCCCCTGCCACTTTGTTCTCGGCTCATGGTGGAAATGTTCCTCGCTTAGACTTCTTCAACCCCCTGCACATGTGTCAACTTGGTTAGGTCCATGGGTTAGGCCAGCTCTTGGGCGGCACGGACTGTTGCCTCGCGAGGATACGAACGAAACAGCTGGCGATACAGTGAGGAGGTTGGGGCGGTCGTCAAGTCAGCTTGACCGATTGCAAGATTCGAATCTCCTTGTCTGTAAACTATCAATGTATTCATTTAACAATACTTGGCGAGGTATGCGTTTCTTCTGAGGGTAGTGCCATGGCACGGCGGCTCTACCCCTTGAGCCGCCGCTGCTTCCGACCACTGTTGAATTCTCCTCACCAGAGCTGACGAGAAAGAATTTCGTCGTATTACTTGTGAACCCCGAACGAAAGGTAATTTTTCCGGGTGGTTGCCAGCTTGGGCTGCAAGTCGTAAATGTCAGGACAATTGACGCCAGGGCCGCTGCTTGATATGCTCTACTACAGTGACCACAAACAAGAGAACTTTCGCGCATCACCCCCTCCATTCGTTCACCTCCGTCCATAAGAGAGCTTGCCAACTCTACCCCTCCCATCCACGTGGTTCTGCGCAATAATTCTCGTCCACCAATCACTAGGGCCAGTATTCACACCTTCATACAAATGCCTGGCTGCAAACCGTTGGAAATTGGAAGCAGGTATGGTAAGGGTACCCCAGTGGGTGTGCACACATGACATAAAGGCATATGGGGTGACGTGGAGGATAAGCAGAAGCTCATATTGGAAGCAGAAAGCTTGTTATTCTTATCCTTAATAACAGATATAAAGTTAAGTTAGTACTTAACCATAAAAAACCGAGTGTAAACATACAGAAACCACATTATATTTTCACATTATATAATTTAAACAAAGGAACATGTGTTAACACTATTAAGCCTTGTTTCCATGTTAATAAAACATTAAAATGCTGACCAAGGCAAACTTTTATAGTTTAAAAATATACTTTAAAACGTGGTCTTCTTCAGACAAAACTTCACAACAAATAAAGAATTTCCTCGTATGATAAGGAACATGTGGTTCCATAGTTCAAAATTGCAAAAAATAGAATTTTATGTGGGAGGCCACAACATAAACTTTGAGTAAAATCTTACCATAACTTCTAAAAATTTTCTTGAACGAGGTTTAAAACTTAACAACATAGAATAACTATGCATTTCATTGCACTGCACTAACTGCATGAAATGTAAAACGGAAAACTGTTGTGATAAAGTTTACTAATCTGGTGAATCACTGAAGAAACTATTAATAGTCAAGCTTGAAAATCTCACATAATTACTGCAATTACGAAGTACAAATCCAATTACTGGACTTCGCCTTAAACATGATAAGTTCTGCTAATGCAAATCTGAAAGAGCTGTTAAGTTCTACAACAATGTGTTAAATATTCAAGTGTGACATTCATTCTTAAGATCTAAACTAGACTAGAGACTTGAAACCCAGGGGTTTGGTTCAAGGGCTGGGCACCAAACCAGAGTGTCCACATTGAGTAACACCAAAACCTTATTTCTGATTACATAAGTGTGGCTATTTGTTTTACAAAGAGTTGCATTTGTGTAGACAAGAATTAAAATTAAAATTTAAGTTGAAGTTACTGTTGTACAATATAAGTAGCCTATATTGCAAAATAATGTCGCAATTTCAGCCAACAGATTACTGTTATTTTCATATCATTATGCAGGTATTAAACACAAACCTACAATAAATGTGTTTTAACAGTAACACAAAGTGTTTACACAATTAGGTTATTATTTATTGTAATTAAAACTGTAAATATATAACATGGTCATAATTCTTAACGGAGGAAGGTGAAAAGTTGGGGGGGGGGACCAAGATAGAAAAGTAGGGGAGGGGTGCCAAAACCCCACCTCCTCCAGATGAAAATTATATCTTGAGTAGCCCCTGTGTTTCACTACACAAAATGGGAATAGCGTTAAAGCAATCAGTAACATATCTAAACGCCAAGGTTCATTTCGATTGTTAATGTAATATGAGGCGCATTTCAAAAGAAAAGGGCCGATTTATTTATAAAAAGTGACTGAGAACAGTGTTCGGATCACATCAACTGATCTTCTGGCAACCTAACAAGAATGTTTTCGCTAGTCAGCTGTTTGTGAGTTAGAGCATGTTCAAATGGCTGCACAGATACACAATCCCGGCAGTTGAGAAGTATGATCTGTGCTTCGATTTCTTAACGCCAAAGGTCATAATGCTGCTGAAATTCACAGAGAATTGTGTGAAGTGAATGGTCCGAATGGAATGAGTGAAGGAAGAGTAGGGAAATGGTGTTGTACATTCAAACCCACCAAAGGCGAAAAAGTTCAAGCATACTCCATCTGCACAAAAAGTGATGGCAACTGTGCTCAGGGACGAACAAGGTGTATTTCATGGAGCGGGGGAAACCAATCGCATCGCAGGTGTATACTGTGAAACTGTATCAAAACTCAAGACGTGCCATACAAAAATGACGTGGAATGCTGTGCTCAGGAACTGTTCTTATACACGTCAACGCTAGACCACACACTGTTGTCCTCATTCTCCAGATGATCAAGAGGTTTGAACGGGAAGTTTTTGATCACTCCCCATATAATCCGAACCTTCCACCTAGTGACTATAACGTCTTCCACCACTTCAAAAAGTGACTTGCATGTCAATGATTTGCAAAAACTGAGGTGTTAAAGTTTTTTAATGTGCCTCATATCTTTAGGTCTGATCCACCTCGTTGAAAGCAGGACTTGGTTGGCAAGGAGAAAAGAACCAGTGAGTATGTTCCTCCTTCCCCCTACAAAATATGCCATATTACCATATCAAATCAGAGCTGAGTTGGTCCAGCTGGATGGTATGTGGGAGAACGGAGAGTGCTGTACACATTTGCTTAGACAGGGATATAAACCAGCCAAGACAAGATCGTGAGTTGAACTCTCAAATGTCCTCGGCCATCAATGCTGAATTCAACTGGTGAAAAAAATTCACTAAGACTTACCTAATCTCCATCCACTGAAAGAACGAAGTTAATGTAAACAAAAACATACAACTTTTGAGAAACAGCTCCTTTCCTATGTATTAGTCCTGGCGTTATTTTTCCCATGACTAAATTTGTTGTAGCTGTACAGCTCATAAGGCCCTACAACTTCAATACAGCAGCTACATTAAGTGGTATGGTTTTACCAGATGTACTATACTCCTACAACAAGAATCCCGCACGGTTATCACTGGAATAGCCAATAGGATTTCACATGTACTTGCTTACATGGAGTTTATTCTTACAGCACAATAATGTTCCTACACAGGGATCATGCCTTCCATGGACAAGTTGATTATCTCGCTTCAAAAAAACGAAGAATAATCTCAACAGGAAGGATAAAATTTGAGAAGTAAAATTACAACTCTTGAAAAATTTCACTGCATGTGCAAATGTTATGAAAGATTCTCAACTGTAGGACAAAAAAAAATAGCACAGTGCAATCGTAACCCAGAAAATAAACCAATTTGGTTCCCTTTTCAAAATTAAACAGGCACACTGTTTATCATGAGATTCTTGTCCTTTTAAGTAAAATAAGCCATCAAGTCATGGTCAACTATTGACCTTCCTGTTCAAATGTCATTTAATTCGATAAGGATTCATATAAAAAGTATGTCAATAGTGAATAATACAAGTCTCATCTTATCAATTCACACAGTCTTATTACTTAATAAATCCTCATATTTTCATGCAATCAATTCCTGTTGTGCCTGTAATTTCTGATTATAGAATCCCTAATCCTTTAAGGTAAGATAAAGTTCCCCGTGTGATGAAAGCACATTTACATTCATACTATTTAGCATCAACATATTTCCTGCTTTTAAGGGTATTTTTATATACAGGGTGGCACAAAAGTCAGTTTACCCAAAAAGCACATTGATAATAGTACTACGATAGTGTATGTGCTTCTTGTGCTAAGTAATATTTTTTAAGTATACGGTTGGAACATTGTCATGCGACACTGGCAACAGTGCACTCGTTATTCTATTGTCGACAGTTGTAGTGTGGTTGGTTGTTTTTAGATGACACATTTGAAGAGTGGAGGCCGTAGGCGTTCTTGTGATTTGACACCATGCGATTTTGCTTTGTGGGGAATTGCTAAGGGTATGGTATACTCATCATCACCGGCAGATTTGGATGCACTGAAAGACTGAATTATCAATGTGTTTCATGTCATCAACAATGATACAAGTTTACTGCATCATATTTGCAATTCTATTGTTGATCATTGCACACAATGTATTGCAAACAATGGAGGACACTTTGAACAAAACCACTGAAACTGGAATTTTGTGTATCTACTTGTATTTTGTATGTATACTTGAATCTTGTGTATTGGTAAACTGACTTTTGCACCACCTGGTTCATTTACAACTCATTCAGTAATGTTTCAACTTGCTTTAACTCAGTTTATAGCAAAATTTCAGAGTGAAAATATGAAAGCACTGGCTCCCTTTAAAAGAAACAATACATTTTATAGTATTTCTTTTTATGTAGGAACAAATGTTGTATCAAAAGTATGTTTTGCAAGGTCTATTGTTAAGTCCATTCTATGCAGCAATAGGCTAATGAAGATTGGACTACAAGGGTCTCCTTGATGGGGTAATTTTTTGCAGCACTCGATGCCAACTTGCTTTCTCCCCTTCTCTACCATTATGTGAGGTCTTACTTACTTACTTCCTGTGTAATAAAGGTTTTCTGAGTTCGATACCCAGTGAAGGCACGTAGTGGTTTGAATCACAATTTAAAAACTCAAATAGGACTTTACATAAGATCTCAGTCAGGAATTCAACCTGACACACCTAGATTATGACACAACAGCACTAACCATGCTAAAATATTCGAGGCTGTGTGTGTTGTATCAAATTAGTGATAAATGTGTAAAAAAAACTCCATAGTCATAAAAGGATGACTACATTTAATTTTTGCCAAGCTTACACATATTTTTTTAAATTTTCTACACCTTGCCTTTTTATTAGATATTCCATGTCATCTTGAACTCTAATTACTTATGGAAATCAAGATAAAGTTAAACCCTGTTCTTTGTTTGAGTTCTGTTTTGAGTACCTTTAATCACAGGCTAATTGGGACTGGACCTATAGTTTTAAAGTAGGATCCGAACCACTGTGCATTTCAAGTGGGGTATAAAACCCAGAACCCCTTGAGTAAGTCCACTTTATGCACAGTAAGGCTAATTGGGACTGCATCTACAGTTTAAAGTGGGATCTGAACCACTATGTGCCTCCACTGCGTATTGAACAGGACTCCTTGATTACAAGGCAACGACGCCACCACTGCACCATCGGGGAGGCTAATTGCAAAGATGAAGATGAGGGACACTTCACAAAGAACAGCCACGCTTAGGCCAGGATTCAAACCCAGGACCCCAGGCTTTGTAGCATGCTGTGTCATAAAACAATGTATCGGATGAACACTGGTCACATGGATACCGACACGTGTATAAATATCCTCTTCATCCCATAAACTACACAGCTGGAAATAAACAAATATTTCTTGATGGCATTTTTCTTTTTAAAGATGAAATTGGTTTTATTTGATTACGAATGTTAGGTTTCATACCAATAGTGTTTGGTAGTTTAAGGATATTTGATTCATTTGGAAAACAAATTGTGGAACTGCTCCAGAACACAAGGAATCAAACAAACGCTGCTTTCCTCATCTTGAAATAATGATTTTATATAATGTTAAACACTGAACTCTGTTGACAAAAAAAAATGAAAATTTTGAGAGTTTACGGTCAGCACAGGCTCCAGGTCTCATAAAATACAATGGCTTGAAATGTAGATGCACATGTGCACCATTGTAAAATTCACATGAACTTTCGTAAATTTACAACATAGCTTACATCTCATGCTAGTATTAAGCAGCATGAAGCCACAGCAGTATTCAGCACCTGTGATTAGTGTGCAATTTAAGTGGCAGCGATAAGTGTTGCTTGAAATATTCCATTTCAGAACTGATAAAAAGTCTAAAAATTCTGTTGTTACTGCATTGGAAATTTGTGCAGGATTAAATTAAATTAACAGGAAATGTTCTGCTGTAAATTCCACATCTACATTTTATATTTTTTGATGTATCTAAATTAGTGCCTGAAGGGGGAAATAGCTTGGGGGATGTTTGGTCAAGCCTTGAGGTTAATTGGGTGATGTTTTGCAAAAATTTGCTATCTGGGAATACCATCGCCCTGCACCCCCCCTCACTTTGTGCATGGATCTAAACAAAGCAATGTGCATGCTCGACAGTTTGAGATGGAAACTACATTCCAGAGCCATTTAATTATTTTACTAAATATGATTTTAGCATATTAATGATATATTTTACAGAGAACCCAAACAGTCTAATACGTAATCTCTAGAAAAAGTGTAGCTGAAATAATGTAATTTTCTAGAACATGGCAAAGTATACACACTCCTCTATTGAATAAAACTCCCACCTCTCTTTTCATGAGCTAATGAGTAGCCAGGACATAAAAGAGTCCAATCAATGCTGCTATCTGGCTTTATTGGCTGGAGAGCACTTCTTTTCAAGAAGGTCTCCATGATGCAGTCAATGCTTAAATTTTTTAACCCTTGCCCTGGATCGAACCATGGTCCACTCATACCAAAGGACAATCATTCAGACAGAGTTGCAAAAAAGCCGGGTTTTTTGAATGGACAGTTTTTTCCGATAAAAATTTTGTTTTTTTACCGATTAGAGCTAACCTATTTCACTTGAAGTTACTGTTATGAGTTTACAGGGTTCTAGTGACATATTTTACAATTAGCTAAAATACATTTACATGATGTAGCAGCCAAGAGACAGATATTGGCCAATTCCAGTGGACACATATTGCATAATGGTTCAGATACAATTTTAACCCTAGCCCACCGCCTCTATTTTTTAGATTTTTCAACTGTCTGAAAATAAAGTACATTGTGTCCTAGGATGTTCCCAATATTTATTTATTACTTTTGTTCATAAAAACAAACGTAATGTAATTAGGAGGCAAAATGCAATTGGTGCGCATATCAGGCACCATCTTCGAATACGTCTCATTTGAGACACTCATGCCAGCGACAGTGTACAATTGGTTGGTAATTATGGTAATTATTATATTTAATAAACAACCACATTTCTGTAAACTAAAAAGCATTAATAAAAAAATATTATGAATTTTGTGAGTTTTAGTGAATGATAAAAAATATAGGCGAGACCAGTGACAGCACCAGCCTGAAATATGTGGGAGGCTACAGATATCGGAGTCAAATTCTCTGGGGTTTAACTAACATTGGCTAATAGGTATTTACTTAATATTTTATTATGGTTGTAAAATTTTACCAGTGACATATTTTACAGTCAGACGCAAATATAGATGTTGCTTTTTGTTCCATCATGTACAAAAGTACTTTTAGGCCCAAATCTTTTGTCAAATAAAGTGCAATAATTATATTGTTTTATTTTCCTAAGCCATTATTGAGTGGAATAATATCGCAGACTTACAATTCATATGAAGAGTACAAAATACACCATAAAACTACACTCATTATCAACTTGCTGGGTACTACATGTAACACTATTAATATGTAAAGTGTGCTGGCCCCGGCCTCCGTGGCAGAGTGGTTAGTACATCGCGCTATGATGCCAAGGGTCCCGGGATCAAATCCCGGCTTCGGCATGGTTGTTTGTGAGTGTCCATTCATCAATTTCATCATATCATTACATTACAATAACCCAAAGCTTATAAATAAAGATCGTAAAAGGCCATTTTGAATGTTTCAACCACTGCATGTAGCTGCTGAAGGGTTCAAACCACAACAGTAGTGAGCGGCATAAGATTGTACCTTTTTCGTGCTTCAGAAGAGCAGCACTAACTTCATGTAGGCATCAAATAATCAATACCAGCCTTGAATAGAAAGTGTGTTAATTATACATTTTCTCTGCCATGATGTTGCCTTATGGTGCATAAAGTGGACTTAAAACACCAATTCAATCAACAACAGGCCCAGATTAATACGTCCATCTAACAGGCAGGCAGCAGATTTCATAGCAAGTTTGGTGACTCATGATTAGCCAATTACTTACTATCAAATGATCAGTGACCACTGTTATCCAGGCATATCTGCAGCTGCCCCCCCCCCCCCACCCATTTAAAAATTCATTGCAATAAAGTAACCTTGCGATCTAACCGAACTACAAATTGTAGTTGAACATTGTACTTTTCCCAGTGGAAGTTTTATAATGGAAAATGTAAACTTCTACTTAATTTTTCGTTCGAAATGTGTTTACCATACTACAAAAATCTAGGAGGGCTACAGGGGGGGGGGGGGGTTCCAGTAGTAATTTTTGAAATAATTATAATTAATAAATAACTGCACATAATCAGCAAAGGAAGCAGTGATTCAACAATAAAATGTTTTCTTGAATTATAGTGATAAAAAAAAGTATGGGCTTGTAAGCTGCTTCCCGGTATATAACTTTCTCGTATGCTAGGGTAAGCTAGGGATAAAACTAAGCATGTAGTCCTGATGAGTAAGTATGTCAAATATGAAGAAAATCGGAGAGGAGTCCAATCATCTTAAGTCATACCCAAAAAATTTCGTGAAAATCGACGGTTTCCATTCCGAAAACTAACGCCTTATTTTAGCCTATTTTGCAATTTCTAGAAGTTTCCGACAACTTTTAACCCGATTCGTGATTAGGAGGCCTCAATTAGTGAGTATGCCAAATACGAAGAAAATCGGCGAGGAGTCCGGTCATCTTACGTTGTTCCCCAACTCTATTCAGACATAAGGAAAGTCTCATTTTTCCATACAATAAATGAAAAATTTACAATCCTGCTTCCTTCTACATTCGCTACCTAATTTGCACAGAATGCACGGTTCAAGTATTCCTCTTTAAAGTGTATAAGTCATTTGAATTAAGCTTCTCTGGTGAAATTCAAGTTTCCCCAAAATGCATTTCTTCAATTTTACAGGAGAAATTACTTACCGAAAAGAGTTTCTGTATATTCTATGAAGGTCTGGGAAGTGTTTTTTTGCCTCGCTGAATGAATTTTCAAGGGAAATCATCTATTTTTTTGAACATTAATGTCTCTCAGATGCACGAAACCTGTTCCATTGATGTCCTTCTACTACGTGAACCAAATTTTGCGTGTGCTTGATAACGTAACTACCGGTCAGTGTTTCCAAACATGTGGTATTCCTACTGTGTAACAGTAGTATAACGTATGTAACTGTGCATCATTTCTGAATACGAACTTGTGAGAAGATGATGTGCACAGGATGCATGGTGAAATTGCATGGTGTCCAAGATCCAGTTGAATTTATTCTTCACTATTTTCGTTTGAAATTTTCGAGTCGAAATTTCCCACCGATTCCGGACTCCGCTCCTGGGGTAATTGTCCTAGCGCCCCCAACCACTAATGCGCTCCCGCCTCCTCTCCGGCTTTTTCTCTAGACTCCATGTTAAAGGCATGTTAGAAATTGGCCGGAGTCACCTGACCCCCTGTCCGCATAACAGTAAACTCGTAAGGTGAATGGTTTTGGGGCTAATGTCAATGGTTTGCGACGTATTAGCATAATTTCAAATCTGGGCACGAAAGTAGATATTTTCCGGTGAACTAGGATGTAACACTGCATAAATCGACAAAAAACACTCAGAACGCCCCCTAAACCAGTACGCTATCACGGCCATAATGTGTTACAGATTCGAAACAACAAGTAACAGTAAGTACTCGTAAATCTAAGAAATAGACATTGACATGCATTATTTCACTTTAGGAAATGTTCCACATTCGAAAATAACACGTTAGCAATGTAAAGAAGTCCGAAATATACGATTCGTAGGTGTTTCCCTCATACGATAATAGTACCTACACGACGAGCGTTTGTGCGTAATGGAAGTGATTTGTTGGCTCCGGTGTCAAAGTGTACACCGTGTCAGATTAATGGAAAACTGGCTGTCGTGAAGAAATGAATGCTTCATCGTTGTATTTGGTGGGTACCAAAAAATTAATAATTTAATGAATAAAAAGAGTGTAAAGGATAAACCATGTACATACCTCCTTTGCAAGGTGTTCTGTGTTCGCTGTGCTGGGCTCTGTAACCAGTAATCATTTCAAAATCTCCAGTATCTCGCCTAACTGGGAAATTAACTTCCAAAACATGATCGCAAGGCTGCATGATGTTGAGAATTCCTTTCACTCTCTTCTGTTTATCTTCCACAGACATTTTATGTACCTTCATATCTTCTAATAGCTTGTCTTCCACTATTATACACGCTCTGTGGAAAAAATATTCGACCATATCAAAGAATAGCGGATCTTCTGCAGAAGGAACATCACTTAATCGGTCTGGAATTTGATGATCGGAATATGATCTTGGATTCTGTACCTGCACAGCAGCTGGGCTAAGTTTTAATAAAGCACTGCACAAGTCGGCATGCGAAATTGTCTGCTTCAGAGGCAAATTCTTCGATAAATTTACAGTGAAACGAAACATGTTTGTAGTTTTGCGGATATGGATTTGATACTGAAAAAAGTTAAATGTTTCGCTTATTCACAACTCACACACCGTGTCAACAATCAGATATCTCCAAATACCAAGCCAAAAATGGGAACCAAGGCAAGAGATACGGACGACCGCACACAACGATCAGTAGTCGGCACTCCTCCTCCAACGACCACCACCAGCTGGCAGCAGTTCTTTGTAGTCGGCTGCAAAACATGTCATTAATGAGCAATTTTACATACATTAGCAAGGACGCGTTCCAAAAGTCGCAACTGGCCATCCCATAAGTGCTTTCGTGCGTTTCATGAGTTTCGTTATACCTTTCCAAAAGTCGATTGATGCGTGAACTTCTTTCTCGCACGAAAAACAAACGCTGGTTTATTCGGTGGATAATCGTCTGCTGCATTGCTTGCAGACAACACGCGTGCATGATGGTTTCAAACTGCACTAGTTCGGAAAATGTATTATAATTTTAACAGAGAGCGATATGAAGCAACATGCCTCGACTGTTCTTGCAATGTGATTACAATGAGTAACAGTATAAGCCAGGCCCGTACCCGGGGGGGGCGAGGGGGCCATGCCCCTCTTGGATCCAAGGGGGAGGCCCTGTCAGCCTTTGTGTGTATGTTGCACACATCTTTTGTTCTCGCTCTCTCTTTAGGGCTGGTAATAGCATGGGGAGAAATGTACTTCTACAGTCATAGATAACATTTTAAAATTATATCAAATTGGACTAGTAAAAGTTGTAATGTTCCCTCTCGAGGACCAAGGTTGGCTTAGCGCGGGCCTCTCTGGAACCGATTCCTTAATGTTTACTATAATTCAGTCCAATCTCCATAGCAGTATGCAAGAGTCGTCGTCGCCCTCCACAGAAAAAGGACTAGTTTCAGTTTTACCCATAATGCTAACCTTTTCCTCCAGCGGTGTCATGAGACTCTAAATTGCTCTCAGGGTTCGGGTGTATGTTGCCAGTTTAAAAAGAAGTAGCCAAAGGCTTGGCCAGAGCGATACACAGGATTGACTTTAACATATAAAATTTTATTCAACTACAAAGTTCAGAAAGAAAACTTAGACTAATACAGAGATGTTATGAGTTTAAATTATTTATTTATTTTACCTAAAGTTTCAGATACAGTACTGAATGACCATTTTACACTGAAACAGTAACAGCAGGAAAACAACAATAACAACAACAACAAAATAGAGTACAAGATGGCACTTAAAACAAATCAAAATTATACATATATCGTTAACAATTTTCTAAAACTTCTTTCTGGCAAGAATATGTCCACATTTGGAGGCAGGTTATTATATGAGTGAGGAAGCCTGTAGAAAAGACACCGCTGTAGAAGGGAGAGCCTTGTGGTTGGATTGTGAAATAGCTTAACGTTGCGGGTTGGCCGTGTGGGAACACGTAGATGAAATTTGTTGAGCAGAAATTCGGATTTAATTTTACCATTCATGATTTTGTGCAAGAATTTCATGTCTACTAATTCGCGACGAGTGTGTGGTGGTTGGATATTGAAGACAGACATAATGTCTGTTTTGTGAAGGTGCCTCAGAGAAGGTATTCTGTAGCGAGCAATGGCGAGGAAAAGTTGAGAACAGAATCAATCCGGGAAAGATTTGTTTTTGAAGCCATGGTCCAGATAGGAGAGCAGTATTCAAGAATGGGGGAGATAAGGGATTTGTAAAATATGCTGATTGATGATTGGTTTTGTATTTCAGTGAACCTGTACAGAAGACCATGAAGACGCATTGCTCTTTTAGTAGTGTTCGTAATGTGCTCATTAAAGTTTAGTTTTTCGGCGATGATAACTCCGAGATCTTTTTGAGAGGAAACTTTTTTGATGGGGTTGTTTTCAAGATAGTAAGCAGAATCGAGTTTGTTCCTTCTTAGGGAAATGGCGAGGCAGGAGCATTTCTTAGGATTCAATTGAAGTTTCCACTGGCGACACCACACAAGCAGTTCTGTAAGAGCTTGCTGTAAGATTAAAGCATCGTGTTCTGATGAGATTTCTGTGAAGAGTTTACAGTCATCGGCAAAAAGAAGTATATTTATAGGGGGAAAGGACAGTCTGTCGGGGAGATCATCCATGTAAAGAAGAAACAAAAGTGGGCCGAAGACGCTCCCTTGGGGAACTCCAGACAAAACAGGAAGAAAGCTGGAAGAGGTGCCAGGAAGGATAACACGCTGCTCTCGTGCACTCAGATAGTCTTGTAGTAAGGATAGAAATTTTCCATGGATATTAAATCTGGATTGTAATTTATGAAGAAGGAGATCATGATTTATTTTATCGAAAGCTTTTGAAAAGTCCAAATATATAACGTCAAGCTGGGAATTATTTGAGATAAACTGAGTAGCATGTGAAAGTAATACGGATAGATTGGTCAAGCAAGAGCTGCCTGGAAGGAAACCATGCTGAGCAGTATTTATAAGGGGAGATGTAAACTTTAGCAACCTGTCTTTAATTATTTTCTCACAGACAATGGAGAGAAGTGACAAAAGAGAGATCGATCTGTACGAATTTGTGGAATTTTTGTTTCCAGATTTGTAGATAGGTACAATATTGGCACGTTTGAACAACGGGAAACACACCTGTAGAAAAACACTTATTAAGTAAGAGATACAGAGGGTGAGCCAAGGAGTCAGCAGTTTTACGAAGAAAAATTGTCGGAATTCCATCAGGGGCTAATGACCGGCGAAACGGCAAAGAGGAGAGGAGAGATTTTACTTCTTCAAGGGAGGTTTTAATCGAATAGAGAGTGTGTGAACTGACAGACTTGACGTTAGGAAGAGGTTCAGAAATTGTCTCTGAGGAGAAATTTTCATGAAAAAACACATTAAAAAGTTGCGCTCTCTCATCTCCTACAGCGGTGGTAGAATTATGCACAATTTCCATCGGCACACGCGGATTCTGCTTTCTTAAATTAACTAATGAAAAGAACTTCTTTGGATCAGTCATACACTCTGATGTTAAGTTATTTACATAATCAATATACTTATTTTTGAATAGATTTTTTGAGTGCCTCCGAATATCACAGAATGTTTTATAAGTGTGTTCATTAGGGCACTGTTTCCACAAGCTCCAAGCCTGTTTCTTGTTTTTCAAAATAAGAATTAGTTCACTATCAAACCAAACCGGGTACTTCGCAGAGCGCGCTTTCTTAGTGGGAACAAAGTCATTTATTGCAGCATGCAGAACTTCCACAAACATCTCCACGGCGTCGTTGATCTCTTCCTGTTCCAGCAGAAACCAGGGGTAGGCATCTAGTGCTCTGCGAATTTCATTCCAGGGGGCTTTTCGCCACAGGCGGCGCGGTCCATTCTGGGGTTGGAGGTTCTTGACCTTCTCAGCGGACGGGAGGTGCACAGCGACATCTAAAGAGGCATGGGCCGTGTCCGGATTGGCAAGCGCTCCGTCCCGTTCTCTCCCGTTGCTCTCGCGTACCGTCGAAGTCACGTCCAAGTCGTCCGAATCTGCATGTTCCCTTGTAGTACGGTTGTCACTTTTCCCGCCAGGTGTCAGCTCGAACTTCACCCACCGCGCTCTGGGGCGCAGGCGCATCGCACGGAAGCAGAAGGCAGACGCCAAACAAACATGACAATGATTTCCACCTATTTACTACTCATATTAAAAATGTAACACGCTATTTCATCATTTACAATTTTTCTGCATTCAGTATTATCGAAAAAATGTTAAAGTATAACTGAGTTTTACATCCTCTAATCAGTAAATGTTGTCTTTACAAAGTGAAAGTTAGAATATGGCTGCCAAGCGCAGCGTCACAGCGAGTTCAAGCGTGCATCTGTCGCTCCTCTCTGCTCTCCCCTCCGACTCCACGTCTGCCGCAAATTCGGACAACGGAGGTTGGCTGAGTCCCCGGATGGAACGGTGCTCTAGGTGACATCTGCAGCCGATTCGGACGCGGCCATGGTCTGAGGGTAGCAAGTTCCTTTGTGAAGTTATCTCCATTTCACACAGTGTTGCCAGCACATAGTCCAAATTACTTTCACCTCGTGTTTTGTGCATGTTATGTTGCTTCAAACCAAAGCCGTGTATGAAAGTGTCGATAAACCATTTGTCATTTGAGCAATTTGCACTTCCGGTGGTTGGAGTTTCCCAGTCAATTGAAAGATTGAAGTCGCCACACAATAGGACATTTCCACACTTCATGGCTGCCAACACCGAATCCCTGCAAGCTTCAAGGATATGCAGGGGAGAGTTTTTGTGTGGGCGGTAGTAGGCACCAAGAAGAAGTTTTTTACCTTTCAGAATATTAACTTCCACCCAAATTATTTCACAGGCTCGACTTAGATCACCACGTAGTTTACAGTTCCATTTCGTGTTTAAACAAATCATGACACCACCCCCACGTTGATTTAGGCGGTAATTTCTAAAAATATTAAAGTTCTTGGCGAACGGAAGTTCAGCGTCACTCACAGTATCATTCAGCCAGGTCTCGGTAAAAACTAAACAGTCATATTGTATTAATTCACTGAGGTTTATAACACAATCAGAGAGCTTGTTTTTTATGCTTTGTATATTCTGATAATATACAGAAAAAGCAGTTTCATTAGGTAACAGGACTTTAGACACAGAAATACAATGGATAAACCTAGTCCGTATTCAACTTACCTTCATACATAGGGACACACGTTTACATATTAAACCCGTTTCTAATCTATCTCCTAAAATAATATTCCTATTAGAGCATAAATTTCTACCTCGCGGTTGGAGGCTGGGGGAAGTAAAGGGAAAGCTGATTAGTCACTTCTCTCACCCGAGGGTGGAGTGTGTTCTTGGCAGTGCCAAGTTCACTTCTTTCGTCCTAAGATGGAGCGTAACTTCTCTCATCCGAAGATGGAGCGAGGCTATCTCTCGCCCGAAAGTGGAGCGGATTCTCTGACCAGTGGACAGAGTCCAATCTCTTATCTCTCGTCCGGAGACGGAGCTCAGCTTCTCTCATCAGAAGATGGACCCCTTACTACTCTTGGTCTCTTGGATAGGGCGGAGTGAAGCCCGCATCACACGGAACTGGATTTCCAGTAGGTATGCCCTAGTTGGCACTGGACTGGCTACCAATTTGCTAGTTTTCGCCTCACACGAAACTTATCAGCGTACTTGTCGATAGACTTTTGTTCCCATACGAGGGAAGTTGTAATGGCGGCCGCGTGAGATGTAAACAATGTATCACTTCACATTTTTAAAAGCCGATAACTATTCAACCGAGAGGAATAACGTTTCGTATAAAACGTTATTAGGTACAAAACAATGGCGGTGCTTAAGTACATACTTTACAACGTTTACTGTACATGTATGGAAGAATATTTTAGTTGTTTCAAATGTAAACACCGTGCACTCGGCATAGATGGTGTAACTCAACGCGCCTTTCATGCTGTATGGAGTAACACTCGGAAACCACAGACAAAAGCGCTCCTTTGCATACTCACAGATTATCTTCACATGGCCAAACTTTGCTCTGATTGGCTGTTCCACAGAATCCGGTCGAGGAAAGCAAGTAGCAATTAGAACGTGTCATATTCCTCCAAACCAGTCAAGCAGTCAGCCAGGCGACAATGATTGCTACATAGATAGTTAGTTCAGCGCCAACTAGGGCATTCCTACTAGAAATCCAGTTCCGTGTGATAGGGGTTTGAGTCTCCTTTGCGGAGCTTGGTCTCTCGCCGGAGCGGAACGCACCTCCTCTCGCCCGAAAGCGGAGTCCTTCTCCCTTTCTGGTGTTTGGTCTTTCGCAGTAGCGGAGCACACCTTCTCTCGCCCGCAGGCAGAGTCCGACTAACTTGCCAGCCAAGCTTTTGCCTTTATATAGGGTCTGCGATGCTAGCGAAAACGGGTGGAGAAGAAATATAAAAAATTGTTTTATATTTGTATGTTTATACTATTCTTGTATTATGCTTTATATTTGTACCAATGACGACATCTATTGCATTATTGTAATGCTTAATGATGAATAAACATATTGATATTGATTGATATTGACTGAACTTTGTTGTAAATATATTTTAATTTTTTTTCTCCCCGATATTTTAGGTATTACATTACCATTACCACTTGTGGGATTTGTAGTTTTTAAGGTTTACGTTGATGAGGAAGCAAGCAAAGTTTTTGGTCAAAAAATTTTCATGTTCTTATAGAAAGTATAGTAAGCAAAGTACAGTTTTTTTTATTTCTTCAGGCAAAAATCATAATTTACTTTGATATACAGGCCCAATGTAATTTTTACATTTATATACTTTTGTTTTATTTTCCGGTTTGTTTATTTCAGATAATTCAATAGTAATTATAATATGGCTTTTGTTTTTTTGTTGACTAACGACTTTGTAAATAGGCTATAGGCTACATAAAAAATAAAATACATTTATTTTCTATGAACATGTTTAATCAATGAGTTGTGTGAGTGTTTTTCCCTTCAAACATATTTACTATAAGAATCCTCAATTAGTACAAAATTAGTTGTATTAAGTGTTTAAACTCTACCTTCAGGCAGGCGCACAAATATAAATACATCACACATACACATTTTTGGTCACTTGCGTGCAATCACATCAATCTGAGATTAGAAATGGGAAGGGAAACTAAAGTGTGAGGGGGGCCGGAGGGGGCCCCGTTGCTTATCTTGCTTCAGGGCCCCAAAGGTTGTTAATCCGGCACTGATCTTGACACCTTGCCTTGTGTGTCAGATATGTGGGGGAGTTTTATGAACGGTTGGTGAAGAATAGTTGTTCTCAAGAAAATTGGTTCTTCTGGCATTCCTCAACTTTAAGGTAGGATGGATTGATTGCATTGATGTTTTACGTCCACTTTATGTACAGAAAGGCAAATCGGGACTGAACCTACTTTCAAGGTAGGACTAGCATTAAAAGTTGACAAGAAGGGGAGCAGAAACACTACATTAGACATACCTAGATTATAATTATTAACACCTGTTGACAACGGGAGATCAGATTTCATTTATTACATTTGATGGATCATTTACGTCATTCATTCTTAAATAATAATAATAACAACAATATGTTAATCATAATAATAATAACCTGTGGGCAGTGATGTGCGTCTACGCGTAAACAACAATAGTCTACATTTTACACGTAGACTATTTTATACACGTAGATTACGTAATGTAAGTAAACAACATGGCGAAAGGTGATAACTTAGCAAAGTGCGTCGTGAAATTAAAATAAAATTATACTGCTTATCAGTTGCTGATGTGTGAGGAGAACTTTTCCCACTCTTTCTTCCAAATTCGAACAATTTCTCACCTAGGAAAAAACCTAATATAGGAAATATTCTAGTGTTTTATGGGAAAAAGACCACTCTTCCCTCACGACTGCCATCTGTTGTTGTTTTTTGCATACTATTTATCTTCTTCCATAGTTGATAATAGAAGAGTAGAGAAATTATTTTCTAAATAGGATTGTTTTCATTTCGTTAGGAACCAATATAGTTGAAAATGTCACTTTACTTTCATGACCCTTGAAAATTAATTTTAATGCACTTTAGATTGTCTACGTAGTCTATGTAAACTACAAGCCAATGTAATCTACGCGTAGATTACGTGTAGACAACCCATGTAGACGTAAACTTATAGACTACGGCACATCACTGCCCGTGGGCCTAGGCCGATCCCCAGTCTCCCTCCCACAATCCTACCGAGAGGTGCGGAGATCTTCAACCGGTAAAGGGGGTGAAGTGGGGTCAGCACGTCGAACCCTCAGTCTTTATACGAGGTTTCTTAGACCGGGTTACGCTACTCACCCCAATTTCCTTACGATGGTGGGTTGTCAGCGATCCTATGCACAGACGAGGTGGCCGAGTGGTTAAGGCGTTGGACTGCTAATCCAATGGGTTCTGCCCGCGTGGGTTCGAATCCCATCCTCGTCGATGCAGCTTTTACTTTTTTTTAAGTCTCAATGACATCGTAAATTATATTTATCTTATTTTAGTTTGATTTTTTGTCAATTTAGCAGGGTTGCTTAGAGGTGACGAAGGAAAGCATGGGAGGGAGACCGGAAGTCGTAAGGTAAGCCAAGGCCCTTCATGGGCTGTTACACACAGGATTATTATTATTTTAGCAGGGTTGGCGAAATTTATGTTTTTTTGTTTTAAACATGTTTTTAATGTTTTAAACAGTATTTTAAATAAGATCCGAAAAAAACATGATTTAAACAAATGAAACGTTTAAAACATAATGCCAAGAAAACTTATGTTCTAAGAATAATGATTAATAAGGAATCTGTTAATAATCTAAGGAAGGACTATGTTCCTAGTTATAAAGTAAACGCTTGACTAACTTCTTAAAATACTTATTTTCTGTTCAAGAAGTTTTAACTAATGCACGGTTGCCAGGCCCTACTCTATTCACGTGGTAGCTACTCTGTTTTTCGGAATACGACATTTTTTCGTGAATGCAACAAAATATTGACATTAACAACTGTGTGCATGTAGTAAGTGAGGAACAAAACTGTTTCATCCATTATAGTATTCAATTTTAATTTTTTTCAGACACTTGTAAAAAAAACATACCCAGGTGTTTTAAAGAGTCCCACGGGTACTCATCACGATATGTTTCTTTGTTAACTGATTATACATTTTCAGCCACTCAACATATTTTTGTGCAGAATAATCAAAATGACATGGAATGAATGAAAATACAAAGTTACAAAGCACTCAAATAACCACAAACTATCAAACATCAAGTATCAAAATGTGTTTTAAACAAGTCTAAAAAAAACATGTTTAGAACACATTGTTTTAAATGTTTTAAACATTTATATAAAAAAAGCATCGCCATGTGTTTTAAACGTTTAAAACAAGTTGTTTTCAACACTTTTGTTTTAAACATGCCAACCCTGCTCTTTAGACTATTCGCGGTAATTAGGATGAATTATGATTAATGAAATGAATAAAGGGACATACTAAAAGGCAGTGGCGGCGATTGGGTTCCAAAAGCGGGGTGGCAAGGTGCCAAAACTGGGGGGGGCAATTGCCCCCTCGCCCCCCTCCCCTCTAATCGCCGCCACTGCTAAAAGGGATACTCTCACACATGCCTCAGCTCTCGGATAGAAATATGAAAGGTAGTAGTCCCGTCTCGTGAAAATGCTGTCTCGTCTCTTGTCTCGTCTCGAAAATATTCGTTTGTCCCGTCTCGAAGGGTTCTGTCCCGTCTCGTCTCGTCCCGTCTCGTTTTGTCTCTTCTCGTCTTGTAAAAGTGATCCGGGATATCATGCCAACAAAAGTCAAAAGTAGCAGAAACACAAAATATTTTTTTTCCGGAAAGTGGGATAATGATCCAAATATTTTACTCATTGCGTGGAGAGAATAAATAAGGTTCGTTAATCATGAGGACATTAATATTAAAAATGCAGTTTCTTGGTTACTGATTGCTAGGTATCTTATGAAATCTACCTTGTGGTTTTTCTCGCTTCCATACAACTGTATATCCATCGTACATTTAAGTGAATGCTCTTTTTCATTACTGCTATACCTTTTGGAAGTTTGAAGTGTTTTCCCCTGGACCTTCTTCTTTCTGAATGTAGAACTTCCGTGCACTATGAAAATTTACATTTTTTCTTTATATTCTAAGCTTGGCGCTGGGGAGCAACAAAAAAGTTTTTAAATGTGTAGTACGAACACAAAAGACTATTCAAAATTGCAATACTTAGTATATTACAAATAGAAAGCATTTGTTGTTCTCTTAATATTGTTAAACATCTCCTTCTATGACATAAGTTTCATAAAGTGTTTCTTTGTGATATTGTGCTGTTTCTTATGTTCAGCTTATGACGCACATACTTGTTTGTTTTCCCTTTAGCCTCTAAGTCCGGTACCACCACCGCTTCATAAAATTTATCCTTCGGCAGGCACGCATCTAGAAATATATGTCGGGGAGGGTGTCCGAGCCAAGTGTTACAGAAAAAATTATAGCATTAATGAAAATAATCAAGAAAATGTTTAAATTAATACATTAATATAATTCATAGGTCTATTCACTTGAATATGTAAATTAATTAATTCTATTATTATTATTATTAGGCTACATGAAATGTTACAAAGACGGTATACAAAAATAGTAATATAACAGAACGAATATTAGCTAATATCTAGCTTACGTGTAGTTAAGATCGCCAAAATGTCCATAAAATCAGCTGTCGTGGCAAGGAAATTAATGTCAGAAAAGGTGATGAATTGAATATTTGCATAATAAGAAAGAATTATGTTAAATCCAGTTGACGAAAAATAAAGACCCTGATTAATATTTTATGCTCATTATTATAAGTAGTAGTGTACATAAATCTTCAGTGATACTGTCATTCAAAGCCGAATGATCCCAATGGAATCCTGCATTTCTAGTAAGCTCGGCAGGAATAAGTAACCCTCGATTATGCTAAACAAATACAATTTTTGTTTAGCTACAGCAGGCCCAAGGCGGATGCAAGAAGCCGTTCCTGCAAAAGTGACAAATCACCACGTATGGAAGGCAAACCTGCATTTATTTTATATCGCACATTTACAGAGTCGTGCCACCTGAAGTTATAAAAATCCCAAATTCAATGATTCTTTTAGACACGCTATAGCTGAAAAAAGTATGTTT
This sequence comes from Lepisma saccharinum, assembly GCF_977018435.1. Classification (NCBI taxonomy): domain Eukaryota; kingdom Metazoa; phylum Arthropoda; class Insecta; order Zygentoma; family Lepismatidae; genus Lepisma; species Lepisma saccharinum. The sequence goes on along the minus strand of NC_139248.1, from coordinate 7,749,337 downwards.
AGATGCACCAAATGTGCATCATTATCAGATTATGCATATAACGTGTTACTGGAATCAACATATTTGTGTAATTGGGTGCCTCCCCGACGGCGTAGCAATAACGTCGGGGTCTTGTAATGAAGGGTCCCCGCGTTCGATACCCAATGGAGGCACAAAGTGGATCGGATCGCACTTTAAACTGTAGGTCAGTTCGCAATTTAGCCTATTTGTGAATCAAGTGGACTTAGAGAAAGAAACAATATCAACCTTAAGAATATTAGAATCCACTAATTCACGCGCAGGTAAGTCAAATTTCACATATTTCTTTTCATCCTCGTTCATAGACTTCCTGCAATACTCTTGTGCATGTGTGATGCATCCCACCAGGTGCGAGAAATGTGAAGAGTTATTCTTTCCCTGTACTGCGTTATTTCTTTTCATAAGAGTAAGGCTAATAAATTCTCGTTTTATTTGAACTTTTAAAAAATGTGCAAAATACTTCTCTATCTTTAAGCAACCACCCTTTCTCATGTATGTGTAAAATAATTCCACTCCGTCTCAGAAAACCTCTTCCTACGATCAAATGGCGGAAACAACTCTCAAGTCTCAACAATTATAAATTTATGCTTAAATTTCCGATAATTTGCACAAACAGTAGCACATACCACGTCCTTTGGTGTAACACTGTCAACAGCTAATGTTACTTTCCTCGTCCTAATAAATTTACTTCCAACCAGTGACGGCGCCAGGGAAATGTGACTAGTGGGGCGGAAGGGGGACAACAAAATATTGTTGGGGGCAAGGTGGTATTTGTAGGGTAGTGAGAGGAAATTCCCCCCTCTCGATACTTGTGTCCCCCTCTCTGCTTGATAAATTTTATCCCAGAGGGGTGGTATAATATTTGGGGGAAACAACAAATTATTGACAATATACGTAATTACTTTTTCCCCACCTCGCCATTCAATTGCACCACTTTTCTGTCAGACAACTGTAAGCTTCATTTGGCGAACACGTATGTGGTTTCAAGCGCTGCTATATTCCTTGAACTGTCAAATAAGTTGCCCCTCTTCCCCTTTCTTTGTCCAGGGAATTTTCCCGGAAAATGCCATTCCATGTAAAGGTTACAAATAAGTTGTCACGTGACTCGAACTTGTCACTACAGAACGTTTGTATTCACATGAGTGGAATAATAGTACGCGAAGATAGCTACATGGCATTCTTGACGCAAGCACAATAGCCTTTTACGAAATAATTTTTTGAAGAACAGTGTGCATTATAATAATAATAATAATAATAATAATAATAATAATAAAAACGAGCTACATTTCTTTGTGAAGCTAGAATATTAGTGAAAAAAATTGAACATTACAAGACACTGCAATCAATATTGGGAAACTGCTTTCAAAACGAACGAAATCTGATAATGCTTGTGGCAGTAGACTGAATTGACCAAAGGGTCGGTTCTGAAAATTTACAAGAAGGCAGTAGTAGTGAAAGGGTGAGTTTCCTTGTGATTATTAGTTGCCTAAGTCCTGAAAAATTTAACAAATGGAAAATTATACAGCCACGGTTTGATGTATCTAGTGATAAAGTTACACATAAATAATCTTTCAACATCACTAAACTAAAACACATGGGACTAGTTGGAACGTGGTATTTTTTGTTTGGAAATATTTCTCGGTTTCAGCATGCGTTGTCAAGTCAGTAGTATTGTAATTTTGCAGCAAACTAAACACATTTGTAAAATATCATGATTGAAAATACTGAAGAATCAATATTGAATTCATTCTCTTGACAAGATCCATAAAAATTGATTATGAGATTACATACACAATGTGGGGTCTTAGATAAATTGTAGTGGCACTCGTTACTGTCTTGTATTCAAGGGGTCCTAAACTACATAGTAACTATGCAGGGACACTTGCCCCCGGTGCCCCCACCCTCCAAATATCAGATTTAAAAAATTAACAATTTCGTAAATATAACAGTCATTTAGCACAGTAGTCTTGGGTGCTATTTTAATGGGGTAGAAAACTTTTTGTTTCTACCCATCCAAAGTTATGCCGAAGTTCAATTCTGATCCCCAAAAGTTAGGTCCCAAGTTTCACCTATGCCAGACTACATTTCTAGTGGAGGGGGGTATCAAATCCCAAAACTGTAGGTCGAGTCCCGATTAGCTGTGATGATCGTAAAGTTGACTTGATCTTTTTCTGTCAAGATCCAAATTTAAATCAGCAATTTTTCAGCAATTATTAAAAATATGGTTTGGTAAAATATGAAGTGTGGTATGACCTCATTTCCCATATAAAATTGTTGAGGTATCTCCATGCAACCCCTCTAGCAGACGCAAAGGTGCACACATACTTATACATATGTACGTGTAGGGGAAGTGAGAGAGAAGGGGTGAGAAACGTCTCTCTCTCTCTCTCTCCCCCCCAGGAGAGAGAGAGGGAGAGAGAAAGAGAGAGAGAGTAAGAGAGAGAGAGAGAGAGAAAGAGAGAGAGCGTACTCTCTCTCTCTCTCTTCTCTCTCTCTCACAAAGGGGGGAGTGGAAGGAGGGGGGAGAGAGAGAAGAAGGGCAGGAGGGGGGAGAGAGAGAGGAAGAGAGAGGGGGGAGAAGGAGAGAGAAACGAAAGAAGAGAGAGAGAGAGAGCTCTCTCTTTCTCTCTCTCTCTTTTCTTCCTTCTTTCTTTCTCTCTTCTAGAGAGAGAGAGGGGGAGAGAGAGAGAAGAGAGAAAGAGGACCGAAAGAGAGAAGCGGAGAGAGAGAGAGAGAGATAGAGAGAGAGAGTGAGTTTCTTTCCTCTCTCTATCCTTCTTTCTTCCGGGAGAGAGAGAGAGAGAGAGAAGGTGAAAGAAGGAAAGAAAGAAAAGAGAGGAGAGAGCTTCTTTTCTTCTTCTTCCTTCTCTTTATCTCTCTCTCTCTCTCTCTCTCTCTCTCTCTCTCTCTCTCTCTCTCTCTCTCGCTTTCTCTCCTCTCTTCAAAGAGAGAAAGAAAGAGAGAGAGAGAGAGGACGTGATATGTTAGGTGGAGAAGAATCATTATCTTATGCTGTTTCTTGACAGGTAGTAGAATTTCCCCCCACTGGAAATTTCACATTGAATCCCAGGGTATTTACATTGGCAATAACTCAGAAACCCGGGCATTTTATGTGATTTTCAACAATGTGAAACAATTTATTTTTTGGTCTTACTATACATGTGTTATACATCAAAATAAAGGCAAATTATTTGCCTACACAATAGAAAAGAAACAATTAGAATCTGTGTATTCTTGCGTGTGCTAGAGATGTTCAACACAGTCCTTGTTTTTCATATTATGAAAAAGTCCGTAACTCTAATACTAAACATATCTACCCTTAGTATGATACAACTTGAAACATTCTGGCATACAAAGACCAACATCGCATTGGGGGCACCACCACGTTGTTTCCTTTCTTCTTATTTTGTCATCTGTTTCTTTCCCTTTGTCAAAACACACTTTACATCTTGTTGGTCTGTCCTTCTTTTCGTTGCCGGAACATTCTCAGCGAAATTCCGTCCAGTCAACCTATTAGATCCTGCTGACATCCTAGAAACGGTTTCAGCTTCAATTCTTCCCTTCTCGGACAGAGTTTCTCCTACTGACTAAAGAAAGTCTGATAAATGCACCTTCTTCTTATCAATTGCACGCCCAATTTCCTTGCATACAATGAAGGCATTTGCTGAAGAAAATGATCAGCATATTTAAAAAATAGTTTTTTTCCACAATTTTATCTGCCGTCTGTTGAATGGATAGTAAGCGACTAATTCGTCTCTTCTGTCTACACCAGTTTTGTTTACATTGTAGTCCAACACCGCATCTGGTTTTGTCTTCATGACTGGACCTCCCCGTGCCTTCACAAGAACATCAGATGATGTAGCTCTACGTTTAGTTGAGAGCATCAAGACATCTATGGTATCTTTCCATTTCAGGCACAAGAGATAGTTCTTGCGCATGTACACTATTTCACCATTCTTCAGTTTCTTTTGAACTACAGTAGCTTTTGGTAGTTACTTTCTGTTTGGCATACATGTTCCAATAGCCATTGTTTTTTTTCCCCACAAAGCATCAAAAAGTAGAGGAGAAGTGTAAAATGTGTCCATGTAAATGGTATGTCCTTTCTCAAGATATGCATGGAGAAGTCTGTCAAAAAGGGAGATGAGATGCCTGGTTGGGCCAAATCCAATCCATTTTCCGAATCTGAATTTGGTCCAAAATCTGCAATGAAAGAAAAAAGAATGTATTATACGCCTCTATGTATTGAACGTGTAGGTCATGAGGTAAAGGTAAAGCTAACCCCTATGCATTGCACCGTTTGATGAAACACAGGCAGTGTGCAAGTAAATAACTCATTACAAGTAAATAAATAAGTGTTCCATTTCTTTCGATATTTCAAATAAACACATTGGTCGAGTGCATGGTCACCCATAGGAGTTTTCTTGGGGGAAGGGGGCTCTTCAAGATTCCATATGTAGGGTTCAGATACTAACGAAATAAATTATGCAGATATCTACGTATAATCTGCAATATCAAGGTATTTATAATCTAGATTATCCGTATTTCCATGTAATAGACTTTCTCTTTATGAACCTCCTGTAAAAGTAAGCGTTATTGTCAATTTTTTTATGCTGTTTCCACATTCAAAATTCACCTCAATATACTAAGAAATGTAGCTGTAGCGAAATTTCCGCCACAACTACAGGAATTTTGTAGCTTCGCTACAGCTACAGATACAATTTTAGAAATGTGGTTTCGCAACAGCTACAGCTACAAATTTTGCAGCTAGCTACATAGCGACGCTACAAGTAACGCGCTACTTCCGACCACTGGATTTTGCAATATTTTGATTATGTTATGGAGCAGTAAATTGAATTAATACTTGTCAACAATGATTCCAGCTCTCTGTAAAACAAATGGACACGCGGCACCCGGGTGAGGAACATAGTGATTCGAATCCTACCTTGGCGCCAGAAAATTTTGACCGGGTGGGCAGGATCCATATATTGATAAATTAGGGTGTTCAGATATAAAGTATATATGTTAGCTTTTGTATTTATTTCCCCATTTCTTTTTAATGGTGTACATTTTCTTATTTACTCTTTACATACCTCTTTCCTCGTCATATTTTTTTCTAATCAAATTTCTCATCTGAATTCTCTCCATTCACTCCACTCTACAAAAAGGTAGCGGAGGGACTGGATGCCATCACCTATTGGAAAGAAACACTTGGCAGGTTTTGGTCCAGGCCCGCAGCCAGAATTTTATTTGGGGGGGGGTGTTAATCCTATATCAGTAGCCGTCATCTAAAGTCAAAAAAGTTGGGAGGGTAGAAGCCCTGAAGATGAATTTCTCAGTATATTGCAACTTATTATGTAAGATGTTTAATCCTGCTTAGGAAGTAAAATTAATTACCACCATACACTTTTTAAATTAGATATTTGTATGATTTTATGGGGGGGGATTCAGCCCCCTTATCCCTTCCCCTGGCTATGTGCCTGTCTTGACACAACAAAGATCTGCTTCTGCTCAGGGTTTTCTCCTCTCTATCTTTTCTTCTGTCTTTCCTGTGTCAGTCTTGATATAATCTCCCTACTTCTCTCTCATTTAGGTCCTCCCTATCTGCCTATCCATGCTCACTGTGTACCTCGCTTTGTATAGTGGATATATCGTTATATCCCTTTAAGTTAAGAAGGAATTTTCCACATATTAAGTTATTAGGTGAACGTACAAATAACAGTAGGTCTGAACTGTTTAATTCATGCGAAAGTTATGAAACTTATGGAAGAAATGTATTTATTTATTTATTTAAAGACATGACACTACAGGGAACTGCCCATTTACAGTGTCTTGTACGTATTCTGTATCACATTGTTTGTTACACAGAATATGCAATGAATAGAATAGATAAGGTACAATAATATGATAATATGTGTTAAAGTAATATAAAAATTAATATGAAAAAGGAATAGAAAGTAGCAACCTGACAAGTGAGGTTAAATTTTACACAGGATATGTCAAGAATAGTAACAGAGAAAAACAAAACCACCAAGGAGAAAACATATGAGCCACATATTACATATAAATGATGAGGTATAGAAATAATTATAGTAACTAGCAAAAACTGGTCCTTAGCATTAATTGTTTCACCTGAACAAACCATACATAGAAGATGACTGAACTTCTAAATAACGTCAAGTCTTATTTTGAAAGTTGCAATGAGGCGAATCATTACTTGATCCTTTTTTATGTTATATGCTTAATTAATTAATCTAATTGGATCGGTCGGGTTTTAGTGTCATGTGTTTGGTAATGTTGTGGATGTCTATGTATTCATGTACGTGCGTATTCTTGGCCATTGGGTAGGTAGGTGTGTCTCTGGACAGCCGACCAGCGGAAAGTTTCGATAACGGTTAGGTGATTAGAGGGGCCTATATAAAGGAAGGGAAGGGAACAGTATTACCAGTGCGTAGTTAGAGATCGGTGAGTTCATTGAACTCTCCAGCCTAATTATTGCCTATTTTTGTGGGAGCAGGAAAAGGTTTATTATCCATTTTGCCTTGACTCATCACACTCAACAGGTCGCTAGGTGCCGTGAGTTGATAGCTTCCTTTAGATGAGGCCTTGCTCGAAAAGGTTTATTATCCAGTCGCCCTCAGATGTTTTGGTGAAATACGGCGAGGTAAAGAGGTGTCTTTTCTCCATGGGGCGAAACGGAGAATTTTCTTGATCATATGAATCGGCGAGGACACTAACTTATTTTCTTCATTTAATTACACACACTTGATCAATTTCCCATTAATCCAATAGTTCATCTCATGTGGGAAACCGGGTACACACGTACACGTACCTTCAGCCACCTTTTTTGGTACTGAAGGATCATTTTTTTTTTTTTTACTCGTGGAGCCAGTGGCTACACGCGTTCACATGCTCTCTTCGGGAAGGGGGGACAGGGTACACCGAAATGTAGATTTTGCGAATAACAGCCAAGAATTAACTTTTGTAAATATAATATGAATAAACCTATATATATCTAAAAGGAAATGAGCGTTAAGTTATAATTTGAAGAAGTACCTGTCTATTGCCTAAACTAGCATCCACAGAACTTCAGGTACTGCAAGTTTTGAACCTCGGGACAAGGATTCAAAAATGTATGGTTGTGTATGTTGTGTATGTTGCTGAGAATCGCTCTAAAAACACAAACTATACAAAGTAAGATTCAATTTCCCTTTTGAACTTTCGAAAGCTTTGTAAGATATTCACCTTATCGTATGATTTTCCAATTTCATTGTACAACCTACACGTTTTCCGAGTGGGTGCCGCATTGGCTGACTTTGTTAGAGCTCTCGATACTTGAAACAGTTCTCTCCGCGGTCTTACGTTACTTATATGGTTAATAAAAAGGGATTTCTGAGAGCATTTGAGAACAGTGTAATGTGTTGTTTAGAAGTTTATGTAAAAATAGTAACTAATGTATATTTCTTTTATCATATAGGAATTGATCGTGGAAGTGTTTTTTTAGGGTGTCATAAGGAGTATACTTGGGGAAAACGCAGTCTTTTTTCAGTTTTCGGAATGGAAGGAACTTTTTTTTTGTACTTTCTCAATTCTGTTGGTTTCATTTAGGTTTTGTGGGGACCAGACGATAGACGCGTGTTCCAAGCCAAGGTTTCTGTACCCTTCTGCCACAATGTGGTCTATGTGCCTTCGGAAACTGTTATTTTCTTCAAACTGAACACCTAGATCTTTGTAGCTTGAGACTCTGTCTAATGTGTGGTCACTGATTGTGTAAGTGTGCATAGAGGGTTGTTTTTTTCCGAGTGAAAGTCGTAATTTTACATGTGCTAAAATTGGGTTTTAGTTTGTCTTGAGTGCACCATTCTACGAGGTTTCCAATGTCCTTCTGCAATTCCCAGGCATCGTTATCGTTCGTTATAGACTTAAATATTTTCAAGTCGTCTGCGTACAGAAGTTTTTTGGAATGCAGTAGACATTCTTGGAGATCGTTAACAATCAGAAGAAACGTTATTATCATATCTAACATACTGTTTCCAGTGTTTAAGGTAGGAGGAGATAAGTTTTAAAATACGGGCCGAGAGGTTAAGATGGTGAAGCTTTTGGAGAAGTGTAGGTATCATGATCAATAAAATCGAACGCCTTTGAAAAATCAGTATAAATTACATCGCCTTGCCCTTTCTTGTCTAGCATCGAAGTTATATAGTCGGAGATTTCTAATAAATTTGTTACAATGGATCGTTTACGTATGAATCCATCTGATGAGGGGACAATGCAAAATGCAGCGAAAGTTATTATGTTACAAGAAGTATTTCTATTTGTGAAACCAGCGCCGCCCTAGGACAGGGGCAAGGCTTCGCGCTACACGGAGGGAGTCCGCCTAGCGGCAAAAATATTTGAAATGTAATTTTTAGCCTACCCGGTAGAGGCCCATAGTGTTTCGGATTCCACTTTAAACTGTAGGTTTAGTCCCCATTACATAGAACAACAACTCAAAATCTCTAATGTAATTTTAGCGTCTTAGATTCGGAAAGCAAGTTACGCCAAAATTCGGCATTTACAGTTGCACAAGTTTCAACTGCCCTCCTTTATTTTATGTCCTAATTGCGAACAGTCCTAGTTGCGAACAGTCCTAATTCCGAACACTTGCTGCTTGAACAGGAATATACTCGAAGGACTATGTCCTAATCGCGAACACATTTTCCTGCCTTGGGACCTAAAATTTTCTCTCACACTTCCTGAGTCTATTTAACATTATTTTTTTAAAGGGACTCAGTTCTAGACTTGAGACTTCAGTGTTTTGAAAATTGGACATGATTAAAGTAGTCGCCAAATATATACTAATTCCATCCTAAGAATAATGCCATTAGACTTTTCTGCCTCAGCCTTTAAGCTTTATATAAGGCTGTGGACTACCTAGCTCACTGTTGATTTTGCGGTTCATCCCTCCACTACATTATTTGTCCGGTGCTTCCTGTTGAAGCAGTTTCACATCACTTAAGACACCGAGGGGTTTTCGAGTCTTTAACACACGAATTAAAGTCAGATTACGTCGACAGACCGAAAGGGCGAAATGACCTTGGAGGAATTTACAATGCAGAAGACCATGAGGTACTTTAGTATTATACGGACTACCTGTTTTCTGGTGAAGCAAAAGAAACACTTATGGACATGATAGGAACACTGTATTCAGGCCCGTAGCTAGGGGGGGGGGGCAACTGTCCCCCCTGAGAACCTGCTTTGCCCCCCTGTGAAAAATTCAGAACAGATTCCTACCTGGAATTCTCACTAATCTTTACAATTATATCCTGTATTACTCTAGTAACATAACAAAGACATTTATTGATTTTGTGTTTTATGATGGTGTGTGGGATTCCGTATAATGTCGTATCAGGATGGGGGAAAAATCCCTTCCAGATTCAGACTTCGGGAAATGTTTTTGCAATTTTCAGTATCTAGAACAGTTGTGACATTTTGAGTAGTCTTGTATTAAAGGTGCCTAATGTGTTTGGATGTTTTTCTTGGATGTGTTGCTATGAACTTTGAACTGCATAATTTTTTTGTTTCCCAAGTCTACCTTTTGGTAATAGCTATTCATGTGACAGAGAGAGGAAGTGAATATTTAATTTTTGTTACTTAGCGTTGCTTTTCTGCCACATCTAGCTAATTGTGACAATGAGTGATGACGTGAAATTGATGAGGAGACACTCACAAACAGTGCCGCAACTACAGAGGGGCGGAGCGGGGGTGGGTGCAGAGGCATTGGACGGAAGACCAATCTAGGGGGGGCAAACATTGAAGTAAAGAAACATGACTAGCAGAATCTAAGAATAGCAGGACAAATGGATACTCAAGATGGAATTAATTTTCAAGTGTTTCTTGCATTTTTCTTCCAGGCGGCTAAAGGCACATGCAGGGGGTACAGAGGGGCAATTGCCCCCCTCGATTTTAAATTTTATACAAATAAAAGTACATTTCGTAAAATTTTATTGCTCGCTTCGCTCGCAATCTCGGTGACTGCTATTCTTATAGTCCAAGTTCAGAGCCATAGCTGGGGGGGGGCAGCCCTGGGGACCAAAACTATCTAAATGATAAAAATGTTGAAGAGAATGCCATGGCACCCTGTGGAATTATTTGCGCTCTATTAAATCAATATTGTTTTCAGTTTGCAAATATTTGGATCTAAAGATTTTCCTGCTTGCTTCGATCCCAATATGATTATTTTCTGTAATGCATTTTAAATTACCCGAGAGAGAAGTAAGGCCAGATATATACTTCAGATTGTTGCTGCTTAAATGTTTGAACATTTGAGAGACAATTTGGCGGATGAATTGATCATGTAATGTATTTTAATAATATATATATATTTTAAAGAAACTTGAATACGTACACAAACACAATTTAGCGTTAACATGTTGCATATGTATTTCTTATTTTACGTCGCTCCATGTTGCATATGTGTAAAATATATGTTACATGAAAGTTATACGTATCATAATGTTCAAAAAGAATAATGTTCGTCATGCATATTCTGTCTTTCGAAAATACAGTTTGTGTGCTTGTTTTCCATTATTAGCTAATATGAAATTGAACGTGTTGGAAAAATATTTCAAATTATTTGATCAAACACAAATGCATTAGCACCGACTTGTACCCCCTTTTGCATGATTTACGACGATAATAACGTCCTTTTAATGCTACTATTGTTACTACCACTACCACCACTATATTAATATTATTATTAGCACGTTTGTCCTGGTACTTGACCCTCCTTTCCAGATAAGCATTTCTCCTCTGCTCACAAAGAACACTCATGGCCAGGCTCGAACCTGGAACCCCTGGCTTCGTAGTGTGTTATGTAACCATCCCACCATGGAGGTCGGCTAGTGAAAGATGTAGGACAGCTTACTGGGTCAAATTATTATCAAACACGATGAAAATGTGATAGTGTTCCACAATTATTATTTCGGTTAGAAAGCGATAAAATTTGTAGTTTGATACGGGTTACACTAAGCATCTTATGCAGTGTAAATATCAATTTCAAATCTTATGAATCATTTTCCTATGCAAACGAATCAAATATGATAAGCAATATAGGTGTGTGTTATGATATCCATTTTATAAAGGAAAAGTTAAGTTTTAACCCTTACTGTTTGCATGATATCGTTTCCATAGCATGTTATATATATTGCTCTCAAGAATTTTAAACGGCAGTAAAAATAAATTACATTTGCAACTGCGAAGCTATCAATGGGAATGCATACATTATGGACAGAATATGCCATATTTCGATTGCTTGTAACATGGAAAGAAGAATTAGACGAGCAAATAGTGACTGAGAAAAGTTGCTTGTCTTGATGTCCTGCACACTGTGAAAGTTGTCGGTGTTATCAGGCGGCACCCTATGAATATAGGTTCAAGATAATGACAAGTAGAAAAAAGCTGCAGTGAAAGAAATACGATTGAAAATCTCTCAAATTATATTTTATTTATTTTCATATATTTATAATATTACATTGTATCTGTAGCAGACGTTGTCTGCTAAAGTACCTCAGGCACAACCTAATTTTTTGAGAAATAATTATGTCAACTCTTCTGCTATGGAGTGGATTCTCCTAATTTTATTCATATATCTCACGCCATTCTGTGACTGGCAGAAATCAGTATCAGCGTAAAATAACTGATATTTGGGGTTTGTACTCTCCTGCTCAAAAAGTGGTGGCGATAAGCGGCCCAGAGACCTCGTGCCGCGGAAATGGGGTAAGGTGAAGGAGGCTCCTTATATCGTTCGGTTTCGTACCATAGTCATTAAGGAAGGTATTTTTCATAATGTAAAGAGGATAGGTCTACAGCATTTCCTTTATAAAACTTGATATGAAATATTAATGATGACACTGTAATCCAAGAAGTCGCTGATCAATCAAGGGATTCCTATTTGTTTGTCAGGTGTCAAACACATGTATTTCAACAACACAATATTTTGCAAAATGGTTAACGTAACCAGTAGGCAAACATTGTCTGTAGTGATGCAAGAGTCTTTCATTTGAAGCACATAGAATTCGTGGTGGAGTATAAGGTAACCATGTTTTAAAGTTTTAGCAAGTAGGCCTACAAAAAAATGTAGGTATTACAAATTTTTACACAATTCATCAAAGTGTAGATAATATGTAACCATTATTATTTAATTAATTCGATTTTTCTTGCATAACACAAGACAATTGTGTTGTTGGATAATCGTTAGATTCCTTTGTGCGTAAAAATCTTGCATACTGGAAACTAGAGGGAAACATTATGAAGCACGATTTATAAAGGACTTTCTTAATCAGTTCTGCAGAGAAGCCAAAAGCTGTTGGTACATAGTAATCGTCTATTAACATTATTGACCTATAAATATAAAGTAGATACAGTCCAGATTAGCCTATTTATGTTAATCTTTATCTTTGTATTCTTTGGTAGTCCGAAAAGTCATTATCGAAATATTGTTATTTGATGTTGCTCGAAATTTTTGTTCGTTGGAGTTTCAAGATATCATCCCTTTCCTGTCACTTATCACTTTTGAAGGAGGGGGCAAGTGCCCCTCTGTACCCTGCTATATGTGCCAATGCAACACAATATATTAAAAATTTGCCCCCTCTAGGATTAACTTCGCCCCACCCCCTACTAAGAACTCCTGGCTACGGGCCTGACTGTATTTGATTAGGTTAGGTTAGGTACTTATTATTACGAGTGTCGATTACACAATTACGCAAAGCAATAAATCACTTGAGCAATGCAATGAGGTAGTCCGTATAATACTAAAGTACCGACCATGATAAGTCAATAAGGTTGGCAATTTTTGTTAGCCAAACCAGCTGTCTCACTGCGTCACTACCTTATCTGTTTTTGGAAACAGGTTTTCCGGTTTCATGTGTTCGCAATTAGGACATGGAATTATTTCTCACTTTTATGTGTTCGCAATGAGGACGATTTAGGCATTGTTCGCAATTAGGACACAACCACTGAATCATGTTTAAAGTTTTAAATAAGAGATAAAATTGGCAGGTATTATTCATCAACATATATTCTAACGGTTTTCCTTTTCTTACTCAGTAAACTAATGTAAATCCAAAAACAACGAATATGCGAAACTTCAAACTTCTTACAGGATAATTTGCGACAATTTCTACTATCAACAGTATTCATAAGAAAAAATGTCACGGAGTGAAGAAAATAATATGCTTTTTTTTTAATGAATCTTTTATATTTTCCTAAACACTTAAAACTTGAATTTCTTCGGGTGGGCAGAGGAATTTTTGGGAGGGCGCTTGCCCACCCGTCGCGTTGTCCCTGACTAGATACATTCCCGTTAAATCTTTCTCTGGGCATAAAGTGGACTTGAAATCGACTAAAGCAAAGAGGCATGGTTATGTAATCAGAATTAAGGTTTTGGTCGTTTTGGTGCTAATCAAGGAAGACGTCACGGTTTTAAGGCCATCCGGGGAGGCGCATGTTAGGCTTGTTTGAAGATATATCCGTTTCAATGCATTTATTTGCAGGGGTGCCCACAAGGGGTTTATGACGTAGATTCCGCCATCGAGATTTTTAGGGGGGGTTTCCCTCTTCAAACAATACAAAATTCAACATTTAGGTATGTACAATTGCTTATTATTAGTGTACATTTACTTCATTATGGTCTTTATTCTGTGGACATTTTTTCGTGCCCAGTGTTACGCGTAAAGCTGAAAATGAATGGCTGCTCGGTACGGTAGATGTCATTTCGGCAACATTTCTTGTACAAATGTGGCTTTTTAGGTATGGTATGTGGACATAAATATTTTATATGTTACAAAGTGCCATAATTTGTAAAGAAATTTAGTTTTTGTATGCATGAAAATAGATATTTTCTCGTAAAGTACTTACTGGGCGCAGCCATGTTGACTAATGATCGTCAACATTCGATTAGTTCGGTAGCATTCGTGGACTAGCAACCAATCACAATGGAGTGAATTTCTCCGATCCTAGAACCCATTGATATCAGCATAAGGATATTGTATGTGTATCTAGAGCAATTTTGTTTACAAAGAATTTGTTGTTTTTATTGTGCTGGTGTACACTTTTTTCCTTAGTGTCAGTAGACCCACTGCTCTAGCATATCGGAGATTGTAGTTACACTCGGCAGAGTTTTGTTTTCACTATTGAATTCACAGGTTGAATGTACTTCAGTGTAATCGAAGTGAACTGCAGTGAAACTATTACATTTTATTATAAGGGGCTAATAAGTCAACATAGTTCCAGTTCGGTTTAAAATTCTACTTCAATAATGTAACTTTTGAAGATAGTAGTTAAGTGTTGTTGGTTTTCAAGTAAGGTGTTGTGTTGCTTCATTTGCCAAGTCAGAAGAAACTACAATTTCTATACAGTTGTTTTTCCAAAATATGCTAACGTATCCTGCACATAACTATGAAGATCAATTTATAGCTCAGACAGATGTAAGCGAATATGAGATCGAATGGCACACAAAATTTCAAGGTGAGCTTACTTATTTGTCACTTTAGAAGGAAGTTTTAATGTCACCCAGCTGTCAATTGACATATCAAAGATGTATGGAACATATTTTGCATGCACAAAGTACTGTAAATATCATTTGATGAAAGCTGAGCATAGTTTATGCAATACTACAATAAATCAAATTCTATTTGGTCATGTAGTGCATGCAAATAAAGTTTAAACATTGTTGGTCCAAGTTCTAAATGTGTGATTTTCATAGGAGGATGTCTTTGCAGATTTGAGAATGCAATATCTGTGATTGTAAGTCGCAGATTATTATTTTCTGAAATGTTCTTTCATGTTGAAAATGGAGCATTATATCAACCTAACATGATAGTAAGTTCAGAAATGACCATAGCAAAGCATGTTGGTTTACGATCGTTTCATAAGAAAAATACTAAGAATATCAAGTCTTACTTGCTCACACAAGTATGAACAAGTTATCAGGAAATGATAAGGTAATGCTTGCGATTGTTTTATTTTTTTCAAATTCTCCTAGCAGGAAGACTTATTATCGTAGAATTTTGGCAATCTAATCATTGTCACACGAAATTTGAACCTTCCTTAAAGTAATGAGCACTGTTTGGATTTCGAAAAATGTTATTTATGTTGAAAAAAACATCTTAGGAATTACCTTACGCAAGCATGCACGCTTATCATGGACAATGTATTTTCCATTGACAAGCAACTGTAAGTATCGTAGACTAGTGGGAATTAATGTGGAAGTAAATCTTAACCTTGGTAGACTGCATTTAGGGAATTTATTTTAATGCAAAGAGAAACAAACCTGACCTGCCAAACCTAACTATGAAAGGATATATTTAACAATATCTTAAGTAATCGCTAAAACTCCACAGTATGTGTTTAACAGAAATAAAGATAACAGTTCCATATATCGGAAACACGTTAAAATCTGGTATTTTGTGTTTCGCATGGTTCGTTCTTACCAATTGTGTATTGTGGAACATAGTTCAAGTTGCCATTATGCTTTTTACACGAAAACAAACACAATTTTTCACATACGGAGTGATTTTTTTATTCCTTTCTTCGCTTCCTTAACACACAATATGGCGGCCACATCTTGACTCATGTTGTGGTTATGCAGTGTTTCCAACCCTCTTCACCGAAAAATACCTACTATTGTGTTCGTCACCAGTGGAAATTGTACATTATGCACAGGTAGCTGACGGATAGCCGCTTGAACCATTATGAACGGTAGCTGACGGATAGCCCCACGAATCATTTCCGATAAGGTTAGGTTTGGTTTGTTTAGGCAAGCATAGTGAAAAAAAATGGGTCATTATCACAGCGCTACATTGCTACTCGCCATTGAGGCCAAACATTGACAGTGGCTTACGTCATCAAACATACACAGCATGCAGTTCACATAGCGAAAGCAATGGCAATTATGCATTGGTGAGTTATTTCTCTTGAAAAGTACATGATTTCCCGGTCAAATAGATTCCACGATGGAAGAAAATACCTCGATGAACGTTAGAAAGCTTGCAGAAACTCATTTCCGTAAGTAGTTTCTTCTGTAAATATGAAGAAATGTGTTCCCGATATACGGAACTGTTACCGAAACAAATCGAACCATATTACAAATGCATTCGTAGTATGATGAAATCTCAGTAAACAACTTGGGCCAATAATAAACCATGGAACATGTGTATGGGGTGGAAAGTAAGCAGTGTGCTCCTTTCTTATAGATATGTAAGGAATTTGTATTATATAGAATAGGTATATGCATGGTGAGAATCCTGCAATTGGAACTTGAACCAATGTTTCATGGTAATATTTTTCAGCATGGAATGCAGTAAGTAATGATGTCTTTGTAGGGTAGAGCATATTTTGATACTTTACCAAATTTGTTTAATTTTAATGGCAGCCTTTATGTTCACTAAGAAACTCCTTGATGTGTGGTACACTCCTGTTCACATAAAGTGACATACTTTATAGAGTTAAACAGTCAAACACGGTCACATCATCTGAACAGGAGTGTACAAGTGATATTTCTTGTGAAACTGTGCATGATTGAATGTATGTATTTTACTCTTAGTAATTTCATGATGAAAGTTGTGTGAATTACTCACCAATTTAATATATATATATATATATATATATATATATATATATATATATATATTAATAACTTACGTTTTGCGAGTATCTAGGTAACTCCTGCGACGTTTCGGGATGCAACTGCTCCATTCCTCAGGCTGCTCACGTTTAGGTTATGTATAAATCATAACCACGTTGAACTCTTCATAGGTACAGGATGTAGGATTGGTAAAAGGTGTGGTTAAAAAACAATAAAAATCTAAAACCCAGACTACCATGCTGTTTCCCCGATTACAAACAGCTCCTTGGAATTGTAAAACTGTGAATATCCACGGTCCGCATGTGCTGGAAAACTCCTTTACCAATCCTATATCCGAAACGTTGCAGGAGTTACCTAGATACTCGCAAAACGTAAGTTATTAATATATATATATATATACACCGTACTCTTAGTAATTTTACAGGGTGGTTCTTCCGCTACAAGACCATGAAAAATTGAATATCCCGAAAGCCATGCATTTTATTTAGAACTTACGTACATGAATACATAGATTTGTTCATGATAAGTATGCCCATATTACACTGTCCAGACAAGAGTCGAAATCTACCAGCATATCTGCAGTGAACACATGCTCGGCCACCGTGTACCCATTCCTCTGCATTAACCTCAAACCTTGCACACTAAGGAAACCTTGAAAAGAAACATGTAGACCGGTAAGTGTGCACTCCATCTTGTACTCTACAGAAGCCAAAGATACCGTATCAAGTGACAAGTACAGCCAAAAAGGAAGAGCGTAAATGACAATGCGGCAGGTCATTATCACAGCGCTACATTGCTACTCGCCATTGAGGCCAAACATTGTCACTCACCATCAACTGACATGATTTCCTGCCTTTCTCAAAATATAAGGTTCTTTTTCCTCACTATGAAGGCACATTTAGGGGATGTGGTGGTAGGGCCCTACACATTCTCGATCTTGACCACTTTGGATGTGATGTGATCAGCACTATGCTCTTGCTGCCTTTAGCCCCCAGGTATCCATTGATTTGAGGCTGGGTGGGCCCCAGAGCTTCTTTATGCGGGGACAAGGCCAGAAAACTTCCGACCTTAGATCACCCATCTTGGGAATCGAACCTGTATCTCCCACATGCCAGTCAGATGCCCTACCGACTAGACCACTGCAGCTTCCGACACAAGGAGCAGCGGACGAACTTTGTAACGACTAGTGTCCAACTGGAGGATGTTTCAGATTGATGGTTAAAACATCTGGTTATTATAGGTCGCGGGTAATTTGGGTATATAATTTAGCATTTTTCAAAATTAAAGCCTTCTAGTTAGTACCCATGATAAAATTTTTTAATGATCTTGATACGAGGTGTGGCTAGAAAGAAACCGGATTGATGTTGCTGTCGACAAACAGCAAGCGCGTCAAGGTCAAGCGGTGCATGGGTGTATAACGTGATATCCTGCCTATCGACTGTGTGATTTCCCAGGGTGCGCGGCGCTCAGTTCCGCTGTAGCTTGTGGACGAAGTGAACCGTACATCTTTGCTCCGTCGGAAAAATGTTAAGTGTGAAATTGGAACAGCGTATCAATGTGAAGTTTCTTATGAAACTCGGAAAATCCGCCACACAGACTTACGGTTTGTTGAAGGAAGTGTACGGAGATGAGTGTTTATCACGCACACAAGTGTTTCAGTGATTTCAAAGGTTTATAAGGCCGACTCGCGTCCTAGTCGGCCTTGCACGTCAAAAACGGAATCGAGCATTGCAAATGTCGGTGAATTGATTCGAATTGGGTGCCCGAAGGTCAAACTGTCAACCAACATTATTTCATTACTGTGCTGACGAGCCTTCGTGGGCGAGTTAGAAGATGACGACCTGATTTGTGGAAAAGCAAGTCATG
The DNA here is from genome assembly GCF_977018435.1 of Lepisma saccharinum. Taxonomy (NCBI): domain Eukaryota; kingdom Metazoa; phylum Arthropoda; class Insecta; order Zygentoma; family Lepismatidae; genus Lepisma; species Lepisma saccharinum. The sequence goes on along the minus strand of NC_139248.1, from coordinate 7,730,832 downwards.
GATTCTTCATCAGGACAATTCTCCTGTCCACACGGCATTGCCAGTCAAGGCTTTTTTGGCCAAGTGTGGAATCCCAGTGTTAGAACATACATCCTATTTGCCGGATCTTGCTCTGTGCAGCTTTTTTTTTTTATTTCCAAGGTCAAATCAGCACTGAAAGGAACCAGATTTACAACCGTAGAATCTGTGAAAACTAAAGCGACGGATGTCATGAACATGTTTTCAGAAAATGGTTTCCAGCAATGGAAGATTCGTATGGAGCAGTGTATCGATACTGCAGGGGAGTACTTTGAAGGGGATAATGTTCGTATTGTACAAAATAACCAATAAAAGATTTTGTAGCAACAGTCCGGTTCACCACGTATATGTTAGCAATCTGACTTTCCCCAGTGGTTTAATGTCACTTTTATAAAAAATAACCTTCTCCATAGCAATACTTTGTTTATCTGTACCCAAATTACTCCAGGGAAATGTGGGTATAATATGAAGCATACATTCTAAACTTACTTTGAAAACATTATTTAACCAAATTATCCCATCCAGAGGTAAATGCAAGTAACCTAGAAAAGAAAAAATATATTGATGTGCGAAGACCTATTATTTATTTATCTAATTAGATAAAATGAATGAAAGGATGAAAAATAGATAAAACGTTGAGCCTAAATGAAGTTACAATAGAATAGAATTACTTGTTAAATATTAAAATACCTCCCATTAAAGTCAGGAACAGAAAACACTTGACAGACATCTCCTTCATCCACCCACTCAATATGATATTTTTGTGGAAAGACATAGAGGTGACCTTGTCGTTTACATTTCGTAAGAAACTGGACAGAGTAGCGATTTCTGCTCTGAGCATCTTGGGCTGTGACCTGCCCCCTGTATTATTTTACAACCTGTCCATTCACTTTGGTATTTACAGCCACCCATGACCCTGTTATTATATTACATTCTAATAAGCTTTATTATTTCTAATATTCTTTATATATGTCGGTGGCATGGTCTAAAAAAGAACATTCAGGTTAGTTTTGAGATAACCAATTGTTGCACCCAAATTACCCCGCGTCACTTAATTATAATTTATTTAAAAACCCTTTTTGATACATCAATAAACTTTTTTTAAAATATGTTCCTGAATTATGTAATGTACACATACCTTAGTTTGGGAGCTGTTTGATTGCATTTTTGTGAACTGCAAACTGTTAAAAATGGTGAATCAGCTGATCAAAATTTTGACTAAAACTTGTTTATATATTTTTTTCTGTAGACATCAGTGTTGCCAACTCAAATTTTCCACATAATATCATACAAAATACTGTCACAAACAATATATGTGAAATTGGCATTGATACTCAATTTAGTATTAAATATATTAAAAGAAATAGCACTTATACTCAAATTACCCCAGTATACCCAAATTACCCCAACCTACCTACCCTATGACTTTTTAGGAGTCTGAAAACAGACGATAATTGAAATTTTCGAGATTTAGACTTTTGAATATCTGATGGTATTTTTCCTCTGAGCCACCCCTGAATTCCTCACTGAATGTTGATCACAAATTGATGAGGGAAGAGTACAGGGAAATTCACAATGGATTTTGCCGAGATTTGTTATGAAATATGGTGCTTACTTTCAAGCAGTCCTAGTCTGATTCATTTATCCATTTTGTTTCCTCTTTCTAGAGTTTCATTGTGTTTTTTTGTAACAAGATGATGCAGTTCTTACTCTCTGCTATTATCATATTTGTTTTATGGCTGTTGAAATTTGGCCCATCTTTTGACCTGCCATTTTTGGAACACCCTGTGTTTATTGTCACATGCTATATTTTAATTTCTTTGTTATAATTTTTCAGAGTACACAATGTCACGGAATCACAAGGATAAGTATGAGAATTCAAATCCACGCAGATCACACACCATCATGTCAGCAGAAGAGGCAGCAAACGGAAAGAAATCTTATTGGTTGGAACTGGAGATAACAGGTTAGATTCTGTGCAGCCCCCCCCCCCCCTTTTTATATACCCCATGTATTCCTTATTGACAAACAACTTCAACTTGAAGTTTAGGGTAATCAAATGCAAGTTTCTACTTTTCCTAACACAAGCATAATCTTCAGTCTGTCCTGTTCCCACTAATATATTTTTCTACACCATCGGAAGTTTGATATTCGCAAGAGAACATGTAAAGCAATACATCCATAAGCATAACGCTAAGTTTTCTCCTCCATCTACAACCATTTCAGTGCACAGACGTCTCTTTCCCCAACTTGCCGCAGAAAAAGGTCTGTGAGGGAAGGAGGAGTTTCAGGAACTTGCGACTGGCTGGCTGAACGTGGAAAGTGTCCCTTGCGCCCTTATCTAATGCTTTTAGCTTTTTGAGCCTATGACCCTATGTACCTACCCCCTCAGGGAAGTGAAATATTTTGCATGCTTTACGAAGATTGTTGTTCATGAATGTTTTCAGTTGTTTTTAGCTTGCGGAAATGTGTTGTTGTGAAGTAAAGTATATTTGTTACTTTAGCACGAAGCAGAACAGCGTGAAGCTTCGTGCAAGTGAATATAGCACTCAACACGAGATTCCACAACAGCAGCAGATGGGGTGTTGTCTCTTGTTTCATAAATGTATTATAAAATAAAGTAAATTAAGCACAACAATCAAAATAGAAATGAAATTATCGTGGGGAGTGTTAGATTTCTTGGTGTTTAAAATTTTACATCATGTGGTTGGGACTAGTAAGTTTGGTGCCGATAGCAATGTTTTTGTTGTTAGGTCTGCTAAGTTTGATGGTGTGATATTTTGCATGTGATGTTTAGTTATTTGAGTGTACGTGCAACCAGTTTTTGCTAATGAAAACTGGCGAAAGTACTCTTGAGATGGCAGGTTTTTCCTTACACATGCCATACTTTGGGATCAAATATCTCTGTTATTTGTGTTTTCTGCTTGCTGGAACCAGTTTTATATTACGTAAAACGTGGTAACCTGTCGATTAAAAAAAATGATGTAATTCTCAAGGCAATACAGTGGGTCAACAGCCTCAAGTGGGCCTCTTACACTGTTTCTGATGAAGTCTTTAGTGTGCCCTTACCTTTATAATGTATTGCGTGTTTCTTATGCAGGTCCCTTCACAACCTTACACTTTAAGCTTTTCTCAAGGGGCTCTTTACACGTTTTTAAAGTAAGGGTTTTAGATAAGAGGATGTTTTTCTCATACACTTTCAAGGGTGCAAAATGGTCATAATTTCCATTGCACCCCAAAATCGCTGGTAGAGATATTTTCTTGTTATTCTCTGTAAAATTGCATTTTTAATTCCGAACACACTATTTGTGACAGTAAGATGAACTTATTGTGTGTCAATTGTTGTTATAGTTTTGTTAGTAATATTTTAAAAATTGCAAAATATTATTATTATTAATAATAAATTAAACTCCATTGCAACATTCCGGACAGCCAGGGCCTACCAAACAGCTTTTCATTGGATCGTGCGTGTTAGGAGCCTGGCACTGCACTAACATAATACTTTCCATTTCTTAATCACCATTATCTCTAGTAGGTAGTACAGCACTCTGCAATGTCAGGGGTCCCAGGTTCAAATGCCAGCCTGGGGATGTGTGTCCTGTTGGAGTGTACCTTCATCATATCATCACTCATCCTCATCTTTACGATTAGCCAAAAGTGGCAAAAAAAATCAAAGTAAAAAAGAATTGTAATCGAAGGACCCCCATTAGTAGTCATGTTGAAAGATGGTAGAACATTGTGCCCGCTGTAGGCACTTGTACTGATTTGAGAGCATGTTCCAATCCAAGAATTGTGCAGGTTGTAATTTCCTCAGAAAAAGCTTTAATCTTCCCAGTGCTTTATCATCCATGTTGGAAGATGATTTTTTTTTTTAACATGTTTGTTTTTAAATATGGCATGACTTACACCACATGCCATCATTTCACTAAGTTTTGGCATGTACTTATTTTGTTCTCAAGCTTTCACCGCATCATGTGGCTTCCTCAGGAGATAGGACAAGTATAGTAAAGAGTTAGAGTAGGAAGGAGTGACAGGGCACTGCTTTGTTTGTACCTTTTATCATTTTTTTAACCTTTAACAGGCCTTTTGATGAAATTTTTTCAGTGTTTTCTTACCTTTTTATGTGTTGTATAGGTCCCTTTCTAACGTACACTTTTATCCTTTCTCAAGGCCCTTTTTACACCCCTCTTTTAAGGATTTTGGATAAGAATTGTCCCCATATAAACTGAAGGGGGCAAAATGGTCATATGTGACGACGAACAAAAAAAATTTGTATCATCAACTCACTGTACCCCCTCGAGAATCATGTTAATTTTTTTATAATCAACAGATTTTGATGTTTTATGTAATATAAATTTGGTTCCAGTGTGTGGAAAACGCAAATAACGGAGATATTTGATCCCAAAGTATGGCCCGCATAAGTGAAAACCTGCCATCTCAGACTGATTTCGCCACTTTTTATTAGTAAATTCACACTAAAATTAGCGAATGAACATGTCAGAAATTCCTAACAACGTAAAATTATAGTTGCTGTTGTGGAATATCGTGTTGGATGCTATATTCACTTGTGGGAAGCATTCGGGCTTGTTCTGCTTCATGCTAAGGGGAGGAGATACAGTTACGCACCAGTTGTGCATTTACTTGAATATTGCCCGAATGAACACTGCTTCTAAAATAAACTGGGTATATGCAAGAGTATGAATTTCTTCCCATGTTGCAACAGGAAGCATTTTTTTTTATGTTGATTATTAAGCTGGACACGATGTTTGTAAATTATGATGAATAAGATTTTTTGAAATCGCATGTAATCCTTATGGGGAATCAACTTCAACATCAAGTTACGGCTAATTAAATATAAGTTTCGACTTTGCTGCTTCTAAAACATAACTTCAAACTGCATTCTTTCCGTTGATATCTCTTTCTATGCCATTAGAAGTTTGATATTCCCAAGAGAACAAATCAAACAATACTCCCATAAGCGCAATTCATTTCTCCTTGCCTCCTACAGCTATCCTGGCAGTGTTTCCAAACCTGGTGTACATAAAAAAGCTAAATTTTACCTTGAATGGAGTTGAAACAGTCTTTCAAGAAGCTAGGTTTACAAAGGCTGGATAAAGTGCCTCCTAGGGTAATGTTAGTTGTCAAGGAGGTGGGAGTGCTGCTATTACCGTTACCTCAAAATTGATGACAATTTATTCTTAGTTTTCACAATCTACATCCGGCAGCATTACCCATCTCAATAATCCATCGATGGTCGTATGAAATCAAAAATAAAGGATTCCTGGATAACAATATTATGACATCTTCACATCAGCCATGGCACTATAAAAAAAAATAGCTGGGGAGGTAAGGGGGGTGGGGCGACACATCCAATATAACAATATAACGTCACGTGCCAAATTGTATAATCATGGCAAAAGTTGGTATATATGATCCAGAACCTGGGATAGCATCACAGTGGGACTTGGGGGCAGGCATCCAGTTCACAGCCAAACGAGTGCACAAAGGAGCCATAAGATCTGGTTCCAAGAGAACTAAGTTGGCAACACTGCCATAGAGGGAAGAACCCAGTGGAAACTGTTCTGCATGCTCTTAAGGTAACATGATTCAGTAACATACATACTTTACTTCACAATAACACAGTTCCACGTGTTTTCCATGAAAAACATTAATAAGCAACGTAATGTTCTTAAACCATGCAAGATATTTCACTTTCTCAAGGGGCTACAGAGTGTCAATTGTACCAAAAATTTTAATTCATCATCATTTTTATTCATAGGACATTCAAACTCTCTGTAATCTATTAAATGATACTTCATGCTTCCATCTCCAAACAATGTTTAAAACTGCATTCATCAAACAGCTAAAGACTTAATAATATTGTTTTTTACTTCTTGTTGTTATTGTTATGTATGTATTTGGGTGTATGCATGCACCTTGTTAAGTTCTATTGCATTTCAATGTTGATATCCTGACATAAGATGGGTTTATCCTGTACTCAGGATTTATAAAATAATAATTTAAAATTGAAAACATATAATTGCTTATAGAAAAGTGAATAATCTATATTCCTTTCCCGGATTCTCTGGAGTAAGAGAACGCGTTTGCGTTCTCGGCGCATGTTGAAGGGTGTGCGCCTCGTCCAATGACCGCGCGGAGGGGAGGGGCATCCACGGGAGGGTGCGACTCGACTGCTCATTCTTGGTACAGTAGTTCCGTAGTAAACATGTCAGCTCGGAAGTCTAGGGGAACTCTGCATTCAGGAGAGCGCCGCATAGTGTTGAATGTGTTCGAGAACCTATTTGAACGAGGTGGTAAAACAGTACTTGAATGTGTTTTGGAGACAGCTGCCCTAACGGGAATTGGGAAATCCACCGTCTATAATATCCGGAAGGAAGCGAAACAATCGCGAGGAAAGGATGGAACATCCCTGTTGGAAACGCCGGGCAAGAAGCATCCGAAACGAGCTCAACGATTTGCAGACTTCGATGAGTTTGCGCTAGAGGCATTACGAAGGCTTAAATTTTTGTTTCTCAAGTCTACCTTTTGATAATAGTGATTCATGTGGTAGAAAGAGGGAGTGGATATTCAATTTTTGTTACTTAGCGTCGCTTTTCTGCCACTTCTAGCTAATCGCAACAATGAGTGATGACGTGAAATTGATGAAGAGACACTCATAAACAGTGCCGCAACCACAGGGGCAGAGGGCATTGCCCCCCCCCCCCCCAACCTTGGACCGAAGTCCATTCTAGGGGAAGCAAACATGGAAGTAAAAAACTAGACTAGGAGAATCTAAGAATAGCAGGACAATTGGGTAGTCATGATGGAATTAGTTTCTAATGTGTTTCTTGCATTTTTCTTCCAGACGGCCAAGGGCATTTGCAAGGGGCACAGAGGGGCAATTGTCCCCCTTCGATTTCAAATTTTATACAAATAAAAATACATTTCGTAAAATTTTCTTGAACGCTTCGCTCGCAATCTCTCCTATTATTGTAGTCAAAGTTCAGAGCCATAGCTATGGGGCGGCGGGAGTCGGCCCTGGGAGCCAAACGATCTATAGTAAAAAATGTTAAAGATAATGCCATGGCGCTCCGTAAAGTTATTTGCGCCCTATTAAAAGAATTTCTCTCTATGAAACTTAATATGAAATATTAATGATGACACTGTAATCCCTGAAGTCATGAATCAATCAAGGGATTACTATTTATTTGTCAGGTGTCAAAACATGTATTTCAACTATAATATAATACAATTCACACAATATTTTGCAAAATGGTTAACGTAACCAGTAGGCAAACGTTGTGTGTAGTGATGCAAGAGTCTCCCCTTTGAAGGAAATAGAGTCCGTGGTGGACTAAGGGACCCATGTTTTAATGTTTTAGCAAGTTCAAAAAAATGTATTACAAATTTTTACACAAATCATCAAAGTGTAGATAATATGTAACCATTAATATTTAATTAATTCAATTTTTCTTGCATAACACAACACAATGGTGTTGCTGGATTCTCGTTAGATTCCTTTGTGCGTAAAAATCTTACATACTGGAAACTAAGACGGAATCATTATGAAGCATTATTTTGAAAGGACTCACTTAATCAGTTCTGCAGAGAGGCCCAAAGCTGTTGGTACATAATAATCATCTATTAACATTATCGACCTGTAAATATCAAGTAGATACAGTCCCTATTAGCCTATTTATGTTAAACTTATACAATATTCCAAATTCTTTGGCAATCTTGAAAGGTCATTATCAAAATATTGCTATTTGATGTTTTTTTGTTTGTTTGTTTGTTGCAGTTTCTGTTACTTATCTCTTTTGGGGGAGGGGGCAAGTGCCTCTGCGTACCCTGCTATATATGCCAATGCGACACAATATATTAAAGCCCCCTCTAGGATTGACTTCGCCCCCCCCCCCTTACAAAGAATATTTGGCTACGGGCCTGACTGGCCATTGTTGAGAATAAGAGAAGAAATTGGCAGCAGAAAGCGTTTAGCTTTACGGCCCTTATACCGCGCAGCACTTCGTTGCTTTCATCCCGCACCCTTCCCCACCCAGTCTGGCCCCGCCCACAAGCTTACCCCTCTGCGCGTCGGTACTCCAGAGAATCCGGAAAAGCAGTATATGTGCAAGCAACAATTGATTCTGTGGAATTAAGTCATAAGTACATTGTATTAATTGTTTGATTTACTTGTCTATTTTTTTCGGGTAATCCAGTATCTCATTGAAGGCATTGCTACAAAATGTAACTAGCTACATTTTTAAAAATAGTTTAGCACAGTTTAGTGAATTAGTGCAAATGGGGGCATTCCACAGAAAATGGTCCTGCTTCATGTAAATAACGAACTGAATGAATCAGGAAGTTATTATTGTTTTTAATTGCATTAAAATGTTTGTGAATGCATATAATTTGCATATTTCACCAAAATTATTTGCAATTGTAGCTGATATGACAAATGAAGTCAAACTTTGCTGCAGTGTTGAAGCATCACACAAGTAAACTGTTTGTACACAATCAAATGACTCGCGAACAAGTTGTTTAATTGAACGCCTAAAAGGAAATGACTTCAGAGAAGTAATTTTTCTCATTGGATGTAAGGTTTGGTCGAAGAATTTGTATTTAGGATTCGTTCTAAATAATGCTTAATCACAATTATACAAAGAAGAATGATGACAGCAGTGATTAATGTGATGATAGAATATATTAGACAACCAACTGTAAAACATACTGTTTTGTGTTGATCTTAAATTGAATTTTAGATAAACACAATGAAAAGCAACTATCTGTATATCTATGGATATGAAATTTTTATTAAATGATTATTTTGTGTTCACATTGTTTTTCTGGTGTGTCAGATTACATTTACACTATTAATATGGAGGAAATACAGTAGAACATTGTTTATTCGCATGTCAATTATCCGCAACGTCAGTTATCAGCACACTCAAAAAAGCAAGATTCAGTTTTGAACAAAGTTAACCAATTTCTTCAATTGTACATTGGATCGAGATATGTTTTAGTTTTTTTTAAATGGAGCGACAACCCTGCAGAAGGAAAGTTGAGTAACGGACTCTGCAACAATTAAGCTGAAGGGTTGGGAACACCTGTACTGTGTACTGTATGTATAAAATAAATCTGACCTGTATGTGCTTTTCTTTGTTAAATAAACACATGTTTGATTATCGGCAAACATCGTTATCTGCATAACCTTCGGTCCCAATTAATGCAGATAAACGACCTTCTACTGTACTCAACATCACACTTCTTTCGATTTTCTAATATACCCTACATCTTCCTGTGGAAATAAAATTATTATTTTTGTTATGGCTAATTGCTAGCCTATTTATTTCTTTTCATGCCGTACACACTGCCACCAGGCTTTGGTAAAATGTGAACCTGTCCAATTTTTCTTTGATCGTGTACATGTACAAGTTCAGACCATTCAAGATTTGCTGTTCAACGACTTTCAATTGTCGATAACTTAACACATTTTCGTTAATGCTTTTTGTGCATTCAGGCTATTTCATCATACCCAAGTGTTTCCCCCCACCCAATTCTTAGCAGACACCACAATGTACCTCATAATTGTATGAAATAATTTCTTTCTGGATATTTAACAGTACATTTTATGTGCAATTGTCATACACATAATACTGGAATGCTCCAAATGCAGATAAGCATCAGTTGCACAGAAGAAAAAAATATACTGTTTTGCAGCAATGGCTTCAGTTGGTCTGCCTGAATCCACTGGGATGTGTCTGTATTGCAATTAAGGAACCATATTGGTTGTGTATATAATTGGTTATCTGCTTTTAAGTGTCTGAAACATCTCTATTTCACAACATAAAAGGTTTCTATTTATTTATTTTATTAATGCATGCAAATGTTAATAGAAATGTGCTTCTCTACTTTTTCAGGGACTATTCGAAACTTGAGTCCCAACTTGTGGAAGTTATCACATTTAACTACTTTGTACCTGAATGACAATTGCCTTTCAAGACTTCCTCCAGAAATTTCCAAGTTAACCCACCTTCGGCACCTTGATGCATCAAGTAATAAACTACGTAGCTTACCAGCTGAGCTTGGAGACCTTATTTATCTCAGGTATGTGTTGTTTATGTATTTACAAGATCTCAATTGTTCTATTCTCTCTTAGTTTATAATTGGATCTTGTCTGAAGTCAAATATCCTACGTTCAACTTCTGGTTATTGCTTGGATATATCCTGCGTTGGTAAGGAAGTAACCATTGCATTGTTCTATCATCTGATTCGTTACAGTTAACATAGAGGAGTAAAACAGAGTTATGTAAAATAGTCTGCACAATGCATTTGATGTGACGTAATACAGTGCAAACCCGATTTTTACATGTTTGATTTTACATTTTCTCGCATTATGATGAAATACACACACAGAAAAATTACATTCACATAGCAGGGTGAGTAGCCACACAAAAACAAATCATCTTGACAGTCCTTATTTCATCATATAGTTTAGTTCTTCGTCTGAGGAAGACCCTGATACAGGGTTGAAACGTTACATGTTAAGTGTTTTTATATCTTAATAAACTGCCTTCTTCAGCAACTTAGTGTTTTTAATATGGAGACAAGGCTTAATTATACTTCAATCCTGATGGTCCCAATACATAAATTTTATAAAATTTTCCTTGATTTTACATTTTCCTGTATTTTAAGTTTCTTCAGCTTGGTCCCAAAAAAATCATAAAATCGAGGATTCACTGTAGCTGTTTTCTACCTAAAGGACACATTCTTAAATGTATGGTTCCTTTCCTCATAGGAACTCTAAAATTTTGTTTGTCAAGCATTATGAGAACAATGGGGATCTCCTGGAAAGATGTACTGCAGCGTAAAACTAGTTTACTTGAAATTCCAAATACTGGTTTCAGATAATAGAAATTTCAGACAATCTGGAATATATTGTAAGAACCACATGCTGTTGTGACAGGAGCTCGATGACTAAACTTGAGGATCTACATACGCTAAAAAGTAGCAAGATAATGCCATAAAAATCTTTAAAATGTGCACTAAAATATTCAAAATAAAAATGAACTTGAAAAGTGACTACTCATGAAATTTTGAATATTGTTTTTACATTTATTAAACCAGCCTCTCTCTTTGGAGGAAGAAATGCCACAAAATGGTAGCATGTTTTTCTCCTGCCCGTGCGTTGCAAATACAGGTGATTTGCTTTATTTTCAAATCATCTCCGAGATCTCAAGTTACAACATGAGGTGCAGATGATACAGCACTGCTTTGAAGGACCAGTGCGTATATATTTGTTTCGCCTGTGTTTTCTGTGTCATTGTTGTCAATTATAATTAAATGTGTTGTACTCAGCACAGCTTCACATTAGTTATAGTTCCTGGTATTCGTATCGTATTCGCAATATTTAAAAACGTCATGTAACTAGAACGTTTCTTCATAACAGCCATGACCACATGCTACTACTACCACCTACTGCTAACTGAAGGTAAGCAAGGGATGTATCCTACATGCAGCAGTCATACTGGAAATGACACTGGCACCCAATTGGTAAATTTAATCATGAATTGCATAGTTTTTCATGCTGTTTCCAGTTGAGCCTTCTTTTGGAATGCCACTCTGGCGCAAGGATTAATTACTTTTAATTCAAGCTTGTCTTAATTATCAAATTAAATGTTTTAAGATCATATTTCAAAATGTGTAGCTTTATCTTTGTTGAATTCATGGCTTCCTTATACCATATTTGAAAAAAAGAAAGGAAAGAGGCTGGCTCGTGAGAAAAGGGGCCCTGCCCTCACCCTTCATGACCCTCACAGGTCTTTCAGAGGATGCAAGTGAGGTCTGTCCTCCAGATGGTGAACACCTCTGATGTGGACACCTGTAAAGAAGAAAATAATTTGAAATTAGTACAGTATCAAACCTAACAAGGGAGGAACTTGACTATCACAGTGACATAATGATGTAATAAATGAACTACATAAAACTATCCATTACTTCACTATAACACATCTCCTTGAGCTAGAAGTATAAGAAAATATTAATATTAAATACCATCTTCATAAACAATGCAACATTTACCACTTTCTCATTGATGACAGAGGGTCACCAGCAGTTAGGTTTTCTTTTTTTTTTGTGTTTTTTTGTTTTTTCACATCGTAACTGTATTTACTGGTCCCGTGTTTTAAAGGAGTTAATAGAAAATATCTGTCAAAGGAACTTGACTCATTGTAGTTTATTTTTATGTACAAACATTGCATGTTAATGTAGAACTATTGTCAGTAACATGCAAAAAAATATTCTGTACCAATGCTCAATGTATGATCTGCCAAAACCAGCATCTAGCCTCCCTACAATTTCCACAACTCTGTGTAAGGTTACAAGTGAACTTTTAAACTTCTTATATAAAATTTGAATGTCCATTTCAGGCATACTGCAACTTCTTGTTCCTATTGTTTACCCTTGGACCAGTGAATACTAGTACCATCTACACCAGGCATGTCAAACTCAAAATATGAACTGGGCCAAATAATCAGTAGTGTTAGATAGGGCGGGCCGCAAGGAAAAAAATTAAATTATCTTTAATACTTTATTTTAAAGAATGGCTAACATAACACTTTTAACATAACACTTAATAAAGTATATTGAACATTCATTGAAACTTGATCATTGCTTCTTGCCTGACAGCTGGCATCTTTTTTCTGCCACCAACTTATCAATATCAGGAGACATCTTATTCAAAGCAGCTACTTTCAGAACACAGCTAAGATGAACGTCTGAAAATCTGGATCTCGTTGGTGACTTGTTTCCTTTCGCGAGTGAGAAAAGTTTTTCACACTGGTAAGTGCTACCGAACATGGAAATTATTTCACATGAAAATTTGCGGATTTCTGGAAAATGTGCAGGCAAGTACTTGTAAAAGTCAGGGATACCCACTTCGCTGTACTTTTGTTTCAAAGTTGAGTCGCACTGAATTTCAATTACTTCCATCTGCAAATGTGCTGCCACTTTTTCTACGTCAGTCGTAAACAGGGCTGAAAACAAGGAGATCTTGTCTTCAAAAGAACAAACATCGTGGAACCTTTTCCCGAATTCAGTATTCAAAACCTGAATTTTTTCGGCGTACTTTTTGTACAAAACAGGGTCCTTTGAACTTGATCTGTATTTAGAACAAGTTGGAAAGTGCGTCAAGTCTTCGTTTCTTAACTGTTTTTCCCAAAGCAATAACTTACGCTCGAATGTTTTGACTTGATCATTCATGTTTGTGATTAATTGATCTTTTCCTTGCAGTTTTAAATTTTAATGTTTCGTTATATCAACAAGAAAGGAAAGATCTTGTAACCACGTTGGTTGCGAAAAAAGGCTGGTGTCTTGTTCTTTCATTTCCAAAAATTGGCATATTTCATCTTTCAAGAACCATAGAACACGATAGCCAAGCACACTTCTGTGTAGTAGGGCACTCCAGAATATTCGCTGTCTAAATCTGTTAAGAAAGCAGAAAATTGTCGTTGGTTTAAGCCACGGTATCTTATGAAGTTGATAGCTTTTTTCACAGGCTTCATCACACTTTCCATGTTGATTACTTTTGAACAGACCTCTTGGTGAATGATGCAATGCACATGATGGAACATGTGTTTATCACAAGTTTCACGAAATTCGTATTGCAGTTATGTCACAAAACCATTGTTTTTTTCCCGTCATTGAAGGGGCACCATCTGTAGATACACAGGATAACTTTGACAGAGGTAAATCATACTTCTGCAAAAGTTTACGAACAGCAATAAATATATCCTCACCGGTAGTAGTGTCATGCAATGGTACAATGTCCAATAGCTCCTCATCACATGCATGAAGAAACACAGGTAAGTGAGCTACACCACGGATGTCTGTACTCGCATCACAAGCGATGGAATAAGCAATGAAATTTGACACTTTTGTTTTAATTTGATCACTCAAATCACAGGCCAGTTCGGTTACTCTTTCAGCAACCGTGTTGCGGGATAGTGAAATGCCTTGAAAAGCTTTTATAATTGCGAGATTAACTATTTCAGCAGCTTTTACCAAGCACCGTTTAATAAACTCGCCTTCGGCAAAAGGTGTTGACTGTTTAGCTATCAACTCCGACAATGCGTAGCGTGCGCGTACCACAGCTTCGCTTTCTTGAGCTACTTTAGTAGGTTTTTGGGCGAAGGCAGCTTCTTCCCCTTTCCCTTCAACCCTCCCCTCATTCTAGATTCCGGGGTGAAACTGCGCAGGCAGACTACTTAGCCTTGGACTCTGAACAACTGGTAATCACTACATTCGTCAACCACCCCAATAATGCAACACGACCACCCTTTTTCACCTACCGACTGGTATATCCTGTCCAAGAGGAAAGCGTGTGAAATTTCACATCGTCTTATATAATAACACAGATATTTTAGCAACTACTACATCTGAAGGCTCTACTATTTAAAAACAGGTAATAGCAAAGGGGCCGCACAAAAATATATCGAGGGCCGCGTGTTTGACATGCCCGATTTACACTAATTAACCTTTTGCATTCCGAGCGTCTCGATCGAGATCCTCTGGCATGCTCGAATTTTTTACGTTATAATGTAGCTAATTTTGGCTGGATTTGTGATTTTCTTCTTTTACATTTTTGTTAACACATATTCTGCACCGTAAAGACTCTTGCACGTTTTGTTCTTCGAAAAAAAGGGGGGGGGAATGGCAGCTTCCTTTGAAACTGAGTCAGTGGCGCATGGACATGTCCTTTGGGGGTACAAGTCGTGTTCTATTGCTCGTATGATAATGGTGCAATTATTTTCTTGTTCCAGACATGCCAGCGATCATTTCCATGTGCATTTCAATGTGTATTTTGAGGGCCTCCCCGATCGCGCAGTGGTAGCGTCGTTGCCTTGTAATCAAGGGATCCCGGGTTCGATACCCGGTGGAGGCACATAGTGGTTCGGATCTCATTAAACTATAGGTCCAGTCCCGATTAGCCATACTGTGCACAAAGTGGACTTAAAACACCAAATCAAACCAAACCATGTGTATTTTGACAAAGTCCTGTACTTTGTTGTCCAGGGGCAGAGGAAGAAAGGGGCATTTTTCTTCAGAAATTTTGGAATTTTGTGGTTCCTCCCCTCCCCCCGCATCCATATATACACTCAAAGTGCATAAATTGTATGCAGTTCAAATTAAAGGGCTGCATAGTCTGGCTTTTACCTACCTGCTGCCCACTTGCCTGCAGGGACAAGTATACCTGCTCGCCTGCCCACGGCAACGAGTCGACTTGCATCTTTACCCGGGTTCTTGGTCTTCAAGGTGCTCTGTGCTTACAAGGTAACTGGGCATTCACCAAGACCCGGGCACCTGCAAAACCTGCTGCAAGAAAACAGCCCTCCGGCAGCGTGTCGCTCCAGGTGTTTCATCACCACGTGGACAGGTGCAGCCAGTGTTGCCTACTTACGTAGCTCCTAAATCCTACGAAGTCCTAGGAGGAGCTCTCGCCTCCAAAAAGAATTTATATACTTAGCGATTTCAGTTCAGCGCAAGCAGTTTTTATCTTATTGCCAGGAAATGCATGCAATATTACAGCTTCATTTATCTAAATGAATGATGGAGCAAACACAAATCTCCTCACTGAAAACTAATTGTTTTTCATTGCATGGTGCCTTAACCAGGCACGCAGTGGTGCAACCAGAGGGGGCAGGGGGCATTGCTCACTCCTTGGATGGAAATTAAGTCTAGCGGAGGGGCCAGGGTGGGGGTCAAACATTAAAGTACAAGAAAAAACAGACTAGCAGAATTTAAGAGTAGCAGGGCTAAAGGGTACTCAAGATGGAATTAATTTTCATATTTTTCTTGCATTTTCCTTCCAGACGGCCAAGGGCACCTGCAGAAGGGGAATGGAGGGGCAATTGCAACCCCTTGATTTCAAATTTTATGAAAGTAGAAATATATTATAAAATATTATACAGTCTCATCAAGTTCAATGCCGTAGCAAGGGGGTAGCTGGAGTCGACCCTGGGCGCCGAACGATCTAAGTGGGAAAAGTTTTAAAACAGAGAATGCCATGGCGGCCCGTGATATTATTTGCTATTAATGTTGGTTTGTTACGAGTTGGATGAATTGATTATGTAATGTATTTAAATAATATATATGCTTGAATGAAATTTTGAATATGTACACAATTTAGTGTTAGCATATGTATTTCTTATTTTACGTCGCTCCATGTGAAGAGAAAATATTGTAGATGGAAAAATGTTACATGCCATATGTATGTACATTCGGAATTCATTTATCATGCACTTTCTTTCTTTCAAAAGCAGTTTGTGTGCTTGTTTTCCATTATTAGCTAATGTGAAATTGACGTGTTGACAATAATATTTCTAATCCTCTGTTTCAACACAAATGCATGAGAACCGACTTCTACCCCCTTTTTGCATGATTTATGAGGATAATAATGCCTTTCATGCTACTTCATTACTATTATTGTTATTGTTGGTATGTTTATCCAAGTACTTGCCCCCCCCTCCCCAAACGAGGGTAACGGCAATGCTCCTGGCTGGCTACAGCCCTGGTGTTCGCAGTAGAACAGTGTGTTGTTCGAACGTGACGTGACATGTTTCAGTCCTGCCCTACATCCCTATATATACGTATATTGGTTGTTTACGACATATACTTATGGATCCTGTGCCACGGAAAACCTATTTCAATGTGTGTGTGTGGGGGGGGGGGGGGTAGCAACATTTGTAAATCTCATTTCATTGGCGATGTGGCTTACGAAGCTTTGAGTTCCCTTGTTTAAGTACTGAAAATCTATTGCAGTTGGCAATGCTGCAGACAGGTGTGCACCCGGTGCACAACGTTCACAAGTATTATTGACCCAGTGAAGGATAAAATCAAGATAAGTAGCATACGAACAATGAAAAATGCAGCCATTATAGAGACAACTACAAAAGAGGAAGCAAATTGGATCATAAATAATCAGATCCTAAAAGTGAAATAAAAACAGAACCTACTAAAATAAGAAAGTTTACGAAGTCCCATCCAAGAAAACAGAGGAAGAATTTTATGAAGAAGTCTACGCATTAAATTTAGAAGAAAAAGTAACGTGGGAAAAGTACTCAAAAGGCTTCAATTTAAAATTGAAAACAGGTCCAAGGAATAGGAAAACCACACACGTTGTTCTGGAGGTCACTAATGAAATAAGGAAGATCCTACTAAATTCAAAACGAATGTACTTACCTTTCTTGTCTTTGACTACAAAAGATTATATTGTAGTAGCAAAGTGTCACAAATGCCAGGATCTTGGGCAAGTACTGTAAAGGCAAACAGGCATGTGGGTGCTGTGTGGTGAAGAATCTCGTGAGAAGAGCAACTGTGATAAGTTATCGCAACAAAAAACCTGCATGCCCTGGAAAATAAGGAACAAGAAGTGTTACAAAATGGAATGCCCCACTCACAAGCTGATGCTGCAAAGAGTAATTGACAGAACAAACGATGGATAAGAACTTTAAAAAATCAAAGAATGAAACCAACTAGCAGAAGAGGAAGAGACACATTAAGAGTGGTGGCATACAGAGCGAAGAGACAAATGGAAAAAAGCACAAAACATGCAAATGAACTATTTCTTAACAAAAGAAACATGAGTGTAAACATGTCCTGAAGCACCAGCCTTTATACCAACACCCTCTGTAATCACCTCAAAATCATGCAAAGCTAATAACGTATCCACACCAAAAAGTAACTCCTACTTCCCTTATTTTATAACCGGTGAAGATGAACATGATTCTAGCAAACATCTCGTAACAAGCGCACACACAGAAAACAATACTCCAACACCCTACTCCAAAACCCAAAGAACAAAAGGAAAATAAATGTACCATCTGAGATTCTTGAAGACATTGTAATATACATAAAAAGAGAAGACACAGAAAATACAGGGAACGAAGACATTGAACCCGACATGAAATCCGACATACCAAAAAGTATTGTAAAACAAGAAACTTGTAATCCAACAAATATATACATGAATTTTGAGAAAAACTTACAACTCGCAAGACTTCCAAGAGAAAGATATCTTAAACACAGCACTTAGACTATTGATTAGGAACAAAGATGAGAAAGGGAAAGCTGTAATCTTCCGATATCCCGAAGCAGTGGATAGAATCTTTCTAAAGTCTTAATAACATACCAACGGGGAACTTTCTGTATTGGTAGCAGAAGCTTTCTGCCGAAGAGGCTGAACTGGAAGATGTCGATGGAGACTACGCCAGGGCACATGCCAAAATTAGAATATCCAAAATGCTACCAACAGGTAAGACACCAGTAGCTAACAAATTGATATGTGTCGCACAAATCAATGGGGATAGATCTTAATTGGCTATGTGTGAAATTAGGCAATTTGTGGAGCAAGAAGATATAGATATAATAGCAATTCAGGAACCGTACACGAACAAAGCAAGATACAACACGTTTGAACAAAGTCAACAATTATACAAGATAAAACAGACACATACGCAGCATTAATTAAATGTGTATTTTCAATAGAGTCATGGAAGATTTTCCATACATAAATAAAATCGGTGAGGTATATGACACGTAGAAAAATAAAAAATAATAAAAAAAAAAATCATGGCGGATACGAAATCCACCTCTCCCTGGTGTCATGGTAAAACCACTAACAATAGGGGAATGGAAACTGAGGAGCTTACGAGGGTGGTTCAGCATGCTCCGCCCCTGACATAGAAGGAACCCTCGTAGGAAAACCAAATCACTGTCACTTTTCAACATAGTCCCCTGCAACATTAACACACTTTTCCAATCGGCCTTCCAGTGCTTCAATCCCAGCAGAAAAAAATATTTTGGTTGGTCCTGCAACCAAGCATTCACAACATCCATAACCTAGAAATCACTGGCAAAATGTTTTCCACAAAGGTGTTTCTTCATGTTCGGGAACATGTGGAAGTCACTGGGGGCCACATCTGGAGAATAAGGGGCATGAGGGACAATTTCGAACCCTGCTGCATGAATTGCAGCCACCGCAACTTGGGAGGTGTGGGCGGGAGCATTGTCACAATGGAACAACAAACCACGGGCGAACATTCCGCGGCGTTTCTCCTTGATGGCAGTACGTAATTCTTCAATTAGGTTTGCATAATAAACACCTGTGATTGTCTTTCCCTGTTGGAGATAATCTATCAAAAGGATTCCTTCTGCATCCCAGAACACAGATGCCATCACTCTGCCCTTTGATGGTTGAACCTTGATTTTCTTTGGGAGTGTTTCCATTGCATGCTTTGGCGTTTACTTTCGGGATCGAAGTGGTGAACCCACGTTTCATCCATTGTAACAAATCTCTTCAGAAACTTCGGCTTGTCAGCCTTTATTGTCCGCAACAGGTTCTGACTTGTCACACGACGTGTCCTCTTTTGGTTGACCTTCAGCATTCTCGGGACCCAATGTGCGGAGATATTTTCCATTAACAAATGATGATGAAAAATTGAATCCACACTGCCAGTTGAGATGCCACATGTGTCTGCTATATGGCGGACAGTCACTCGCCGGTCTGCCAAAATCATGTCATGCACTTTTGTAATCATTTCTGCTGTGGTCACCGTTGCAGATGAGCCACCACCATGCTCATCTTCGCAGGTCTGCCGACCACATTTAAATTCACGGCACCATCTCTTCACTGGATCATATGAGGGGCTAGAGTATCCAAGAATTCCCACCATATCTGCATGGATGTCTTTCGGTGTTAGATTTTTCTTGAGTAAATATTTTATCACTGCTCGGACCTCAGATTTTTCCATTGTATCACATGTGGCTACACTTCTTACTGATCATCAACGTGTAACAAAGAGAGAAATTGTTGTAAATTCTTGAAACTTTGTGAATATTAGTCTAAAGAATGAACAATGTTACATATAAAATTACAGGTCTCTACTATCGATGGAAATGGGTCAGGGGCGGAGCATGCTGAACCACCCTCGTATAGCGGAGCAAAATCTAAATGTTGTAAATATGCCGAGTAACCCTCCAACATACCGAGGAAGAGCTGGAGCCACTTCAAACCTAGATGTAACCCTCAGTAACACAATACATGACACAAAAAATTGCATGATATGAAAACGTCAAGTGACCACAACATCATAACATTTTTTATTGAAATTCTTTCACAATGCCCAGTAACATACAACACAGACCACATGCACAAGATACTAAATTGGAGGAAAATGAATATACCGAAATGACTACAGATTGTACAAATTCTAAACGAAATAGACAGATCAAAAAGTGTTGATACTCTAATGGAAGAACTAACACACAATATAATGACAGCAATCAAACAAACAACACCAGAGAGAATACATACAAGGAAACCAGAACTCTGGACAAAAAAACTAACAAAACTAAAACAAGACTCAAGAAAAGCAACGAAAATGTATCAGAAAACGAGGATAAACGGATATCATAAAGCCAACTTTGAAATATACAGAAGGAAGAAAAAGGAGTGCAAAGAAGAATTAGCTAAATTGAAGGATGAAAGGTGGGAACAAATTCCAAAAAAGACAAATGGGGACTCCCTTACAAACTAGCGATGGAAAAAATTAAGATGAGAGAGCCCATACCCACCTACGGCAGAAAATAAAACAGAAACTTGCTGCACGTTGCTTTTGCATGGGCTCCTGCCGGATGATGACCCTACAACAAAGAGACAACGATACAAATAAGAAGATAAGAACTAACCTGGACATACCATACATGAACATGTCCATTCTTCCCTTTTCCACAGAGGAAGTAGAAATATAAATTATAAATCTTAAAAGGAAGAAAGCCCCGGGTCCTGATAACATACCTGTCGAGACAGTACAGGCACTTAAACCAAAAATAAAAACTTTCCTGACGAAACTCTACAATGAATGTCTTATACGGAAGGCATTTCCCAAATCCTGGAAGGAGGCAAATGTTGTGGTGATTAAGAAGGAACCCAAAAGAGATGAAACTTTAATAAAATCGTAGCTTCAGGGGAAAGTACTTCTAAAGAGAATCAAAGAATTTAGAAATTAAAAAAGGAATACAGATCAGTTTGGTTTCACACAGGGAAGATCCACTGAGGATGCATTGTGCACACTGGGAAAAGTAGTGGAGAGCTCAGAGGCAAAGTATCTGGTAGCTAGCCATCCTAGTCGACATTGCAGGTGCGCTCAACAACTTATGGTCGCCGCACCTGTTTAACACATTAAAAAAAGGTTAATATTGCAGAAATCAAGAAGTAAAGTTAATAACACCAAATTCTAATAAACAAAGGCTGCCCACGAGGTCCATATTGAGACCAGAACTTTGAAACATCAACCTCGAACCAGCATTGGATAAACTGAAAACAGTAGCTGAAATAATGAAAACAATCTCACATGCTGATGACATCCTACTAATAATTGAAAGGAATTCCAGAAAGGCAATAGAGACACAATCAACAACAGCAATAAACATTTTTAGCTGATTGGTGCAATGAAGCCAAACTAAATATTGCAAAACATAAAACACAGTATACGATACTTAAAGGAAAATTAAAAAGACACCCAACCATAAAGCTAAGAGGACAAGATTTAAAAAAGGCTAACACTGCAAAATATCTAGGAATGACCCTACAGAAAAACTTTTTTTAATGAACATATAACCACAACAATAAGTAAAGCTGGATAAATAGCAACAATTGGAACCTCAAAATTCAAAATTCCATTAAAATACACCAAAATGTCCATGGATTCCATCTATATTAGCATATGGATTCCCAGTGTGAGCCAGCAGTCTAAAAGGAGTTAGCAATATTAAAAAAAATAAGGTAATCTCAAGGAAAGTTGCTGCTGAGAGTGACAGGTTCTTTTACAACAACTTGAACTCTGGCACTCCTCGTGGTAACAGGAACCAAGCCCATTGACAAAGAAATAAAAAGACGTGCATTGAAATACTGGTTCAGAAAAGGGGACGAAGAAAAAATTATAGAACTAATTGGAACGCATGTAGAAACCGTCTTGGACATAAACACCAAAATACTGAGGGAATGGCATAACGTGGAGCAAGGCAGAATCGGTCCGCCTCGGCCAATCCATTTCTTTGGGTAATTTTCATCCAGCCACTGTCACACGCCCAGGCAGAAGTATGGATGGGCGTAATCAACAATCATTTCATCGAGCCATTTTTCCTGCCCCAAATCTTAAATGGCATCACTTATGAACATTTTTTGCGGAACTTGATGGCAATGTTGTTGGAGGATGTGCCTCTAGCTACAAGACGTGACATGATTTATCAGCATGATGACTGCCCAGCTCGATCCCCCGATCGATTTGACGCCTTGCGACTTTTACATTTGGAGCCACATGACAAGACACCGGTAAACTCGCAAGAAGAGCTCAGGGAGAGGATCTTAACAGCTGGTCAACACATCAAGGACACCATCACATCACGAGTTAAGAGACCAATTGACCCGTAAAAACCTGCGTGCCTGCATTCGTAACGGAGGTGCCCACTTTGAGCAAGACGTGTAATGTTCTTTAATTGTATTGTTCATTGATTCCATGCACATGAAGATGAATGAAGTATTATTTCTTGTAGACAAATGTGAATCTTAGCAACATTTGTACCTTGTTGGATAGCTGATGAATCAAGGAAGTAATTTACGTAATTTGTACGCTTCGTGTCATGCCATTTTTTTTATTAATACGTTGCCAAGTAAACTAAGAGTGCAATTTTTTATCATCACTTGTAAGTTTAGACCCACCCGTTACTTACATGTGATTGTTATTTGGGAAAAACTTTTTTTAAAACGAACCACTTATTTGTTAGCTATCAGAACGCTGAAATAAGTTTCATACAATGAGCAGTTTTTTCTCAATTCAACTTTTTATGTGGAAAATTGTCATTTTTTAAAAAAAACAATTGAAACTCGATTATCTCGAAAACTACTAATTTTCGGACGGGGTATCATATGGTCAAATTTATTGCAAATTGTCTCTACTTTAACCCCTTTCAGGGAATACATCTAATTACCAGTCACCCTGTATATAATCCTCACCATACTAGTTTTATAAAATTTATATGTTAGTAAATAATAATATGGTGAACTACAATATCACTACATAATAGTTAATAAGAAACTAATACCATTTGTAGCCTTATAGCTTGGTATTAAGTTTTCTGCACTCAAGATATTTATTTATTTACTTTATTATTATCATTACTATTATTATAATTATTATTAAATATCCAACTCATATTATTCTCCCTATATATAAGAAACATTTAATTGAATAAACGTACACCTAACACCACTTATTTTCTAAAACTCAATACTCACTTAAAACCACCATACTGCAAAATTAATTTCAAATCACATTCCCTGAAATATGTTTCAATAAACACTTCTAAAACCAAAATAGGACAAATACTGACGTACAACCACAATAATCAAAAGGTATACCACATCAAGGTAAACAAAAGGGTCTGTTTTGTCTCCCAGAACTAGCTCTGGACATTAAAAACCTGTATCTTTTCATTAATGTCTATATGTATTTGTAACAATGTCTACACGTATTTGTTACATAATATCTGTACATTTGTATGAAATAAATAAAACATAAAAAAAGGGGAAAACCACCAAAAATCTGAGGAAATTGACGTACTGTTATTTAAAGGCACCAGGACAAAAGAGTGCATACCCCCGAAAGTATGTGGGTGGAGGAGGGCTTCTTCGGGGCAGGGGGGGGGGTTCCCCCTTTTATCCTTTAGTTGAAATTTGGTTTAAATTTAAACCAAAAAAAAAAGTGTCTTGTCGTAATTTCGTTTATTTTTTAACCATGCAGCTTTAGATAAAATTATCGAGGGTTTGCCACACTTATATTTTTATATTGGGGTGGAAGCGCTGACAGTCTTTTTCCGAACAAGTTTCACCATCATGTCATCCTAACTTTCTCCCTTCCAACAAGACCACGTGACGTGTTCGAGTCCTGAGTTGACAGAGAAGCCATAAACGCTTGCTATTTATGACTCTGTTTTCCATCCAGCTAAGAATGCTGAATGTGACACACAGAGTCGTCTTTGTTCATGAAGTTTGGGAGCTTGCTTGCAACAGGAGGTCTCGCTAAGGGGTGGTGTCAGTTTGCATCTTTTTCCCAAAATAGCCCGAGAAGATACTCCAGATTTTTCTTTATTTTCACATTGAAATTCGGTGGTCGGGTCCTTAGCCTGAAACTGCCCTCGGTTGGGGGTTCTGAATTGTACATGGTTGCATGCCTGATGTTTTAGCTGCATAACAAAGTTATCCGAAGTTGATTGGTCCCATAGTGTCAGAGTTATAACAATTTTATGAGTAATATGCAAATTGGCTATTTTTTGTAAAAAAAAACGAAAAAAACAACAACAGAGTTTTACATTTTGGCTCATTATTGAAATTGTATTGAACCCACAAACATGAAACAAGTTTCTTTCTGTTGTGAAAGATCCATTCGTTGAAAAAAAGGCAAAAGTTTGTGTGATCTTCCCAAAATAGCGAAAGAAAGAGGGTGCAAACTCCACGTTTTTATGTTTTTTTCATTGACATTCAGGGGTTGCAGTCCCTGCCCGTAACCCCCCCTGTGGTTGCATGCGCTGATGTTTTGGCTGCAAAACAAAAGTTATCCGAAGTAGATTGGTCCCATAGTGCCAGAGTTATTACGATTTTTCTCCAATAAGTATACAAATTTAAGTTTCGCGCTCAAAGGCCTCGGCGACACTGGGCTTACTTTCGTCAGACCCACGCGGCAAACTAAAGGTTAAGTTTGATTAAAAAAAGATAGTTATAACAATGGTTAAAAATTTTTACAAAAAAAAATCAGTTATGCAATGGATGTTGTCAATGTTACGTTGTTGTAATATAGCAACTTAACTGTGAAATAAGCAGTCTGTTTTATTATTTTTTCAGATAAAAAATTTTGATTACCTTTTTTAAAAAATTATGAATCCCAACAAATATCATCAGGCAATTCAAAGTCATCATTGCTGTCACAGAGATTCTTGATGTTTTCCGTTACATTAAATTTTAAAGATGGTGGCCTACTCCACTCGTGAAAAAGAAAACTCCATATTGGGTCTGTGTTACCAGTTTCATTATTTAATTTATTCCAGTATTGTTCTGCAATGAACGAAGCTTGCCAGACATTCAAATCTATGTTTCCGTCACTCTTTTTAAAACCCTTCTCTTTTTAATCATATGCTTCTCCTCAATGATGTGAGCTGACACTACTGTTTTTGGGTTTAAATTTGTAATGTCCAAATCGTGTTCGTGCCATCATAATGCCATTTTCCTCATTGTTTGTCCTACATTATCCTTCGAACAAGAACAACTTATATTATATATTCCTGTGGTTTCCACATCTACAGATTTTCTCATTTTGTATTCATTAAATGTACATTGCAAACTCCTTGGTGATCTAAAACAATTTTGAAATTAAATCTTCTAAAAATGTTTGCAATTTTATGTAAGAATCCCTTGTGGAATGGAATACAAACAAATCTATTTTCAACAGATTTCTCATCCTTGTCCTCTTTTCTTTTATCTCTTACTTTTCTTGTAATTCGTTTTTTGATTTGGTTTATTCTGTTAGTCCTAAAGCCATTTTCTTTTGCTATACTGAAAAGCTTTTCTTCTTCATTTTTGATATCCTTATTATTGGAACTTAGTTTTTGAGCTATATTACAACAATGTAACATTGACAACATTCATTGTATAACTGATTTTTTTTATAAAAATTTTTAACCATTGTTATAACTGTATCTTTATAAACTAAAAATAATGTCCGATGAAGGAAGCGTTTGTTCTCCTGAAACGTCGGAACGAAAAACTGTGTTTTTGTGCTTGTAATAACTGTAGACTGCAATAGAAATAAACATGGAAAGTGTTCGAAAATAGTGTTTACATTCTGAACGTTAATAACAGGAACACTAACAACAGCAAGTATGATTTTTTTTGGTGTCACATTCCTTAAAGTTATAGATATTCAAATTGAGCACCATCGGCAGCAATGCATTGTCTGTAACACCGAACTGATTCCGAACAATTCCGTATTTCAGAACCTAATAAGCAGCACTGTCACCTAAAACCCATCTATGGAAGGAAACCACTCTATGCAATTACAATTCTAAATCATAATTCCGTATATTATTATGTAGGACTTACTTACAATACATATGTCTACAGACTGAAACGTAAAATGGATACAGATGCTGACAGACCTGCCTAAGCAATTACAAATATCGTATCACATTGCAATAAGTATGGGTACATCATTGTTCACTTACGAAAAAGGATAATCATATTCTGCAAAATAATAAAATGCAAATTGCCGTTAAAACATTCAATCGAACATCATTTTAATGTGACAATAATCGTAGAAACTAGGGATGGGCCGATATGAAATTTTGCCCGATATGATAACCGATATTCTACCGATCCGATATAAAATTAGAAATGGTCCTTGAAGAACCTGAAATGATCATTGATCTCCTTAATAAATGTGTGTTTCAAGGTGACTTCAGTGCAAAAGAAGTTGAATATTAGACATTTACTTTTTTAGAAAGAATGGCATGGAGATTATCCATAAAAATTACAACAAAATGGCAGAAATTTGCAGTAAATTATAAGATATTTATCGATATATAGGATCGAGGTATTTATATATAGGTAAAATAATCGGTCCCATCCCTAGTAGAAACACAAAATGTTAGCCTAGGTAGTTTCAGCCCATAATAATCTATTTCTTTGTCAAATATTTTAGTAATTCAAACTGCATTTTAACATAGATATGATGACTATGTTCAACTAATTTTCAATTTCACTTCGTCTTTTACTTCACGATCCATATTTGGGTGCCCACTACCATAGAGCTTTTATCGCTAGAGCGGAAGAACTATCAATTCTGTATGCCATCTAGCTTTGCCCGTGTGAACTATTTGCCAATTGAGCGAAGAATGCTCATTGCAGCCCTCTAGAACTAATCAAGAAACTGCAGATATGGTTTCCACGTGAAGGGAAGCACAAGTAGTTTCAATCGCATGTATCACGTCATCCAGTGTCCTTGGCTTGGTGGCATACACATTGTTCTTCACAGGTAGAAATATAATGGTGTTACATCACGATATCTGAGTGGATATTGGACACTACTTATGTTTCTCAAAATAAAAATTGCTCACCACTGCCATTTTTTGTGTATACAAATATCTACTGCTTGGTGGACCTCAATGTAGACTTTGCAGCTTCAAATACAAGGATCATCCAGAAAGTTAGTTCCATTGGCCAATTTAAAAGAAAAAACACAAAATTTAACAAAACGCTATTGCACAATGAAGTACAGTGCTTGGACTATGTTTCAACATAATTGCCATCCCTGTTGGGACACTCCTATGTCAGAGAACGATTCCGCCTTTGTTGATAACCAAGTGGTAACAGCTTGTTAACTGCATCATCATCCTCAAAGCTCTGGCCAGCAAGGAAACTTTCAGGTGCAAAAAGAGATGAAAATGAGAGGGTGCGAGATCTGGGATATATATATGGGGAATGAGGAAATGTTTCCCAGCCAAAGTTTGTGAGGAGTCATTGCGTTGCAGCTGCCATATGAGGACGAGCATTGTCGTGAATGAAAACAACACCACGGCTCAACATGCCACATCCCTTGTTTTGGATTATGTGATGCATTTTTCATAGAGTTTCACAATAGGTTTTGGTGTTCATGGTTTCGCCATGCTCCAAGAAGTTCACGAGCAATGCACAGGACCTTCCGAGTGGACAGAACCGGTCTGGCTTTGGTCTTTCGTGGCGAGGATGTGTGCCTCTACTCAATTGACTTTTCGTTTTGTTTCCGGAGTCTCATGCAACACCCATGTCTCATCCCGGGTCACGATGCGATTCAAAAAGTCATCACCCTCCTCACAGTACCGTGCCAAGAACAGTAATGCACTCTCCTTTCAGTTCTTTTTGTGGTCTTCTGTAAGCGAGCACTGGACCCAGCTGGCACACAATTTGCGGAAGTTCAGTCTGTCCGACATAATTTTATGAAGCAGAGACCGGGAAATTTGTGGAGAATTCAGAGACAGTGTTGTCAGGGTGAATCATCGGTTCTCTTTAATCTTCTGTCCTCAGCATGGACCAATTCATCTGTAACCAGAGATGGTTGATCACTGCGTTCCTCATCATGCACATTGTTGCGTCCTTTTTTAAACTGTCGCACCCATCTCCGTACGATCGAGGCATTCATGATCTGTTCACCATATACTTCACCGTTCTGTGCATTCAAAAACTGTATGACTGAGCGCACTTCACATAGGCGGGTGTTTTGATTTTCTTGAACCCATTACGAAGCGTCTGCACTTCTGTCTTCTCTAACACTGACCTCTCTGCCTTGCCAATGGGTCCAACTACTCGGCGTGCATGCACACTGCGATTGCAGTGCAGCTGCACCATAAATTTGCAAACAGATCTTACTTTCTGGACGTGCCTTGTACATAAAGTTCAGTCAAGTTATCATTAATAGTTTGTTATTAACGTTCAACCAGTGCAAACATTATTTTGGGATGTTCTGTATGCAGGATGTAAATGTTTTTTTGTTGTTTTTTTCCCTCATGTATTTATTTTCTATTTGCAGGGAACTTCTACTGCATAACAATTACCTTCGTGTGTTACCATACGAGATAGGGAAACTGTTTCAGCTTCACATTCTGGGCTTGAATGGAAATCCACTTACAAAGGAGATTCAGACAATCTACTGTGAGCCCAACGGGACTCAGAAGTTGTTATCTTACATGCTGGACAACCTTCGAGGTAGGTGCAGTTTCTTATTTCTAGGGATGTGATGAAGTTAGTGTGTGTTGACAGAAACATACTGGAACCAGAATTGGAGAAAAATCATATCTAAACTGAGTCTGACATTTGAACCCAATATCACCACCTCGATTTCTTGAAGGACAAGACTCCCGCAATGAATCGAGGCTGATGTGACAGCACAGTGGAAAGGACCGAGACATTGTGACACATTCATTTTTAACTAAGAGATTAATATTAATCACCAGCAATGCCTTTCAATTAAAAAGATAATTATTTTGACCTTTTTTATTTCATTGCACTAATTAACAATTGTAACCTTTCGCTTTAATTTACAGACAAATATCTCGTGAACATAATTTTGTTTCACAAGTTTAACATTTATCACCCAACAAACTTGCTAAACCATATGAAGTAGTGCGTAAGTGCACTAAATGTGTAATCTGTGTAACTAACAGGAATTTAGTCTGTTGTTTCTCACTTTTTCAGTCCATTTCACCCGTTCCATTTGTTTATATAGCCACATTTTAGAGCTTCCAGTCGCTTTTCCTCATTTGTTCTCAGTGCCCAAGTTTCCGCACCAAATAGAGCTACAAAGCATTTCATTAGTCTTTTCCTCAGTTCTTTGTTCATAGATGCACAGAAAATATTTTTCTTTCTATTGAAGGCTTCCTGCGCCATTGGTACTCTCACTTTTATTTCTTGACTGCATTTCATATCACTGCTTATGATGCACCCAAGATATTTAAAGCTGTCTACTTGTTCGATTCTCTTAACTTCTGACGCTCACTTTTGTATCTTATTTTTCAAATAACCACCCAAATACCTGAAGTGTTCGTGTGCTGTGATGTATCCAGTGTGCTGCCCAGAACTCAAGGGGACGAGAAATCTAGGTTGCTTGTGAACACTCCAGTTCCTTTTCAGGTGCACCAATCGGAGAGAAGCACGTCTGACGTCATGTATGCAAATACTTCCTCTATTAACTTCACAACTAACAAATACAACCAAAATGAAGCCACTGTACAAATGTGAAGTGGTGTTCTGGACCACCTTCACATTGTGTAAGTCCAGCTTATGCTCACATGAGTAGGTTAGGTGGATCAACCATGGTTCTTTAGACATATAATTGCACCCATATACACGTTCAAGTATTTTGGCACTTACATTCCTCTCCTGTATATCCATGGCATTTTTCACGTGGGATGGTCACTTGTGCACAAGGGTGTATCAGAGGGACTTAATATGAGATGCATTTCAAAAGAAAGACCCAATTGATTGTTTCAACAATAGCAAACCAAGCGAATACAGGGTATCAAAGTTGAAGCAATGCCTGATACAGAAGATCTGTGGAATGATCAACCTAACATGTCTAGTGCCACATCCTTTAAAATGCCTGTGTTTTCGGGAGGCAAGCTTGACAGTGCACCAGTTTTTGCTTAAATTTGAAAATTTGGTGGAAATCAGTTGTTGGAACAATGTGCAAAAGAAAACAACTCTGACCTTGGCAACCCGGAATAGTTTTCTGCTGGCATAAAGCTTTCTCCAAATTTAGCCACCCTTTCTTATAACAAAAGGAATATGTTCCCATAGAAAGGTCACCTTAGGTTAGCCAAAGACATGATCCATTCTAGAATCCAGTAAAAGAATGAACCTGCCATGACCTATGTCACGAATCTACACAGGGTAGGAAACTTCTTCCGAACCTTCCTGAGGAATTGATACATAAATGTATTCCATAATAAGTGGCCTCCTTCTCCACTGACAAGGAATTCACCAGTTTAGAAGTCTTTGTTAGTTGTCTCCTACAAACCCAGACGCATCAATGAATGGAATCAACTCAACCTTTGATTCTGATGTTGAGGACACATTTCTATCAGATTTCTTCTCTTCTGGTGAGGATAAAAATCACGTGAAAATTAAAGGCAGGAAATATCTTTATAAGAATGTACTTACCAGGAAACCAGTTAGTCCAGCTGTGTCGTTCGTCATACCGTTCCTCTCTTGAAGAAGTTGTTCTAAATCTGCTGCATATTGGACACAGCCATCTCGCACATGGCAACTTACTGCAAGGGCTGGATTGTCTAAAGTGTCGTGTCTGGAATACCATTTTAAGTATTGGGCATATTCTTCTTGAATGTACCACTTTTGCTTTCCTTAGGCAGACTATGACGATACCTGGAGTGGGGAGAACTATTCTTCTAGAATGAAATATCCACACTCTGTTTCCCCGGATCAAAGTATCAGGCATCTAGCGCAGGAGGGGTGATTTTTCCCACCTATAGTACTAGCCAGTATTAGTGTCCAGAGAGACACGAACACTAGTTAAAAATTTAAGCATGAACTTAAAACATAAACCATAATTAAGTAAAGTAAAACATAACTACAAAGACATGAAATTTTTTTTAGAACAGTTATATTCATTGAAATCAAAATAAACAAGAGCACACAAAATTATTCTTTCCTAACATGAACGAGCTATTCAATACTCTGATACAAGATACTCAAGGATCCTTACAAAGGAAATAATTCTCGGTCTCGACTTTATCTTCTTCATTACAGAATATATAACATGTTCGAATAATCACCTTTTAAAGCAAAACAAATGAACGATGAATTATAATGTGAATTACACAAGGAATTAATAATTGCTCATTTTTATAAATTTACATAAATATTTGAAATTCAGAGATTGTTACTTCTGAGAACCAATCATAAACTGTCTAAGCTCCGCGACAGGTTAAGTTTGCAGCAGGTTTTATGTATCAATCCACTCTAGAGCGGCACTCAGCATCCCTGTTCCAGTCTCACCTTAACCGCTGAGCTGTTCATATCACAGACAGTGATAAAATCCGCAGTATTGCAGCTGAACTATTTTCTGCGCGCACGTTTGGGTCTATATATGCGAAAAGTTGCTGCAAGGTTAACCTGTCGTGGGGCTTAGGTATGATTTATCCCAATGCACGGCATAATCTTGTTAATGTACTTCTAATGCGACAGAGATTTAAATTCAGCTTCTTTGACATCAAGCAGCTTGAAGGAACTAGACGAGGTCAAGATTTTTACCATAGAAGTGCCCGGTGAAGTTCAATGATGCGCAGTACTTACGATCGTAGCCATTCTGCTGGACAGTCAACTCCATACATATCAAGGGGAAATTTTCAGTTACTTGGAGAATGTTCTATCACAGTAGCATTCACCACTTGAAGTTTGATTGGAACTTTCTTTGTCAGGACACAGAAAGAAACGTAAATCACTGTGCGAAGATGATGAAACGGACACGTACTTTGACCGCCATCCTACAATATAACACGAAACTTGTCACTTTTTTGCACACCGTACACTCGCGAATCAGAGGAAAATTGTCTTCCACAGCATTGTGTTTAACTTCACGATGTGCACTGTTCACTTTCTCTCTGTGAATTCCCGCTTGCACGCAAATACTTAGGAAATATAATATTCTTTTCCCCCATGAAAACTTTTGCGTCGTACCAATGGCACTTCTCGCAGCGAACTTACTTCTCTTTATTTGTTTATCACAGAAGAAGAAAGAGAAAACCACACACTATAACAGAGAACATAGTTTTTACCAAACACAACAATAGAGGTTTGCATTCAGATTTCAGTACCAAGACTTCATACTTCTAAGAATAGAAAATCAACTCTCCCTTAGAGCACAAGCCGCCTATTGTTAACAATGCAGTCGTTTAGTCATAAACATTCAAGACTGTGTGTGATTGTTGGTTCCTTACCAGCAAAAACGACACTGCAAGCTTAAACAAGGTTCTTGATTTTGAAATAAACCTTTACTGCAATGCAAATTTCATTCAGTTTGCTTCATAAAGCAAAATTAAAGGATCTTATCAAATACATGATTACTAGGACTTAGCTGATACCGATACTTGTTCAGTTTAATTTCTATTATTTCCACGTTGAACACCAGGCAATTACATGCCTCCAATGTCATGTTTGGGCACAGCACTTTCACTTTAGCCCTGCCTTTGATCTTGTCATCTGCTTCTCAGGAGAGTGCATCATTTTTGGAAATGTACATGGAATTCTTGTGCGGGACCCCAACTTGTCACAAGGAAGGGTGAACGAACTTTTGAAAGGGGCAAATTTTGACAAATGAGTTGTTTCTCTGGGCCTCTCTAGCTACTCAACATCTTTGGTATCTTCGTCGGCCCCTGTGGCGGAGTGGTTAGCACATTGCGCTACGATGCTAGGGGTCCCAGGTATGAATCCTGGCCTGGGCATTGTTACCCTGCCCCCGTGTCAGGGCAACAGTGTTTTTTTTTCTTATTGAAATATTTATTAATATGTTAATTAATTAGGTAATTACGTGTATAAACATATATATGTGTTATTAGTGTAAATCAATTTATTATGCATTTTTAGGTTCGTATTATTCCATGTATAAATACCATGTAGCTCTCTGTTCTTTCTTCGTGTTTCGAACGTTCGAGGAAAAGGCGGGCAGTTTAGCTGTTAAAGATTAAAAATTTTGAAAGAAGGGCCGTTGGCAACAGACGCCAACCAAACGTATATAAACTCCCAGATGAGAGTAGGGGTGATCGGCTGTTGGAACTGAGACTTGGAAGGGAGAGGCTGTTTTTGCTTCGGTTAGCTAGGACCGGAGGACAGATCTCCCGAAACGGATGCTGTAAGATATTGGATTGCCGGGCAAGCTAGTGCCTTGGTGTCCAGTTTACAGGTAAAAAGGTAGTTTGTACTGGATGTTATTTTGAAGTAATTACGGTGCGCCGGGCAGCCTAGTGCCTTGTCACCGTGGAGGTTGAGAAATGTACACGTCGGGCGACCTAGCGCCTGTTAAGACGTTTCTTGGAGTAACGCGAGTCTACCTTGTGACAAGCGTACTCCAGATGTAATTCATGAAATGTAAAGCATCCAGGTACAAACAATAGAGATTCCAACATCAAAAATTAGAGTTTTGGCCCGATAAATAATTAGAGAAATGAACGTTCGGATACGACATGTATATACTTTAAATTTTACGTTAATTAAACTATAGAAATTATCCAAAATTTCCGTCTTTAATTTCACAAAAGCTGGACAAGGTAATTTATCCCCCTGATCATAAAGTTTTCGCAAAGGTTATCCGTTGTCTCTTGTAGTTAATTATATAATTATGTTGACTTGTAGCAACCCACGTGCATTGTCGTACAAAGAAAGATACCCCTAGACAAATCAGAGCTGAGTACGAAGTGCACCGAACCTCGAGTGCGGAGGTAAAGTGTGGGGGGCCAGACGAGTAACAGCATAGATGATTGTGAGTGTACGTTCATCAATTTCATCATCATCACACATTCCCATCTTCCCAACTTAGCCAAAAGTGACACAAAAAGTGAAGTAAAATAATGCAAATCAATCAATCAACCTTTGGCATCGGCGAAAAAAATTGAACCGATACTTACCCATTCTGGTATCTGCCGATACCAATACATCGCTATTGGCTCAGGCCTAATAATTACATAAAAAAATAAAATAATGCAGATATTGCAGACCTCACTGCATTATCAATATATCAAGAGTTTATTAAATACTGTGATAAGATTTTTAATGTTCTTTGTTGTCCCTGTTGGGGGACGATGACTGTGTTTGAGCAAATGTTTTTAGCCTCTTGAGAAGAGCTGGCCTCTTCCACTGCGAGGAAGTGCTTTTTACACCCCTTTTTTAACTGTTATGTAAGAATTTTAGATAAGGGACTTCATATACATGAAACACCCAAAAATTTTAATTAATTCATTCAGAGTGGTACCACTCAGGGTGTCTTGTTTCAGCTCATGGCCATTCCAAACAGCACTGCTCAGGACAGTCTTGTTAGTCTTCTTGCTAATAAACTGCAAGAAATCAAAATTCACACCAAGAATTGATCAATCCCATTTGAAACAACAACAAATTTATTCAGCGAATGCAAAAGCAACCTTCGAGAAACAACTATTGCCCATCTAGAGGTTGTAAGAATAGAAATTACATTTCTAGAAATAACTACCTTTTCCACCCAAGTTCCATGCCAGAACTTTCACTCATAAAGTCAAAACTTTCTCTGTGGGAAACCTGATGAATACATGAAATAAAATTTACACAAGACTTCAGTGTACATTTCTTTTTCTAATGCACATCAGAATCAGTTGAAATATCGACATTATGAAAATAAATTAGTGACTCATTGTAATTTGTATAGTTTCAACTTCATCACGTCTCTAGTGTCATTTTTGCATGCAAAATAATCATCACCATTTTTCATTGCCTTCTTGGTATTAGAAATAGATTAAGGTATCCCATATGTGACTGTGTGTGCATAATGGACTAGGTGTCTGGAATGAGGTAAGTGTTTTTGAAATATCTCCGCTTCATCTGTACAATCAGTTTGTAAACGTCTAGAACTTAGATTTTTCATGGGCCCAATTTTTTCATGGGACCATTCGTTTGGTGTTCTACTAATTTGTGTGGCCTGTTCCATCAAGGTTTAGTAGGCTTCTGATTTATGCATTGGGCCATGGCCTACCATTTGGCCGATTGTTTGCTTGTTGGTCTACTTTTGTTTGATTTGTTGTAACATGAACCCAATCAGGTTAGTTTTTGCACTGAAGTGACAAGTGAAATGCAAGTACATCAAACAAGCCAGTCGACTCTCCCTGGATATTGGCATTCTTCATTTCAAGTTACAAAGAAGCACAAAGCTTGTTATTTTTATTGTTCTGGTAGTGCCACTGTTGATGTCCACGTTGGCATAAAGGGGAGCGAAGCAGCCGATGCTACCTCCAAGTCTGCTGATGCAGATGTCAACGTTTTCATCCACCTTCTGCGAGCAAGTGACCTACAGAATGTGTTTCATTGCTGCCTTCTTGACACTTGTCTGTGTACGCGAGAGCAAGGGATATATCTTTTCTTAAGGAAGAAATCGATAACAAAAAGGTCTGGGTGGCTCTTTAGGTGCATCTATCTAAATGGTTATATAAATTTGGGAAGATATTACGTTCGTTCTTCCCAAGTAGGCAGTTCTTTCTCGTGAATTACTTCTCCAACGAGTATTACATATCTGTAAGGATTAGCCACTTCTCTATCAAGTTTGCAACTATGTTAACACTTGCCTTATGGCAACCCCCTCCTTCCCCATTTCCTGCGGAGACTTTTTCATGCCTCTGCGTATGGGCCACACTGTGTTGGCTCGGATAGCCTGGAGCAATTGAGAGAACAGCTGGGGATGTGGTGCAGGAATTGAGGTGGCTGTAAGCTTGAATGCTTGCGAGATTCGAATCTCCTTGTTCGTAAATATATTAATTTAACTATATTTTGGCGAAGCACATGCTTTTTCTGAGGGTAGAGCTATAGCACAGCGGCTCTCCCCTTAGAGCCACCACTGCTTAAAACAACTCAAACAAACTAGTGCAGTACACAAGTCTGCATGGTCATGTCCTGCATGCTGTGGGCTTGATTGCACGTTTACTTGGCCCACTAGCTGACATCACTTCTGGCAAGACCATAAAAGACCTGCTTTTTTTTACCTTTCAGGCAGCCTGAAGAAGACTTACGTTGTGGTCTGAGAAACTTTTAATGTTTTATTCGAGTTCGGGATAAGATAAGGATGTTTGTGATTGTCACTTCCTTCTTGTTATTATTATTGTCATTAGCCTATTAATTCTCCTGGTAAAACAAGTAAATGACTCATGTTTCTTGTCATTTGTAGATTCAGATTGCGACCACTATTGTTTAACAGTGCACAAAAGCTTGAAGCTTGCACAAATGATTAGTCATCTTGTTATGTACATAGACCATTTGTTGTCCACAGATAAGTTCTTGTTTTATCACCACCGTCTATTTCCTGTATGGATTGGTAGATATCCCGCAAGGCCTGCATGGATTAAGGCTGATTGTAAACTACAGAATGTATACTGCCAACTGGGGCCAGTTTCATAATTATTATTATTTGCGGTAGGATTAAACTTAAGCTTACAATTTTTCCCCATCATACATTTATGTGTTAAGCTAAACAGTTATACTCTATAATAAAACCATGACGGAACAGCCTGTGAAGGCCAGTGCCTACATACAGGATGCCAGCCTCATTCTCACCAGAGGTGGGTGATCATCCAACAAGTTACGGAGTGATCAGTGTGACAAACCCTGTCATTGTTTTAGGTTTGCTGTGACAAGGATATGATTGTGGGTGGCCACAGGTCCTATGCACAGGCCGAAATCTCAGGAGAAAAGTTGTTACGCTTCCCCCAAGGAGACTCGAAGCTGTGTGTGTGTCCCGTCCCGTAGCCAGAGCTTAAAGTTTGCATGCCGTTCTTGCCTGAGCCCCCCCCCCCCCCACCTCCTTGAATAAGTTAGTGTTAGTACATCTTTGTAATAAGCATGATACAAAAGTGACCAAAAAGATCTCTTTGGAGGAATGATCATTGCAGGAACCAATTCTTTGACTTTTCTATATGTGGCACCAGTGTTGTCCAGTTGCAGGTAGTGGAAATTGCCCAGTTACTAGGAATGTTCGTCAGTTAGTATATTCAAGAGTATTAATATTATGGTATACCAACAACAGGGTGGCGACAGACCTGGAAAACCTGGAAAACCGGGAAAAGTCAGGGAATTTGAGGTGTCAAAAAAAGTCAGGGAAATGTCAGGGAATTTCTTCTTCATTGACTTTTTTTTATTTATTTATTTAAAGATATCGTTATGGAACTCTGCACTTGAACAGGAAATCTCGTTCGTAAGTTTCGGCCTCAACTTTTAGGCCCCTTTTATGCGCAACACAACCACGGCGCCAGAAACCAGTGATGGCAGGAGGAGAGAGAGAGAGAGAAATTTCTCTCGCCCGAGCTTCTCGGCGGGAATTTTAAATTCGAACACTCTTTGGAGGAAAATTGTTATAACTCGGGCACTATGGGATCAATCTACTTCGGGTAAGTTTTGTTTTTCAGCTAAAACATCATACCATGCAACCGTGTACAATTCAGAACGCCGAACCGAGAAAGGGAGGTTTGGGGGGCACGACCCCCGAATTTCAATGGGAAAAAAAATTGGAGTTTGCCCCCCCCCCCCTCTTCTCCCACTATTTTGAGGAGAAGGCGCGAACTTTAGTATTCTTTTCCAAGAATGGACATTTCACAAGAGAATGAAACTTGTTTCATGTTCTTGGGTGCCATACAAGTTGAATAATAAGCCAAAATGTGTTGTTGTTTTTTTTTTTTTTACGAAAAATAGGTAATTTGCATTTTTGGAGGAAAATTGTTATAACTCTGGCACTATGGGAGAAATCTACTTCGGATAAGTTTTGTTTTGCAGCTAAAACATCAGAGCATGTAACCGTGTACAATAAAGAACGCCGGACCGAGGAATGGGAGGGCACGACCCCAGAATTTCAATGAGAATAAAACATAAAAATCTGGGATTTTGCCCCTCTTCGCCTGCTATTTTGGGGAGAAATTGCAAACCTTAGTATTCTTTTCAAAGAATGGACGTTTTCAAAGAGAATGAAACATGTTTTATGTTCTTGGGTGCCATACAAGTTGAATAATAAGCCAAAATGTGAAACTGTTTTTTACGAAAAAAGGTAATTTGCATATTGCTCAGAAAATAGTTATAACTCTGGTACTATGGGAGCAATCTACTTCGGATAAGTTTTGTTTTGCAGCTAAAATATCATACCATGCAACCGTGTACAATTCAGAACGCCGAACCGAGGAAGGGGGGTTTGGGGGGCGCAACCCTCAAATTTCAATTAAAAAACAAATAAAATCGGGAGTTTGCCTCCTCTTCTCCCGCTATTTGGGACGAAGGCGCGAAATTTAGTATTCTTTTCAAAGAATGGACATTTCTCAAGAGAATGAAACATGCGTCATGTTCTTGGGTGCCATACAAGTTGAATAATAAGCCAAAATTTGATTTTTGTATTATTTTTTACGAAAAATAGGTAATTTGCATTTTTGGAGGGAAATTGTTATAACTCAGGCACTATGGAAGCAATCTACTTCGGATAAGTTTTGTTTTGCAGCTAGAACACCATAGCATGCAACCATGTACAACTCAGGACGCCGAACCGAGGAAGGGGGTTTGGGGGCGCAACCACCGAATTTCAATGAAAAAACAAACATAAAAATCTGGAGTTTGCCCCCCTCTTCTCCCGCTATTTTGGGGAGAAGGGGCAAACCTTAGCATTCTCTTCAAAGAATGGACGTTTCCAAAGAGATTGAAACATGTTTCATGTTCCTGGGTGCCATACAAGTTGAATAATGAGCCAAAATGTGAAACTCTGTTCGGAAATGTGGCATGGATATGTTGCGGAGAGGGGAGAGGTTGGTCATCAATATGAATTTCCCAGGCTTGCGCCAGACCTGTGTCAGATCCAAAAAGCACATTCATTTCGTAATCAGCACCATGATACCATATGGTATCATCGGGCCAGTACGACCTTACTCTGATGATACCATATGGTATCATCGGGGGAGTAAATGTTAAGCCTCTAAATATTATGTGGAAAATGCATTGAATTATAATTTTCTCTTGTCCGTATGGGAGTAGTAAGGGGACTTGTCAACAGATGGAGGGGATAAGAGCGGGTGGCGCCGTCCGATACCTGTCGGACGTCGTAGTAATGCATTTTGTTGGGCAAACTGAAAAAACATTGGAAACAAATAGGTTCGATTGATACATACGATTTTTGTCGAATATTGCCACCCGACAAATTATCTCACTACAACATGAGACAGAAATTGCATGGACTGCAACATCCAACAAAAATCGCATGCTTAAACAAGAAGAGCTTTAGACTGCAAATATGCTGCTGATTTTATTACTCTTCTGGCTCACTTCACCTTATTTAATGTAGCAGTGCTTACGAAGGTTTTCTTTCATCATCCTGACGTATTACTGGTTTCGCACAAGTTAACATACGTTTACAATGACATTGCACTATTATTAGATATGAAGAAGAATCTAACCAAACGGGATATATGTATATTGAATACTATCATGAAAAAGTGAAACATAAATCTGCATTGATGAACGTTATAAAAATTGGAAAGTGCATGCTCCCAACCTCAAATTTACTGCAACAGTAGTATTGCAGTGAAATTAACTCCACTCTCTGTCCTGTCTGTTTAAACTCGTGAGAGATGGTCATTAATCTGTCACTGAGTAAGGTTACGAGGGTCACTATTTATATTTTGAGCCTAACAATGAAAAAACAGGAATTTGGCATTGAAAACTGCTTTGTTGTTTTCGAAGTATTCTCCTTTATGGTCAATACACTTTTGCATTCCTTCGAACCATTTGTCAAAGCAGTTTTTCCAATCTTCTTGAGACACCTCCATAATATGGTTTTTGAACGAATCAACGGCGTCTTCCGCCGACTAAAATCGTTGTCCACGCAATTTATTCTTGACATTCGGGAACAAGAAGAAGTCATTGGGTGCCAAATCAGGAGTGTACGGCGGATGACCCATCAATTCGATTTTTTGACTGTTCATAAAGTCGGTTGTTAGACGAGATGTGTGACAGCTGGCATTGTCTTGATGAAGAATGATCCGACGGCGTTTGTTTGCTTTCCGTATTTGACCGAAGACCTCTGGCAAACAAATTGTTGTGTACCATTCAGAGTTGACCGTTCTACGTTCCTCTAAAGGCACAGTTGCCACATGACCAGTTTTCCCTAAAAAAAAAAAAAAAAAAAAAAAAAAAAAACACAGGCGACCATTTGTTTCAATGTGCTTCGAGCGCAAACAACTTTTGTTGGATTGGGTTCATCTTGAAACACCCATACTGTCGACTGCTGTTTACGTTCCGACTCATATGCATTTATCCATGATTCGTCACCTGTTACAATCTTATATACGTCTTTTGAAGCACCACGATTGTATTTATTGAGCATTTGTTTGCACCAATTGACGCGAGCGTCTTTTTGAGTTTTTGTCAAATTGTGTGGGATCCAACGAGAACATACCTTTCTCACAGCTAAATGATCATGTAATATTTTATATATGCTGGTGGAACTAATGCCTATGGTTGCCTCAATCTCAAAGTATGTCACATGACGATCTTGCAGTATTAGGTTTTGCACAGCATCAATGTTTTCTTGAACAACAACTGATTTTGGACGACCTTCGCGAATCTCGTCGGTGAGCGAATGGCGGCCACGATTAAATTCGTTATACCAGCGTTTCACAGTGGCAAAGGATGGGGCTTCATCGCCAAATGTGGAAGTAAGTTGATCGATGCACTCTTGTCTTGATAATCCACGTCGAAAATCGTAAAAAATCATCGCACGAAAATGTTCACGAGTTAATTCCATTTTATTGTTGTCGCGCAATCTCCAAGGCAACATAAACAACTCAAATGAAGCTATTGACAAAACATTTGAAGTACGTTATGGTCAATAATGCCAGACGATTCGGTGCAAACGTCAAATCGCACCTAACTTCAATCAGTGTTGCCAAGGCTCAAAATATAAATAGTGACCCTCGTAATGTCCAATATTATGAAATAAAATACTAATAATAAATACGTAAATATTTTAATATCATATTTACTCGAATCATTCAATCATAAAAGCAAATCACTTTCTTCAAGAATTTACTTTTCTCTGCCAGCCCTGCAAAATTATCACTTTCCATCTACTGATTTATACGAGGGGTGGCCAGAAAGTAATTTCCAATTAGTAGGGACATTGATTTTTTGCAAACGCGAAAACCGTGAAAAATGGTAATTGCTGCGAAGCTATGTTTAGGAATGTGCAGTGATGTCTGGACACATTTTTCGCCCATTCGAAATATCGAAATAATGCGAATTTGGCATAAAATGCGAATTGTTGGCGTTTTTAGCGATTTTCTTTAAAGAAATGTTCTAAAACAACGAAAAATTCCATGAAATCCAACATTCTTGCCTTTTCTACACCCTGTTTGTGTACATAGAACATGCAAGTTTTTCAACATTTTACTCAATAGAACATGAAAGTTTTCCAACATTTTACTCAAGAGTAAACTATAGAGTTATACGTACATGGAATAATTCCGACAGCCACATTAACTTCTATCAAAACCATTTGCATCACAGAGCAAAGTGACAGGCTTCTAACAGGAGATCGAGTGCGTATCTACCGTCACACGGGAGCCACATCTTTGTATTTGTCGCACGGGATATGTTTTGAATTACCAAGCTAAGTGCGCACCATCGGCATTTGTCGAGCGAGTAATAATGGAGCTCAGTCGTTAGGCGTCTGACTACTATGCGAGAGACACGGTGTCGATCCCCTGCAGGGGAGAACCGGAATGTTTTCCACCTATTCAAACTGCTCTGGCGCCCACCCAGCATCATATGAAGCTGGTACATTGAGGAAACTTTGAGGGATAAAGGTAGCCAGGAGCGTGGTGCTGATCACATCACCCCCACCTTCAGCCTTGACCAAGAAAGTGTGGGGCCCTAACTCCACACCCCTATACACATTCATGGAAAAGTGCAGGGGAGCACTTTACTTTTACTTCCTCAAAAATCTGTTCCAACATAACAAACTGTCACGAAAATACGTAGACCATGTGACCTACAATTTAAAATAATAGTTTAAAAGCACAATGGCGTATTAAGTTTTGGTATATTTGTCAGATAAATGTTCTAAAACAAAAACGCGAATTTTGGGAAACTTAACACTAACAAGTCAAAATAAGATAATGCGAATTTTTGGTGTCATAATATATTGGTATCTGTCACGTGAGATTGATTGATTTTACTTTTTGAGTGCGTCGCCACTTATGGTCACTATGCACCCTTCAGTATATACGGGGAAAATTCCATTTTCTAAAATCCTTACCTTAAAATTAAAAAAGGGGTATGGAAAATAACTTTTCCAAAATAACTTTCAAGATATCAAACTCTCACGAAGAGGCGTAAGCCATGTGACTTACAATTTGAAACAGTAGTTTAAAAACACCATGAAGGTATAATTTCAGATATTTGCCAGAAAATGCTCGAAAATGAAAATGTGAATTTTGGGAAAAATAACACCGTATAGTAAAAAATAAAAAAAATAAGAAAATAAACCAATTTGAAAAAAAATAAAATATCAAGGTCCCTATCGATTAGGCATAAATGAAACAAGAATATCAGTTGTAATTTATTGCATTATTAACAGTGAGTTCTAACCTAATTTTCGGCATAATCACCATCGTTGTTCTGGCATTTGTCGTAGCATGGCACTAAATTTTGTATGCCCATGGCATATGTGTCTGACAGCAAAGACTGGAACTATCTCTACCGCAGTGTAGCTGTCAAAACCTTGTCCTGCCAGAAACCTCTTTAGTTAAACAAGGAGATGAAAGTATTTACATGCAAGGCCAGGGCTGTACAGGGAGTGGTCCAAGATCTCTCACCTGAAGTAATGCAAAATGCCCGTGTGTACTCAGATGTATCTGGTTGTGCACATTCGATTGGCCTTCCGTGAATTTTCTGCACCATCGTCTGACCATACTATCACTCACGACGTGCGATCTGCACACCTCACACGATTGCTGGTGGCTCTGTGCCAAATCTGATTACTGCACGTAGGCTACATCGCAGTCGGTGGGAGACTGTATGAGAGCTGCAATCTTTAACCTAGAACTGTCCTAAAACGGCTGCATTGCAACTGTACCAGATTACAGCTACATGCCACTTCTTCCTGCCTGCATGTGTGTGTGTCGCTCTCCGACCACTAGTGCTGCGTATAGGCACCATTGGAGTTTTTTTTCAGGATGCCCCTCGTATATGAACTTTCAGAAGCTTTTATTATTAGAGTGTTCCTGTTTTAATGTGTGGTTAGCTAAATCAGGTACCTATACAATGCATTTCTATAAATTCCTTGCGTTAAATTTCTAATACCTACATACCCTTTTCGTCAGCATTAATGGTATAACTGCATGTTGCCAGTTTCACAGTACTTCACTTGGATATACTGTACTGAAGCAGAAATCCCATCGATAATGTAAGGAAATATGACACTTTATTTTGTTCGATTCAGTTGTTTCACTTATATGCAAGAGTTACGTTTTTTGCTTTACAGAGAAGAGAGAAGTAGCTTTATGCATTGAAAAATGAGTCCGCACTCGTGGTTCTTGCAAGCAGAGGGTTCCAAACCTCAGTGGAAATATCAACATATAATACCGAGAATGTATAAGGAGACTGATACATTACAAATTGTATTTCTTAATCAATCACTCTTATCTCATTTAGTCCTTTAAAAATAATCAAGTATTTTATTTTAAACTTACTGCATA
Organism: Lepisma saccharinum; assembly: GCF_977018435.1. Classification (NCBI taxonomy): domain Eukaryota; kingdom Metazoa; phylum Arthropoda; class Insecta; order Zygentoma; family Lepismatidae; genus Lepisma; species Lepisma saccharinum. Next base: position 7,686,708 of record NC_139248.1, on the reverse strand, counting down.
TGACAAAATTCCGTAATCCTTCCCTAGCTTGTGAATTGTAATAATTTTCCAAATTCACTATTTTGCTTTTTGAGTTCAAATCATAGAGAATAGAGAAATTAAGTCAATTTCATAGAAGATAATATAGGTACTTAACAAAACCATACGTGGATCTGTACGAGTTTGTTATTTCCATTTGCAAAAACATCGATTTAGTTTAGTTTGTAATTATCAGGGAAAAATGTAAATTTTGTCCTGGAAAACCTGGAAAAGTCAGGGAATTTCATTTCTGCTTGTTTGTAGCCACCCTGAACAAGCTATTGTAAGGGAGATTTTATACCAAAGTGACTAGCGACATGATGCGCATGTCAATTGTAACTTGGGTGTCATTATTGGAGTGAGGTGTTTTTCTGTAGCATATGCCATGTCATCTTGGTCTGTTTTTTTGTACATGAGCTGTAAATGCTTTTCTGTAGACCAAAGGTGATAGCACTTATTCTGGGTATACAGCTTGTGGTAAAGTGTGGACTACCACTTGTAATTTGTCACTTAGCATGAATGTCCCAAAATGTTAATTCAAAGGAAATTATTTGGGATTTTACCTAGGTAGAGTGTTGTGTGGTAATCTACACTTCAAAGAAGGAAATGGTGTTCTGCCGTTTAGTCTTGATTTGTAAAGTGTATGGAGTAAGGAACATTTGCACTCAGTGGCCAACCATATTAAATGGTTGATCTACAGTCTCATCTTCAGTTCCCGGTTCAATTCTTGGCCTGGACAAGAGTGTCGTGTGTCTTCTTTACTTTTTCACTTCATCTTATCACCATTCATGTTCATAATCGCAATTAGCCAAAAGTGACAGAAAAATCGGGTGGGAATTTTCCCGACAGTAGACCTGCATAAAGAAACTCTGAAGCTCACCCAGCCATAGTCTGTGGGTACGTTGTTACAAGGAGAGACTGCAGAAGCGTTGGGCTGATCACCGAGTTAATAAAGATGTGGACCCCACTTTCACACCACTTGCACCTTCATGGCTTGTTACCCTTTACCTGTGTGCCCTAGGGCAGGTTTTCAGCATTTCCCATAGAAGTGAGGGGTGTAGGTTGACTTGGAGGATGGCAGGGTACCTACTCACTGGGAATTCCTTGAATTCCAGGAATTATGCGGAAGGAATAATAATATATCGAGGAAGGAAAAGAAAGCTGCGTGGAAAATAAAACAGAATTCTGTCAATCCGTTTACTTCATTAGTGTTCTTTGCAGAACAATCTATTTAGCAGATGGAAGATTATTGCAAGATACGATACTTTGAAGTTGATTAGGTAAATTTGAGATTGAAATTCTTATACAATTAACACTTTTTCTTAGATTAGTATATCCCGTAACATTTTTGTAGATGTATTTCGAGTCTGAGTATGAGGAATGCCAAATGTGAAACCTTAAATTAAATATATTAAATATATGTACTGTTTAATTGCATTAGAATTAGAATTTTTGAATACATTAGAATCGCACAAACCCTTAATATTGTTAATATATTTGTGTGTATGGGTGGGTGATGAAAGGTGCTAATACATAAGGTAGAAATAGTGAAAACATCTGCTTGTACCCATGCATTTTGGAAAGCTCGCCTTGAAAACCAGGAATTATACTTGAGTTTTATTTATGGTGGCCATCCTGGATAATGAAAGTGTAAAGTTAGATTCAAAATTACCATAAATTGGGCCTTTGGGGGTGCTAAGAAAAAAATAATGTGTTGGGTGTGTGTGTGTGTGTGAATAAATCGCTACAATGAAGCACTTCTTACACCTAAGTTCAAACTAGACTTTATGGCTCAACAGCCCTCTTTGGGTTATAACCACCAAGCTGTTTCTTCTTAGGTGATGGATGCATCGTGAACATGTTGAATTCCTTCAGTGCAATGGGCAGCTGTGATAAACAATAAAAAATGAGCACAAAATACAAGGATCATGTTATATTGTCATATTTTACCATTTAAACCGAATAATAAATGAATACACAATTTCAAAATATTACAAAAATTAGAATTTTACAGCCAACCTTCATGGTTAGTATAGAGCTCTACGGCCTAGAGGTTCCGGGTTGATATCCTGGTTTTGGCATGGGTGTTCTTTGTTAGTGTCCCTTCATCATATCATCACTCATCCTCATCTTCACGATTAGCCAAAAATGGCAGAAGAGCGAATTAAAATTAATCAAATCAATCAGTCAATTTTTTATGGTTTTATACAACAAATTTTGAGTAAATTTTCCCCGTGAGTATTAAAGATTTTTCTACAATGAGCTTTGTGAAGTTAATAGGCTAACACAATAGAATAAATATGCATTACATTGCTCAAACTGTATAAAATATAAACAATAATAAAAGAAAATGATCTCATCTGGTGAATCAAGTAGAGAAGTCACTCCAAGGATATAAGAGTAATAATAGTATTAATAATACAGCTTGAATAAAATCGGTGTATTGTTATTGGTCTATAAATCTTAATAATCACCATATTTATGACGATGATTATTATTGGAATTTCTACCATTCAAGTTTCATCAATGGCGTGACCCCCCCCCCCAAACATTTCTTGCGACGCCCATGGTTGGATCGTGGTAGTTGTTCTTTTCAAGTAGTTTCCCAATTGTTCTAAAATGTTGAGGCTCTTGCGGGACTCAAACCCGAGACCGTCTGCACCAAAGGCAACAGCAGTAACCATTTTTCTACAAGAGCCACCATATTACTGAGATTGAATATCGACGTTAATTTGTGCTTGTTTCGAGAGAAAAAAAAAGAACAATTTAGTTTCTTTACTGTGTGGTATTAACTAATATTAACTGGATAAAGCTAGAGAAGTGTGGTTTGTATGTTATCATAAAATCGTAGAGCTTTTGTTGGCTGAATAAATATTTTTTGAACAACCAGCTAAAAAGCTGGAGATTGCATTTCCCATCCACTCAGCATAATGCGAAACTCCTGTATAATGAACATTCGTTAGAATAACATTGTATCTAGAATAGGTCGCCACAAGCAGGAAGCAGCGGCTAGGCGGGCGTATGCTCTTTTTTAGTATGCAAAGAAGCTTGGGTGGTGTAAGATGGGCTGACCCGTGGTTTCATCGTAGGCTGGAAGTTTGTGCACGTTCATTCTGGTTTTTCTTTTTTTATTCCCTCCCGTGTCTCTCATGCTGACGGATCAACTTTCCTAAATGGGTAATAGGTTCAGTGGACGGGAGCTGTATCCAGTTCCGTGCGAAAAGCAAGTCACAAGAAGCATGATTCGGCCAGCTTCTGTAGAATTTGTTCTCTAAATTCTCGGTACTAATATAGGGTGTCTCCAAAGTTAGGTAGGGTGACCAGACATACTCTTTTTAAGAGTATTATACTCTTTTAGAGGTTCATATACTCTATACTCTTTTCAATTTGCAAAAATCCCCAAATATACTATTTTCCTTGCTATTTAATTTCATTCATTATTTTACGCGTAAAAATGCCTTAGAATCCACAGAACGGAAAACGTCACGATGTCAACAAACTGAAGTATTTACTCCTTGACTCAAGAATTTCCTATGAGCAATTTCAAGTGTCATTTTCATATTCCATCAACAAGCAAAACATATTTCAAATTCATTGGAATTTAATGATAATGAATAGGGCTGAGCCGATACCACTTTGAACCGATACCGATACTCTTACCGATACCCACCGATACCGATTGAAAATTACAATAATTAAAATTTGTTCAAAATATTGATCAATATTGGTGTGTAAATATTCTCCTCCAATTATATGCATCAACATACCAAGAAATTTGCTTGAGAATATTCAAGAATTGCATCAGAATATTAAAATAGATATTATGTAGTCACAAAATATAGTTTTTTGTGCAAAATTAGTTTTAATTTTGCATAATTTCCAGGATAATTAGACTGTCGAGAAGTCGCGAGGGATTTTTGCGGACCCCGTGAAAGAGCAAAATGCATGCGCACCTTCAACCTAAAGACTATACTCTTTTTGGTCAACAAATATCTGGTCACCCTAAGTTAGGGCTTTATCCAGAATTTATCCACGTTGTTGATTTAGTTTATTTTACTTCGTCGCTTTTCGGCCACTTTTGGCTAATTGCGACGATAAGAATGAATGGCGATAAGATGAAACAATAAAGCGACAAACATGCCACCCAACACAAGCCTCACAGAACATTGTACTGGCTGTGGGTCCATGCGTCAGAACCTCGTTAGCCTGCATGAATACAGTTAAGGCAGGCCCGGAGCTAGAATTTGATTTCCGGGGCCTCATCCCTTATCAGCAGCCGCCATCAAAAGTCGAAAAATTTGGGGGAAGAAGCCCTGAAGATGAGTATGCAATATGTTTCCTCCTGCTAAGGAAGTAAAAATAATTCCCACAACCCTCAATACAGTATTTAAATTAGATATTTGTAGGATTTCTGGGAGTGTTGGGGGGGGGGCTTCAGACCACCGAGCCCTTCCTCTGGATACGTGCCTGAGTCCAGGATATACTCTAGTGTTGGGTGATATACTATATCGTGAAGACGATATCACGATACTGCGATATCAAATTTCCGATATCACCCATCCCTAGTATACTCCGTGTAAGTGAGGGTGACATTTGAGACATCTTAGTGTGCCTTGCACCCCGATTTCGTGCTGTTGGAACACTAATTTCAAGGTTCCCAAATTGTGAACTCCCCCTCACCCCACCCCCTCCGCAACCAATAACTTATTCTTGCACATATAGGGATAAGATAGAGAGTGTACTATGATATTATGTCGTCCACCTTTCTAAAACTGCCTGTTCGCGTTTGAAATGCTCGAGATGTTGAAATGCTAATGGCTGGTGGGAGGGATGCCGTTACGTTTTGCGCGACCATACAGCTTCTCTGCCCAGAATTGTCCCTTCGGCTGGTTACTGGAGCGACTTCCCAGTAAGTCAGTCGTCTGGGTGGGCGGGGAACCTGTCATGTATGGTTTAGACTGTTTTTTGCACGAGTCTGTGAGAGCGAGAGAGAGAGGTCGTAATTATTGCATTGGAACTTAGTTCTTAGGTGCCATTCCACACTTAATGCATCACATCTAAGCGTCGAATAAAAATACCTCCCTGCGGCAAGGCAGGCACGTATTTGGAACTATATTTCGTGAGGGGGTTTACAATAATAATAGGGCCTCTCTACGGCGTTATGGCAACATCGTCGCATTGTAATCAAGGGTCCCGGGTTCAATACCCCGGTAGATGCACATGGCACAATGGTGCGGAACCCACTTTAAACCATTTTGCGAATTAAGCTTTTTGCTTTGAGGGGGGGGGGTGCCCACTCAGTGGCGTTTTTGTGATTTCATTTTCAGAGGTAGGTTTTTTGGATATGCAAATTTGTATATGTTACCCAGTGGCGTGCCCCAATTTTCGAAAGTGAGGGATTTTGTATACTTTTTCTCGGCAGTCAGCTCTCATTTTGTCATATTTTCCTACCTTTGACGTTCTTTTTTAGGAATACTGGACCAAAGGGGGGTTATAACACCCACCAACACCCCCTTTTGCACGCCACTGATGTTACCAGTCACTAAACCTTTAATCCACAAGGCTGCATACTTTTCGACAGGGAAATGCTTGATGACTACTGGAGCATTAATAAACGCAAATTATTTTTCAATTGTGTTTGTTACATACGTACTTATGAAATTCTACCCTGTATTTTTTCAATTTAATTTTCTTTGAGGGGGATAAAATCATCCCTGGTATGGATGAAAATCGCTTCCTTATGCCTGGGATTATTTGGGGGGGGGGCTTGCAGCCCCCGTTAATTCGAACACTGTAGGTCCAGTCCCAATTAGTTCATAAAGTGGGCTTGAAACAACAATTGAAGAAAATGAAGAGGTGCGCAAGCAATCTTTTGCACATCCGCTCCCCTGACGCCGCCCCTGAATAAAATCTACCCCCAAAAAGTAACCACTTGTGCCTTGCTTGTTTGCGATCATAATGAACATGTTAGGGGCTGTCGTCCAATCGGGATAGCCTTCTGGATTCCCGTTACGTGTTTTGTGCTTTTGCCGCCCTCCACAGCTGTGCGTTATGATCCAGGAGTCTCGTGGGTCTTGGCTTGGCAATAACGAGCTCCTATATGCTCGTCGATCCGCGAAGCTTGCCACATCATCTAACTGTTTGCGGTGTAGCTTCAATGACACTTTGCGGCTGCGATATGCTCAGTTTTTTTTTTTTTGGACGGGGAGCGAGAAGATTCGCCGTCCAGTGTCGTTCTTTTCAACGGCCTTTGTTTAACTTCGTTTCCGCTTAAAGTGTGGAAAATGATTGTCGCACGTTTCACGCCTCACGTGCTGGTGGTTTTGTAGTAACAAGGTACTTGGATGGATGGTATCTGTTGCATCTTCCTGAAACTCAAAACTCTCAGTCGTGGATGAACGCGGGGGGGTTGCAAGGGCGCCCGCTATACCCTGTACCAGTGTTGCCACAATATGAGGGCACAATTTCCCTTTCCAAGGGGCAAAATTTCCATTTTTGGACCAATTTTTCCCTTCACCTAAGCAAATTATATAATAATAATAATTAGTAGTAGTAGTGGTAGTAGCAGCATTATTAGTGGTGTTGGTGGAAGCAGTAGTAGTACGTAGTTAAGTATTCCGTTGAATTCGCTGTTCGTTGGAATAAAAAATATTTTTTTAAAAGAAATCACATTTCCGTTTCCTCACTTCCTCAGAATCATGGTCAGGAATCCATTTAATCGTTAATCCTGATCGTTACTATTTATCCAAAAATGCATAAAAGCAACGTACAATAAACTTAAAGGAGCAGAAACAAGTAGGAATAGCAAAATAAATATATAACATAAAAATATGGATATGAAATTCAAATTTAACATAAACTGTAATAATGTAGTCGGATGACCTTAAAATTTCCCTGCAGTTGTGGTATTTTTCATCGAAATTCCCTTTTCCCTTTTGGCTAAAATTTCCCTGGAAAAGGGAAATCCCTTCATGTGGCAACACTGCCCTGTACCAACTATCTGTAGACCAGGCGAACGAGAACAAGTCTCTGCGCAAGTAGTGACGCGAGACGGCTCCACCAATGAACAGTGAGAGACGGGATTGCGTAATGGGCGACTGGAGTTACCCGATTTCCTTGCTTCGCTCTGGAAGCGTTGCAAACTTGTGAAAGCGACAATACCGTACGCACATGACAAACGGACCGTATTTTTGTCTCCAGGTCCTTCGCTTGGTTTAAGAATTTCTTAGGGAAATATTGGGGATAAAACTGCAAGGGCAAATTTTGACAAGCCGTGCATTTAGCGTACGGGCTAAGGTCTGGACCGTACGGTTGGCAACACTGCGCTTTCACCACTCGATTTCCCTCCTCCTCCTCTTCCGTTATGCGCGGCCCTGCTCCACAGCTAGCTGGGACAGGATGTAGAGACATGCCTCGTCATCCATCTACCACGGCGTTGTCTGCGTTTCGGGACCGCAAATGTGTGATATTGACTGATAACTTACAAAAGGGGCCTACGATAACAGAATTATACTACAGCAGGGTGTCTGTCTACCAGTCATGCAAGTCAAGAAAATGTGAAGAAATCAAGAAGTAGGTAAAAAAAAAAGGTCAAAGAAATTATACTTGTGGCCAAGAATTTTTTCTCTCACAATGTCTGATTGATTGATTTAGTTTATTTTACTTAACTTTCCTGCCCCTTTTCACCAATCGCGAAGATGAAGATGAATGGCGGTAAGATAAGATGAATGAAAGGACAATAATAATAAAAAAGTAAGCTATTTCGTTTGAGATCCCCTCTCTCCAAAACAATGTGATATTGTTTACTCTAATAATAAGTAATCGTGTAGTAAAGAAGAAGTTTTTTTCACTTTATAAATCGCACAGACCATTAACTATCAAGTGACCAAGTGCAGTGTTATATTTTGTAAGGAAGTTCGCATTAGAAACCGTAAGATATTACCTTTAGAGATATAGTTGTGTATTGGATTTTTATAGAGTAGGTTGTTGTACACTAATACTGATGTCCAGTTGTTTGCTTTCATTATTTAAATACAGTAAAATCTCGTTAATGCGGGCTAATGGGGGCCATAAGTTGACCGGTTTAACGAAAGTCCGGATTAACTGAAATAACCTAAAAGAACAGTAGAAAGTGCATTAAAACTCCGTGTATAGCAACAAAACACGTTTATTGTGGTGTATTTAAAGGGCATAGGCCTAAATACACTATACAGTACAGTACAAAGTCTGCGGGAAAAATAATTTCATCAGTGGTTGACTGCGTTTTCTTTGGGAAGTTCTCTTGTTGACTTCTAGCCACATTTAAAACTTGCATTCTGCTTTTTTTTTTACCTGTCCGGATTAACGAGGTTTGACTCTAATATGAATATCGTCACAATTATACGAAAACCCGTGCTCAAGTGACAAATACCCACAAACTATAATGTTCATATGCCTAATAGTCTCTGTGAAAATGGAACATGAAGTTGCAACAATTAGGACAATATTATTCAGGTAGGCAATTGAAACTACCCTCAAGGCACCTCCAAATAAATTAGCCTGCACACACCTGCGTAGTCAGGATAAGAACTTTTTGGTCTCCCCTCGTAGTAATATCGGAACAGAGCAAAAGTTCAAAGAGGCTAGAGAAACGCTGCTGTTTCGAAGATAATTTAATGTACCTCTAGGATAACTCCCGCGCAATGACAATGATTATAATTGTTAGGACTTGGCAATATTACTGGCTAACAGTGCAACACGTGATTTGTGTGTTCTGAATAATGCATGCGCGAATACTCCTTGGTTGTTACCATACTATCAGCTGACTCCACGTTTCCAGACGCTAAAATACTCGTAAGAACGGAAGCCATAAACTGAAATGCGATTTGAAAATTGTCACATTCCGTGCAGCACGTCTTATATTGTTGTCAGTTACGTAACAGTCGAGAATGTTGAAGTGAGCGATTGCTTGTTTTGCGGAACAAGATAAAAATTAATGTTTTGTTTACGCGCTCTTCCTGCCGCTTGGCGTGAGGCGTTATTTCTCTACGGTGACGGGTTTCGAGTTGTTGTTTTTTTTCGCCGGAATTTTCTTAATTCTTTCTGGTGTTGCATATTATGTCTTAATGTCACCAATTCATTAATTTTGTTTATTTTATTTCGCTTTTGATTTATTTATTTATTTTATTTTGCTTTTCTGTCAAATTTTGGCTAATTGCGAAGATGAATGGTGACAAGATGAAACAGATGAGGGGACGATCACACACACACATGAACAAACACACTACAAAATCCCATAGAACAGTGGTCCTGCGGACCGGTAAATTCGTTTTTTAAAAGCCAATGTCCCGATCTCAATAATTTCACTCGTAAATAACTTTTTTATTTTTTTCTAATTTTACACGTTAATTAACATGTAGCCTACCCTTGAAATTTAATAATTAATAAATAAATTATGGCATAATCGTAGAGATTATTTGTGAGTCGTGGTGCGTCCACATGGGAGGTCCTGCTTCGATTCCCAGGGTGGGTGATATCAGATCGGAATTTTTCCTGCCATGTTCCCGCATAAAGCGGCTCTGGGACTCAAAACTCACCCAGCCTCAAGTCAGTGGGTACCTGCGGGGGGTAAATGCGGCTGGAGCGTGGTGCTGATTCCATCACCTCCAAAAATTTCCGAGATCGAAAATGTATGGGGCCGCTAATCCTATACATCCAATAAATGTGCCTTCAAGGAACGGTGCTTTGTGCACGGGGAACTTTACCTTTACGTTTACCTTTCATCACAGAGAATGTTAGTTCGATTAGCTATGTCTACGCTTGTTGACAAATATGAAATTTGGTTTAAATTGGTTGACAACGACTGAATCTAATGGAATCTTTTAGTTTCCTGTGGGCAGTATCATTAGTTTGATTTTCATTGGCATGTTCCACTGGTGTCATCTTATCCGTGGTGAATTTATGTAAAAAATCAGGGTTGTTAAAGGTCCCGGAAATTTTTAATAAATTATTTCCGGTCCAGTCTAGAAAATCAGCAATCATAAATGGGTGCTGGACCGTAAAGAACCTTTTTATCTGTAAGGTAGTTCAATTCGTTCCAGAAACCGTTTTCCGAATGAATTTAAATCCGGTCCAGGAACCTTTTTTTCAATGAAACAATACGCAACATGGACCGAATTTAAATTGTGCGAGAAAAAATGTTCCGGTCCTGTTTCGGAACCCATTAGAGAATTTATGGATACCTGTATCTTTAACAACCCTGTTCGGTGCGAATACCGATTTTCCTTGCGTTTCGAGCCTTCAAAGTTCTGGAAATTGACAGAACCGAAATGTTTATACCATCTATAAATACATCCAAGTACTGATCCATATTTGCATTTGACCAAAAACGATCAACTTATTTCAATATGGCGGTACCGTAACCAAGCTCTGGTAAATACACTTTATGGTGCACCGAAGTTATTAGTGCCACGATTAATATTAACAAGAAAAACAATAATAACAGGTTTTCGTATTGATCACCCTTTACTGCTGAACACATTAAAAGGAATGTTTACTGTCAAATTCATGGACGTTAACTCCGCCGTAAGGTTAGAAGGATAATTTGCCGTTGGAATGGCCTGGTCAATGAATTAACAACGGTTCGAGTCCAGTTCGTCGGCGTTTCTTCTGCTATATGATTAGCATAATGTTGGTTTGCTTTTGCGGAATTTCGGGATACGTATCCCGTGACACGTGTGCTCGACAATTCCCTACCGGCAACTGATTTGTTGACCACTCGACTGCCTGACACCAATTAACTCCGTACAGTGGCTGCCGGCGTCCGAGCTATTGACCACTCCTGGTGAGGACTTGCAAACACGCTGCTTCGCGCGTTCTTAGGGAAGATGAGACTCTTCTTGTTTCCTTCTTCAAACTTCAAAGAGCTGGTTTCCGTGGCAGAGTGGTTAGCACATCGCGCTACGACGCCAGGGGTTCGAAGCCCGGCCTGTACATTGGTGTTTCTGAGTGTCTATTCATAATTTCAACATGTTATCTATCACTCATCCTCATCTCATTAGCCAAAAGTGGCAGAAAAGCGAAGTAAAATAAACTAAGTCAATCAAATCCAACTTTAAAGAATAAAATTCCAGGAGTTTTTTTTACAGCCTTCAGATTAAAATGTTCTGGAAGACTTGAGGCTCTGAAAAGCAGCTGCTACCTGGTTGCATCCCGGATTCGATACTCTGTGTGGGTCCCACTTTAAATTGTAGGTCCACTCCCGATCTGTATGTAAAATGGACGTAAAGCCCAAACAAGAAACCTCAAATTTTTATAGCTTCTTGTCAGATAAATAATCACAGTTTCAAAATATTTTGGGGGTGTATGGGGCGACCCTTTCTAAAGTCACCAAAGTGTTAACCTCTCTTCACCCTGGACTGCATTGTTGCAGACTAACGACACACTTGAGTCTTCACTCTCAGTCTATGTGTGGGGCTTATATTGTCAGAGGCGAAGCGTCCGGTCATCGGGAGATGTGTCGATGACAAAGCAAAATAATAATAAAAAATGCTTTTTAAATATTTTAGAGAAGAAGTAAAAAATAAGTCAGAATACTCGCATATTTGAGCGAAATTAGTCACTCGACGCCATTAAACAGCTAGAAATACGCAAGAGATTCGCTAAGTTTAGGGAATCGAAAGGAGAGCCCAGTTCTAACTCCCCGTGCCCTGCCGTCCCGCTACGTTTCCTGTTGAGTGCAATGGTATCAGGCGGGCCAAGTCATCGCAGCAAGTCTGCGAATCCAAGGTCCTTCGACTGATTTTCCCTCGCTCTTGAAGGTCTGGTCATAACAGGCCTTTTTCAGCCCCCTTGTTTACAAACACGGCAGGCTTTCAGTGACGTCATAAGTAAGCAAAAGCATAAATTTCCCCACGGTTAGTGCTAGAAAGAGCTGGGGGGAAAAGCAGTTCTAAATCCATTATATTTCCTTCACAGTATCCTTTTCATTTTTTCTTTCTTTTGATCCTGCGGTTCAAATATCGTTTTCTGAAAATAATGTTCTTACTTTACAAAACACGAAGTACTTCAATGTTGTTTTGTGTTTACTATGCTTACGAATGACAAGACTGATCAAGGACTTTTGTTCTCGAGGTGACAGACATACTTACTTGGACAGAACCTTTTCCCTAACATATCTTACTTTAACACCAGGGATGGTCAACAACATCAGGATTTGGAAAATTTAAAATCTCGATTCGGAAATTTTACTACCCGGATTTCGGAGAGAGACGTTTAACAATTTTTCCATTTTTCGGGTAGAATTTAAGAAACTTTTGTCCTCTTTATTTTACGATCATATACAACGTAGAAGAAAATGAATTTGGCCATCTCTACTTCACACGTCTGTACGAACACTGTTATCGTCATTATCAATGTAGAAATCTCCCTCCACGGTTGAAAGATTGACCCTGACGTTTGGCAAGTCTAGCGATGACTACGTAAAAAAGTCACGCTTCGCGACTGTATATTGTGTCATGTCAATTTACCTTTGTGCTTGTCTTTTAACAAATTTCATCATATGAAGCGTTGCGGATATTAGGGACGAACTCTCAAAATGCAAGGTGCGGGAATCCAAACATTCCTCTATTCTAAATCAAATTTGAGAGTATTAGAAGATATGCAGACTCCTGTCAGACATTGCATGAGTTCCTACAGTCTTCAGTGTATATTGTACTACAATAAAGGAGTAATCTACCTTTGTCGAGTTCGTCTCTTATATTCGCACCGTTGAACCTCATTTTCGTTATTATCCAAAAATGTGGCAAAAATGAGAAGTAAAGTAAATGAATTTAATCAAAAACCAAAATAATTTTGATGAAAGTGTTGAAAAATTAAGGAGAAAATATATATCACAATATTTTTATCCTTAAAATGTAGGGTGCAAAAACGAGGAAATTTACGTGCACGCTGTAAACATCGAACGAGCAATTAAATATGTGCATAATTACGTTAGCGAACAACTTAGTAATTGTCTGATAAGGTCCAGGTCTTACGTCAGTAATAATTATGTTTAGATATGATTCTGCATGCTTATGCTAACTGATCGTGTACTATTCCATATTTACATACAGATTTTGATGGTGTATAAAAATCCTGTTACAGCACCAGATTCAATGATCCTATGCTCGACTATGAAAGTAAACGGCACCGCTTAGAGTGAGCAGGGGTACTCCATGTCGATTCCTAGTGAGCGCACCCAGCCAAGTCTGTCGTGCTCCAGCTGCTATGCTACGCGATCTAAGCGGCTGAGTTAACGGTTGCCATAGCTTCGTGGAGGACAGCGCGTTTGGAATGTTACACACAAATTGCATAGGATCCGTAAACGCTTCGCTTAATGTTTCGTGTTGAAAATTTTCAGTGCAATAAAACGGCGTCGAGGTTAGGAGTTGATGTTCTCATGCTCGGCGACACGCAGTCAGGATTATTGAGGCAGTTTATCACAGAATTGTGTTGGATGGAACCTCAGTTTTTAACATGGGTTGTATAATGTGATGGGTGCACCCAAAATTTAAATTTCAATCAGTAGCGTTCTTCCATGGTTACCGGTAAGAAATAAACAAAATTCATGGTTAGTACTATGACAACAATAATTTAATTGTATATATATATATATATATATATATAAATAAATGGATGTATTTGTTCCGGCATAACTCTCGAACGCCTGGAGCGATTTCAACCAAACTTGGTACACACATCACTTACAATCTGGAAAGAAATACTGTGGGAGTAAGACACCCCTGGCACCCCTAGGGGTGGGGGTGGGAAGGGGTGACTTGTAAAAATGATAGAAAACGACCGATATTGGTGTGGAATCCATAGCTTTCGGGGTCGCTAAGATGAATAGTGACACTCCCAATGCTGTTCAATTTATTTATTCTAGAGGTGAAACTAAAAATGTTGCTTATAATCAAGTTTTCAGTTCAATTAATATTATAGTGAATTTGTAAAAGATTTTACTTTATAATTTGTATACTGTACTTATAATTTCAAATACCTGTAAGTGAAATTAGTTACATTTTACACTATAGTTAGAATTCATTATTTTCCTATCTAATAGAAGATTGGGATAAATAAATACCCGGCCAACGCCGTGTAATCAGTTAGTAATAATAATAATCTACAGTACTTGTAAGATTACTAACATTGATTTGAAAAGGAAAGAACGAAAGTTGAGAATTTACTTTCTAGAGCAAGATTGTCTCAAACTTCGGAAAGACCTGCATGTGTGTGTGTCCTAGATATTTCCACTTTATCTGCATTAAAGTAAATCTTCTTATAATCTCTGTCTCTATACTATATTTTTTGTTGAAGGCATCCCAAATGGCGTAATATTAACGTGATCGTTTTGTAATCAACACGTCAAGGTTCAATTACCGATGGCGCACATTCCAGTTTCCAGCAAATAGTTTTGATTAGCTTATTTGAGCTAAACTTTGTTGTATTCTTTGGCTGTCTGGAGAAGAATATTACCGAGGCAAGTCGTAGGTACCCGGTATTATTTGTTTCCTGGGATATATCAAAATCATCAGCCTACTTCCCTTTTGGGAGGGACATCCACCCCCGTGCCCCTCCGCCAGTGCGTGTAGCTCACAAATTATCCTCTCGACGCTGGGCCAACACCGAAGGTTTGAGCACTCCGACCGGGAATCGAACCCGTAACCGCTCACACTAAATTCGAAAGCGTTAACCATTTGTCTATGCACGAGCCATAATAATGTATCAATATATTATTTTATAGTTTTCGTAATTTTGCTTCGTTTTTCTACTTATCGGAATAATCGCGATGATGAGGATGAATGATGAACTGAGGAAATGGATCATGGGACAAAATCAATGGTCGTTCTGTGCTTCACCTAGAGTTCGAACCCGACACTTCTGGATTCGAAGCGAGTTTTGCTGAGTTTTCCGCAACGGAGGCCGATAAGTGTAAATATTTTGATGTTTATAGTTTTATTCGTGCCAGGTATAACAGATTAACACCCATTAATTTGCAGGTTATCATTATGCCACTGTAATCGAATGAAATGCTAGTGCAGATACTTCACGCTAGAAACCCCGGATTCGAATCCCGGCGTGGATGTTATTTGAGAATGTCCCCATCAATTTCATCCTGTCATCAGTCATCGACGCGATTAGCCAAAACAAGATTCTTGTTTCTTTTTTGTTGCTTTCTATCCCGTTTTTAGCGTTACCTGCTTATTTTTGCAGTTTGTAGTGTCTAGAAATCCGTATTGTAGTTATGACCCCTCCCCGCGGACACTCATTGCGTCTTTCCGTCAATACCAAATAACAACACTGGCCGTCTCTTCTCCGCCACCGCGCATCGAAACTAGTACAACCGCAGTCCAAAGCGGCGGCGCCACTATCGCCGGCATCTTGCATGAATTCTGATGTAGGCCACCGTAAAGAAGTCAAGTCGACGAGTGGAACAGCGTGCTGGTAGTGTTGGCCGAGACGCGAAACGGAAAACACAGGACCGTGTTGTCGCTTACCCCGCTTGTATTCCGTACGAACGCGTACGTAACAATTGTCTCGAAAGTGCGATGTGTTATCGTGAATCGAACAGAGCAGTGCTCCGGTGCGGTCGGACTGACATAAGCGCGTTTGGAGTCGAAACCTAAAAGGTTGTAACATGGTCGCGGCTGTCCGGACCTGTTGCGCGCCAGTGGGAATTAGGCCATCCGGATTTTTAGGTCTGTAGACGGATCTCGGCGTTCTTCGCTTGACTTCGCATCGAGGATTCGTCGTTTGAAGCAGGATCCTGCCAGTATGTCAACGTGACTTGCTAGGAGAACACCTCCGCTCTTGGGACTTGGGTACTTGTTTTGTTCGTGTGCACGTGGACCCCCAGAACACCGTGATGTGACTCGCGGTAGTGAATGACCGGGGACTCTAAGGCCCCCTCTAAAATGAGCCCCGCCTCACAGGGGCACCTAGAGGTGGAGAAATACATCGGGAGTTGTCTGATTTCGCACTCCACTCGCGGGAAGAACAAGAACAAGAAACCTTCGGGCAACGCAAAACCCGAAGGTGCAGGAAATAACGGAAGCAGCAGCTACAAAAGTGAGAAAAAGCCCGCCGTGGGTGTCCAGTGCCCCGTCCACAGTGTGACTCCCTACGCCTCCCTTTTACCAATATGTGACCGGACTTGCGGAGGGTACAAGTTCAACGCCAGGTCGAACTATGGGAACAGGAGCTGCGGATGGGCCGGCATGCCCCTCATCTCGATGGCAAATTCCAGAAGAAACAAGAAAACCCCTTGCTTGCAGAGAGTCGGGAAGTCACCCCCACACCCTTCGTCATCGCCGCCACCCCAGCAGCTTCCAAAGAACAGAAGAGACTCCCCTGGTGAAGTGTACAACAAAGGACCCCCCTTGAATCGACGGTCACCCCTCACTCATCTAGCCATCCACACGCAGGGCGCTCCGTTGATTCTCGCCGGACGCGGTGGTAACCGTAAGAACAATCAAAGGGCCGACGGTTTGAGTCCCGCCAGACTCTTGCGAGGCGGCGATCTTGTGCTCCCCCACGCAAAGAACGGCAAGAAGGATGCTGGTGATGGTTCGGGCTACAAGGATGGTGGTAAGCAGACCCAGTGTCGCGATAAAGATAACGTGGACGAGTCTGGCAAAGACGGTCCCTCGTCCGCCACCGGTGCTCCGAGCGACTGCATGAGCGTTGCCAGCGACGAGAGCTCGGGGCACTCCGAGAACAGCCTCCCTCGTATCATAAAACCGAGAAAGCGACGAAAAAAGGATCGGAAACCGTCGAAACCTGCAGGTGAGGCTTCTGCAGGCGACTGTGAGTCTTCAACAATCGTAACCCTGCAACCTTACGTACCTCTGTGTTACGATCTAGACAATCAAAACGGCAGAAGCGAAACTGAAAAGGTGCACGAAGAACAGAGCTCCATTTTGGATGCAGACAAAGACCCCGAGGCCACAACGGACCTAGAAGATTCGGGTATCCGTGCAAGCCTCGGAATCCCAACCACCTATCCTTACCCACCATCTAGTCTTTGCCAGTGCCGCTACTGCGATCCCGAAGGCCTGATATGGGATGTGGATCAGCATTGCTACTCGCCCTTCCTAACGCCGCCGCTGTCCCCATCGGACCTGTCGTTCTCAAAGTCGCCCTTCGCAAGCATCCCCCTGTTCCTGTCGCCACCCCCGGACATAATGAAAGGGTTCGAATTCAGCGACTCCTTCCTTGAGAACATGCTGGACAGCGACAGCTACTCTCATCTCCACATGGAGCTGCGGAGGAGCAAGAGCGAGCCTCCTGGCCGGATAGCGGAGTTCGAGAACGCCTGTGATAAGCTTCAGAACAGATCTCAGGGCCTTGAAGTATCTACGGAGATCATCACTTCCCCAAACGGACACAGGGACATCGAGATCAAATTCTACTCGCCCCCGACGAGAAGTGACGACAAGACGGTGAAGGAAAAGACTATTGACGTGAGCGGTGCTGGAGTGAGTGTTGATGGCAAGGGTGAGGGCACTAACGAAAGGGACGATGGATCCTAAAGGTTAAGTGTGAGTGGAAGGTGTTGGGTTCGGGTGCGGTGGGAACGAAATTGGGATGCACTGTGGCTTTTTTTTTTTGCTGCGTCAAAAGTTATACTCGAGAATAAAACAAGATATTTCTGGTTGTGGTCGGTTAGTGCAGTGTTTCAGTGCATATTTTTTCCACATTATTAGGAAATGTAGAAGTGACCTCTTCAGTGTTTTCAGTGTGTGATAAATCAGTCTACATGCAGATAGTTACGAGATTAAGAAAAATGAAATCAGTGTCCAGCACACTTACTCCTGTCAGCAAAGTGATCACATTTCCCCAGTAACTTTTGTAACGTATTCAAGAAGCATCAGGTATGTTGTGGCATGCCAGCATGCATGCACTATTACTTATTGATACGTTGTTACTACTCTAACTATTCAGGGAATTCAGCAATGTAAGGTTATCTAAAGTCAACACCGTAAGTAAGCCTTCATTTAAATACTCTATGTGAGGTTTTTATTATCAAGCCCACCAAATAATAATAATAACTTGAAAAATATGTACAAATGATGTAACCACACAGATAGTAAAACAATTTTCATGAATAAATTGCAAACCACACAATTTAATTTTTAGTCATAACTTTTAAAGATATGAAATCTTATTAATAGGGCCCTGATTTTCAAGTTTCCTTTGTATGTAGCCAAGCAAAAATGACAAATGTCTGCGAAGTACGATGTTTGGAATGATATACATGAATTTCATGTTAATTTCACATATTTTGAGATTTATTACATATTTCCCGTTTACATTACATATTTTTACATAAAATGCGGTATTTGGGTCATTTTTTAACGTTTTCATCGAGTTAGCAACTTAATTCTGGGACAAATGTTCAAACTATTACTTTTTTCCAAAAATTCTGTAAGTTTTGATTGTGGCAGGTTCATCACCTTCACTTCATATCATCTCATTTTAAGCAGCGAAATTCATATTGAAGGTGGATTTGTTCTTCACTGCTGCCGATTCTTGGAATATTGACTGTAGGTCAACAGTTCAGTCAGTGACCCTGACGGAATTTCCGAGAAATACACTAAAAAGGGAAGGGATGAGCACAGAAAACTAGGAAGAATATACATTATATGTTTTACATATTTTCACAATTTTGTTTTTACACATTTGTCTCATGTTTTGGCTACATAAAAATCTGGGCCCTATTCATAAAACATCATATTTAAACAAGCAAACCAATTATGAAGTTCCTTTGAAATATATGTTTAATACCAAGAAGACTGGAGATTAACATCTGCTGATGACTAAAATATTTGAATGGCCAGTTGCCAGCCTAACCTCGAACATTTATATTCTGTAGCTTTTAGAAGTAGACAGGTCATATTACAAAATACATATTTTGTATTTTTGCCTGGTAAGATATTTTTAAAAGAAGGGTAAGCTGAAGAGTAGTGGAACGCCAGCATATTTTAAATTTTAATCCTAATTCTATACTTTTGTTAGGCATGCTTTGATAGGTCAATTAATGATGATCATGTTTCCTTGAAAGTAGTACCTTTGCATTACCCAGAGCGCAATAACTTTTTGCCACTTCCTGGGTCCAACAGCAATTGAAAGATGCGGTGAAACAATGTAGTTAGCATGTTAGGTTCATTTCGGGGGTAAGTTAGGTTTTTGCCTTTGAACAAATCATTCCTATTTATAAGTGTAAGGGAAGACAGGGATCTCACTTCTTCAGAATAGGTTCATAAATCTTGTCCTTTGGTTATAAGTATGGCTACGAAATTGATGACAGTGCTAAACCGTATAGTAGTTCGTTTCACTTCAGTTAGAATCAGAAAAAAAAATATTTTGATTTTTTTCCATTTTCCGTCCTTTTTTGTTTTTTAGGTCATTTTTCAGTAATTTTTGCCGTTTTTATTGCATTTTTTAAGTTTCTTGTTTCTCCTTCGGAGTTGTTTCATGTATTTTAAATGCATTTGCTAATTTAATTGCATTTTCCCCTTTGCTTGAAACTCTCATTTAAGGGCGGAAATTATTTTTAGGTCATTTGAAAATAATTTTAAGGTCATTCTTATGTCATTTTTTGAGATTTTTTAGGTCATCAACTTCCGACCCCCTAGTTATAAGCCTACCAGATTCTATGCACCTACCCACCACCAGTTCAATTAAATGTGATCATTTTTTTTTTTATATCTAGTAGTTTTCAGTGATTTTCTGCTGTATACTCTATGCATATTGAATAATGCCAACTTAGTTCTATACAAGTTCTACTGCTGAATAAATTACAATGACGTGGCTACTTTAAAGCCATGGCTAATACCAAAGTGATATGCACAGTAAGGGTACATTGAATATTGTTTTCCAAAATATAAAAACGCACTGTTACTTCAGTCTGTTTTAAAGAGGGTTGTATGAGGATTACATAGTCTTATTACAAAACATAAAACTTTCATCAAATATTTGTTGATATAAAAGAGAAAAAAATGGAGGGTTGTTAATAAGTATACATGTTTGATTTATGTAACAAATGTTTTAGATGAAAATAAAATGTTCCATCAAATGCAATGTTTTTCTTACTAGTGACAAGTAGATTCAACTTTTGCATTCTAAAGTTAGTTATTTTAAAGTAGAAGGGATGAATGTGTCATCAATTCATCACTCTCATTGTCATCAGATTGCGAATTGACGTGGGGGGAGGCCGGGATCCTCCCCACAAAAAAATACCCCCGGCTGAAGAAAACTATTTTTATCACTGCTAGGGATTTTTTTTTACCCCCTCAAAGACTATGGAATTGAAATATTTCCATGCCGAAGTATGCATTCTTGTGGATTACAGATAAACAGTTCTGCAACTAACCAACCTCACCGAGGCGAGACAACAGAGGCTGTATTTCACTTATTTTTCATGGCATAATGCTTATATTTTACATATTAAAGTGTTAGCAAGAAACTTGTAGATAGGTTAGATTTAGATGGACATTGTTTGAATTTGACAATAGAAATTGTTTGAATTTGACAATAGAAATGTGGTAAAGTTCGGTGTTACTAGTTCGATAGCTTTTTTTGTGTTGGGGTTTGGGCTTTCTTAAAATGTAAACATACTGTTTCTAAAATACGTTTAATCGTTGTCATGAGATTTAATAGTCTACGTTAGAACCAATCTTGTAAGGTACAGTGGGATCGACGAGGATTACCCTGCAAATTGTCCATCACCATGCTCGCGCACTTTATTTGACCTAAATAAGAACTTCAAGAATTAAAAGAAAACTTAAAACAAGCTGTTGACAACTTCTGCACCAGCATACATAAAAATCCATCGCTTAAAAACATAGGATGTAAAAGAATTTTAATGAAAATAGTCATGGACAATTTGCACGGTACTCATGGATTCCACTGTACTTGGAACCGCAAGGCAATAGTTTAGTTTACTGACTGGTAACACAAATTTGCATTTAAAAAAATCCCGAAATGACATCACAAATACGCCCCCCCCAAAGCAAAAATCTTAATTCGCACAGTATTTATCATGATTAAGGTTAGAATCTAGTGGGAAACAACAAACACAGACACCACTATAAATATTATGTCGTGCATGTAGGAGACCCGGGTACGAATCCCAGGTGGGAATTTTCCCGACCAATCTTCGGGTGTTAAGGTGGTTGGAGTGTGGTGCTGATCACATCACCACGACCACTGAGATTGAAGGTATTTTGCCACCTGCCTGCCTATCCTTCTTAATGACATGTTGGAGTGTGCGGGGAGGTGTGTTATGAGAATAGCGTTTTAATGTAGTGTGAAACATATCCATTCCCTTATGTGCCACAGCAGTTTTCAGGGTGTCGACCAAACTGAAAAACTTGGAGGGAATTCACTTTTTTCTGGAAAAAAACAAAGAAGTGTCAGGGAAATTTAATCTTTTTCTTGAAGAATGTAACGTTTTTGAACCAAAAAAATAGGACAAGCAAGATTTTGTTTTGTTGTGGACAAACTATACTTCAGTTTGATATCCTGACATTACTGGTAGTTAAAGTAGAAAATGTTTATTAAATACTCTAGGACAAGAGGTGAATTTTTGAACTTTTTCATCATGTAGGGATCTACTACAATCAATGGTGGTTGGTATGTACTCCTTTTTGTTGCAATTTTTGTGCGCGGGGGGGGGGGGGGGGTTGGTCTTTAGATATGTTTGGTAAATTATTTTCTGGAGTAATATATTTATTAATAAATTTTATTATGTATTATTTTGCACTCCCTGCCTCCACCCAACAGTCAGTCGCTGTTACGGTTTCTCTTCACATTAGTGCTTTCACGTGTGAAGTTAACATTCTAAACCTTGGTAAGTGGGATTCTAAATTCTAAATGTGAATGTTTTACATAAAATATAAATACCTTCTTCCAGACATTTTCATGTACACTAATTACCCTAATGATTTCGTCTGGAAAAACCTGGAAAAGTCGGGGAATTTTGTTTTTATGAAATTGTAGACACCCTGAGTTATTTTTTAAGTAGATAACATAAATGTGTTTGTGTGCGTGTGAGTATATGACAAGCATGAGCATTATATTTGTTTAAGGTAATTGTCGTGATAGACTATTTAATATCATGTCTTCAGTTACTTGCCTTGTACAGTGGAATGCATAAGTATTCCAAGGAAATTGTCACCATGTTTATTCTTAGTTTTATTCAATGAGAGCTTCAATGATTGAATAAAATCATTAAACAAGCTGCTTACAACCTCTGCACCAGCGTAAGCAAACATGTAAGGTGTAACAGCGAAATTGATGAAAATAATCATGGTCAATACTTGTGCATCCCACTTTACTTGGATCGTATATATCGCATAAGTTATTCATGCTTTACCAGTTGAGCCTTCTTTAGGAAGGCCACTTCGACGCAAGAATTAATTACTTTTAATCCAATCTTAATTAATAAATTAAATGTTTGAAGATGACATTTCAAAATGTGTAGCTTTATCTTAGTTGGATTAATGGTTTTCTTCGCCCGTATTTGCAGGGAAAAATTAAAATGTGGCTACTGAGGGGCTGGCGCCTCAATTACTTTCAGTTTTTTCTACCTCTTGTCACATAACCTTAGCCACTATCAACGAAAAACCATCGAACCTTTTATGGTGTTTATCGTTACATGTAGAGCATTCCCTGACATTCGCTACGAGACTCTGCGGCAAGCTGCCCGCCATCAGCGCTTTTCTTTCCCGGTGAACGGGTCAACGACAGTCGCTAGAGTCGGCTATTAAAATTACAGCTTTCATATTGTGTACTAACCTTGACTATAGAAGGTGTTGAAAATGATGTGCCTCTGCTGCAACACATTTCTGGCACATCGCTATTAGGAAAGTGGCAGAGAGGTGAAGTAAAATAGATCAAACCTATCAATAATGCGAGTTGTGCAGAAAAGCAGTTTCTCTAGGACACGTGTGTGTTTGTAGGATAACGAGGGTCTGGCGATTCGGTTTGGACACATAAAGATATCTGCTGTTTATGCCTTCCTTTTCTTGAGAAACCTTATTGTATTTACAGCTTTTGCAATAACCATTTTTTATTCATTAGATTGTTGAGTTATACAGGGTGTACCAAAAGTTCCATTACCCCCCCCCCCCTCACCCTTTTTGAATTGTAGACAAACCTGCAAAATGTTATTTTAACAGCATGCGTATGACGAGAGGATGGTATACCATTAAATCAGACAAATGACCACCCTTTACTCCAGAGGATCTGTGTGCACATCGCTATTTTCATAGCATAATATATTCTCTTACACGTATTGCGAAGTGCGCTTTTGCCCCATCCTGTTGGAATCTGATTCGACCAAGAGGACCCAAACGTTCCAATTCCGGTATGAACCTCAATGATGTGTTCAGAGACAAATGGATTGGACGAGGATCGCCAAATTTGCCAGCACCTCTGAAATGGCCACCCCAAAGTTCAGATCTGACATCTTGAGATAATCCGCTATGGGGGCCCTTGAAAGTCGCCCATAATCGTTATCAGACAACTGAGGCACTTCAAGAAGCTGTTCGCCATGCGTTTGCTTCCCTCACGCCAGCCATGTTACGGAGGATTTCACATCGTACCTGGAGGAGAATAATACTGTGCCATGAAAATGGCGGTGTGCACACACATCCTCTGGAGTAAAGGGTGGTCATTTGTCTATTTAATGGTATACCATTCTCATCATAAGCATGCTGTTAAAATAACATTTTGCAGGTTTCTCTACAATTCAAAGGGGGCGGGGGCTAATGGGACTTTTGGTACGACCTGTACAGACTTTTAATAAAGGACAAATAATGAAGAGATGAACTCTTCAGGGTGAAATTGTTGCCTGTTCTTTTTCGAGAAGGAAGAAAGTTTCGTCGGGCATAGGAAAGCTCTCATCAGTACCTTTCAACTGTTGCTTTACCACACGAGAAAGTGTTAACTTATAATCTGAGCGTACGTCCCCGATGCCGTAGTGGCAACACTGTCACATTGTAGTGAAAGGGTCCCGGGTTCGATCCGCAGATAGTGATACGCATCACGAATTCAGAATTCTCCAAATCCTTCCTCCAGCTTAGATTGTTAAGTAAATTAACGAGAGATAAAAGTTGATCCAGTCGCGATTAGCTTATCTGTGCATAATGTGGACTTTGTCGTATGTCCGAGTACCACAGTTAGACGGACACACCAATTGCACACGTCATGTGGCATACAAAACAGGCATGCACACATACACGCAGAGAGAAGAGAGATATTAGCACGTTTTGATGGCGAGTTCCTTTTCTTGCTAATTTCCTTAACAACCAACGTTGGAGGAAGGATTTCGAGAATTTTTAATTAATTGTGCTAAGAGTGCTATGTCCCCACTGCAAGTTCAATGCTGTCGAAAGCAATTACGATATATTATATTAAGTATTGCAGGAAAAATATTACAAGTAACAGAAGTACATTCATCGGAAGGAGGATAATATTTCAAATTCAAGCCTTTTTCGGACGGAGAAGGCACACACAGTTTTGGGAGAGAAAAAATGTCTTCTTCCTCCTCCATGCGAAGGTGGTCGATACCTTAGACTGGAAACTAAGCGATGTTTTGTACGACGAAAAGTTTCTTTGAATTGAGATTGCTTGATTGATTTAGTTTATTTTACTTAGTGTTTATGCTACTTTTGGCTAATTGCGAAGATGGGGATGAATAATAAGATGAAATACATGAATGGACAGTCACAAACACACATGGACAGTATGCAAGTCCCAGAGGACTACCGACCCCCCGTGGCGAAGTGGTTAGCACATCGCGCTACGACGCCAGGGGTCCCGGGCTCGAATCCTGGTCTGCGCATGGATGTTTGTAAGTGTCATCAATTTCATCATATTATCACTCATCCCCATCTTCGCAAACTGGCACAAGTTAAATCAAGCAAATCAATCAAACCATGGAGGACTATCCTGCCCATGGATCCAGACGCCAGACCCTCGTTAGTATGCAAAATGCAGTTCAGGTGTACTTCGTGGAAGGGAGGTTGACATGTGGTCACCATATAATGAGATTGCGGGGTTTGTCTTTTGTGTGTGCAAAGTATTGCAATAAGACAGGAAAACTTTGCTTGAGCGGTACCTGTTAAAATGATTTGAATACATTGCTCACGTAGTTCTAATTTCAACTGAATGCTGCAAGCAACAGGCTCAACTTATAATTTTTCTCGTTCAGTTGCGAAAATCTCTTTTTCTCCTGCCATTATTCGTGCAATTAGCCGTTGCATCACCTCATTAGGAAGATCGCGTAACTTGAAATTTCTGCATGTCTCCCACCGGCCCCAAGGAGTGCCGAGAGAACAATACCCATTGTCACTAATGAACGTAGTATCAGCATTGATAAAATAGAACACAGCCGCACGTTCACGAAATATAATTTATGTTCTGTTTTATATTTTCTGTGGATAACGAAACTGGGCCACGTTTAGTGTTATGTCAAAACAAATTATTTACAAGCAACAATAGAGTATAATATATATATAGCCATGGACTTTGATCCAGTGTATGTAGCCAGCATACTGTTTCAGAATATCCAGTGTATGTAGAAAGTAAAATGCTTCGGCATATCCAGTCGATGTAAACTGTATGCTGTTTCGGTATATCCAGTTTCTTTAAATTGCTGTTTTTCCACGTTATGCACAGATAGGCTAATCGGGACCGAAGGACTGTACAATGTGTGTGCACCGAATATCGGACCTCTTGATTGCAAGTCGATGGCGTTACCACTAAGCTATCGGGGAGCCCCCCTTATGTAGACATTATTTCAGCAAAATGTACGTAGACATACAGCGTGCTGTTTCGGCACATCCAGCATACGTAGGCAACATGCTGTTTCGGCATATCCAGAGTACGTAGATAGCATGCTGTTTCGCCGTATCCAGTGTACGTAGGCAGCATGCTATTTTTCGGCATATCTAGCGTATGACAGCATGCTGTTTGGGTATGTCCAGCGTACGTAGACAGCATTCTGTTTCGGCATATCCAGTCAACGTACACAGTATCATGTTTGGGAATATCTAATGTATGTAGACAGCATGCTGTTTCGGCATATCCAGCGTACGTAGACAGCACGCTGTTTCGGCATATTCAGTGTACGCAGACAGTATTATGTTTGAGCATATCCAATGTATGTAGACAGCATACGGTTTCGGCATATCCAGCGTACGTAGACAGTATCCTGTTTGGGCATATCCAGTATACGTAGACAGTATCCTGTTTGGGCATATCCAGCTTACGTAGACAGCATGCTGTTTCGGCATATCCAGTCTACGTACACAGTATCATGTTTGGGCATATCTAATGTACGTATGTAGACAGCATGCTGTTTCGGCTTATCCAATGTATGTGGAATAGAATATTGATAGTAAACGGAATAGTCATAGAATGACGCCGCTGGAAAACGGGACATATTTTAACCAAAATATGCATTCTAAGGGTATTTAGGGGTATACTACATGCGACCCTCCCCCTCCGTTATCATTCCAGCCCCTCTGCCACCGCCATCCTGCTCATAAGCGAAGAAATCTCACCTGGCTTGTCGACTGTGTTATTTCATTTACAACAAGAGATATGTTTCATCTGTCTTCATGCTCTTTAAATATCTGGAACTAATACAAAGCGAGATAATTGGCCTTTTACATGCGCACGGTGAGAATAGAAGCCCGTGTATTGGGAATCGTTATGGAGACGTTCTCACATCGTCAAGGCAGTAAAGCAGGCTTTCATTGTTGTGTGGAAACGTGTCTGGGAAACAAAGCGAAACGAGGAGAAATCTTTTGTTTTTATCGAACAAAATGCGCCAGTTCATGTTCCCTCGGTTGAAAAGGCTTATGTGGAACAGCTTTGTTCTTGCGCCTGGAAGATTAACGATGCTGATGAGGTGGAGGGTAATCTTCTGACACCTCCACCCGAGTGGTAATTGGCGTGCAAACATAAGCACTTGCACTGTTTTCCTGGTCATGCAAAGTCCTCTTTTGCATTGCGCTCATGGTTTTCCAATGTAAATTAATAGTGTTTTCGGTAAGGATGTCTGTCGAATCCACTCTTCCTAATAGAAATATGTGTAATACATCATTGGAAAGGCTATGAACCAAGGATTCCAGAAATGTAGGATTTATGGTGAGGAAACTATTGGGAAGTGGAAAAGAACGTAGTATTAAGTTTCAGAAACCATGGAACATAATGAGCCTAATTTACGTGCAGATGTAAGGCTAAATGCCTAATTTGTTATGTTAGGCTTGTTGAGTTTAGTTATCTTTGCATAAATATTACATTTACAGCATATTTATACCAAGAGAACCAAACCTAACGGACCTAACCTAAGAACGTAGGCATTCCTCGAGATACGTCACAACGCAAAATTGTCCTCATGTTGTGCGATAAGGGAAACAAGTGAAATCAGAGTCTTCCTTATCGCACAACGCTAGGACAACCTTGAACAATAAATAACCAAAAATACATATACGGGTGTTCCGCTTAGGACTATAATAAAAGAAAATACCATATTTTCTTTAATTATTATTATTTACGCCCGAAACTTTTTAATACATGCATAAACTCAAAAAGTTTTTTTTACAAGTCTAGGACACCTCAACATGCGCACCATTGGTTGCGCGGGAAATGTCTAATCGGTATTCCACATCAGCCCATACGTTTTCTGGATTTGTGGCGTCACATTGTTGATTGCAGCACGAATTCTTTCCTGTAAGTCTAGTAAATCTAGAACCTTTGTAGCATACACCTGGTCCTTCACAAAACCCCCACAAGAAAAAGTCGAGTACAGTAAGGTCGGGTGACCTTGGTGGCCATGTTATTAACCGTGATCCTCTACCAATGCATTGTTCATTAAAGTGCTCATCTAAGAAACGGCGAACTTCTTTGGCAAAGTGGCATGGAAAATTGTTCCTTCTGGAAGTTGAGGCACAGCGTATTGCTGTAGCATGTCCATGTAAATTCTGCAAGTGCCAAAACACAAAACACCTTCTCTTGTGGCGTTCACATGGCGAATGATGCCTTCGCGGCAGTTTGAACGAGCCTATAGCTTCTGCGCTTGCGCGATCTGGCACGGCACGTTACATTTAAAACTTTTCCAGTTAATCTTCACAGGGTTGCCAACTATCCGTCATTCCAACTATTTGTTGCAATTTTATGAATTTTTCTTTTATTATACTCCTAAGCGGAACACGCTGTATTTTACAGGCAAATTGAAGAAAAACAATTTAAATTAACGAAAATAATTTACAGCTATTATAAAATAGAAACTTCAATATCAAGATATAAAAGGAAAAATCATAAATAGGGATGAAAACACGAAATTAAGTTGAATCCTAGTAGAAATTCGCATACATATCCACGTTAAAAATCAAAGTTCCACCTGGCAATACTGTGTGTTTACAACATGACATGAATATCGATAAATGAAAGCACGCATGGTAAGTAATGTAAGAAAGTTTGTATTATTTCACAGAACAGGAACATCTAATTGAAAAATGCACGGTGCCAAATCGAAGCACGGATTAAGTGCGAGTGAACAATTTTTCCTTTACGCCGAAACGGTGAAACACAAGGGTCGATTGTGCAGTATAGCCGTGTTTTCATGAGGTTTGCCACACTGCTCCTCTTCGCAAAACGCACACATTTTACTTTTGTATTCCGGTTTCGCACTTGGATAAGTGATTGATGTATCTTTTCTCTTCAACGTGTTGACTTGACGTTTTTTTCCACACTATGAAAAGGTAATAAAAGGTTATTTGTAAGAGATTTCAGTCGAAGCGCTTTCATGGTGAAAAAATTATCACGGTGCATGGAATATTGTATTATCAAGGTGCTCATCTTCATAGAGTCACACGGGGGAATACGCCCAACTTTTTTTTAGCGGTTTATAGCTTCGCTAAATGAAGGAGTGTCGCGATGAAAAGGGTGTCAAATGAACGGCTACGTGTTTTGTTATTGTTACCTATAAGTTTTATTACCGCAAGTCTTATAGCAAATGAACCGTAGAAAAATTAACAGATTAACATCAATTTGTGCAAATTACCCCTTGTTCAGGGTAAAATGCCCAATATAAGAAACAATTGTTGTAATACGTAACATGGCATATTTTAAGGAAAATAATACACAGCATTTACTGGAAGATTATTAACGTTTGTTTCGTAAACAGAACATCATTTGTACAGACAAGCATGGCGTTTCTAACATTTATTTTGAATTTACCATAGCCTCTTTTACTGTTAACATTTGTGAGAAATTGCATTGCACTTTCGACACATGGACGTGAATTTGATACATATTTCATGCATCCACATACTAAACGAATACACTGGATCCTGTCATATTGTGGTCCTTTCTTTTCATAATAATGCCCATGGACATATTGCACTTTTTTGCATATCACACCACAGCTACAAGCAGAAAATTGAATCAATGGGTTGGCAACTCTGAGCACCATGCGGCAGTTTCACTCTGCAGATAGGTCTCCCTGACTCTTGATTGATCTTTACACCAAATATAATTCAATTTCTTTCTCTCTTGGGAATATTATTGCACACTGTTTATACAGCAACGTCCAAAAAATTATTACCTCAAAAATTGTCTTCTTACCTCATGAAATTAACCCTGAATGGCTTCAGATTCTTCTCACAAGCTCCAAACCTGCTGCCTTGTCTCACCACGGAGGGCGCTTTCAAACAAGAGTCGCAGAGTTACCATAACATTAACGTTCCGCAAGATACGAGGGGGTGGGCATTTAACCCCGATGGGCATATTCCCCCGAGTGACTCTATTATTTGAGGCTCCAGGTTCAAACTCTTGCTTGAGGTAAAGGGTGACCCTTTCTGCAGCATCAACCTCTCTTCAATGTAGTACACCCAGGACTGCATTTTGCAGACTACCGAGGCTTTGGCGTCTGGACTCATGACCAATATAATTCTCTGTGAGACTTGTGTTGTGTCGGCCTCCTGGATGTCGCAGTGGCAGCGTCTTCGCCTTGTAATCAAGGGGTCCCGGGTTCGATACCCTGTGGAGGCACATAGTGGTTCGGATCCCACTTTAAACTGTAGGTCCAGTCCCGATTAGCCTTTCTGTGCATAAAGTGGACTTAAAACAACAAATCAATCATTGTGTTGTGTCGGTGATTGTCCCTTCATCTCATCTTATAGCCATTCACCATCATCTTAGCGATTAGCCAAAAGCGCCAGAAATGCTAGGTAAAGTAAATCGAGTTCTGACCTGTCCCTTCATCAATTTCATCATATCATCACTTATCCTCATCGCCGGCCTTCATGTCGGAGTGGTTAACTCGTGCGCTAAGACACCAAGGCTGGGTTCGAATCCTGGCTTGGCCACGGGTATTGTCTTTGAGTGTCCCTTCAACAGTTGTATCATACCATCATTCACACCACCGATATCCATGCCGGAGTGGTTAGCACAGCGCTCTACTACGCCAGGCGTTACGGGTTCGAATCCATGCCTTGGCATGGTTATTCTTTGCGCGTGTCCCCTTAACAATTTCATATCATTACTCACTCTTAAGAAGTCCCTGGTTCGATTCCCGGTGGAGGCACATAGGGGTTCGACTCCCACTTTAAACTGTAGGCCCAGTCCCAATTATCCTATTTGTGCTTAAATGTGGACTTTAAACCAGGGTTCTTAAAGGTCCAGGAATTTGAAATAAGTTCAATTTCGGTCCAGGAGAGAAAATCAGCTAGCGTAAATGGGATCTGGACCGTAAAGAACCTTTTCTCAATTCGGTCCGGAACCTTTTTTTCAAGATCAATTTAAATACGGTCCAAGTTCTGCATTGGAATGAAACAATACGAACGCAACTTGTACCGAATTTATATTTTACGAGAAAATAGGTTCCGGTCCTGTTCCGGAACCAAATAGAACGCATAGAATTTACGGATTCTTGGACCTTTAACAACTCTGCTTGAAAAAAGAAAAAAAAACGTTATTCATCCTCATCGTCGCGATTAGCCAAAATCGACAGAAGTGCGAACAAATCAATGAATCAATTATCCTCCTCATGGCAATTATCCAAAAATGAAAGAAAAGCTGTGCTAAATCAATCTTACTTGGTGTCAGTGGGATATAAAGTCTGATGACAGGTGTACCAGCAGCTGGAGAATTTTATTAAAAATTTCCGTGTGTTGAAGTGTCTTCAAGTGCGGTGAGTTTCTTGTTACTTTGGACTAAAGTGGTCATATTGCAGACAAGAGCGGGAGAAAGCGTGAATGTGAGAATAGCGGTGAAGGGCTCTCGAATCTCTGCAGAAGAGAGAGAGAAAGTGAGTTTTTGTCCTTTGTATTTTTTTCCTCCAAAGAAGAAATAAAAGGGGAAAAGAGGTATAAAGCTGTCAGAATGAAGTCTATATGCAGACGATGCATTGGGTGTTTTAAGACGCCATTAAAGTTGTCTTCTTAAGGCAAGGCTGGTAAAAACTCATACTTAAATGGGTAGCGTTCGACGATGACTAAGGCAAGTATGTAATGTACGTATGCGTTGCATAAAAAGAAAGTTATTTCCTTCAGTTGTTCTTTGAAGAGAGGATCCACACCCTACGCATGAAAGGTCAGGTGTCATTCAACGCTACTCTATACTCGAAGAGCATTATGGAGTGCTGGTCTAGCACCAAGTAGCACGTGAAATTGACACCTGGCATTCATGTGGCTTTTGATGCCATGCTCCTTATTAATTTCCACATGAACCTCGTTTGGTCAAACGTATAAAAGGTCATGCAGGCAGGGCACTACTATCGGTTTAAAATTACGGATACTCGAGTTTGGACCGTAGTTTCAACGGTTTTACGGACATCACTGTCTCCACGTTCAACACAGATCTCTGTAAAAGCTATTTTACAATTTGAATTGACAGCAATAATTGGGTTTAAAAACAGCTGCAAAGAGCTTCAAAATAAGAGCAAGTTCGTATTTGTGGGACAACCCAAAACTAAGAAAAAGTTGTTTCACGAAATTGATAAGAACCCTTTTTTCGACCGATTTAATAAACACGAAAGTTAAGTATTGTGTTAAAAACCTTTCTACCTGCACCGTATTTAAAGGTCATCCCTTAAATATCACTGCTGTAATCACTCAATGTCTCCCCTCCCCTACGTACGTACCCAGGGATGAGAGAGGCTGAGCGAGCCACAGAGTCGCTTTTGCAGTGATATTGACAGGAACATTTCTGCTCGAGTTCACCTGTTCAGTGAATTCAAATCTGAGTGACGTCTAGAGGGCGGATTTTCATCAAAATGGGAAATCTTGGGAATATTCAAGATATGTTCAGAGACAATTATCAAACACATCCCTGAAGCTTTCGTTTCGATATTATTTCTGTACCTATGCCAATAGTCTGTGTAATGTATAATACATTAGAATGAGAAGGAGGAAGGCTGTAGTGGTAGTGTGTTCTGGTTTTAGTAGGGAGATTAGATGGTATTTTAGATCTCGCTACATCGAATACGATCTGTGGGTGTGTTTGAATACACACCAAGGCTATTGGTGATTGATTTTATTTGGTTTGTTTTACGTCGCTTTCTGCCACTTTCGGCTAATCGTGAGGATAGCTGTGAGCTGTTATAGGGACACTTGAAAGAACACCCGTGCCCAGGCGGGATTCAATTTCATTGATTGATTTTACTTCGCTTTTCTGCCATTTTTTGATAAGAGCGAAGATGACGATAAGATGATGGGACAATCACAAACGTGTAAGGACAACCCAACACCAATCCAACTCTCTGTTGAGTCCAGACGCCATAGCCTCGCTAGTCTGCAAGTCCAGAGTACTACGTGGAAGGGAGGTCGACAGTTGGTGTCTTCGGGTCAACCCTTATATCCCAGGCCGGGGGCCCTCCCTGATGGCGCAGTGGTTGTCTTGCAATCAAGGGGTCCCAGGTTCGATACCTGGTGGAGACACAAAGTGGTTCGGATCTCACTTTTAAACTGTAGGTCCAGTCCTAATTAGCCTTATCTTCTATATACGTATCTTTCTCTATATAAAAATGGATGTACGTATGTATGTGGGTATGTATATTTGTTTGTTCCGGCATAACTCTCGAACGCCTGGAGCCAATTTGAACCAAACTTGGTACACGTATCACTTGCAATCTGGAAAGGGTTGGGGTAAGACACCCCTGGCACCCTTATGGGTGAGGTGGGAAGGGGGGAAGGAGTGGCATGAAAAAATTATCAAGAACCACCGATATTAAATTCCGCACTGACATACATCCGTGAATCTATGCAATCCGCACAGCGATAGTGTTTCTCGGGTTGTCTAACATTCAGGCTGTGTTGCGAATGGAATCCATAGTTTTCGGATTCGCTAAGCTAATTGGTGACATTCACGATCACATTTAAAATTAGTTACATTTTACACTATAGTTAGGATTCATTATTTTCATGTCCAATACAAGATTGGTATAAATAAACACCCAGGCAACGCCAGGCAATCAGCTAGTTGTGCACAAAATGGACTTAAAATACCAGTTCAATCAATGAACCATTATGCCATGGAGGTCGACTAAGAATATTGTAATGTAAACGGCTATTACACTATTTTATCTGATGATTAGTGTGGCGTTCAACTGGTAACAGGCCTTATTATTGTTAAAAAAGCAACGAAGAGATAAAAACCACAACTGCGTTACAGCTGGACGTCATAATTAATCTTAGTGTTTTGCAAGAGAACAGAAATCGAGGCAGCTGTATTCACGGATGAGATACCGTCGGTTCCTTGTATCTGGAAATCGTGGTATCCCAGTGGAGCGAAAACCTGGAAGCCAGTTAGTCACTCCTTCTTGTTCGAGGAGTCACGCTTTCTACTTCTGTTTACGTGCTTTTTTTTTCTTTCTCCGTCCCTCGAGCGGCGAGAACATATCGGGCAAGCGGGTGAAATTGCAAGTACAATGGCTTGCACTATGTTGGTGTTTGGGTTTCTCTCGACTTGCAGTCGGATCTGTAAGAACGAGATGAACAGGTTCTCCAGAAATCACCAAAACACGTCGAAAATGTGGTGGATTTTATGGAGATTCTGTTTGGGGAGAGGCAGGAAATTTTAAGAGAAGGGTTTTTCGTTTTGGTGAAGAGTGATAGTTTCTCTCCATGACTGGGCACTGCTACTCCCTATGTTGCAAGTGGAAGCTGTTTTTGAAATTCATTATTAAGCTAGATACGATCTGTAAAAAATACGATTAAGTATTTATAGAACCCCATGTATTACTTATAGAGAAACAACTTCCAAGTTATGACTAATAAAATAGGCTTTTCAGGCGACAAATAAAAATCTTCAGCGTGTCCTCTTTCCGTCCATGTGTTTTACTACGCCATTGGAATTTTGATATTCACAAGAGAACAAGTCAAATAATACTCTCATAAGCGTAATGCTAAGTTTCCTCCCCCTCCTACAAACCATCCATCGCACAGACCTCTTTCCACAGCTCACCGCGGGGAAAGGTGGATGGGGATCCTGGCGTCTGGCGGGACACAGACTGTTCCTCCTGCCCTTAAATCTACAACTCTCAAGGGAAGAGAGGGATTTCCTCTAACGCACGGGTACTATTGTTTCATCCCTAATCTGAAATACCGTTACAAAGTTTTTCGTTCATCTATATTATGTTAGATTTGTACTCTCTATTTATTTTAAATGTTAACAACAGACAATTCATTTGTTATTCTAACATTCTTGTCAGCAACAGAGAATGCAAGCATCTGTGTAATATCCATTCATGTTTTAAATATACTCCCACCCATTACTTTATGCGATTTTGAGTCCAGCTTCAGTCAATATAAATGGACAACAGGAGAAGATTGCGATGTTTCGTAAAGCCTATTGTTTTGGTAACAGAAACTTAAGCACAGTTTGTATTTGTATTTTGTACTACAATTAATGTCTTCGTAGTGAGTCGCTTGCTTAGTGAAATTGCCATTTTCACAATAGTCAATATTTAATTCTGTATTTTTATTGAGAATAAGTAAATATATAGTTACGTATCTAACATTTTTTTTTGCTACATATGAATCACTTTCCCGATTTTAGTGACCGAGTGTTCAGCGCTACGACGTCAGGTGTCCCGGATTCGCATCCCGGCCGAGACATGCGTGTTCTTTGTGAGTGTCCCTTCATCAATTTCATCGTATCATCACTCATCCTCATCGTCGCGATTAGCC
This sequence comes from Lepisma saccharinum, assembly GCF_977018435.1. NCBI lineage: Eukaryota > Metazoa > Arthropoda > Insecta > Zygentoma > Lepismatidae > Lepisma > Lepisma saccharinum. The sequence goes on along the minus strand of NC_139248.1, from coordinate 7,651,465 downwards.
AAAACAAGCAGAAAAGCGATGATAAAAGACAAGAATCAAATCAAATTTAAATCCGTGTCATGACTTAACCAATATTTAAGTTTTGTTTATTACCCAAAGAGTTGGACCGGCGCCAGGGATCTCGGGTTCGAATCCCGGCCGTGGCATGGATGTTTGCGAGTGTCCATGCATCAATTTCGTCATGCCATCACTCATCCCCATCTTCGCAAATTAGCCAACAGTGGCACAAAAAGGGAAGTAAAATAAAGCAAATCAATCAACCAGAGTTGGTTTCAAGTCTGTAAGTCGAAAACATTAACACTAACCCGAAGCTAAATTGTTACCTCAAATTACTTTATGTAAATCTTTGAGGTGTATCTTTGTGCCTTTTCTCCTCGATTCTTAAGTAAAGAACGCAGTTTCCTGGCAGAGGTCAGTGGCACAAGGTTACAAGTGGAGTTTCCACTCGAAACCTAAAGTCATCCAAATACAGAGGTTGCGCACTGGCGAAGGGATGCGAGATGAAGGACGGAAGGTGATAAAATGTGTGCCTTAAAGCGCCCAAGAAGACAGACATGTCAAAGACGTTTGATGCAGCGAGACATTTGACCATGAGAAGCACACTGTGGATTGCAGGAAATTGTTATTGTTCGTGCGTGATTATTTGAGACGAACCAGAGGACACAAAACTCTTAAGAAACTCTCAGTGATACTTCGATTCTGACTTTCATTTGAAAGCGCCAGCTTAAGCTTTACACCGCATGATGGTCGCACACTGTTTTTTTCAGGCCAGAAATTGGTTTACCCTTTCATCACTAATCGTCGCATCGACACGTCCGATAACGAAACCAATGATAGCGTCGCAGAATATTCTGACACAGGATTACATTTTTGTAAGTTCGTATACCTTACAACAGTGTAGTAAATTTTCTCAAGTGTATAATATTTCTAATAAAATGGACCAGGAGCGCCGACTTGTCAAAATTATTGGGGGCTGCTCTGATCACTAAAATAAATTAATGAATGACTCTTTCCCATCCTTTCTTAAATTTTTGACCTCAGTGTTCGGAATCTCGTAAAAGCCCATGAATTCCTCAAAAATATCAAAATTTTCATTCACAGTTCGAATGCAGAATGTCAATTGCTCACGGATGGATATGTCACAAGTTTCGTCAACCATAATAGCAAAATATTCCCGACTTTAATATCTGCTACCACGGAGCGCAAAACAGATCTCCCTAATATATCAACGATCTCGTTCTGAATATCACGTGAGAGCCATTTGTAGCTCGAACGTCCCATCCACTCCCCTAGATCATGCACTTCGTCTTGAAAAATTAAATATGCTGACCAAGGCAGTAATTTATTTTATTAAAAACATAAACTAACGTAACGTTTCAACCTTCTAGCAAGGTCTCCTTCAGACTCTGTATCAAGTACAAACTTTTGTACTTGATACAGAGTCTGAAGAAGACCTTGCTAGAAGGTTGAAACGTTACGTTAGTTTATGTTTTTAATAAAATAAATTACTGCCTTGGTCAGCATATTTAATTTTTCATAATCATGGAAACAAGGCTTAATGGTGTCACATCGTCTTTTGAAACTCTTTTTAGTAAAAATGTTAACAATACTCATGATTATATACTTAGTATATAGTAATAAGTTGTGTGTTTTGCTGTCTCTGGCCATAGCCCCCCCTCCCGAAGTTCATGTGGCACAATTCAAAGTAAACTTTACAAGAGAAGCAAAATAGTACATTAGATCCTCTTAAGCAAATTATTTGGGGGCTCTGCCCCCACGAGCCCCCCAAGCCCCATGGAGTCGGCGCCTATCAAATGACAAATCAATAACATCAAATGTGTTAAATTTTTGTGAGACCGGAAAAAAGGTTCGCTAAACTGTCAGAAAGATATGACTTGTGTCGGTTTGGACCATTCACTTTTAACCATGAATATTCCGTCCATCCTAATCTTGCACCAAAGACAGTTTAGTAATAAATGATTTTTAAATAAGGTAATACTGCAAAATAGTCGCACCCAACTTTTTAGCAACAAAAAAAATGGCCAAAAATCTGCGACTATTATGCGGTGAAATAGTAGTAAGATCTGAATGAAGTTTGAAATATTTTACACTGGATCCAGGAAGGAAATTAGTTCCTAATTCGCTCTGTTGGAAAAGGTTTTGGAATTCATAATTTGTAGTAGTATGCATAACTGCCTGCAGGGGTTCGAATATTGGTGAAGGCGTGAAACACTCACAAAAACACCCATGGCCAGGCTGGGATTCGTATCCGGAAACCCTGTAGTCGTAGCCCCACCACCTGGGAGGTCGGCAACAACCCTTTAAGGACAAGGCAGGCCAACTAAACCGCCATTTAGTTATGTGACGCGTGGGGAGCGAATCGCCGCTGTTTTCGGGCTTGCTAGACTTGTATCCGCTTCTTATTTCCAATTGCACTCCCAATCAGTGGCTCCAACGGGCTCCAATGATTTGCCTATTCTGGAAATAAAGTGCCCGCGCTTGGAAAACACTTCAAGAAATCTACTAAATTACTGACTTCGTGATATCAAAATATTTAATAGTAATTTGATACTTCTCCAAAATGATACTTGCCAGAGTCCTGTATTATTTACAAGGAGGGTAGGGTTTATAACTAGGATGAGGTTCGATAGGCACTGAAAACTCAAAATAGGCACGCAAGAAGCATCGAAAATACAAAATGGACACTAAAAGCTACGGATATCAACAGTTTTTTTTTTCATCATTTACCCTGATCCTGCATTTATAAAGCAGTTTTCTTTGAAATAGACACTTATGACTACAGGAGGCAAAAACAGCCATTATAAAATAACTAGACCTCGGATTTGAGGTTTTTAACCTATTTTTTTCCTTTACAGGTATGTAAGAATAATAAGTGGTGTCAGCGTTTCGTTAAAATACGCAACAACTGATGAAGTTTTATAGTGCCTAAAAAATCTATTTTGCTTGTTAGAACCTATTTTAGGTTTATTCACCTAAATCAAGCATTTTTTAGGTTTTTATATATTTTTAAGGTTTTACAGGATTTTTATGTCGCACAGAGACAGGCATTTGCTTTGTTTGGTCACGAGAAAAATCAATAACGAACATGTTTGAAACGAGCTCTCTGTCGATTTCCCTTCCTCCAAGTCCATGGTGATTTTTCAAAGCTCTAAACAAAGCAAAATGTCTGGTGCCACTGTTAACCTGTTCAGTCCAAAGTAGTCTGATCTGTGTGGTCTTGCTCACTTTCGCGTCACTTTGCTGCTTTGTGGCATTCACGCCTTCCAAAATAACATTCCAGCATTGAAGTTTGCACCACTGACTATGTTTCTGTTGAAAGATTATTCTCAGCATCTAAGATGATCCCCACAGACAAAATTGCGGAGTTTGACTAAGGATAACATGAAAAAAGATTGTTGCCTAACTGTACGGCAAAGGGTGGATTTTAATAGCAAATTTCCAATGCTAAGTTCTGCCATCGCCGTAGGGTTAGGCAACCCACATAACGTTATGCAAGATAGTGCATATTTCAGGATACAGGTGTCCCATTTTCATTGCTGGTGACTATACCTAATCAGCATTTTTCAGGAATTTTGACTAATTTGAGGTTTTTAGACCCTATTTTAGGGTTTTTAGAGCCTATTTTAGGAACCCAAAAGCACACTTTTTAGAAATCTGAAAATCCGAAGTCTAGTTATAACATTCATGTATTTCTCTCTGAAATGGTCCGAAAAGATTTTTAAAAGTAAAAAGCCTGTATTTTCTGGCCAAGGAACAAACAAACAAATCCTTAGACTACTTATGACATGTCAAATTATAAAACAAATCTTCGAGTTCAGCCCACCAATTTCTTGTTCAAAAGTACACTTGTCACAATGATGTGTGAGAACTTATATTCTGAATCGAACCCGGAATCTCTTGCACCAAAGGCGAGAATGTAGAGTGTCTACCAGTCAAGATAGTCAAGAAATAATGCTTGTGGTTATTTTTTTTTTTTTTTTTTTTTACATAGGGAATTTACATTGTTATATGCCTGTACTGGGGTTTGATAAAATGGAATATTTGGAAATCTAAAATTATACGAGGGTTGCTATTTATGTATCCGGAATAACAAACAAAAAAAAATATGTATAATTGAAAATGGTTTTATTGTTTTTTAAATATTCTCCATGATGATCGATGCACTTTTACATACGTTTGAACCAATTCTCATAGCACTTTGTCCATTCCGATTGAGATATCTCGAAAACATGCATTTTGAACACATCAATCGCTTCTTGTGGCGTCGAAAATCGTTGACCACGTAGCGTATTCTTCACGAACGGGAACAAAAAGAAATCATTGGGTGCTAAATCAAGGTTATACGGCGGATGACCCATCAATTCAATGTTTTCACTGGTCAAATACTGAGTTGTTTGGACCGATGTGTGATAACTCTCATTGTCATGGTGAAGAATGATCCAGCGTCGCTGGTTGTTTTCGCTGATTTCCCCAAAGACTTCTGGTAAACAAATGGTTGTGTACCATTCAGAATTCACGGTTCTGCGATTCTCTAGTGGCACTGTAGCCACATGTCCATTTCTTCCAAAAAAAGAGGCGACCATTTGCTTCGAAGTGTTTCTTGCACGAACAACTTTTGTTGGGTTTGGCTCATCTTGGAACACCCACACCGTCTACTGCTGTTTGCTTTCGGGCTCATATGCATAGATCCAAGATTCGTCACCTGTGTAGATGTTATACACGGCTTTTGAAGCAACACGATTGTATTTTGTGAGTATTTGTTGGCACCAATCGACACGAGCCTTTTTTGAGCGATTGTCAAATTATGCGGGATCCAACGCGAACAAATCTTCTTCACGGCTAAATGTTCATGCAATATCTTATGTATGCTAGTCATACTAATGCCCAGGGATGCCTCAATCTCACGATATGTCACATGACGATCTTTCATTATCAGTTCTCGCACAGCATCAATGTTTTTGGCACAACAACCGATTTTGGACGGCCTTCTTTAGATTCGTCCGTGAGCGAACGAAGGCCACGATTGAATTCACTAAACCAGTGATATACAGTGCTTTTTTAGATGGTGCTGCATCGCCAAAAGTCGAAGTGAGTTGATCGATGCACTGTTGTTGAGATAATCCACGTCGAAAGTCGTAGAAAATCATTTCTCGAAAGTGTTCTCGAGTTCCATTGTTGGCCTCCGATGAAATTTTCAAGTCCCTGTAACAAAGAAAAATAGCATCCGTAAGCACAATGTTCTGGGTACACATACCATAGAAATGTCCAACTTTACGATGGATATATTAGATGTTACCTAGCAACATTAGTGTTGCCAGTTCCGGATACATAAATAGCAACCTATGTATTCAATTGTGGTTAAGATTTGTTCACTTCGTTTCTTAAGAATTATATTCTTGAATGCTGAAGTTTTGTAAAAATATTAAATAGAGTAATGTGGCCATTCCCCATCCAGGATGAAGTCTGAAGAATTAATTTTTACATGCATTAATAATTAGAGCAGGTTTAAATCTCTTGTTAAATTACACCTTTAGTTTTTATCTTAACTGGTCTTGTGGTAGGGGGTTTTCATTGAATAAAAGTATATTTTTTCTTAATTTCCAACCATACCTAAGTTGAGGGCGATTAAATAAATGTTAAGAAAAAAAAGGGGAATAAAGGTGAAGAAAAAGTAAAAAAAAATCGATTCTTAGTTTGGTAGATACCTTGAAACGCAAATCACTTGGCTTCAGGTAGTATAAAAGCTCGTGCTAAATTGTAGTCATTCCCAAAAGTAATGCGGAAGTAAAGGAGGAACCGTAGCGCTGTGTACACGTAAACAAATATACCTCATAATGCAACGTCCTATTGTTCTCACTTTTCGAAATCGTAGGAAGTCGTGATACAAATAAGAAAGTTGTGGCAAGTTTGTGCGTGGTATTTCTCCAAGTATGCCCCCTTGCCTTGCTGTTCCCTAAACAGTTGGCTGTCACCCGCGGTGAAGGACAAGCATTACCTCCGAGAACTGGAGCAAGACAAAGGTGACATGAGGGAAACCCAAGGCCTGTTACAAGGTGCTTTGCGAGACGTGCCTTTGCCGCAACTTCCTCATTATTTAATATCACGCGAAATGAGATTATAGTCCTATAGGCTTCAGTAGTATTGAGTGCGTTGCCTAGTAATCGGAAGGTTCGGAGTTCAAGTCCCTGAAATAAAGAGAAAACTGTTCCCTGCGCATTGCACCGTACCTGAAGAGTGTTTGGTGCTGGGCGCATCTAGCTGCTAACGCTTAGCGAAAATCAAGTTCTCATATATCCTTGTAGCACGAAACTTGACCCTCCTAACCAACTAACATGCATTATTTTCACAATTCTAATTCTAATAATGCCTACGTTAGGTTAGGAGGCCAGGTTTAGGGCTGTTAAGAACCCATTTTCGCGACGTGGTGGATGTGTGTCTCACTCGACCCTTCCCGAAGGCACATAAGGAGGTGATCAGCACCATGCTCCGGTAGCCTTTACCCACTATTTAGTCGACGATCCTCCGCGCTACGATGCCAGGGATCCTGAGCTACGGATGGGTGTTGTTTTGTGAGTGTCCCTTCTTCAATTTCATCATGTCGTCACTCATTCTCATCTTAACGATTAGCCGAAAGTGGCAGAAAGGCGACACTAAAGCCCGCATCACACGGAACTGGATTTCCAGTAGGTGTGCTCTAGTTGGCGCTGGACTGGCTCGCCTCACGCGATACTTATCAGCGTACTTGCCGATAGACTTTTGGTCCCATGTAGGTCACCACGAGTGTTGTAATAGCGGCCTAGTGAGATGTCAACAATGTATCACTTCACATTTTTAAAAGCCGATAACTATTCAATTCGTATAAAACGTTATTAGGTACAAAACAATGGCGCTGCTTAAATACATACTTTACAATATTTAATGTACACGTATGGAAGAATATTTTACTTGTTTCAAATGTAAACACCGTGCACTCAGCATAAATGGTGTAACTCGACGTGCCTTTTATGTTGTATACGTTATACATTGCAATCGCAAAAGCTAGCCGGGAAGCATTTATGCTAGCAAAAATGATAAAGGAAATGCTTTCGTCTTAAAGCAGGCTTAAAGATGGAGGAGCAATTTGAAAAATATCGTAGGAGAAATACTGGTTTGTGCTTTTATGAAAAAAAATTTAAAAAAAAGTATGGACTAGAAATTTGCCCGAAAGAAATGCCACGTCCTCTCGCGTGAGCATCTACCAGCTTAGCACAGGGTAGAAACGATGAGATACCTCTGGGTACAGATCAGGGTGACTAACACTACGAACATATGGAAAGAAACAATCGATTTAACCCACTACGGAGGGTACAATTCGTAATATATTCTTGAATAATCATGTACAAATATTAGATAACTTTGGAAATCTTTTCATACAATATTTTTGTTTTATTGTAGCCAATCTTCTTTGGGCTTCTTCTTCTTGTAATCGCTGAGGCTTCTTCTTCTTATAATTAATAAGGCTTCTTCTTCTTGTAATTAATAAGGCATCTTCTTCTTATAACTACTAAGGCTTCTTCTTCTTCTAATTAATAAGGCATCTTCTTCTTATAACTACTAAGGCTTCATCTTCTTGTAATTACTAATTCTTCTTCTTATAATTACTAATGCTGCTGCTGCTTCTTGTAATTATTACATATTGTGTATTTTCCTTCTTTCTTTTCTATATCGATCTTATTCAAATTGACGTAAATATTAATCGATCACACAGACAAACAAAGAGAAAGGGGTTAGTTAAAGATCGCCGCCTGGCCGGCGCTAACCTTAACTTGGAGCTACAATGTATGCGCCTCCAGATCGTGTCATTCTTTAGAATGAAGGGATCTGAACCAGTTAATTGATGGGGTGATGTAAACTACTCATCATTCATCCTCTTGATGAGACCACTCGTCATTAGCATGACGAGTTATTGCTTGGCATGCGAAAGGTACAAATTACACAAAGGAATTAAACTACTGAAAAGACAATGGTAACTCGTTGGATTTTGTGAACCGTTGAACCTGTATCATGGCTGGGTGTAGGATAATTACCTGTCTAACTGAAGTATCTTAGCTGAATGAAAATAGCGAAGTCCTCTGTAAGCTTGTCTCCTATTTGTTGACCAGAGCGTTGTAGTACTCCTCACCTACTGACTTGCTGACCACCTTCACTCTCCCTACCCAATCTCCAAAGTCAGTCACCTCCCAGCTTGTCTCACCTCTATATTCCCTGGCCATCGAGTTCTTCCTCGATGCCGAATCGCCGAATCGTGTTTTTAATATAATTGCTACCATGCAAACCGCTGACACCAAAACCAGAAGTGTTACCTGTTCCTGAAAGCTCAGGAGGTTTGCATGGCACAACACAACGCATTGTAAACATGCCTAAGAGGCTTGAGACAGCTAAAAAAAATCAAGTGAATGCCCTGGTCAACATGAAGCGTTCAGAGAGACTTAATAAAATAAACATACAATCTTAGGGATTGATACGAAATGTGCTTGGGTGCTGCTGAGAAATGGCGCTACACCTGGGGAAAACAACCCAAAAGCCGCACGAAACTCTCAGTTCGTGGGAACTGTAATAGACACAAAATCGAAATTGCAATTCGACTTCTTTACTTTTGTATATTAATCGCTTATGTCATTACTGAATGATAATTCCCCTTTTCTCCTTATTTATATCCCGTTATTATTTTAAACTTATTTATTTATTTCCTTATAATTAGTATTAATATATACAATCGTTATTTCATCACATCTACTCTTTCCGTTGTCTCTATTTACAATCGTATAAGTTCTCCTGGGTGGTGCCATCTCTTACCCACTTTCCAAACTTATTTATGCCGCAATTTTTATAACCGTTGTTCCTCTTGCATGCTGCCATCTATGGTCCTTTATTTCAAAGAAAAGCAACGCAGTTTGTGTACGTGACAGAAATATGGTAATCAATGCGTACCAAATAAGCTTTTTGATGAGCTCTGGTATGCATATTCATACTTGAAATTCGCAGGATTCATTCACACACAAAAATAGTCAAACATTTATTAACTAGTCTGTGTTTATTAATACACTTGTAATTTTTAGCTAGTCATATTTGTCATGTACACATCTCATCGCTTTGCATAAATACCTAAATATTAATGAACTGAACACGAAAGCACTGCGCGTCATCTCTTTACTTCTTTTTATCGAGAAATTGAGACAGAAACCACAGACAAAAAACGCTCCTTTGCAAACTCACAGATTATCTTCACATGCCGAACCTTTGCTCTGATTGGCTGATCCACAGAATCCAGTCGAGGAAGCCAGTAGCAATTAGAGCATGTCTATTCCTCCAAACCAGTCAAGCAGTCAGCCAGGCAGCCATCACATCCGGGCAGGTAGTCAGTTCAGCGCCAACTAACTGGATATCCAGTTCCGTGTGATTCGGCCTTAAATAACAAAGATCGATTCAAGTCCATGAGCCAGTCAGTGTTTTGGTACCAGCAGCAGCGAAGGCTGACAATGTTTTTCTGGTAGAGTTTTGTGTGCCAGTAAATAAGTTATGGTATCAGTGTCAAAAGAATTTTGAGTTTTGAACTTAAGTAGGATCCAAACCAACATGTCTCCACCGGGTATTGAACTCGGGGTCCCTTGACTACAAGGTCGCCATTGTGGAGGCCAGTGTCAAAAGAGTATAGCCTTCTATGACAGATTCAAGATGACCACCCGATCGTTCCACTCCAATTCATTTAAATGGCGATAACTTATATCCTCTTAAAAATGGAAGAGATTTATGTTTTTCAAGATACTGAACTCCGTGGCGGAGTGGCTTGCACAGCGCAGTACAAGGTAAGGAGTTCCTGGGGTCGAAAAAATATGAATGTTCTTTGTGAGTGCCCCTTTATCAATTTAATTGTTTCACTCATCCTTAACTTCGCGATTAAATAAAATTAGCAGAAAAGCGACACCAAATAACAATGAAAGTTATCATCTGCCATTAACTGTTCCGCCACAGTAATACGTTACACTTTAAAAATCATGTTTCATGTTGACTTATCTACGCTGCTTTGAAACAGAGTTCGTTTCCTCTTGTTTTGTTGAAGCATTTCCTTGTCGCGTGTCAGAGGCCTACATTTCTTCCAGTCTTCCTGTCGGTGTAACAGTAACCTGGAAAAGGATGCGCCTATTACATACACTGATGCAGCGTTTTATGGAAGGAGCACAGAAGTGTCTAATTTTGCTGCGTGACTCACTCTGTCCTAGCTTAGGAAAATACATGCGCCGTTCGTTCCTCTTATAGTCCTTGGTCTACATGGGGTTACCATGTACCGCAACCAGAGATTCATAAGGGATCAAAGCATTAAGTTTGTGACATTCACACATAAAATGTAAGGTTCTAGACATGCGATTGGATTCAAATATTCATAATGAATTGATTTCATACAGTTATGAAGTACTTTGTGGTGTCTGCTAACAAATAAAAAAAAAGAAACTTGAGTATGTTGGCATAGCCTGAATGCATGAAAATTTGTTACGTGTGTGTGTGAAAGTTTGACTTCATTTGTTTACGCTACAGATGCAAATCATATGCATTCACAAACATTTAAACCTTAAATGATTAAACAATAATATTTTTTTTACTTTCATGGAGAAGGACAACTTTTCGTGGAATGCCCCAGGAATGGTGTCGTTTTGTTTGTGCCTTCCCGATTGCGTAGTGCCTTGTAATCAAGGGGTCCCGGATTCGATACCTGGCAGAGGTACTTGCTTATGATTGTTTCTAGATTGTAGCTGTGAAGAACTATGCGAATACATTAATTTCCCGCCTATTGTCCAGTTGGGAGAAAAGCCGTTGTTACGCAAACGCGCGAAAATCTCTATATATATAAAAATGGATGTATGTGTGTGTGTGTGTGTATATATATATTTGTTTGTTCCGTCATAACTCTCGAACGCCTGGAGCAATTTCGACCAAACTTGGTACACGTATCATTTGCAATATGGAAATAAATACTGCCGGGGTAAGACACCCCTAGGGGTGGGGTGAGAAGGGGTGACATGTAAAAATAATCGAGAACCACCGATATTAAATTCAGCACAGACATCCGTGACTATGCAATCCGCACAGCGATAGTGTTTCTCGGGTTGTCTAACATTCAGGCTGTGTTGCGAATGGAATCCATAGTTTTCGGAGTCGCTAAGCTAATTGGTGACATTCACGATCACATTTAAAATTAGTTACATTTTACACTATAGTTAGAATTCATTATTTCCATGTCTAATACAAGATTGGGATAAATAAATACCCGGACAACGCCGGGCAATCAGCTAGTATCTTATAATTCAACCACCGGGTTGCAAGAGGTTCTCGCAAAATGGATCATTTTAGTTTTGGAAGTAATTTTCGTCAACAAATATTTTGTAAATGGTATCTTGTCCGGAGGAAAGTATTCGATTTAATTAGATCCAGAGTGAACAAGCCTAGACGTAATCGAACTATTACTCTTTATGATTACGCCATAATTTATTTATAAATCTATGGAAAGGTATTTACGAGTAAATTTATTTGAATCGGAGGTATCGATTTTTTTAAAAAAAATAATAGAAAAGAAAGCACTTGCCGGGCCGCGGAATTTTGCCTTGATCGCAATTGTCCGCGTTCGCAGTTGTCATAGATTTCTCACGAAGTCGAGAACTACTGCTTTAATGTCTAATTATGTTTAGCTGTACAGACAGAATTTTTCTCATCGGGGCAAAGTCACAGAAACTTTTATTATTATTATTATTATTATTTTAATAATATGTTTATAGTTTTTTTACTGCTATTATTGTTTTTATTTTTGTTTCTATTGTTATTATTACATTACTATTACTACTATACTTATGTTTTTTTTTTTAATTGCATACATTTCTAATTTTCATGTTCTGTATATCTATATACAATTTGCATAACTGTATACTTAACATTATTTCATATAGGAAAAAAGCTGTTTCTTATAGTTAGATAATCAGTGTAAAATATACTGTAAGCTTAAATGTAACCCTATTTCAAATAATAATAATAATAGTTGCTGTAACTTACGGCCTGTAAGTCACAGGAAACAAATCTTATTGTTATAAACTATCTCTACAAGTTCACCATTCGAATTACATTAACGCCTTCCAGCAATTTCAGGAGGCAAGCGCCTCCCTCCCACCCAAGCGGGTGCCCATGTGTACAGACCAGAAGATGGTAAAAAAAATCGTGGAGCAATACACAATCCAAGGTTGTTTTTCAGGGTAGGGCGTAAGTTGTAGGGATTTCAGTCTAAGTTCCCTATCCATCTGTCCCTATCCTGAGCAAGATCTATATACTCTTTTCTATCTCTACCGATTTCCTTTAGGTCCATCTCATCGTTATCCTTCCATCTTCGTCTTGGCCTTCCTACAGGTCTCTTACCATCAGGTTTCCCAACAAGAATCCTGTAAACTCTTCTTTCCTCTCCCATTCGAGGCACTGTAATAACAGGAAGAAAATCTCGGCTGCCAATCATCCACAAGTTCCAAAAAATAAACCAGACCGCCATGAGTATTGTCACTCCTTTCCACGTGGTAATGTGGCACATGTAGCCGGAAAAGCTGACGCCCATTGCATTCTCCGTTCGGCATGTCATCCTGCTCGAACAAGAGTGACTTGCAGATAAGGGCGCTCCAAACATCACATTTTGCTCACCTCGTATTCATCGCGCGGTCAACATTTGCAGGGAATGGGTGGCATTTGTGCAACGTGAATGCGTTTATGTTTATATTTTGAGCTGTAGTGTGTGCGTTGCTTGTTGTTTTTTCTTGAAAGGGAAGGCGCATCAACACATTTGTCATGTGTGCTTTCTAAGCGTGCTAACGCTCTTGTTGTAAAGTGTTTTCACAGAATGAGGGTGGCACAGTTTGCAATTGGGAACACACTCGTCAGCATATGATGTGTGGTGCCACGCATTACGTTTTGACGAAGACAGTATCGTCGTTGTTTCACGTTTCGGCCCCAAAATCCGGATTTGAAATCATACAATATCCGTTTCGGATGCAACGGATAATCAGGATAGAAGAGAGTTGACTGACGTAGGATTCGTAGAAAATCCGTACAGTCCAGTACGAAAATAGAGAATAAAATATTAAGTGGATTGCCCGTAAAACGGATAAACGGTAACACTGTCCCGATAATGCACAAATTCGGATATCCTAACATTTAGTATAATGCGGATATTATGATAATTCAAAATCTGGATTTGATCATTCCTTCTTTCCATATCCATGGTGAACTTTACCTTAAAATCCTTTCCCTAGTTATTACCAACAATTTATGTTCAGCATATGAGAGAAATAAGAATATATCAATGTGATTGCCCAGTGTTTCTAAAAATCACCATTCATTTAGCCCCTGAAGAAATGTTCCCAGCTATTTCAGATTAACATGAGACACAGAGTGAAAGCGTCATCATCCAAAAACAAGCCCCGTCACTCATGTCCACATTATATGAGAATAATAGAACATTTTCAACGTTTTTCGTCAGAAAGCACTTCTACAAAACAGCCAAGATATCGCATTGTTTATAGAAGCCGATAAAAACCTGAAGAGGCCGACTCGAGAATGAACGCCCACATGTAACGAGCCAACAAAGGAACACTGAGGCAAAAAAAGAAAAACTAGGCAAGTTTTCGCATGAACTTGGTCAGTTCCGTGACTGTGAAAGCCCGACTTTCTCTTCCCGGTGAGGTATCATTACGAGTGTTTTAGGGGCAGATACGCTTCTTCGCAAACAATAAACCATTCCAGACAGGATAATGCTCAGCGCCAGGGTAAGCATTTTTACCCATGGATAACATTAGAGATGGGATCAATCATGAATGCCTTCTGCAAAGGAATAAGATCGAAATAATGCTTTTCTCCGAGCCTCTGTTCTGGTTCAGCGACTCCTTGTTGAGCGCAAGAAATTTCTGCAAAAGCGATCTTCTTTGCCAAAAGTGCAACAAATGATTCCCCATGCCGTACAAGGATATTACTTACCCGAGGCCGGGTTCAGAGGCCCACACATTTTTTTTTATCACTAAAATTCAATTCAACAATTTAGTTTTGAATCACTGCTTCCTTTGTTGTTTATATAGGTGCTACAAAAATGACCATCATTTATAAGAAATGAGAACTAACTGTTGCATCGTCCCACACTGGCTGTGCTGTCTAAGCTCTAAGGCGTCAACGCTTTGGGCTCGGGCCACGTGACTCTCTGCGAAGCGCGACAACTTTTGTCCTGAGATTTCGGCCTATGTATGGGTCCTGTGGCCGCCCATCATCGTGAGAAAATTGGGAGAACTGTTACAAATAAGTAGCGTAACCCGGTCATGGAAATCCTACAACGACTGGGGTTCGTTGTGCTGACCGCACGTCTCTCCGTAACTGGTGGGATTGAAGCCGGCAGTCGGTAGGTTGGTCCTGTTCCTCAAGGGCTGTTGCGCCACGTGTTATTAATTCTAATTATGTATTATTTAAATAAAATGTCGTAACAACAATGTATAAACCACTGTTTTTATGTACATATAAATAAGATGCCGTGGTTGTATATATATATTTAGGATATTATTATTATTATTGATGCATCAAGGGGAAAAAAATGGTTCGAAACTTCGTCCCTTACAGTGAAAGAGGAACATAAATTGAGAGTATTTGAAAATAAGATCCTTAGGAAAATATTTGGGTCTAAAAGGGATGAGGAGACAGGAGAAGGTTACATAATTTAGAAGTACATAATTTGTGTTCATGTCCGGATATTATTAGAATGATTAAATCAAGAAGACTTAGGTGGGGACGCCATGTGTCACGAATGGGAGAGGAAAGAAGAGTTGACAGGATTCTTGTTGGGAAACCTGATGGTAAGAGACCAGTAGGAAGACGAAGACGAGAATGGAGGGATAATGTTGAGATAGACCTAAAGGAAATTGGTAGGGGTGGAAAAGATCTTGCTCAGGATCGGGACAGATGCAAGGCCTGTGTTGCTGCAGCCATGAACAATCAGGTTTAAGAAAGTTAGAGTTAGTTCAAACGGAAAAATAATATTAAAGAAAGTTGTTTGCCATTGCACCATCTTTAATAATAACCCATGGCTCTACAGCCCTGGAAGAACCTTGATCTGTCTCCCGACTGCCAGTCTTCCTCCCACAATCCTACCTAAAGGTGTGGAGATCTTCAACCAGTAATGGGGTGACGTGGGGTCAGTACGTCGAACCCTCAGCCTTTATACGAGATTTCAGAGCGCCTTAGACCGCACGGCCACGGAACAGGACTAACTAACATTATCCGGTGACACTTTGAGATTGAAATTTGTCCTTCCAGACCGAGAGAGATGTTTACAAACTAAGGCAAGACCGATAATGTGAATGAAATTTACACTCGAGACGAAACCGAAACTTTAGTGTCCTCTTCATGACTTGCCTATTTTTTGCTACCACGGCAGTTATTAAATTGATTTTATTCCCACAGTCGTCACCTGTAGCCGCGGAAAGGCTTTGGTTGTTACACATATTGGACATTTTCTGTGCAATGTTAGCGTGTTGGAGCGAATTTTGCACCTCAGAGCCTGAACGGAATGGCCTAATTGATCTTCCCGTTGTAGTTCCATAGAGTGTAACGGATTCAAATTGGTCAGGGGGTCATCCAGAACAGCGGCACGATGCGAAGGAAGGTTTTCAACATAAAATACCGTAATCAGCACCAAATGATAATGGAGATATTATGAACCGTGTTCATTGCCGTAATAAGCATTACATCTGGTAATGGATTTTTTTTCTTGTTTTGCAAGTGGCCGGAATGCTATTTGTTGCTCAGAGGTTTCTTTCATTGTAATTACCCTTTTCGCAAGTTGTTAAAGAGGAATCAACGACTGAAACAGCAAATTGTCATTTGTTTACCGACCTCCGAGGCGTAGTTGTTAGAACGACGGAAGAGGTCCTGGGCTCGAATCCCGGCCTGGACATGTGTGTTCTTTGTGAGTTTCCCTTCATCAATTTCATCATGTTATCACTCATCCTCATCTTCGCGATTAGCCAAAAGTGGCAGAGAAGCGAATTAAGATAAATTAAATGAATCAATCCACTTTAAACTGGGGTATAAGGGGTGACCTCAGTTCCCCGCAGTACTCCTTCTTGCAGACCAATATCAATATATTTATTCATCATTAAGCATTACAATAATAAATAGATGTCGTCATTGGTACAAATATAAAACATAATACAAGAATAGTATAAACATACAAATATAAGACATAATACAAGAATAGCATATATATCTAAATATAAAACTCAATTCAAGAATAGAATAAACCTGCCTACATAAATAATAAATACATAGGGTGTGTATGAAGAGGATAGTATTGCATATATTAAAAGTTCTAGAAATTTAAATCTTCTTTTGAGTGCAAAATAAATTCATCTATTGAGTAGAAAACCTCTTCTCTTAGCCAGTGTTGCAGAACCTTTCTAAATTTTTTAAAAGGTGCACGGGTGTTAACCCAATTCGTGAACTGACTTTGTAGGTGAATACCTTGAAATATAAAACTCTGGTACCTGAATGAACCTTATACATTGAAACGTATATTGTGTGATGTATAAAGAACAAAGTAAATCCCCAACGTTTTTCCTTCTGAAAGTATTTTTAATTTCAATATTAATAAACCAAAAAAACCTGTCACGGATATTACGAATGATCTACAAATTCAAGTTCACTCCCAAATAAAATCAAAAGTCAAGCAATACTCGTTCGATCCGTAGGATTTGGTATCTTTTAAAGGTGTTAAACTAAAAAGAAACTCTAGTTAAGAATTTTTTTCATCATTAATTTGCTGTACATTCATATGGGTCTCCCCGATGACGTAGTAAAGTCGTCGCCTTGTAATGAAGGGGGTCCCTGGTTTGATATCCAGTGAAGGCACATAGTAGCACGGATGCCACATTAAACTATAGATCCTGTTCCGGTTAGCCTTTCTGTGCATAAAATGGACTTAAACTCAAGTTATATATTTTTATTTCCAGCAGCATCACAACTTATGACGTGAGTGTAGTGAAATCTTATTGTTTGAATAATACAGTTGCAAAATAGAAGTCGGGTGAAGTAATGTTTAAGAAAGCATTAACTCCCGAGATAAGAACTCCTTTATGTCGTGGTTATGCAAGGAAGTACTTAAGAGAACCTGTTTGAGGAATTATATGAAGCCTCCGATGGCTGTTCTATACACTGGATGAGTATTCCGGAATGCGGACATCCTTTTTCTGCATGCGCTATCAAGGAATAGCATCCGCTCCATTGAAAAGGTTGACATGGGATCAAACAATACTCATTGTTAATCATTCGTCATGTGTTAAGCGTATACACACTTTTTTCTTTCTACTTTCCCATCGGCTAACAGTTCTGCAATCTCTTCTTGTAGTACACAACGGTCCGCTGTCGGTCTTTTTACTTGTGTAACTGGAGCGACGCTTCCATTTCGGCCAGTATCCTTTTAGGAGATTTGCAATCTTTCAAATCCACCCAACGGGCCTCCCCGATGGCGTAGTGGTAATGCCGTTGTCGTGTAATCAAGGTGTCCCGAGTTCGATACCAGGTCGAGGCACATGCTGATTCGGTTCCCAGTTTAAACTGTAGGTCCAGTCATTGGCGGATTTAGCGGGAGGGGCACTCCAAAAGGTTAAAAATTATTGATAGCACTATATTATCAACAAACAAAAACTGTGCGAGATATCCTTTCTCGGACATTAAAGGAATGGAGCGAAGTTTAGCATAAATCAATTAATTGGAACTAGATTTTCTGGACACTTAAGAAGTTGACACTGGAAATCGAATCCAGGACTTGTTGATGACAAGACGTAACACTAGTAGAATTTTACGTAATAAACGTGAGGCTGACTTGTTATCTGTTGATTCTGCATAATAGTAGTAAGTACATGAGTAGTGCAGAAAACGAAAATAGTGTTGTAGAAAATGCTGCTCTTTTTGTTTACGTTTGTAAGCTCACAGCATCTGGAGAAATTTTGTTGCATAATTGTGTAGTAAGTCTGATAGAACGTGAACAATTCCGTATTGTTTATTAAGATTATGTTGTTTATGAACTTTTTCTGTTCTTTTTAGATCGTGGATATGTGCTATGGTGAAATAATGTACTACCTCTGTTACCTTAGCCTGAAGGCTAGACGCAATCGATGTCCCTTGTAATTTTACATTATTCTTTGAATTTTCACACGTTTTTGTGCGTGTAGAATTAAATTTGCTTTTAAAAAAATTGGTGAAAGTGAATATTCATAATAATTAATGGACCTATATATTTAATTGAAAAACACAAGGTTCAAAAGCAAAAATCATAAGGTCTGTAAAAAATTAATTTTTGAACTGGAAAAACTGGATATGTCAGGGAATTTCATAAAAAGAAATCGTAGCAACCCTGACGAAATCGAGGCTTCTTTTATCTCGGTGTCTAGGAAAGAAAACAATAGTGAAACTGTGGCTGTTGCTCTGAAAACAATATTTTGGTGTATGATAGATGGTTGCCAACACCTACAAATCCTTCCGACTTCTTTTTTGCGCCCTTTCTACGTAGAGTCATTCACCTCTCGCGTCTGTTGTTTTCACCTGCATTGTCACGAAGTAAATTAATGTATTCAGTATTCCTGAAAGTATTGTTCTGCCACGTAATTTACAACTCTCATTGTGATTTGATTTCATAACAGTCCGCCAAGTCCGACCGGTGATTCACTTTCCTTGCGCGCTGGAAACAGTGGTCCAACACCAAAAGCCATTTTATGCGGCACTTCTTTCACTGCATGGAGAAAGCAAGCGGGCTGGAGAAAACAGCTGAGAGCTTTGATTCCAGCTCACACGGTTCCTTCGGAAGTTCATATTCCTCCTCTTAAGAATGTTGACAGGGAATCATGCTAACGCATTGACAGTTATTACAATCTAACTTTTATCAACATCCGAAGTTAACATATGTTTCACGGACTGTTAAGTACAATTACGCTCTATAGGACCTTCCAGATGGCGCAGTGGTAGCGTCGTAGCCTTGTAATCAAGGGGTTCCGGGTTCGATTCACATGGTGGTTCGGATCCCACTTTAAACTGTAGGTCCAGTCCCAATTAGCCGTTCTGTGCATAAAGTGGACTTAAAACACTAAATCAATCAATTACGCTCTAAAAAAGTTGATTGGAGAAATGTCAGTGAAAAGAATTACCTTTTCCGTCTTTAACGTATTGCTTATTACGCCTACCTTCGTTGTGCAGTGGTTAGCACATCGTGCTATAACTCCAAGGGTCCCAGGAGGAATTTAGTGGTTCATCCCACTTGAAACGTTGGGTCTAGTCCCGATTAGACTTTCAGTGCACAAAGTGGACTTCAAAGATATACTCAAAGTCAGTTTGATGTATAATTAATTAGTTTTAGGGGAAGGTTGTGCAGTACCGACCACCATAAGTTTATTTTTGCCATAAATGCGTATAATGTGAACTATACACAAAATTTTAAACAGTGTTGAGCTTTTCTAGCTGATAGGTTTATGTTTAATTATGTACAGATTATGATATCTCATAAAGTTATTAATAAGACCTCATTATGAACTAAAATGGAAATATTACAATTTTCCAGGGTATCCTCGTGTAGTACTCACTTCCAGAGGTGCCCCTCAAAAAGGTACAACATTCGCTCCGCCCCCTCCTTTATGCCGAATTATTTACTCAAATTATTTTGGCCAGACAAAATTTGCGGAACAATATAATACAGACATCTATAAGCAATATATGTTTACCTTAGGCACTTTAGGCTCACTTTCATGTTTGCTAACATAAAACGTACAAGACTGCTCAGAGTCGCTGAACCTTATTCTTAACAGTTTTTTTGACTAACTTTGTATTAATGCGATTAGCACGTCGCCCCTCTTCTAAACCGATTCTAAAGGCATAAGAGGTGGCAGTGGTGGGTTCCAAAACTAGGAGGGCAAGCACAATTTACTTTCCCTTGGTGGATAAAGTTTAGCGTAGTGCGGGAGCAAAAGTGGGGAGGCAACTGCCCCCCCCCCCCCCCGCCTCGACCCCCTAATCGCCGCTACTGAGAGGTAGTGTTTCATTTCAACCCCATTGCCGCGATCATCCACAGGTAGGTAGAGAAACTGTACATAATAACCATAACTAAAAATCAATAACCAGTCAATCAAACGAAACGATCCCCCCCATTTTCGTGTGAAGATATATAGAATTGGTATACAATTTTGTCGCCCCCCTCCCCCCTGTGGGCACCCCTGCTCACTTCTTTATCAGATTGCACAGGATAAATAATTAACGTAGTAATCAGATGTTTATTCAAGCAAAGGAGAGATACAAAACATTTAGACGTTGATAATTTGTATGTGGCCATGCAAAAAGCAATGAAATTACAATATGTTAGAGTCCCGAAACAAAGTTTGTCCTGGTTTGCGCATTTGGCATCTCCCCCTACCCAATATTCAGTTCATCTTCTCACGTTATTATTTAAACACTGAAGGATGCAAAATGACCATCCGTGCTGACGCATCCAAAAAATTTAAATCAAAAAAATAAATATTTATTTTACATGTGAAGTTCATGTTCCAAAACTCGTTTGTCAGATGCCAAGTGTGAGTATTTGGCTCAAATACGGTGGTCTTCTTCCAAACATGTTCATGTACAGTCACGGACAGTTCTGGGTTGTGACGATCCCATTAAGATGAATTGATTGGCTTTATTTATTGATTGATTTATTTGCTTTATTTTACTTCGCTTCTTGTGCCACTTTTGGCTAATTTGCGAAGATGGGAATGAGTGATGATACGATGAAATTGATGAATGGACACTCACAAACATCCATGCCCAGGCTAGGTTTCGATCCCGGGACCCCTTTCGTCGTAGGCGTACCGCGCCACGGGGGCCGGTGATCCTAGTAAGAGTCAATGGGATTGTTACAACCCGGAACTGTCCGTGACTGAACAAGAATTGTCCTAATGATTTGGTCTAGAAAACGTGGGAAAATCGGGGAATTCTGTTTTTACAATAAACGCCCTATTTGCTGCATCCTGAACTTTCTGAACCACTAGTTTTAACTTATTGTCGCAGCGTTCAAGCACAAGACGCAGATGCGACAAAGACAAACTTTTGTTCACGCTAAACGTAGTGACAGTTATGCAGGAGCAAGCATGATGTACTGTTCTCAAGCCGTTCGTTCATGTCACTTAAAGGCGCTCCAACGAGAAATAATTAGGAGCAATTCCATTGTTACTGTGACCTGGTTTTAGCATCCACCTTAAGTGGCTAGGATTTCATATCTTGTCATCGGTGTCTCAAGCGTTTCATGATGCTGGTGCCGCTTCAGTGAGCAGTGTATTCAGAAAGCGAGCAGCGTTCAGGATGTACGCCAGGGTTTCACAGTTCAAATCCCGGCATGGGTGTTCTTTCTGAGTGTCCCTTTGTCAATTTCATCATATCACTCATTCTCATCTTCGCGATTAGCCAAAAGTGACAGAAAAGCGAAGTAAAACAAAACCAAATAGTATATCCATTTATCTAGACGCATCTTCCCCGTGTAATATTTTGAATGTTCTGTTCCTCGTCGAAGATATATAGCTATATATCCAGTGCTTTTTTTTCTTGGAAGAAAGGTTCAGGTAGTCTTCAGTTTGGTTTATTGTTGTTACTCTGTTCATTATATCCGCCCCCCGTAGCGGAGTGGTTACCACATGGCGCTCCGACACCAGGGGCCCCGGGTTCGAATCCTGGCCTGGCCATCATATCATCACTAATCTCCATCTTCGCAAATTAGCCAAAAGTGGCACAAGAAGCGAAGTAAAATAAAGCAAATCAATCAATCTGTTCATTAGAAGAACGACTCAAAATATTGTGCTGTGTGTTCGTAAATTATCGTGTATCTATGTAGTTACATACACAGTTCTTTTCATAACAATATAATATGGTAAATTTTATTCTCGCCTAGAAAATTGTCCCAGTACGGCGTACCGTTGCGTACCGTCAGAAAAGAAGCACTGTATATGTCTACACATTGCCCTTGAAGTCTCCGTGCTTTTCCAATTAAAATCGTTTAATACAGTAACTTCTCTTTAATTTTGATGTACAAAAAATTGTATTATATTCTGATGTGCGATGTTCGTGTGACCACTGCGATTCGTCTTTTTAATCTAATCACCCTCAGCGTCACGATTAGCCGAGAGAGGAGGAAAAAGCGACACTATAAGAGAAATACAAATACATCTACTAGTACGAATGTTGGAATCTCAATCTCAAATCCACTGGACTGTGTTCGTGTAAAGTTTTCCGTTTTGAAGCGTGGACAACCCCTCCCTTACCCTGAACAAATAAAGAAGAAATTGCTTACAAGCCTTCTACCTGTTGTTTCTATATTCAGTTTTTCTTTTCATACATCGCGTATCTTTCTTTCCAATTTTTGTCCGTCTTAGTTTATCTTATCTAGTGATTGATTCGACTCTTCCTGATCATTTCTTTGCGTGCATTTTCTTCTCGTTTTTGTTCTATTTTTTCATGTCCATCTGTCTCAATTCTACATTTCTATTACTTTCTCTCTCCCCACTCTGTCTCACTTGTATATTTATCTTCCTTTGTTTTCCTCTGTCTCACTTCTATAAATCTTTTCCTTTGCTTCTACCTGTCTCACTTCTATGTTTCTTTTCCCTCTATCTCTTGCACATCTACGTATACTTCTCTTCCTTTTTACATCTCTTTGTAGTACATCTATATCTTAATCCCCCTCTCTCTTCTCTGTCTCACTTCTATATTTCTTCCCCTCCCCCTCTCTCTCTTTCACTTCTGTATTTCTCTTTATCTATGTATATTTCTGTTCCTTTTGTGTCTTCCATATATTTATTTCCCATTCTCTCCCTGTCTGCTGTCTGTCTTCTGTATTTCAATTCCTTTCTCTCACTTCTATATTTCACGTCTTTCCTCTCTGTCTTGTGTTTATCTTTCTCTGTCGCTCTTTTATTTCATCTTCACACTTCTTTCTCTATCTGGCTTCATTCTTTCCATTTCCTTTCCGACATTATCGTTTCTTTTGTGCTCCCTTCTTATGACCTCACTATTCCACCTAACGGACACCGCTTTTAGATTGACCCCCCAGGACAATTTTCTGGTGGCGCCCATGGTTTGGAATTAGCTTGTTCACATGCGCTGACGATTTAGTTTTCAGGCCAAAGTACACAGTAAATTTTCACCGAAGATGTTGACAGGCAACACTGCCGAGCGTCGAGAGTAGGGCGCTGAGAACTGGGTCTGTTACAGTGCACTGGTTCTCAAGGAACCATGGGAAGCGGCTCCGCAACGCCAGCCAAGCGTCGGCTCCACAGACACGGTCCTTACACGGAGTCGTGATCTCGGCGTGGATTTGGGAACGTGACTTCTCCCACCTCCACCGAACATCATCGGGCTTCCAGACACTCACCTTTCCGACCTAGTTGCCGCGACTTCCGTCATCACCTCCAGAGTCTGATCTGCAACGAGGTTTTAGAGGGGTTAGCATCCCCTAATGACCCTACCCCAAGTAAGCGTGGGGATATGGAATGAAACACGGGCAAAGCTAAAAGCCTTTTGCAGCAATCCATTTTTTATATTAATACACTTCTGGCCGCCTTGTGCTTTGGCATTTTTAAATATATGAACACGATAGCTCCATGCGTAAGTTCCTACCTTCTTTCACACGCACAACAAAGCAGATGAGTACTGGTTGACTCCTAGAGGCTTTCAGGTGGAGAAAAGGAAGGGGCGAGTTGGCGTCATTTTGTCCAAGTATGAATCACCAACAGGTTGACAAGTTTTCTTACCCTGATTCAAGGCTTTGGTATTTCCAAAAATCTGACATCCCTTGAGACCCTCAAATCTGGCTGATACCAGATTTCAGTCAGTTCAGGGTAAACAATGACATACCTTCCAATGTAGGGAAAGCCAAAGACGCATAAAAAAACTGAAGTTATAAAAAATGGCAGAATAGGCATGTTTAGGCACGATTAAGCAAAATAGCCACTAGCCCTCAAAATAGGCATTTATAGGCACTACAAACACCATGAAACGAACTTTATACATTACAGCCTATGTTTTCCTACAAAGGAATAAAAAAGGCAAATAGGCAAAAATCAGCACCCTACAGATGACAACTTCCATGCTTCATAACCATGCTTTAAAGAAGAGTGACATCCACATAAGCTTCAGTCCAAGGATAAACTTACTATTCAATTTAAGAAAGTAAACATTCAGAAATACAAAAAATGGAATACATAACACATTCAATAATAAACCAGAGACATATCATGAAAATGTGCAAGTTACACACAAAATGCAGGAAAAATCAATTTTCCTTTCACAAAATTTATACATGAAATATTTCATTGGAAGTGTCGTATTCTGGTTAACATTACACGCCAGACTTAAAATATTAATCATCAACCTTTTGCCAGTCGTTCGATTTGCCTGTCTGTTATCTATTCTCCGCCATGGCCGTTTTATAATGTATGCAGATGTAATACTTTCGTTTTTTCCGCATTTGTGATTGTTTTGTGTTCGAGAGTTCGGAATCTGAACATACATATATACTATTTCAAAATATGGGCCTGAGAATTTATTACAGAATCACGTTGGGAATTTACGGGGAATGCCCAGAATTCTAAATATTCACATTTGCAAAACAATATTGTTATGTTCGCAAATGTAAAATTGTCAAAAGACGTAATTATTATTTTTCTGCTTAATTGTACCTTTTCAATTCGTTTATACTTGTGAAACTGACAATATGTCCACAGTTTATTATTAAGAGATACACGATAATCGTTAAGTATTTGTATAATATTAGAGGATGTACGCGATCTAACTTTACAAACAAGCGAACATACTCACCTGTTTGTACACTCCTGTGCAGATAAAGTGGCACATACTACAACTGTCCAACCTTGCAAAATGTGCTACTTTATGTGATCAGGAGTTTACTAATTTGTTTCGCTTCTTTGCGTACTACTGACATTTTCAGCCAGGAGCATTGAGCAACCCCATCTCAATATGCGAGTGCACAAAACGTGATAGCATTTTGCGTATTTAATTTTGGACTTGTTAAGACTCTTAGGGGTCCGTCTATATATGTCCTTGGTATAGCAACAGTGCCTTATCGTCCTCATATACAGTCACCGACAGTTCTGGGTTGTAACAGTCGCATTGAAAGTCAATGGATTTGTTACAACCCAGAAGTGTCCGGGACTGTACAACAAAGCTACAAAAAATACCCGGACTTATTTAGATCAACAGGTTATTTCAGAGTGCATGGAGGTGATTTTCTGCGACCTTAATTCCGAGTCGCCATGCTTCTGTTTCCGATGTGTCCGGAAAGAGCCCGCACAGAGCATGTCAAACAAGAGTCGTGACCAACTGCCCTGCTTTTTATATGGTGCGGCGCCCGGTTTCAGAAATCTAGTTTAAAGCGAAGAACACGCTCAACAGGCGTATCCAAAACATTGCATCTGCTTTCTGTGTCTTCTATATATGAACCGAGTGGTGCAAAGAAACTTTTGTTCTTGAAAGAGTTGAGTTAACTAAGTTAACCCAAGGCTGCCCTTGTTCCGTACAATTCCTTTAACGTCGCGTGACTCATCTGTTTTTTTATTTTTTCAAGCTTCCCCTCCACGTCCAGCCACAATTTCTCCTGAATATCAATGGCGCTTAATGTGGTACCAAAGTTGTGGTAGGTTCAAGGATGGACTCTTAAAGGTCCAAGTTTCAAATGTGAAAATTTTTATAAAAAATTAAGAATAAACTACATGGTTCCCTACGGTGTTCACAATATTTCTGTACTACTTTTGTTTATAAAAACATACATGTAATCTAAATAGGAGGCAAAATGCACTAGGTGGGCCTATCAAGCGTCATCTTGGAATGCATGTAATTCCAGACGCTCATTCCAGTGAGAGTGTAGAATTGGTAATGATGGTAATTTTTGTATTTATTATAATAAATAACAACTGCACCTCTCTAAACAAAAAAGCATTAATAAAAAAATATTACATTTTTGTGACTTTTAGTGAATGGTAAAATATGTGTGTGACACTCATGCATTAATTGGTTATTGGAAAGAAAATTCGGGGAAGAAGAAGATAACAAATGATTGAGAACGTCAAAACAAAAGGAGGCCTCCTCAATGGCGCAGTGGTAGCGTCGTTGCCTTGTAATCAAGGGGTTCCGGGTTCCGGGTTCGATACCCGGTGGAGGCACAAGTGATTCGGATTCCACTTTAAACTGTAGGTCCAGTCCCGATTAGCCTTACTGTGCATAAAGTGGACTTAGAACACAAAATCAAATCAGTCAAAATAAAAGTCATACGATGCTTCAAAGCGAGAGGCTCAAGATCGAACAGCATGGAGGTAGCAAAAAGAGTGAATGAATGAATATTTCTTATTAATAGGGAGCGGAAGTTGATGACCTAAAAAATATAGGTATATGACCTATAGAATGTCCTAAAAAATGGAAAAAAAATTACGTAAAAAATGCAAAAAATTACCATTAAATTTGTTAGTTTCAGGTTAAAAATTGAAATGAAAAGGAAATTAAACAAAATGCAATCTTGAAAAGGCACCAAATGATACCACATACAAATTCAATTAAAATATGCAAGCAGGATTTCAAATTGAAACAACCGAATAATTTTTCAAAAAATTTAATGAAAAAGTCGTTTCCCCCGAGACAACAAAGACTGTCACCAGTTCAGCATTTCATTTGCTCGTAAATTGCAATCCTGGGAGATATATATAGGCCTATGGTCACCTTGCTGAAAAGACTAGAATATTACCAAAATGAGAGAAGTGATGAAATATGACTAGACAATACACCGAATATTGCGAAAAATAACGGGAAAATACCGAAAATCTGGAAAAATTACATAAAACCTGAAAATTGGCCAAAAAAAAAAAAAGTACTTTAAAATTACTTTTTTTGTGTTCTAGACGAAGTGTAAAATTGTATATATTTAATGGGCATCGTGTCCGAGATGTCCGAAAAAAGATGACATTTCATCAACTTCCGCTCCCTACTTATTAATGATGGTAATTTTTGTAATTATTATCTCGCACTATGGCTGTGCGGTGTAGGGCGCCATGCTTTGGGCTCCGGCTACGGGACGAGCGCAGGTTCGAGCCTCTTGGCGGAAACGTAACAACTTCCTCCTGAGATTTCGGCCTGTGTATGGGACGGGTGGCCACCCACCATCGTGAGGAAATTCGGGAGCTACGAAGGAGTAGCGTAACCCGGTCATGGAAACCTACAACAATGACTGGGGGTCCGTCGTGCTGACCACACGTCACCCCGTAACTAGTTGGATGATCTCCCACCTCGGGTGAGTGAGTACAGTGGAGTCACAGAACTAACCGGCGTGCAATCACAGCTCAGAACAGTTATTTTGACAACAATCCTGTTTCCCTACTGGCTGCTTTGGAGAGGGGATTTTTTAACGTTGGCGGATCTTGCCCAAGCAGTAGACCTAATTGGTTGTTTGACCGCGAGATCCTTCGCAGGTAAACGCGGCAACAGAGGGTCACCGCCTCTCCACGTCGATGGTACTGTAGAATCAGGTGGGAGTGAGGTCGGTAGGTAGGACCGGCCCCTCAATTGGCTGTTGTGCCACGTGTTATTGTTATACTATAATGTTTGTAATTATTATAATTAATAAATATCTGCACATATATAACCAACAAAGGAAGCAGTGTTTAAATAACAAATTGTTTTCTTCAATTTTAATGATTAAAAAAAAGTGTGTGTCTGTGAGGTCTCCCCTCTCAGGTAAGTTTCTCGTACGGCACGGGTAAGCTAGGGTTGATTCTAATGGGTTCTGTTGGGTTTCGTAACAGGGCCGGAACTTTTTTTTCCTCGCACAATTTAAATTCGGTCCAAGTTCCGTATCGTTTCGTTTCAATATCGAACATGGACCGTATTCAAATTGAAAGGGGCCGAATTGATTGATTGAGTTGGTGTTTTAAGTCCACTTTATGCACAGTAAGACTAATCGAGACTGGACCTACAGTTTAAAGTGGGATCCGAACTACTATGTACTGCCATCGGATATCAAACCCGGGACACCTCGATCACAAGGCGACGACGGTACCACTGCGCGCCATCGGGGAGTCCCCGAAAGGAACCGAATTGAAATACTTTCAAGAGAGAAAGGTTCTTTACGGTCCAGAACCCAATTACGCTTTCTGATTTTCCCTCCCGGACCGGAATTGAATCGATTTACAGTTCCTGCACCTTTAACAACCCCGATTGAAACGATCTTCCTGAAGCATTTTGTTGTATTTCAGTGTCATGTATTGGAAACAGGTTTTTTTTTGGGGGGGGGGGAGTCATCCCTTGCAAGACTCTGGTAAACTCAAAAATCACGCTATTAAAAACATGCTCTACTATTTTTTGCTTAAATTTATCCCTCCAGATGCTTGTTTTGGCAATCTCTTCTTACAGTAGCTCGAATAAATTCTCCCTCATTAAATTGTAGTTGATCTGTGACGATTGCACCGTAACTGTGTGAGCCATCCTTGTGCGCAGGCATGGCTGGGTTTCACGGGCTCTGTCTCTGTGAACGGATGACTCTCTCGTCAAAGCGGCTTGTCTTTTTCGGTGCAGAAACGTGTGAAGTGCCGCTTTTCTCGGCAGTGTTTTTTTTTCTTTTTACGGCGTGGTTGACGTGAAAGCGTAACTTATTGTGGGCGATTGCGTTTTCGATTCCGGTGAGAATTTTGCCGAGTCGCCTGTTCTTGTACGTTTTCTCACAAAACTAGTTAACACTTTGATCACTTTTTCTCAACTTAAAGGGAGGCTAATGGGCCTGGACCTACAGTTTAAAGTGGGATCCCAACCACCACGTCCCTCAAACGGGCATCGAACCCGGGACACTTTAATTACAAGGCGAGGACGTTACCATTGGGGAGGCCCTGTTCTTTGTAAGTGTCCATTCATCACTCATCTTCATTGTCGCGATTAGCCAAGATCGGAAGAAGAGCGACGCTAAATAGCCAAATTCAAATTAAATATGTCACAATTTTACTTCCTACCTTGTGTATTTATATTGTACGTCGATTTTCTGCCACTTGGTGATCGGGGTGTAAGAGGTGCTCCTTCCACGTAGTGCAGCCAATAGTCAACCCCACTTGCACGTAGTACACCCTGGACTGCAGACTAACGAGGTTCTGGCAACTGACCCCAAGACCAGTATAATTCTGTGTCGTCCTGTGTTTTGTCCTTATTTGTGCTGAGCGCCCTTTTTAGCCTCAGTTTTTAACCAAGATAAGGAAATTTTAGTTTTCAGACACGCTTTTATTTTTGTTATGATAAGGGGCTGGACCCTGTATAGTGTGACGGGTGCAAAATAGCCTAAGTGCTGACGCCCCCAAAAGTTTTAATTCAAATTCAAACTTCCGGGTGATCGCGACGATCATTGGATGAAACCCGTGACAGGACACTCAACGAAGAACATCCATGCCTAGACCAGGACTCGAATCCGGGAACTTCGGGGTCGAAAGTAGACCACCGAGGCGGCTCCAACCGGGGGTAGATAACTAAATAATTCAGGCGCCAGCGTCCCTCCCCTTTTTTTGCCCAATACAGTCTAAGAAAGCCGTGAATCCAACGAACATAAAGCTACACGTTCTGAAATACGATCTTACTACATTTAATTTATTAATTAATACAAGATTGGATTAAAAATAATTGATTACTGTGTCGGAGTGACCTTCCTGGAGAAAAAACTGCCCGTAACAACATGAATAAGTATATACTATACATTCTAATATATGATCGACTCTACCATATCGCCCCGGATTTTCAAATCTGCTAGCAAAAGTGCAAGAATGTATAACGGCATGTTTATTATTCTGAATTAATTACACACGTGATACAAAAAACACATAAACATTAAAAAAATACTTGCTGTACTCGTTATTTTACAAAAAGTCAATGGAAATTTTTGGCATTGCAGTAACTATTCTACTGATAGTTAAGCAACAGAGTTAAGCAACAGTTTTCTTATATTTTCTGTGCAACGAATTATGAAACTAAACACTGTTTATATACAAAACAGTAAATTTGCCTTTAGTATTATAAGGGTGTGAAACTTGGTCCCTTACATTGAAAGAGGAACATAAATTTAGAGTATTTGAAAATAAGATCCTTAGGAAAATATTTGGACCTAAAAGAGATGAGGAGACAGGTGAGTGGAGAAGGTTACATAATTTAGAAGTACATAATTTGTATTCATGTCCAGTTATTATTAGAATGATTAAATCAAGAATACTTAGGTGGGCAGGCCATGTGGCACGACTGGGAGAGGAAAATGAGTTTACAGGATTCTTGTTGGGAAACCTGATGGTAAGAGACCTGTAGGAAGGCCAAGACGAAGATGGAGGGACAACGTTGAGATGGACCTAGAGGAAATCGGTAGGGATGGAAAAGAGTATATAGATCTTGCGCAAGATAGGGACAGATGGATGGCCTGTATTGCTGCAGCCATGAACCTTCGGGTTTGAGAAGGCTAGAGAGTTGGTTAGTTAACACTGTTTATCAAATATAACTACCATTAAGATACTTTCCCAGATTGTAGCTACAAGTGAACAATTAGGCCTCCTCGATGGCGCAGTGGTAGCGTCGTTGCCTTGTAATAAAGTGGTCCTGGGTTCGATACCTGGTGGACGCACATAGTGGTTCGGATCCCACTTTAAACTGTAGGTCCAGTCCCGATTTGCCTTACTGTGCATAAAGTGGACTTAAAACACCAACTCAAACGAAACCAAACAAGTGAACAATGTTATGTCACGGGTGGGACAGATAAAACCCTGTCTCTTTAACTAATAAGAAATTTATTTTAATTTCTGTGTATTTTCAAATTATGCAAAATGAATTCTTTTAAGATAGAGAGAGAAGGTAATTGACCTTCGAATATTCTAGTGGAGCTGAGGGGGAAATGTAGTAGTTAAAGAAATTATTGTTTTTTGGTGCCACGGGTGGGACACAATACACAGTGTTGGAACATAGCAGGCAATATCTTTGCTGTTACTCTTGATTTTCGCAGAACGAATGTGGAAGTGCATCGGTATTACATTTTTCTCATTCTTTTCTTCCTTTGCAAAGTGCTATGCATGGTTTTACAGTCTGATTGTGCTCAGACGAATACCTTCCTGAGCCACTGTGTGTTTGTGTGTATATATAACTGAATTTAAAAATTCAAGCGCCCTGTTAACTGTATTTTTGTACCCCTGGCTCCAACCATTGTCCGGCTGGATTTTTACATGCCCCAGCGGACACGTTAAATGTCTCGCATGGGATTCACACACGCTACATTCACGCGAGCTTCCCCTACACATATGGGCGCGGCGATAGCTGATGTTGGCATACACATTCATGTCTTCTAAATCACAACGATGAAAGTTTGTGCACGTGACACCCATGATACGCGATATGCACTTTTTTTCATCCATAAAGGAAGTAGGCCGAAAGGTTTGACTTCACCGACATGTCAACGTATTTGCACGACAGTTTCTTGTTTTACATTGAGGTGACCTTTTTTCCTTTCTCAGCGAATTGTGTCACTGGTGCTGTGTAACTCTAATGGCCCAGGCTGCAGAACAGAATAGCTTTTTTCACATGCTTGTGGGAAATTTCTCAAGTACGATTTGAGTTTTTTCTCGCACTTACCTCGCCGTTCACAAGAGCCTTTTTATTTGCGACGATTAAGGGTATGGTCACATTGAATCCGGTTTCGACCGAACCTGTACGCAGGAGGGTAGCTGATGGGGCTGCAGCCTCCTTCGGAACTTGAAACCCCCACTTAAATTAATGAGCCCCCAGATTACCATTTTTGCCTTTGAACAACTAAGGTAAAGACATTTTAATTGCGAAATATTTAATTGTGTATCCCGCTCACCCGTGGAACGCAGCTTTGTAATATCCAAGTAAAAATCCTACTCACGCTGCCGTCACATTGGTACCGAGCCACTCTGGAGTGTACTGTCGTTTTTCATCGACCCCTGAATGGAACCAAATCATTTTGTTTTCCTTTACCGAGTGAATCCCTAGGAAAAGAAAATTATATTTATCTCTGCCAGAGATGTTTTTATCCTCCTCAATGAGTATTGGATTGAAAGCATATACAGAGCCCCCCGTGAGGTTGCGCCAATGAGCATATAGTATACAATTTAAGTATGTAACAAACAAGCAAGCAAATTCATTCCTGCCCATTAATGGACCATTCATCAAAGATTCCCCTGCCGAAAAATATGCAGCCTTGTGGATTAAAGAAATACATCATTCTGCAACTGACCGACCTTACCGAACCGAGACAACAGCAGACTGTTTTCCACTGAAGTTCACATGGCATTGTGTTGACACTGGCTTATCCAGAAGTTAAAGTTGGGAGGGGCGAATTTCGGTCGAGTGCCTCACCTCATCGAGAATCAATTCTAACCTACACTTGACTTGCATTGTACATCGTACTGTAAACAGGAACCAAGCAGACTTCCATGTTCTAAAGATTAGCGTATTGTTTTGCAAAAAAAATAGGGTTATCATCATTCGTTGTTGTTGTTGTTGTTGTCATAATTCTCAACGGTCAGATGGTTAACTTATTTGGTTTATTTTACTTCGACTTTCTGCCACTTTTGCCTAATCGCGAAGATGAGGATGAGATGATATGATGAAATTGATGAAAGAACTGAACACTCCCAAAGAACACACGCGCCCAGGCCGGGATTTGAACCCGGGACTCATTGAGTCATAGCGCGCTGTGCTCACCATTCTCCCACGGAGGCCGGCTCAACGGTTAGATGTGACGATTAAAGTGAATACACAAACAAAACAAACACGTATTCTCTCAAATAGCATCGGGTTCGATCCGTTTCTGAGGTACATTGCAGAGTGGTTCGGATCCAACTTTACACTGTAGGTCCAGTTCCGATTAGCTTATATGAGCATAAAATAGGCTTAATTAAATCAAGCTTTAAAATTATTGTCGAGATTTTTAAACTTAGTGGTAAAAGACAGGAACATTTGAGTCTTCTAAAATATTAGGTATAGTAAATAATACGTGTATCCACCCGTGTGTTGATAACTTACAAGTTTTAAAGTGTTCACAAGAAACTCGTAGGTAAATTAGATGGACATTAACTTTGAACTTGGCAATAGAAATAGTGTTTCTAAATTACGTTATAGTGTTGTTATAAAATCTAGTGACCTAGGTTGGGACAAATTTTCTAAAGTACTTAGAACCGCAAGGCAATAGTTTAGTTTACTGACTGGTAACATGTACAAATTTGCAAACGCAAAATACCTCCCCCCGGAATGAAATATCAAACCTGATGGGCATTCCCCCAAAGCAAAAAGCTTAATTCGCTCAGTGCGTGAGCTTGTACTAGACATTTAGTTTTGTTTTAGTTAAGCGGGTTATGCCCGTATTGTGTGACGGGCAATAGAAGCCTATGTGCTGATATGTTCATAATATAAAATCAGTCAGTCAACCAGTATGTCTGTTCCAAGTTACAGTCAGTATAGATTCCTTAATACACATCCTGAAAATCCCATAATTTATATTGCTTTATTTATTTATTGAAATTTCCAGTACAGCAGAAGCCATTTTAAACCGAAAAGCAATAACAGTAAAACAGGAGACTAGTGTTAAAAAAAACAAAATAAACCCACGCGCGCACACACAAAATAATATAAAATAAGAAAGAAAAATAAGCCAAAACAGTACCAAGGTATACACGTTATTTTCACAATGCATTAATTATGTACAGTTTTTTCTAAAGTGGTGATAAGAAACGAATATGAACTGAATATATCTACTTGGTTTGAGATGATGTTGAATTGGTTCGGTAGCCTATGGAATAATGAACCTTGTATGAGTTGAAATCTGGGGGTTGCAGTGTGGAAAGTTTCCTTGCTCCGTGTTCTATGTCTAGGCACTCTGAGGGAGAGTCCGTGGAGTGGGATGCTGCATCTTAAGTTTCCATTTATGATCTTGTATAGCAATTTCATATCTGCAACGTATCTACGAGCTTCTGGAGTATTAATGTGCAGATTTACAACTGATCTCTCTTAGGCAGGTGTCCCAGGGCAGGTACGATGGAGAGGAAAAAGCTGAGAACACTGTCGATCTTGGAGGTATGAGAAGGGGCAGCCATGTTCCAGATGGGTGAAGTGAACAGTGTTCTAGAATGGAGGACACAAATGTTTTGAAGTAAATGAAAAGTGCTTTCGGGTTATTGATTTCGGTGCATCTGTACAGTAGGCCTAGCATACAAATAGACAAGCCAGATGATAGTAAAAATCAAGATGCAGTATACGATGCGAGACTGTTTATCATGATAGGGTGGAAGTTAGCGTTAGTTTCACCGTTTTTCGTGAAGGGATGAAAGCTAGCATGGTGATGGGGTGAAATGTGTAAGAATTTCTGTGTGAAGGGGTGCAGTCCACTAGCGCACAAAACTGTTAAAGTGTGCGCTCGTGATCCATGAAACGTGCCACGAGCGCACAACATCCAATGCTGCGTTGCAGCATCTATGATTGTGTAATGGCTGGCCTATGTAGAGGATCATTTAATTGCATAAAGAGTCAAATATCAAGAAGTATTACACATGTTTATTATAACAAAACTTGCATGAATACGATGAATGACTTTGTTTGTAACTTATTTGTTAACTTTCTTTTTTAATTTGCTTAAGTATTCTTAAAACTATGAAAATACTGGTTAGGTTAGGGTAAAAACACAGTGAAGCACATCACACATCGCCAGAAACTCGCGAGGACAAGTTTCCGGTAATTCAAAACCATGGAGTTAAATGGGGGAAATCAGTATAGTTTTAGTTCGTACTAAGAAATGAATGAATGAATTAGTTTTAAAAATTTAATGTTGAAAGTTTTAAATAGATATATTTTATTTTCTTGTCAGAGGCCTGTTCTCAATTTTGTTTTAGTTGAGGGGCATTATCCCCGTATTGCGTGACGAGCAAACCCACACTATTAAAATCAATCAATCAATCAATCAAGCCCAAACCACGGCAGTTTTCTATCGACTGTACAACTGCAATGCGATTGTGGACAAATTAACACAAGAAAAAAACTCGTAAATACGCCACTGCGATTGCCTATTGTTGCGATCAGGATTTTCTTTGTGAGCGCTGTACATTGCCTTTTGTCGTGGCCCTGCATTTGAAGCATTACATGTTTCTCACGAAGGAGAGCACCCACCAACTTGGCCGTTTGTCAGACTGGGACATTTGTAGTCGTGGAGTTGCCCAATTTCGTTGGTCGAAAGAGAAAGTGAGCGCTGTGCCAGGCTGCGACAGCGTAGGATCACCACTATACTATAGCAGTGGCAGGAATCCATAACGACAGACAGAACTCTGACCTCAAACGGCAGAGTAGAAAGGGAACGCAGATTCTCCACGTTTGCTCTTTTTTCGTGAGGCCTTAACCCAGACGTACTTATCTGAGGGGCTCACAGGCCCAGACTTTTTTTTTTATCGTTAAAATTTAGAAACAGTTTCTTTGTTGAATCCATGCCTCATTTGTTGATTGCATATGTACAGATATTTATTAATTATAACAAGAATTATCATTAATAAGAAATAATAAACAATTATTCCAGGAGTGTCACACATATATTTTACCATTCACTAAAACTCACAAAAACGTAATAATTTTTCATAAGTGCTTTTTGTTTATAGAGGTGTAGTTGCTCATTATTTATAATAATTACCAAAATTACCATCATTACCAACCAATTGTGCACTGTCACGGGCATGAACTCATTCAAAGATGACGCCTGATGGACTCTCCTAGTGTATTTTGCCTTCTATCTACAATACAGTTATATTTTTATGAACAAAAGTAATACTGAAATATTGAGAACACCCTAGGGAACAATGTATTTTTTTTTTCAATTTTTTATAAAAATGTGGACAGTTGAAAAAATAGAGGTAGTGGGCCTAACAACCCTCCCCCTGGGTAAGCTATGCTTAATCTTAATCAGGTGCCTTTGGACCTTTGGATTGTCTCATTCCTAACACACTTACTGTTGTTTTCTCTCGTTCTGAATGTTTGGATTTGAGTATGTAAGGGGCAACTTTTGTTTCTTTTTTTGGGTTATCTCTGTCTCTGTCTCTCTCTCTCTCTCTCTCTCTTAGTTCGTAATTTCTTTGTTTTCATCTCTTTAGCTTCTGGGTCATTCCATGTCAAATCAACAAGATCCTCAACCTTAAATTTTGTTGATCCTTTTGAAATTTGGCAAACTGAAAGACCCAACTGAGGTAGGAAAAATGTACAAAGTTGCAGATTCATGTATTTTGTATTTCCGAAATTACAGGGGTCTAAAATATGCGATCTCGACCATTTTTTATATTTTGTTAACTTTAAATTGCAATATTTCGGCAATCATGGCACCTATAGAAGTGATTCAAACGATGTTGCAAAGGTGTTGAAGGGCTCTTTCAGTTTCAGACGAGATTTTATATGCCTATGTCAGGATAAAAAACTTGAAGGTGGTGTAAAGAAAATTTTGGTAGTCATTTTCTAAAAGAAACGTATTTGTTTTTAATGTTGTACACATTCTACTACTGGGGTGTAAGGGGTGATCTTCCACGTAGTACACCCAAATGTCAACCTCACTTCCACGTTAGTGCACCCTGGACTTAAGACTAACGAGGCTCTGGCGACTGGCCCCATGGCCAGTATAATTTTGTTTGTATTGTCCTGTTCTTTGGTCCTTATGTGTGCTGAGTGCC
Organism: Lepisma saccharinum; assembly: GCF_977018435.1. Classification (NCBI taxonomy): domain Eukaryota; kingdom Metazoa; phylum Arthropoda; class Insecta; order Zygentoma; family Lepismatidae; genus Lepisma; species Lepisma saccharinum. Next base: position 7,614,611 of record NC_139248.1, on the reverse strand, counting down.
CCTTTACAGCCTCAGCTTTTAACAGAAGTCAGAACATTTTAAATTTTTTAGTTATGCAACGTTAGAGTTGTTATTTGTAATGGTAAGGGGCTGGCCCCCGTATATTGTGACGGGAGCAAGGTAGCCTAAGTGCTGACGCTCCCAAAATTTTAAATTCAAATTCAAATTCAAACATTCTACTACTCAATAACTGCAATGTTTTTAAAAGGGATGCTAATTGTATCTGGAATTATGTTAGATTTAGGTTAGGTTAGCTTAGATAAGTGTAAATTACTATAATTCATAAGTAAAACAGAAATGACAGTTAAATGTTGTAAACACAATATTGTTGGACATGAAGATGATATTTACATTCCCATTCTTAGAAACACAGAGTGATTCAAAAGTCCGATCCTATAGGGAACTCCGTTATTAGTGCACATAGCGAAAAATAGAAGAAGAGAAAAGTTGTTGGAAATGTGAGTTTTAATCTAAAGTACTTAAATTTTCAATGTACACTTGTACAAATACCGATGTTACGGCTCCCGTGCGACAGAAGGTGCGCACTCGATCTCTGCCAGAATGGAGCCACTTTCGTGATCCTCGTCTCGAGTTTTAAAAGTTCGTCTCGTCTGTGCGTGGGCACTCAAGAACAATGCCACCTCCTCCCTGTTGGAAGAGCGTTGTGGCTCGTATTCAATAAACTGTGTAATTCACCAATACTGTAGAACAATAGATTCACGAACAGGAGCAAGTGGCTATTGTGCAAGCATAATTTCCGTCTGCAAGAAACGTTCTGGCGTATTACAAGAAGCGGTGACGTGTGACTTTAGCTGATGCGACTGCTGCTCGATCTACGTGGAGATAAATGTTGGTGAGAGAGTTTCCCAAGCCTGAACCCTTTGTTTTGGTGTAAACAGTGCTCGTTCAGAGGCTGATGTAGGTTAGCAGTATCAAACTGGCGAACGCACACCTTGTGTTTGAAAATGTAGAGGGTAGTTCAAAGTAATTTGTGATTGCAGCACTAAATTGACAAGTTATACTTCAGTAAAAAGAAAAACTCATAAAGTGTGATATATACAGGGGTAGACAAAACTAAAAATAATGCAGACGCCAGCTGTTTTCTTTTTGCAAATACGAACTAAGAAAGCTATGAAATGTGTTTCTTAAAACATTTAATTTATTGGTACCAGTTTCATAGATCGGAGACACATTAAAATCGGATATTTTGTGTTTCGCATGGTTCGTACTTACGAAATGTATATTGCGGAACATAGTACAAGGTGCCATTATGCTTTTTACACGAAAAAAATAATTCACATAGAGAGTAATTTCTTTGACTCCTTTTTTCGCTTCCGTAACACAGAATATGGCGGGCAAATCTTGACTACCGTAGTGGGCATGCAGTGTTTCCAACATCCTTCACCGAAAAATACCTACTATCGTGTTTGTCACTTGTGCAAATTGTACATTATGCACGGGTATCTGACGGATAGCCTCACGAACCATACACGGGATAGCCCCACAAACCATTCACGGATAGCCCCACGAACCATTTCCGATAAGGTTAGGTTACGTTAGGCAAGCATAGTAAAAAAAAAGGGGGGGTTGTAACACTGACAGGGGCTTACGTCATCAAACGTACGCAGCATCCGGTTGTCGGGCAAGCAAATGAAAGCAATGGCAATTGTGCGTCGGTGAGATATTTTTCTTGAAAAATACATGATTTCCCGGTCAAATATATTCCACGATGAAAGAAAATACCTCGACGAACGTTGTAAACCTTGGAGAAGCTCATTTCCGTAAGTAGTTTCTTGTGTAAAATTAAAGAAATGTGTCTCCGATGTATGAAACTGTTACCAATTTATTAATACAAGATTGGATGAAAAGTAATTAATTCTTGCGCCGGAGTGGTAACAGCATAAATAACTATGCAATGCATTCTATGGCTGATGCTACCACGCTTCGGCTAGCAGCATTGCAAAAATTTATCATGGTATGTTTATTTATTCCGATAAAACGTGATACAGAAAATACAAACATGAAAAATACAATAATATTGCGTTAAATTTTCTGTTGGAGTATTTAACACTAATGAAACCTTGGATTTTTTCCATCTTGTTTGTACAGCAATGACTCAACCCTTGTATATATACATCTGGTGCATATTACGCAACGTGTTTGTCTCGCCTACGTCGAAAACTAACTTCGGGAGCTGCAGGTGTTTTGTTGCAAGTACCTGCTTTATCATCTTAGATTGCAACCAGCAACCAGATGACGGAAGTAATTAAGCTTGTCAACAGTTTCTTTCTCTGTATCGGTGACTAAATCCGCAGGGGACATTCGGTTTCCATTGTTTAATAAATATTCATCAGGATGCTGTGTATCATCTTAGGCACGTTGTTCCTCCTTGATTGCATGCAACACTGCTTGATATATTGAATGAATGAATTGCTTTATTTAACTTATCGCGAAGATTAGGATGAGTTATAATATTGTGGAATAAATGTAGGAACACTCAACGCCCAGGCCGGGATCCGAACCCGGGACCCCTGGCGTCTTAGCACGCTGTGGCGGGCTTTCGTTTTCATGTATGACTGTGTATTTGTAAGATGGACGGAAACTACATTTGAACATGGAGATGATGATTGATTCAGTTGGTGTGTTAAGTCCACTTTATGCACAGTAAGGCTAGCCGGGACTGGACCTATAGTTTAAAGTGGGATCCGAACCACTATATGCCTCCTTCATTACAAGGCGAATCAAACAGTAAGAAATTGATTCTATGAGATGTTCACAACGTTGATGATAAAAAGCATTTGCTAACTTACGCTGTACTGCAATTTGAACTTAGAATCTTCAAAATTTCGTACATGAAAAAAAAAAAAAAAAAAAAAAAAAAGCAATATTACACCAAAAGATCACAGTCGTCAGGTTGAAATTTTTATTCGCCCTGGCGACCGGGATTTTTCGAGCCCTGCACATGCCCAATATAAAATTATCCTCATAATATTGTCTTTAATTGATTCAGTGTGACTAATATGAAGAGCAACAGAAAATCGCAGTTTGTGACTTATGTGCCTTTTCCCGAACACCCTCGATTTATGATTGAAAATAGGGGTACACCCAAATGTCAACCTTACATCCACGTAGTACACCCTTGACTGCATTATGCAGACTAACGAAGCTCTGGCGTCTGCAACTACGGCCAGTATAAATTACTGTAGGGCTGTGTGCGTATTGTCATGTGTTTGTCTTTATATGTGCTGAGTGCCTCTTTAGAGTAGTGTAGTCCTCGGACACGTTAATTTATTTTAGTTACGATAAGGGCTGGACCCGCATAATGACGGGTAATAACTGGGAAAATACAATTATTCTAAAATACCGACAGAAGTGCATAATAGTTTTGCAATTAATTATTTTTTTTATTTCTTTTCTTTCCAGGTAAGTGACATTGCTCCGTCTGGCTTTTTATAGTTGATACACAAATAACAAGTGAAAGCGGAGTTATCAAGGTAAGTTTTCCAAATGGGTTCTTCTAGAAAGCTTCTGCTTATTTGCTTGCTTTGTCGTCGAGGATAGGGAATCTTTCGGCATGAAGGCCGTTTTTGTTTGGCTGGAAGGCGATCGTTTCCTTGTTTCTTGTTTATATCGTTGTTATGTGCCGCCCGCAAATGAGGTAAAGATATGCAAATTGAAACAAATACGTGGTTTTTACACGAGGAACAACGCCCATGAGTTTGGTGCAGCTTTGCAACCGTCTGAATGTCTTCTGTGTTCATGGATAGCTCGTCAGTTCTGTACCGCGGTGAGTAAATTTATTGTTTCTACGTCCAGCGCAAGTACTGTTTGTGCATGTTGATATGTAACGTGTGTGTGCTTTGGCGGCTACCTGTAGAAGTGAATGGCGTCGCGCTCCGCCAGATTTTGACTCTCAAGGGGAGGCTACGGCTTGGATAATTGAGTTTCAGATGGACCCCGTGCAGTGGCAGGGTACTCTTATAAGTAGGGGCACGCATATTTCGTTTTTGACAAAAACACGTAATATTAATTTTTAGGTTTTTGAAACGTGTGAGGTGCATATTGATAACATATTTTGTCACGAAATGGTGGGGAATGAACTGTAAAATATGAAAGAAACTCTTAAACACGAAATTTAGAGTTTTATTTACCGACGCGACACCTTCTGAGGTCTGATTTATCGTGCGATTTATGCAAGTCACGGAAACTTGAGTCATTCTGATGCAGAATTAATCAAAATATTGATTAATTCTGCTGTAAATATTTGACAAGCAAAAAATTGACTCCTTTACACAGGAATAAACTTAGTACTCTAATAACTACATAAATGTGCTGTATGAAGTGAAGTGTTAATTTTGTGTAATGAGTATACTTGGGATCAAATCAAATCAAATTTACTTGGTTTTTTATTCGCCATTTTAACACCGAAATGCTATTTTATTTTATATGCCGCTTTTGCCCAGATTTTGTACCGATAAATATGTGCCTCTACCTATAGGTATTGATATGTGAAGGTTCTAGCGCACACTAGGCAGCCATTTCCGAGAAAAAAAAACGTTTCATAGTTTCCACGGGCTGGTGTTATAAAAAATATCTGGATGGAAAAAAGTGATACTTTTATTGTGTATCCTTCGACATACATCCCTTGTAACTGTACACACTGATTTGTACGGTCATACAACTTCTGAATGTCCGAAATCGAGTCAAAGAGACGCTTCTTCAAGTGGAATTCCACTGTTTGAAACGAAAAGTAATCAGCAAATGCTAAGTCTGGCGAGTACGGGGAGTGGTCAAGCACACTCACACTATGACCAAAAAAAAAAACGCCTTGACAATTGAGGGGTCTAGTGAGAGAGGGAGCTATGCCACTTTGACAAGAAATGGAAAAAATTGAGTTTTCTAAAGCATTGCGTTGAGTCATAATTTGTATAACAAAGGGTAATTTTTTTCTGAACATATTTTTAGGTAAATTATTCAAAAGGAAAAATATGAATTTCAATATAAATACCATGTATGGTATATTGTTGTAGTATACCCATGTGGAAAAATCAATCTAGCACATCAAATACTTTGAACAAGGCTTAAATACTTTTGCCTGAGTGTAAATCATGTTCACAGGGTTACATATGATCTACATAAAGACACCTTCATATGGCTTCTGTAGGATCTTCACTGTCCATTGTTTCTGTGGATTTTAGTTTTTGGTAAACACCATGAAAAACTGGAGGAATGTAAGGCATCATTGCCATGAGATCTTTTAACTTCAGGGCTGATATTAAATCTAGCACCGGTTACTGCAACACAACCTCTGCCACTCCTATTGCAGACACCATCAGTAAGTGGCATAGCTCCTTCTCTCACTCAAAATGCTGATGAGGACGTATTCAAGAACTCAGAAAATCTGCTGCAGAACAAGCGGGAGCTATGCCACATGGTTGTAGTCCACATGATAAATGATAGATGGTAGGAGAAGACTGAAAATGGCAAAAAACAAAATTTTCAAGATTTGTGGCATAGCTCCTTCTCTCACTAGACCCCTCAATTGTCGCGTTGTCCTGTAAAAGGAACCAGATTCACACATTCCCAGTCTTATCGCGTCGTATTCTTTTTAGGATCCTTTGCATTACACACGTGTAGTGCATTCACGGTTTCACCAACCGGAAAGGCTCCTGAAAAGAATTCGACTTGTTGAAATGAAATGTGTTCGACGTCTCCAACGAACAGGCGAGCGTGGTGCATGACGTCAGTACACTTAATTCGTAACTGGCCTCCCCGATGGCGCTGTGGTAGCGTCGTTGCCTTCTAATCAAGGGGTCCCGGGTTCGATTCCCGGTGGAGGCACATAGTGGTTCGGATCCCACTTTAAACTGTAGGTCCATTCCCGATTAGCCTTAATGTGCATAAAGTGGACTTAAAACAACAAATCAATCCAATTTTAATCCGTAACCAGCGTTGGCTGCGTCTTAATCCCTAAGTTTTGAAGAAGTATTTATTTGGGGGGAGGGAGCTTTTAATAGCATTTGCTTATTTTTAGTGTGTAGGAATGGGTGGAAGTAGTTCTACTTCAAACAGAAGCACTTTGTAGGTGACCATCGCACAGAGCTGCAAAAATTAACAGCCTGATGCTGCATAATTGTGTCGCTGTGTACTTTTCACCCACCCGGAAATGAAGGAATAATAACGACCCAATTTGCATACAGCTGGTTGTATCGTTTAGTGCTTTTCTCACATACTGATTCGGAGCGACTGTGGTTACGGAAGCAGAGACAAGGGAGAGAAATTGGAAAGAGTAACGTCTTACGCAATGCAATTAACAAACGGGAATTTTAATGTTTGTGTAAATTCATTAGCCAACCAAGCGTTCTGAAGGTGGACAGTTCCAGAAGCGGTTTTCAAACGGAAGATGGATTCGTTCACAACGGACGCGGCCTGAAAATTATGTGTGTGTACAGAATTAATGGCGGATTACGGATCTTTCTGATGACGTAGTGGTTAATACGTATCTAGGGTTGGCAGTCACCATTCGTAGCGGAGGCAAATTTCATTGGTTCAGATTCAATAAACTGTGTAAGACCAGTTGCTAATGAACAGGGAACTGTTTTTATATGTGAATTCATCTTCATATCTGGCTAAAATAAATGTTATTTTGTATTTGCAAGTTGTAGTGTAAGCAAGTTCGAAAAATGATACTTTTGTGTTCCATATTTTACATATATTAGCTTCTAGCACATATTTTCATGTTTCCTTTTTACATACAATTTCCATATTTTCATTTTCCGACATATATTCCATGTTCATGCTGTTACTACATTTTCCCTTGTGTTAAACACCAAAGGTTTTTCGTTCATCTGTATTCTGTTCGTTTTTTTTTACTCTTTTAAATCTTGTCAATAGACACGGGTTGTTATTCTAATATTCTTGTCAGCATTAGAGAAAATAATAGCGCTCATACTGGACCGTTTTCTCAATATCCAGCATCATGTCGCCTCGCGCACGCGCAATGAATGCTTTTCTACAGATTGGAAAGGATGCTTGTCACTTTGGTGCGAAGTCAATTCTAGGGGGTCAGGGGGGGTAAACATAGACGGCAGGGGGGCACAGAGGAGCAATTGCCTCCCCTTGATTTCAAATTTTATGCAAATGAAAATTCATTTCGTAAAATTTTCTTGCTCGCTTCGCTTGTTTCTGTCTCGTCAAGTTCAGAGCCGTAGCTAGGGGGCGGCAAGAGTCGACCATGGACTCTAAATTAAAAGAAATTGTAAAAGAGAGAATGCCATGGCGCCCCGTGAAATTATTTGCGCCCTATTAAATCAATATTGTTTTCAGTTGCAAACATTGGATCTAAAAAATTTCTTGCTCGCTTCGCTCGCAATATCATTGTTATCTGTAATGTATTTAAATAATATGTGTTGTATATATGCATTGAATAAACTATGAATACGTACACAATTAGTGTTAGCGTGTTGCATACCTATTTTCCTATTTTATGACGCTCCATGTTGCATATGTGTAAAACATATCTTGTACATGAAAGTTATACATGTTATGTACAGAAATAATTATCTTCGGAATGCATTTATCATTCATTTTCTGCCATTCAGAAATACACTTTGTATGTTTGTTTTCCATTATTGGGAACCGCGGTGGTCGGGTGGGTATGTCGTCTAGCTGCTACGCGGGACAACAGGGTTGGGTTCCCGGGATGGATGATCGAAGGTCGGAATTTTTTTACCTTGTCCCTGCACAATACGGCTCTGGAGTTCGTCCAGTTTCAAATAATCTGTCATCTGGGGTAAACCCTAGGGGCGAAGGCGGCCGGAGCGTGGTGCTGATCACATCACCTTCAGAAACGGCAAAGATCGGAGAACTTTACCTACCTATTTTGAATTAGCGTTATTGAATTAACTCCAGTTGAGTGTAGGAATGGCTTAAGTTGTTTACGCGGGACTCTTGTAGTGTGGCCATTAACCGTTTAACCAGAGCATGGAGGCAGAACAAGGGCGGGAGTGGTGCGAGCCAAGGAGGTGTTGGGAATACAAACGACTCACCCACGAGTACGCATGACCCGCACTCTCCCCATAAGTCAGCCAGAGTGACGTAGAATCTTCGTAATGTCTGCATTAATTGGCGCTGGTTAGGTGCCCGTTTCTTTCGCGGAAGCGGGTTTCCCTTGCTTGTGTTGTGCGCACCAACGTATGCGTATGTGCTGCATCCAATGCTCACAATTTGCATAAAACGAAAGCGGTTTTATGCATCTTGCCTTCAGTGAACAACCACGGTTCAGAGGCTTCGTTATACATCGTATCTAAACACGTAAGCACTAACAGTTTTCATTAGCCGACCTCCGTGGCAGAGTGGTTATTATTACAGCGCGCTACGATGGCAGAGGTCTCTGATTCGAATCCCGGCATGTGCATGGGTGTTCAACTTCTTCGTATCATCGGTTTTCATCATCTTCGCAATTAGCCAAAAGTGACAGAAAAGCGATGTCCAATCAAATGTCACAAAAAAATCCAATCAAACTAAAGTTTCGTTTTCTTTCTTACAGAAAATGTTAAAAGATTAGGTTACCCCATGCTCAAGCACGTAGCCAGGAGGAGGGCTCTGGGGGCCGAAGCTCCCTCCAAAATCCTTCATATATATAATTTAAATAGTGTATATTGGTAATTAATATCGCTTCCTTAGTAGGATTAAATATCTTGTATAAGTTGTGATAGACTGAGAACTTCTTCAGGGCTTCTACCCCCCACTTTGTTCGCTTTTAAATGGCGGCTACTGATAAGGGATGAGCCCCTCCCGAAATTAAATTCTGGCTACGGGCCTGCCCATGCTCATTTCCAGGTCTCACTTCTAACTTTAGGTCTCGAAGGCTCGGAAACCTTTCAAAAACTCACCTAGTCAGTAGCAGGAGAGAATTGTATCGTCTGTCGCCAGGAAAGCTTCCCACTTTAAACTGCATGTCGAGCCCCGATGAACCTTTCTGTGCATAAAGTTGACTTACAAACGAACTCAAATCCAAAAAACTGATTTGGTTCCATCAAGGTAAGGTAAAAAGGTAGTTCCCCGTACCATGAAGGCACATTTAGGGGATGTGCGGGTAGGGCCCCACATATTCTCGATCTCGGCTATTTTGGAGGTGATGTGAACAGCACCACGCTCCGGCCAACTTTACCACCCAGTGTCGTCCCCAGGTACCCATTGATTTGAGGCTGGGCGAGACCCAGAGCCGCTGTATGCGGGGACAAGGCCGTAAAAATCACCCACCCCGAGAATCGAACCCGGGTCTCCCGCGCGGCAGTCAGACGCCCCACCGACAAGACCACCGCGGCTCTTTGGTTCCATCGAAGGAGAGAAAATTTCGAACGAGTCATTGCTGAGCGTGGTTTCTGGTCCAACCCAGCTTCACGCTCGATGTCCGTAATTCGAATCCGTGCTCCGGTGGTCATCGCGATCTCCTTTTTCCTGACCTGTCTCCGCAGGCGCAACCTTCGCCTGACCCCTCTTTGTTGCAAAGATGCGCAATGACACGGTTTCACACGCCTCCCCCGGCGGCCTACATCTCTGGGAGGAACTTCCACACAAAGGCTCGTATCTGGCCCACCGTCTCTTCTTGTGTGTTAAACGGCGCAGTGGGTCGGCCCGTGTCGTGCCACCGAGAGACGGAAACGCTTGGCACGGCTGGTCACACTGTGGAGAGGATTGCTGTGTGCAACTTCAAGGACAATGCTGGCCTTTTTTAAAATTGTTTTTCTGTCCCTCCCGCACCCAGTTACTCCTACGGAAGATATCGTTGGTGTAGTGTTTACGTAAGACACTTCGTGAGTAAGAAGCCCATTGCAGTGACGGCTCGTGGGGTCTGCAAGGGGTAGGGCACATTCAAAATATGGGTTATATCTTAGAACTAATGGAAGTTATACCAGCGGCATGTAATATATATGAAATGCATGTTCTGCTCTGTTTTTATCTTTAAACATTTGATTTAGGCAAAGCTGTGGTTTTGGCGGACCTAATTATTTGGCCAACAATCGGTCTTGGTGATTTAAAATTTCACTTTGTAGTATCTCACCTGATTCATTTCGCTTTATTTTCACGCGCACGGTAACACGTCAGTAAAGAACTTATAACACCAGTTTAATGAAAACTTTTCAAAGGACGTCCAACCTCGACAAGACTTCCCCACCTCCTTCTTCCAAAGTTCCTTTTGTTCGGTAAGGTACGGTAAATGTACCCAGCCACCATCTATAACGGCAAACCTAAAATGCGATATTGTGACCATTCGCAATGAAAACACCCATAAACCCCCGGACCTCCCCCACAGCTCAGAATGTAGGGATGATGTCAAAGCAGTGAGGCAGGAAGTCCGCAGTCAGAATGTGACCCTTGCTATGTTACCAAGTGTCGTCCAACCCACTCCGATAAAGAGTGCGTGCGGCAAAGCAAATAAAATACAAGCGTAAATTGTTATAATTGTAGTTCTTTTTAGATACATAAAGGATGGAGGGGCACGTGACCGTGTGGCCTAAGGGTAGAACCTCGCCTGGCCCATTGCACACAATGCAAAACAATCAGCAACTGCAACGAGGATGCGAAATCCGGCAGCTGTTTTCAAATTTTCCTATCCTTTGGGAAAACCGCTGTGATATTCCAATATCTGAAAAATTACATATGCATGGAATTCCTTCCACAGCATTGACGTGAATTTTCGTGTGGTTTCGCTATTTTCTAGTTATTATCAATAGCTTAAGAGATTTATGTAGAAACGAAACTATTGAGAATGTCTAGATAGCAGCGAGAGTAAACCACATGAATACTCACGTCAATCTCTGGAAGGAATTATAAGCTCATATATTTTTTCTAATTTTGGAATATCTCAACGGTTTTTCGAAAGGATAGGAAAATTTAGAAACAGCTGTCGTGGTGTCGGTCAAAGATCCAGTCGAGCCTTAAAAATCCACCACCAAAAGTTACCTGGGGGCATCATTACAAAAACAAACAAAAAAAAACAATTAGTTTTGACTTCAGATATACTTTGGGGTGTAAGGAGCTGTCCCTTTTTTTAAGACATTCAAATGTTAACCTCACTTGCACGCAGTACACCATGAACTGTGTTGTTAATTTGTGATTGTCCTCTCATGCATTTAATCTTATCACCATTCATCCTCATCTTCGCGATTAGCCACACGTGACAGAAAAGCGAAGTAAAATAAACTAAATTAATGAGTCAAATCAGATATAGTTTACATGATTTGCTCATTTTACTTCGTTTTTTGTGCCACTTTTGGCTAATTTGCGAAGAGTGATGGTGTGATGAAATTGATGAATGGACACTCACAAAATCCATGCCCAGGCAGGATTCGAACCCGGGACCCCTGGCGTCGTAGCGCGATGTGCTAACTACTCCGTCACAGGGGCCGGCTTATATATTTTGTGTGTGTAAATTAACATCTTCCTCCCTCCACCAGTCTTCGATGATTACCCACTGAGTTTCAGCCTTGAGGTCGTTTCGTAAGTAACAATTGATATATCATGTAAATTTCCGCTGTATACAGTCTGTCTTATGGTTTTTGCCGGACATGTAAGGTTTTCACGTGACTCCGGCTCGTACTAAGCTAACACAAACATTTCTCGAGGAACTGTTCCCATGGTATCTTTATGTTGAGAACTAACTGGTTCAGTTTGGGGTCCAAGGTTTCTTTATCCACCGTCAACAATTGATTACCGTCTGGTTTATTCCGGAGCGGACAGGTTCATGTCGTGTAGGTGGTGGAGTACTAGAAACAATGTGGCTGGTATGTGATGAAACCATTGGCAGCATTGTGTACTCCTTACGTAATGGTCTTGTTCCGGATCAAGCTTAGGTGGCAGAACAAGTTGAATGTTCGATTCACGGTCTGGATTTTTTCTCTTCGAGTGTCCCTTAGCCAGTTTCATCTAAATCGCGACTCATCCTCGTTGTCGCGATTTAACCGAAGTGGTATAAGAGCTTCGTAAAAGGACCAGAATGCAGGGCAAAATGTGTTTCTAAGCTTGATTTTCATTTCACTCATTTGTCAACGAAAAAACAATGGTGGGTGAGCTCTAATTAGTGTTGCCCACGGGACGAGACGGGACAGGCTTTTAAAAATTCGAGACGAAACGAGATTGATCATGTGTCCCGAGACGAGACAGTATTTCACAGCATTTCCACGAGACGAGACAGGCCAAAGTCTCGTCTCGTTGGCAACACTAGCTCTAATATGTCAGGGGACTTGCATACATGCCGCCAACGGCGTAGTGCTAACGTCGTCAACTTGTAATCAAGGGGCCCTGTGGAGGCACATAGTCGTTCTGATGTCACGTTAAACTGTACGTCCAGTCATGGGCGTATATATAGCTCACGTAAGGGGGGGGGTTCAACTTTTGCTTCAATTAGGGTTCCTATATTTCATAAGTGACAATCCGGGACACTACTGACTGGTAGCTTGTTAGGGTGGGTGGGGGGGGGGGGTAGGTGGCTGGACCCGATAAAGTTGTATGTATATACAACAACATAATTGCCATTTACATCACACATTGTGTGGGAACTTTATTTGAAACTGCGGACTGAACAGATAGGCACCCAAGCACTGACTCTTTATTAGTAAGCAGGTTACTACACAATGGAAGAGAATCGTAACTGAAATTCAGAACTGCTAGCAGACGGCGGCGCCATCGTGAAGTCAAAGATGTTTGCAGTGCCGTCTGTATGTCGTTAACTCTTGTATTATGGAGAGGGAGTGGTTCAATGTAGAGTTAGATTGTTTTGTAAAATGAGCCTTTTAAAATTACGTCCACGCATTTAAATATTAAAGAAAGTTCAGGAAAGTATAGTCTTCATCATTTCTTCTTTCCCACCCGATTCCGAAGAAACTATTCGGAACACCGGGACAAATGATACCATTCCGGGATTGTTCCTGAAAATCCGGGAAGTATAGCGTCCCTAGGTATGATCTGGCTATCAAAATCCAATCTCTTCCACCACATGAAAGGTCACACATTTATTAAATTAAGTCTATCTACGAACTTCTAACTTTTCTACATAAAATGCTTTTGAAAAAGCTAATCCCAGCTTCTCTTTAAAAAGAATTACAATGTTAGAATTAGTCTTCTCCTCCTTGCTACAAAATTGAAAATAACATAATCGGTGTTATTTTAATATTCGTATGTATGTACACTTAACAGTGCAAGGTCCATTAGTCGAGGATCTCCCGTTGAATTGCGAGGACATTATTTCAACCTCCTTAATGTTGAACACATCCTCTCGGGTGTTGAAGATGAAACTGGCAGTGTAGCCAAAATCATCAACAATTTGTGCATATTTGAGTACAAGAGCTTGTCACAATTTTCTACTGCCTACAGTGCAGACCCTGGACATGTCTTTTCAATTACTGTGTGCCACATTTTTCATTCAGATTTGAAAATGTAAAAAATATCAACCACACTGTTCCAATGAATGAGGAATAGGCATTTCATATTGGAATAAGTTGTTGCAATTTTTCAATGTGTTGACTGTGTTCAGAGAAACTTGGGTTCATTTCTACTACAAAATGGTCCAAAAATGGACAACAGTAAAGTTTCTGCTATTAGTGTATACGATTTCACAAGTCATTCTACTGAGCATTGATACTTTTCTGTCCATCTTGTGTCAAAGAACTTGAGGACGTTACAGAACTTCCCTAGCTATTTTGCACTACATTTTTTACAACCAAATTACTTTGAGAAGATTGATTGATTGATTTGTCTGCATTATTTTACTGCGCTCTTTGTGCCACTTTTGGCTAATTTTCGAAGATCGGGATGAGTGACGACGTGATGAAATTGATGAATGGACACCCACAAACGCCTATGCCCATCCGGGTTTCGAACCCGGGACCCACGATGGGTGCTAACCACGGGGGGCTGCTCCTTTGAGAAGACTGGAGGGGAAAAAATTACAACTGATTTTACAGTCTCAATATCGCAGAAATTCCACAGAAATGGGCAATAGCCATGGTAAAAATATGAAGCGACAAGCGATATCGAGATTTCGCACAGAAGCATTCGATCTAAAGCAAACCATTCACCACGCTTGCGCAAATAACAGGCCGGGGCAACACAATACAGTATTGATAAAACGGCCCAGTCCGAGCGACATGAAAGCGAGAAGCGACACCTGCAATTTGTCGTGTCGCTTTATTCGGAAGGTGTTGTTTATTTTTTAATGTTGGTTTCCAAGAGACACGTATCGCTTCAGTCTGAAAGCTTCCTTTCGAACCAATTCACCACGAGAAAATGCACGTGTCCCTTGTACTGGTCTGTTTTCTCAGTACTATACACCGTGTCGACTCGGTCTGTTGTACTCGTATGCAAGGTGAATTGTTTCCTTTAGAATAAGGGGCCGTTGCTTGTCGCTTCGGCGTGTAATCTCCGTGCTACTTGAAAGTGAATCCTCAGTGATAAACGAAATGTATCGAACCGAAGGGACGCGACAAGCTGCACATGTCACTCAGATTGTGTATTGTGCCGCCTGAGACTTGATTTCCCATGCGCGGTAAATGCTTATTTATAGACTAAATGGGCCTGTGTCGCTTGTCACTTCGGTGGGAACCACTGCTGTCGCGTGTCGCTTCGGTTTGAAACCTTACTAAGAGCCGTTCTTTTCACCACAACACAATGCACAGTCGCAGATAAGCGATCAACATACTTGTAACAAAATGCAAGTCGTACAAATCCTTTCCGGGTACCAATCCTTTCTTCGTTCTGCTTGTATCAACAGGTTTCGTCTCTCTACGTCCTTCGGAAACCTACGAAGTGATACTTGACTCAATAAATTTGTTCCCGATCGAACTGTGCAACCATATACTATGCAGCTGACACGCTATTTCCTTGTAAAAGAATCTCCACTTTGCCGTTTCATATTATCGTCCATAGCACCGTAAGCGTAACAGGATGTTCCAGGGGAGCCAGACGAGTTCGCATGCTCCGCAGTAGCTCCGCCTTTAACACCGTCTATATGTGGTAAATTTCAATTATCAAAAAATTAGAACCTGAGGAATACTTAAATCTTGAATGGTAACAAACCATATCGGGAACTTCTAATGAAATTATAATATTCGCGCTATAAGTTCACAAGCAGCTGCCTCGGGCAGAAATTGCATGTGGCATTATAGAATTTGTGAAATGTCAGAAGTTTTCTGAGTATTTCCCAGAAAAATTCCGAAACTATCAGGAAATTGCAGATATTTACTTTGCAGTCCCATCTGATGTGTGGAATCAATTTCTTTCCCATCCGTATCCCGTTCTATACGCTTGTAATGTATGAGAACAAGATAAGTCTGAAGAGATTTTTACGAACAAGTCTCTGCGCGTAGCGGATAGAACAGGTAATCTGGTAATTTTACTGAACCAAAGGGGGGGGCGGTTGGACCCGTTGAACCCCCCTTAAATACGCCCATGAGTCCAGTTCTGAGTATCCTATCTGCGTATAAAAGTGGACTTAAAAACTAAATTCCAAAGCTCAAGCTTCCCAATGTATCATAATTTTTCAACACTGTGATAGTGTTTTAAGTAAGGTTCACTGGCGGCGATTGCGTTCCATAACTGGGGGGGTTCAAGGTGCCAAAACTAGAGGGACAAGGAATTTACTTTCCCTTGGTACATAAGGGTTAGCATAGTGCGGGGGCAACCCCCCCATCCCTCTAATCGCCGCCACTGGTAAGGTTTTTAGCTTTTTGCGAAATGCAGACCTCTTCCACTCTCTCCGAGGAAGTCTCTTTTAGTGTAACCTTACGATTCTAATCGGTTCGCCCTGTGCAGGACCCTTTAAGCCTTTAAAACCTTTCTCAAGGGACTTTTTCCACCCTTTTTTAACTCTCAGGTAAGGATTGTAGATAAGGGGTTATTTCCCCGTACACTTTGAAGGGTGCAAAATGGCCATATGTGCCAAAACACCCAACATTTTTAATTCATTCGTTCATTCAAACATGCCGTTTTCTCAACAGTGGAACGAGTGACAAATTACTGCTAAATTCCAGGTTGAACACCTTTGTTCCATGTGATTTCCTTCGTGTAACTTGAGAACTTTCAAAACCGAATAATTCTGTTTCGTCTCCTCATGCCATTTGTTACGTGCTCCCGAATGCAAATGGAAAGTTACGCGTGTCACTCCAACCCTACACGGATGACAGCGAACGCTGCTCATGTGTGGAAAAGCATACAAAGCAGTCTTGATTGGAGCGCGTGTTTCTAACTCTCCGTCCAGATTTCGTGATGCTTGCACGAAGTTTGTTATGTCAGGGTGTCTACCAGTCAAGAAATCAACAGGTAGGTCAAGAAAGTCCAGAAAGAGTCAAGAAATTATGTTTGTGGTCAAGAATTTTTGCTAGTTTTGACAGTATCTTGAACTGGCATCGATATATATGAATTTGAATTATTTTATTACTCCATATAAACCATATACGTTGGTGTTTGGAGGGTTCAGTACAGTTCATATAAAAAATACAATTACAAAATTTCTATAATTTACAATCTAGATATTCACTAACGCTATAATATTCCTTATTTACTAATAGTTTGTTTTTTTAAATTTGTTTTTGAAACATGTCATACTTTCTGCTTTTATATCATTTGGTAAATGGTCGAATATTTTAATTGCCATCTGTTCGGGTCCTTCTTGAACTAATGTTAGCCTCGTGAAGTGTGGCTTTAGAAGCTGTTTCTTTCGGGTGTTATATGTATGTTCTATCGAACTTAGTAACGCAATATTTATTCTCGCATATAATGCCATTTCATATACCGTGCGTCCATTTCGATCTGCAGCCGAGAGATCGGGAGAAGCGTGGCGGGCGGCGCTGGCGGAGATGCCGACATTTGCGGCCTGAAATGCCCGCTTATTTTTATGGACATATGCAGACATTTATATAAATATTGCAAAACGAGCACTAACCTGTGTTATAAGAGTATGGTTTTAATTTTAGTAGCTTAGTGGCTGTATGTGCTGATGATTTTGACACTACCATCTCCTGTGAAACACGGCGTAGAGGTTTGTTTGGATAACTTTCTAACGCTGCCCCAATTTCATCGAGTTCATCGAGGAAGCTCACGAAAACCATTGACTTTTAATGGTTTCGTCGGCAGCGTAATCTTGATACAGTGTTGCACATTCGAAACCTCCAAACGATCCCCATCGACACAAAACTCTTTCAAGGATATAAACTTAAGCAGGACGTTGCTGGTCAAAACTATGATTAAAATGTTTTATTATCTGTGACTCTTATCGTCACTTCTAAAGCGTATTTTTTTTGTGTATATAATTGCAGAACTTGGATGAATTACAGATGATGAATTATAACCCAGGTTAGTGCTCGTTTTGCAATATTTATATAAATGTCTGGATATGTCCGTAAAAATAAGCGAGCATTACAGGCCGCAAATGTCGGCATCTCCGCCAGCGCCGCCCGCCACGCTTCTCCCGATCTCTCGGCTGCAGATCGAAATGGACGCACGGTAATATGTACAGCAGGGCATGAAATTTCAAGTTTGAAGTCAGTCGCCGGACTAAAATCTTTGGTCGCCACTATTTTACTGATAAATAATAAAAATATGAGCAATTATTAAAAAGAACATACCTTAGGAATTAATGTTTGTGTAGCGCTATAGTTCTACACTGAAGTACCACTTATTAATCGCAGCTGCTTGGCCAAACACTGAGAGCAAATTATCCAGTGTCTCAGTTTTCAGAGAGTTCCTGTAAGTAGTCTTAAGTCTGTTGAAACCTCTCTCACATGAAGCTGTGCTCAGTGGTAGAACAGCACAAAATTGTGGTCAGTGGTAGAACAGCACAAAATGTCAAAATCTGGAGCAAATTGTGGAATCTTGCTGAACACTCCTCACTGTGTATGTTCTCCAGCATCTGATTCAAATTCAGAGAAGGAAACAAAAGTTTGTATTCTGTTC
The DNA here is from genome assembly GCF_977018435.1 of Lepisma saccharinum. Classification (NCBI taxonomy): domain Eukaryota; kingdom Metazoa; phylum Arthropoda; class Insecta; order Zygentoma; family Lepismatidae; genus Lepisma; species Lepisma saccharinum. Next base: position 7,596,659 of record NC_139248.1, on the reverse strand, counting down.
ACTCTGCTAACAGAACATCCACTTTCTCATAATAGAGGCTCGGGTTCAAGTACATGTAGCGCTACTGAAGAATATTTTCTTTGGGAGGCCAACCCAAGGTGTCGAAAACATGCAGACATGCAATCACATCTGTTGATATAGATTGCAATCTTTCTGTGACTTACGCCTTCGCATTGTTAATTAAGTTAATTAACAGTCTGAAACTCTTGCTCTCCGTTTTGAATGTTTGTGAGCTGCACATCCCTGATCTTCCCTGAAATGGATACATGGTCCAAGAAAACTTGTTCGCTTGGTCGAACATTAGATTCCAAATCATCCAGTGTTCAATTCTAATTTTCAGAAATGAAGTCAAAAATTCTTATTTTGTAGTGCCACGCTTAAAGGGTTCAGTTTTCTGTAAAAATCCAAAAGGAAGTACAGAAGCTTAACAAATTTAAATTGCTTCATACTTTTCAGCAAACCCTTAGCTTTAGCGCCATCATTGTCTTTTCCATAGGCCACATGTTCAAGATCGGTCACAACAGCTTTCCATGATTGCAAGAGATCTCTTACAGCACTTTATTTGCTGGCTAACCACCTAATAGTGTTGACATCACTCAGTTTCAGAATTTCTTCTCCTATAACATCTGACGTTTCTCTCAAGAGGTGAGTGAAGTCTTTAGCAGAGCCATGATAAAACTGAAAAATATTCCTAATCACGGAATCAAATGTTCTACGATATTTAACTCCAACACAGCTAACTGCAAACGGTGTGCAAGGCAGTGAATATTTATCATTTTATTACAAATAGCTTTCATTTGCACAGCCAATAATAATTTGTGCCCGACCATATTTGCTGCACCATCAGTACCCAAGCCTACAATGTAATACTTGTTTCTGTATTTATTTGAACCTATTGTCTTATTAGACGTACACATTTGCATGCTCGACTGATGATCTATCTGTGGATCCATCCACCAGAAGGCTGATGTATATACTTTTCTTTATTTTCTCCACTAGACCTAACTGCAAAGTTTCAGCTATGAAATGAATAAATTCTCTGCATTGCTTTTCATTTCCATACTTAGGTAGAACACTCACACTTAATTTTCCTGCCAAACACAGCAGATCTAGAAAGTCCTTAAATGGCTTCTCATGTTTAGCTACATAGTTTCCTACATTAAATAAATTTGTAAGATGGGGTCGGCGTTGAGTGGACATGGGGTTTTCAATCGGCTCACTTTCCAAAACCATGTACGAACGTTGGATTGAGATGTTCGGACATGTTTGACACACATTTGAAACAACAAAATTTTAGTCGCCAGCCTCAAACTTTTGGTCGCCAATGGCGACCTGGCGACCGGAAATTTCGCGCCCTGAAGGATGGTTAATATTTTGTATTTCTTAAACAACGTTTTGCACGATTCCCTAGGCTTTATTCCTGCTATAATCCTAATGGCTTGCTTTTGTTTTCTAAATGCTTCTAAACTTGCCGGTGAGTTCCCCCAGAATTGTATTGCATAATTTATTTCTGAATGAAACATTGCATAATATACCTGAATTAGTGAATTTGTATTAAGTCTTTGTTTTATTATCCTCAGTGCAAATATTTTGGAATTTAGTTTTTCGATGAGTATTTGTACATTGTTTGACCAATTTAGATTTTCATTTATAGTTACTCCTAAAAAAATTGTTTCGCTAACTAATATTACTGGAAGATGGCTATTTCTTACTACATATTTAAGTTTATTGTTTTGTTTATTGTGAAATAGCTAGTAATTTGTTTTCTGTTCGTTCAATAGTATATATACATATATATGTACTGGGATTTGAATATTTGGAAATCTAAAATTGTATTGAGTTGTGGTTAGGAACAGATAGATGGAAGGCATGTGTTGCTGCAACCATAAACCTTCGGGTTTAAGAAGGCTAGAGAGTTAGTTAGTTAGCTATTTATGGTTAAGATTTGTTCACTGTGTCTCTTTAAGAATTACATTCTTGTATGCGTGAAGTTTTGTAAAAATATTAAATAAAGTGATGTGGCCATTCCCTATCCAGAATGAAATCTGAAACATTAAATTTTACATGCATTACAAGTCTAAATATCTTGTTACAGTACAGCTTCAGTTTTCATCTTAACCGGCCTTGTGGTAGGGGTTTTTCATTGAATAGAAATATCTTATTTTCTTAATTTCCAACTTTAGCTATGTAGGTGGCGATTAAATAAATGTTAAGAAGAAGGGGGGGAAAGGTTATAAAAAAGTCAAGAATTTTGGTTTTGTTATTTCGGTAGACACCCTGACGTTGCTTTGGGATCAATGAGAGAAGAGTGACAGCGAGAGCCCATGTCACGGCCTCCTTTAAGGCTACCTACCCTATGTTTTGAGTGCTGGTGGCATTCTGTTTGCAGTGCTGTACGGGCCAGAAGAGCTGTTGCGGCATGATGAAGAGATTCTTCAGCCTAGATCAAACACACTGTTTGGTTGGAAAGTGATGCTGTGATCTGCACATTTATATGGGTTGAGCCCTTGAGAGAATCTCCTGCGTCACGGGCAAACAAAATAGATATCACTTGGGGAAAATGTTTGCTGGCGTTTGAAGGGTCGAATGATTGCGGTGTTTAAGGTAAACAACTTTTCTTCTTCATAACACTTTTTTTTTTTGTTCCACGCCACGAACTTTCAAAACGGCATTCTATACACTGCACATTCTATACACTGCATAGGTTCACAGTTGTCACCAAATGATGAACTTTCCAATTACGACAAACACAATATATGAACTATTCGAATAATCAGTACGCCACACGCCGACCTCCGCGCGCTACGACGTTAAAGAGCCCCCCCCCCCCCCAAGGCCAATGGCGCATCCCCCCAAAAATCGTGTCATGCGTCCTCCCAAAAATCATGTCATGCTTCCCTCCCAAAAATCATGTCATGCTTCCCTCCCAAAAAATCATATCATTCGCTCCCTCAAACCATATCGTAATCCACACAAGGTATTTAATTACGACAGCGTATCTACCGAAAGTAAAGTAATACTTGATCTGCCCCTCCTCCCTAAACAGGGAGCCCATGATTCAAGACCATCCCTAAAATCGTTGATCATAATCGAGAATATCGCTTGTCTTGTAATGCAGCTATAGTATAAAAACTTCACATTCAACTCATTAAAGCGCCAAACACGCATCCTAGGAACACATGATTGCGAGCAAGAAAATTTTACATCCATTTCTTTGCAGGCTTTCAAGAACATTAATTTAATAGGATGTCAATACTTTCTTAGTCTTTTCCTGCTTCTCCTTTGGCACATTCGGGGTCGAAAACGTGTGGATACCATATCGCTAAATACAGTCTCCAAAATTTAATGTTCGAACTCTCTCTCCACTACAGAAATCCCTTGACAATCTAAGATTTAACACTTTATCAAGAGCTTTCTATCTCCCCCTTTAAATTTCATACTCAATCGATTTTAGATTTACTGTTGATATTGAAGAATGGACATTGCCTCCTCCAATAAAATAATTCTCAGTCTCCACACCAGAATTTCCGCAACAGTCTAAGATAATAGCAATACACATGAATTAGATACCTCCCTCAATTTAATGCTCAATCCTCCTCGAACTAAAATACCCGTCATAATCTAAGACCTGGAGTTGGATACGCCCCCCCAAAATTAATTCAGAATCCCCCCAGAACCCACATGTCAATTAAGCCCCCCTCCACCTTAAATACCCTTAAACACTTTCTTTTCTTCATCTAATGTGTTAAATATGGTGCATTTAAGGTGTAAAATCTTTACATACATTTTCGAAAAAGATATAAATGTTGAATTTTATATTATTTGAAGAGAAAAAATCCCCCCCCCAAAATTTCGATGGCGCAACCTGCGCCATAATACCCCCCCTGTGGGCACCCCTGTTGGTTCTACATTAGCATATAATGTAAATTAGACATTATCCATTGTCTGGTGCTTTAAACTATACTTATCCTAACTCTACGTTTCCAGATAGCACCTCCTCTCTCGTCTTCAGGCGAACAAATTTATTTTGTCGGTAGCCCCAGTTAGAGAACCGGATTTGTAGTAAAATCACAGGACGTCTGTCGTAGGTTCGATTCCCATCACCGGCAATGGGTGTTCGTTCATCAATTTCATCCTCATCGTGGCGATTAACCAGAAGTGGAAGAAAAGCAACGCTAAATAAGGCAAATCGAACCAGTTTGCCACATTAATATGACCGACTAAGTTATGTGGTAGAGCAATTTTAGTTTCTGTTCAATTTTCAAAATTGTTTACCAAAATCGTGAAGATTTTGTGTCTTGGACAGCAACTCTCGGTCTGGTTAAGAATTTTGAGCCGAAACCGAGACTTGTTTTGTCTCCGTAAGCGGTAAAAATGCGACACCGATTGGACATTCAAAGAGTTTTAAAAGGTATCATACTAGTCCAAGCTAAACGTATGGTTAAGGCTAGGCGATATTTCGATATCAATATTACCGATACGACGTCGATATATGTTCGTTATATCGACTCCATATCCTTATTCAATCTATATCAAACTTCGGTATCGAAAATAATTATCGCACAGCCCTATGTATGGTCACCATGCATATAACTCTCATGTCTTGAAATGTGTTTGTATCGGAATAGTACGTATTTAAGCGTGCAATGTGTGTCCTGCTGCAGCCTTGCAGGCCAACGAGGCTCTGGCGCTTGAACCCACGGGCAGCATAATGCTCTACAGAGTCGGGTTGTCCTGTGTTCGTCCACTCGTGTGCTGAGTGGTAGCGTCGTCGCCTTGTAATCAAGAGGTCCCGGTGGAGGCACATAGTGGTTCGGATCCCAACTGTAGGTCCAGTCCCGATTGGCCTTACTGTGCATAAAGTGGACTTAAAACACCAACTCAATCAATCAATCAATCGTGTGCTGAGTGCCCTTTTACAGCTTCAGCTTTTATCTGCGGTATGGAGATTTTATCCTCGGAAATAGTGTAGTTGTAGGGGTTGGTAAGAGTCTTTAAGTTTTAGAAATTGAGTGAGGAAGTTTCTGAGAAGACATTTTATATTGTTGTTAGTGTCCTGTTCTCAGCTTTGTTTTAGTTAGGGCAGGGTGCGAAATCATTTAATACTGGTGGGGGGGAGATAGATCTTAATCTACAAACCCTCCTCCCTCACAAACATACTTATAAATTATACGATATACATATTTATAATGTTATTAAAAGTAAAAATGAATTACTAAATTTAAAATGTATTATTATTAATAATAATAAATAATAATTTGTTAATTTTAAATATATCAGATATTATAAAGTGGCAAACTACGTCCTTTACTAACTGGTTATAGATGTAAATAAATTATGAAATAGTTGAAGTGGTTTTATTATGTGTAAGTTTTTATTTAGTTTTTGCTTTCTGTGGCCGCGGTGGCTCAGTCGGTAACGCGTCTGACTACCATGCTAAAGGTCCCGGGTTCGATCCCCGGCCGGTTCAAATCCGGGAACTTTTCTAACGATGGAAGCGGCCCCGGCGCCCACCCAGCGTCGAATAACATGGGTACCTGGGGGAAACCCTGGGGGGTAAAGGCGGTCAGGGGCGTGATGCTGATCACATCACCCCCACTCTCGACCGGATCAAGAAAGTGTGGGGCGTTACCCCCACACCCCCTATACGCCTTCATGGCGTGGTGCTATGCACAGGGGAGCACTTTACCTTTTTTTTTTTGCTTTCTGTTAATATAATTCAATTAGATTTCATAGTTATTATTGTTTTGCATTCTTAATTTACTTTTATTGTGCGTATTGGTGTAGATTTGTTAATGATCTCTTGAGAGAGAAAAAGCACAACTACACTAATTTTTGTATGTATTCGATATTATACTTAGCACAGTATACTTGAAATTAAAAGTAATTGTTTATCTTTTGTTTGTTGTAACAAAAACTCTCCCCATTGAAAATTTTTGGCGGGGGGATTTTTGAGGCCAAGATTGTTAGGGGGGTAATCCCCCGTCCCCCGCCAGGATTACGTGACGGGCGCACAGCCTATGAGCTGACGTGCACATAATTTAAAAACCAATCAATCAGATTTGTGTTTTCTGTGTTATTTTTCCAACTCCTCGCACGGGATACTTCCATCTGTTTAGTATTTTAGCAACGCTCGCAACCACGGCTCTAACGCAACACGTCGTGACTTCGGATCGCCGCACGCTAATTCCTAAACCGCAGAGGAGGGCTCTTCGTGAGGAATAATCGTGCATCTTGCCTTACATTACGCGTGATACGGAATCGAATATAGAAGGCGGGGCTCGGTCCTTAGTTCGTTACATGTGGTCCTGAACTCTTGCAGAAGTCTTGCACACGATATCAGTATTTCGAATGAGCAGTTGTTTCGGCAATATTCGGGCTCCAGAAACGGTATAACGAGTTGTTGCATCTCTTCAGAATACAAGAAGGAGCTCCGTTAATGTGAAATCGTGATTTGAGCTTTGGGTTCTGGTCGAAAACTTGCAAATGGATACCTGGCCGTCAAGATTTTTTGTTAGAAAATTGCAAGGGATTTGGACTTGTTTTTGCCAACGTTACACCTCTTCTGCACTAACGGCTAATCGCTACGATGAGGATGAATGATGAAATAGAAAACGGACGAATATTTTTCCAAATTATGAATCACCTGACCGTTGCGAGTAAAATTCGATCTCGCCGCCGAAGTACTAGACTTCGATTCCCTCCCTGGACATGATTGTCCTTTATGATTGTACCTTCATCCACTTCACATAATCATCACTCATCCCCAGTAGTACAGTTAGAATACCGGCCTGGAAAGTGTGTTCTTTGCGAGTCTCCTCATTTTCATCATAGCATCACTCACCCTCATCGTCGCGATTAGCCAAAAGTGGCAGAAAAGCGAAGTAAAGTAAACCAAATCAATCAACCATCATTCATTTTCTTGTCGCGATTGACCCAAGTGACAAAAGCGGCGTGAACTAGCCGAAATAGAAAGATATAAGATGGCGACGTCATCGGGTATTAAGGCTTCCCAGATGGCGCAGTGGTAGCGTCGTCGCCTTGTAACCAAGGAGTCGCGTGTTCGATACCCGGTAGAGGCACGTAGCGATTCGGATCCTACTCTAAACTAGATCCAGTCCCAATTAGCCTATCTGTGCACAAAGTGGACTAAAAACAAAAATTCAAAAGGCAACGAATAACCTAAAATAGGTAGATAAGCGAAGTGAAGTTAAGCGACCAATATTTTTGAAGACTCAAGTGTTGTGTCTTGTATCACCAAGTTTAACGGGCTCGAGAAAATTTAGTATTTAAAGTTTTATTTTCGTCCACTTTATGCTCATGATAGACTGATCGGAATTGGACGGTTTACATTTGAATCCTTTGAGAGAATAGGTTTTTTGTCTGTGTGCTTATTCACTTTACTTATCTTATCGTTCAGTTTGCCTACAATAATAACCTGAACCCTATTTTTTTTTTTCAAAACAATACGCTAATCTCTAGAACATGGAAGTCAGCTTGGTTCCTGTTGACAGTACTATATCTATTATTGATACAAAACGTGCAAGTGTAGGTTAGAATTGATTCTCGGCGAGGTGAGATAATCAGCTGAAATTCTAGGGCCTCCCCGATGGCATAGTGGTAACGTCGTTGCCTTGTAATCAAGGATTCCCGGGTTCGATACCCGGAGGAGGTCCATGGTGGTTCGGATCCCACTTTAAACTGTAGGCCCAGCCCCGATTGTTCCATCTGTGCATAAAGTGGACTTGAAACACAAACTCAATCATCCAACTGAGACTTCTGGATCCGCCACTGCACAACACAGTCCATCTCTTATCGGTGCCATTGAAATTTGATATTTGTAACACCTGGAGAGCGCCTCGTAATAGATGAGAATTGATAATTGGCGCGGCTTTTGTTTTGCCGCGCGTCGAGACTTCGCTGCCTAACGGTACGACTGACCCAGAGAGCCAGCGACCACCGTTAAGCCTCCTGCATGGTGAATGGTAGCGGAAGCAGGGCAGCTGCCGCTCGGGGTCAACGCCCTCCCCTGTCCCACATATCAGACCGGCCTTAATTCTGCCTCTGCATCCACTGGATGAACGATGAGCATCATCGCTTCGCCTGCGGTGCAAGTGGGCTTACTCGGATTATCATACAATGCTATGGATTTCGATCCCGGGAACAAAGGAGAAGCACAAATACATTTCTAGAGCCCCCCTTTCCACCACGAGAGTGCGGTTGTGGCAGCGGCTGCGGCGTGGTTGGAGTTTTGACGGATGTGGGTCACCGGAACGGGCGGTGACACCCTTCCCCCTACTCCCATCTCTTTGTTGACATGGACATCCTTAGCTTTGCGTTAGTCATCTTCTTGGCCATTCATGTCTTCACTGCTGGTCATACTTTCATGAACGTGCTCAAGACGATTGTTGGAAAATGCTTCAGTAAAACCCGATGCAGTGGTTAGCGTAACGCGCAGCATGGCCTCCCTGATAGCGTAGTGGCAACGCCGTTGTCAGGCACGTATGTGGAACTGTATTTCGGGAAGAGTCCGAACCAAGTGCCTCACGTAATAATAATTATAAAGTTATTTATTAATAATATTATTATTGGCGCATTCCATGAAAAATAGTCCTACACCATGCAAATAACGAAATTAATTAATCTGGAAATTATTAATTGCATTAAGGTTTAAATGTTTGTGAATGTATGTAATTTTCATATTTCACCAACAAAAATTATCATCATCTGTAGCCTATATGCCTCACAGACAAATGAAGTCAAATTTTCCTACATTTTTAAAGCGTCGCACACACTTTTGTTAATGCTTTTCATGTATTCAGGCTATGCCTGCCATCATACCCTCGTTTTATTTCCATTTGATACCAGACACCACGAAGAATTTCATAAGTATATGAAATCATTTCATTATGTACAGGGAGGTTATTTCAGTCGTTTACCGCCAGCGTGTCGGTCGCCGAGCGGCCCCTTCATGCAACAGGTCCCGGCAAATTACGTTAGAGGAAGTCCGTAACAGAAACAGCTTGTTTTGTAATGTTTCCACTTTTCACAATTACAGTTACAATTACAATTGAAATAAGCACGTACCTTGTCGCAAGGATGCTGGAAAAGGTGTCCTCCCAAAAACAAATATTTCTGGCACCTGATTTCTGACATCTAATCTTAGATTAGACATCGCTTGCTGTTGACAGAAAGGGAAGACAGCATTTGAATCCAATCTCATGTATAGAACCCTACATTTTGTGTGTAAAATGTCACACACGTAATGCTGGAATGCCCCTATTATTAAAATAGTCGAGTCAGTAATTATTATTGCCAATATTACACAGACAGATAGAAAGATGATATAAGAATAGAGATGTAACATCATCTAGCTTATGTCTAATTAAGAGATGGGCCTCCCCGATGGCGCAGTGGTAGCGTCGTCGCCTTGTAATCAAGGGCTCCCGGGTTCGATTCTCGGTGGAGGCACATAGTGGTTCGGATCCCACTGTAGGTTCAGTCCCAATTAGCCTTACTGTGCATAAAGTGGACTTAAAATGCCAACTCAATCAATCAATCTAATTAAGATCACTAAAGTTCGTATACAAGCAGTTGAAGGGCCAGGGGGAAAAACGATGAATGTCGATTTTTCGCCCATTTTGAGATCGCAACGCCATCTGATAGTTCAGAAGCTGTACTATAAGAATGAGAACGGCCTTGGTTGGGAAACGATGAGAAGTGCCTGAAAAACGCATTATTATTTTGGCATATATTAACGTTCTTATGGAAAGAAATACTTTGTTTTTCATTTCCTGGCAAATTGTCTCGAATGAACATTCATCGTTTTTCCCCCTGGCCCTTCAGTTGTCCTACCAGAGAAATTAATTTCAATTTTTTTCTGAGTGGATTTATTGTTTAATACCAACAATTTTGTTAGGTTCGGCTAATCAAAAAAAGCAAAGTCGCTGATCATAGATCGGCTTGTTCATTGAACTCTCCAGCCTAACTATTGCCTATTTTTGTGGGAGCAGGAAAAGGTTTTGTTATCCATTTGCCTTGACTCATCTCACCCAACAGGTCAGGTGCCTGGGCTTGCTCCGAGTGGATATTTTCCTGAAGATGAGGTCTGCTCGAAAAGGTTTATTATCCATGTCACGGGCGATGATGTTCCCAGCACGAAAGTTTCCCAGGGACGGGAAATTTTGGAGCCGAAATTTAAAGGAAAGGGGAAAGGAAAGCATCCAAAAATGTGCAAGACACCGGGAAATTAGACGTCATGCATTAATGCACTGTGCACTTGCTCATTTCTGACTCACGGTTGCTTCTGTTTTTCCTCCTCTAGTGAAGTATGAATGCCTGAAATATCGTATTTCGTTTCAAATTTGAACTCAACTGATTAATTGTAATTGAACTTTCAAGTGACAGGGTTTAATTAATAGTAGTGAAGACTCGAGGCAAAGCAGATTTTGTAAATTGAAAGTTAATAATTAAGTACATAGTGCAAATACCAGATTTACCCCCACTCCCAATTAACATAAAATATATTTGGTGTGAAACACACACCTAAAATCGTTCGCAAATTCTCCTAGATCGAAATTTCGATAAACCCTTAATAAATGTTTTTTTTTGGCTGGGTTGTTAAAGGTCCAACAACCCATAAATTCCAATGGGTTCTATTGGGTTCCGCTGTAGGACCGGAACCTTGTTTCTCCCAGAATTTAAATTCGGTCCAAGTTGCATATTGTTTCATTGAAAAAAGGTTCCTGGACCGTATTGAAATACTTTACAGATAAAAAGGTTCCTTACGGTCCAGAACCCATTCACGCTTGCTGATTTTCTCTCCTGGACCGGAATTGAATTTATTTGATATTCGTGGACCTTGAACAACCCTGTTTTTTTTTGTCTCTGCCTAACACAACAAAACTTTTTGAATAATGAATCAGGGAAATACTTTAAATTATGCTCACCTTGTATTGTAAAGTAGCTGATTTATATTTGTTAATACGCGGGGGGGGGGGGAATCCTTGGAGAACGGATTTGTGCGTTTATTCGTCCATGCGTAGTGCAACGGTTTAACTTGTGTCGTAGGCAGTCAATCTGATACCACGTGATCCTAGTGTAAATCCGTTTGATGTGTATCCTAACGAACACATTCCGCTAGACGAGATCCACGCATGACGAACATTAACAGTATTTGGGAAACTCTGTTATAAACGACCTACTAACTATTCTTCGATTTTGTTTCGTGGAATAACCATAAAAAGAAAGTCTGTAATAAAAAAAAATGAAATGTGTAGTTGATGTCACATCGGCAGTGGAGTTCATTTCATTTCGGGTATAAAAGTTCTGGGTGCGATTCTGGGAAAGACGCAAACATCTTCATGTAGTCATGAGCCGCCTCGGTGGCCAAGCGCGATGAATGTTGACTTACGGTTTTGTTATCGAAAGTTCCGAGTTCGGGTCGGCTTATAGTCATGGGTGTTCATTTGTTGGTTTCCAACTAATTGATGTTTATGGCTGCAGCAACGCAAGCCTGGGCAAGATCAATCCAATCTTTTCCATCCTTACCGATTTCCTTTAGGCCCATCTCAACGTTATCCCTCCATCTTCGTCTTGGCTTTCCTACAGGTCTGTTACCATCAAGGTTTACCAACAAAACTCCTGTAAAGCTTCTTTCCTATTCGATTTACTAGTTTCCTGTCATCAATTTTATCCAATCATCGTTCATCTTCATGGCCCCGAAAAGCTATACAAAATAAGGAAAAAGGATAGAAATAGAAGAAGTACTAGGGGAGAGAGTTAGTTCATAGGAAAACCACTTGGCTGGTCTTCGGGAGCTTTCAGACCGATGCGAAACGTGTCCTATCCATTCTGTAGAAAGGTTTTTTAAGGATAATACCTAGACTGTAACGCCCTTTACAGTCGACCTCCATGGTGGAAAGGTGATCATATCGCATCCCGCAACGATGCCAGAGGTCCCAGGTTCGAATCCCGGGTGGTCTTTGTGAGCTTCCTTTCATCACTTCCCTATGGGTAGGCCTATTATAATGACTAGGGAGCGGAAGTTGATGACCTAAAAAATATAGGTATATGACCTATAGAATGTCCTAAAAAATGGAGAAAAATGACTCAAAAAATTACTATTAAATTTGTTTGTTTCAAGTTAAAAATTGAAGTGGAAATTAAACAAAATGCAATCTTGCTTTTAAAAAAAGGCACCAAATGATACCACATGCACATTCAATTAACATATGCAACGAGGATTTCCAATGGAATCAACCGAATAATTTTAAAACAATTTAATGAAAAAGTCGTATACACTGAATGAATTGGTGTAAAATGCATTAATTTCCCGCATCTTTGTCTGTGATGTAGTGTGGTGTGTTTCTGTAAAGAAAAAGAAATTATCACGATCCACGTAACACAAATTTTGTTTAGAAATTTAACAAATTGCATAAAAAAATAGGGAAACCAAGATCAGGGACGCATCCGGGAAAGGGTTCATAGACAGGCCCCCCCAGGAAAAAGTACGTCGGAAAAGTAATTTTTAACATCAGTAATTGTTTGAAATACCTGAGTTTGCCCCCCCCCCCCCCCAGCCCTTCCAGACGAGCACCTGGTGGTTTCCCCCGACACAACAAAGACTGTCACCAGTTCAGCATTTCTTTTGCTCGTAAATTACAATCCTGCGAGATATATGTAGGCCTATGTTCACCTTGGTGAAAAGACTCAAGAAAATTACCAAAATGAAAGAAGTGACAAAATATGACGAAACAATACACCGAATATTGCGAAAAATGACGGGAAAATGCCGAAAATCGAGGAAAATTACCTAAAACCTGAAAATTGGCAAGAAAAATGCACTTTAATATTACCTTTTTTCGGTTCTAGACGAAAGAAATATGACATTTTATCAACTTCCGCTCACTAGTAATGACCTTACCCATGATATGGACAGATTGGATTCTCGAATAGCTTCAAGAATACACATTCGAACTTTAGAGTTTCAAGAATCCTTTATTTTCTTTGATTCCAGTGCGCCATCGAATGTAGGGCACACAGATATAGATAATACTGTTAATTTATTAGATCAATACCGTTACATTTACCATTTGAACAATAACAGCACTTTACACTATATTACACTAATACCGTGGTACATACTTGAAACCAAAGCGCACCTATATTTCCAACATAAAAAAAAGTCACCCTTAGATTCGAAGAAATAAGATAATTTCGCATGTTGGTCTCTGCTTGCATTTACGTTCAATCTGGCGACGTTGCACGCCGCAATCCCAAACTGCTTGTTTTACTCTCCCCTCCCCCCTTTCTTCCTCAAGAGACACACTTTCAGCTGACCGCTAAAACAAAACAACTTTAAAGTAGATTTTCGGGTGATCGCGTCAGCAGCGGAAGTGGAACGATTTTGTGTCATCGTCATCGCCGACTGCTGGTTCTTCAATGGTAGAAAGTTTCTCGTTGTGTTACACGGCAACCTACATTGTGCCTTTAGTATGCCATCCCGTACCGAAATTTGGACGTTCACCAAAAATGGAAAGCTGCTGTCCGTTATGTATTACCATTTTTAATGGTAGCGAGACGGCCTTGCAAAAATCTAAACCAGACCGTTCGTATCTTCTCGAGACGATTGAAAATTTTACTTAAATCATATTTGCCCTACTCTTCGACGTTTTCGGACGCGTCAGGCTGATAACTCAAGGTGTATATTTTGTGTACAGTACTACTAGGGAACAAGAGCCGCGGTGAGTCGGTAAGGCGCCACGCGAGAGAACAGAGTGGTGGGTGATCTAGGGACGGAATTTTTCCGGCCTTGTCCCCACATAAAGCGGCTCTGGTACTCACCAAGGCTCAATTAAATGACTACCTGGGTGCAACCCCGTGAGTAAAGACGGCCGGAGCGTGGTGCTGATCACATCACCTCCAAAACAACCTACCTACCTTACTTACCTTAATTACCAGGGAACGGGTTTATTTGCAAATACCTATCCTCACATAATGCTATAACCAACGTGTATATTATCTTTGCGAAACGTTGTATGTAAGTTGAGAAAATTGTGGTTTTATTTTCCATATTTTTACAGCTTTTAGGACATATAGGACATATTTTAGTTATTTTTACATATAATTTCCACATTTTTAAACAATTTCCGACATATATTCCCTATTCATGCTAGTACTACATTTTCCTTCTTGTGTTAAATACCAAAGGTTTTCCGTTCATATGTTTTCTGTTCGTTTTGTACTCTCTATTTATTTTAAAGCCGGACCCTGTGTCCGAGTGGTTAGCACATCGCGCTGCGACGCCAAGGGTCCCGGGTTTGTGAATGCCCATTCATCAATTTCATCACTCATCTCCATCTTCGCAAATTAGCCAAGAGGCACAAAACGCGAAGTAAAATAAACTAAATGAATCAATCAATTAAATCTTAACAATAGAAAATGCGCTCTCTTTACTTCATGCGATATTGAACGCAGTTTGAGTTATAGAAGTCTGTATTTACGGACAACAGGAGGAGATTCATATTTCAGCAGTTTGTTTTGGTAACAAAGATAAAGCACATTAGCTTAAGGCACCCAAATGTCAATCTCTCTTCCTCGTCGTGCACCCTGGGTGTATTTTTCAGGCTAACGAGGCTCTGGCTTCTTCGTGGTGTGGTGTGGCTTGGGTCCTGTCCATATGCGTGTTCTTTCATCAATTTCATCTTATCACCATTCATCCTCATCGTCGCGATTAGCAGAAAACGGCGTAAAGAAAATGAAGTCCTTTTTCTAGCAATCTTGGCAAGATTGAACTTCGTATCGTAAATGCCAAACCATTGCTTTCGTGCAGGCTATGGCACGTGCAAGGGGACATAGCAGCAGGATCTTTCTGAAGTATAAAACTGTGGCTCGTTTTTTCGTCTCCATTTACTTGTAGTGCCACATTCATGAAATCACAAAGAAACATTATAGCAATTTTGTACGAATCAAAGAACCGAGAAAAATTAAAATCAAAAGTGGTACTTCAAGTAAATGGAGCCCCTCGTTTCTATTATCCTGAAAATGCGTTCTGCGTTTTAATGAAAGAGACATTCAGCTGAGAAGTAGGAAGTGGAAGTTGCTTTGTTGTTTGTTTTCCTTTGCGACACCTCGCGAGAAGTGCTGAGCAAAGGCCTTAGTCATTCGTTTATCACCTCCTGGTTTCATCGAGGTATTGTGTACACATCCCCGTCATAAGACAACCTTCGACCGTATATCCAAAGTTTACAACTTTACGGGCTGTGTTGTTGGACAAATAACCCAAAAGTGCATGTAACCGTTAATAATTTAATAACTTTCCTTGCTTTATTACTTTTACATTTTTTTCAGATTTTGCAAAATCATTTCCTGGAAAATTTATGAAGGAAAAACTTCATGAGGGACTAAGGAACAGTGTTCGAATTGAAAGGGGGGGGGGGGAACCAAGGAATTTCCACCCTTCTACTTTTTTCATCCCAGGGTCTACATTTATATTTTCATTCCCAACCAGTGAAAGAAACCACCCCCCCTCTGAATGCGTGTTCTATTATTATTTGGGATAGCTAGACAGTTACTCACTGTTTGAGTCATACATTCGAGTCGAGCTTTCTGTTCACGGTATTGTGAACAAAGATACAAAGTCATTGCATTTTAAATCTTTTATGGAATATTGTTTATTGTATGTTTAGAAGCAGCAAATTCAAAGTGCACAAAATTTACTCTAGTTATGTGAATGTGTATATACTATGTAGATATATTTAATAAGCCTACTGAAATATGAAGATAACATAAAAAAATGTCCATTCCAGAAAGCAGTCTCTTTTGCAACTATTGCTTATGTCTTGGTATGAATTCCATGTCTAATGTATTTCAGATTTAGAAATGATAGTTTTTATTTACACCAGAGAGATAAATGAAATATGTTGAACAAGGAAAATGCTGCTAACCAATGTATTGTCATCGATTTGAAACACTTTTGGGAAAAAGGCTAAAAAAAACACCAAAAAGCTGCATCCCCCCCCCCCCCAGATTACTTCCAACTACCTGAAGTAGACAATTTTCCTTTGACAGAATTTTCTGAAAGGAAGGTCACCATCCTGTAATGTACCTATATGCACCGAAATCGAATGGTAGCACAATCGTACACGCACTGTTACACTCATACACAAAGTCTGAAAATGTAAAAGAAAAGAGGGTTCTGTCCCCCTCCCCCTCTGCATTTTCTTCAATTCGAACATTGCTAAGGAAGGATATTAAACTCGTATTTGATTCGCAAAATCAGCAGTCCATTCAGGGCCAGACTTACTCGTGGGCCCAGGCCAAGGGGCACACGAATTGGAGGGGAGGGAAATTTCCGCATCATTTGATCGAGCTGCTTCCTTTTGCATATTTTATTTTCCCTCAAACATTGGGACTGAACCTACTGTTGTGTTATCCGAACCACTATGTGACTCCATGAGACCATTGGGCATCCGCCGGCCCCTGTGGCGGAGTGGTTAGCACATCGCGCTACGACGCTAGGGGTCCTGGCAAATTAGCCAAAAGTGGTACAAAGCGAAGTAAAATAAACAAAATCCAATCCAAGCCATTGGACACCCGGATGACAAAGGGCTAACGTTATCTCTACGCTATCTGGGAGGCCTTACATCATTTAGTCTTTCGAATGATTGATTTAGTTTATTTTACTTCGCGTTTTGTGCCTCTTGGCTAATTTGCGAAGATGGGGATGAGTGATGAAATGATGAAATTGATGAATGGACATTCACAAACAACCAAGCCCGAGCGGGATTCGAACCCGGTACCCTTGGCGTCCCAGCGCGATGTGCTAACCACTCGGCCACAGGGTTCGGCTTAGTCTTCCGAGTTTCGACCCATGGTTAATCCTATTTCTTAGAATCAAAGTATGTGAATACTTTTTGCGCAGTTTTTATGGAAATTTATGATGTGAGATTTTCTCGCATTGTTATTCTCTCATATTTTTGTTCACAGTATTTTAAAAATGTGAGCCCTTTACAAAGTCATTTCTTGGCATGCAGAATTAATTGAACGTCATCCATTGTCTAGTGCTTTTACCTATACTTATTTTAACACGTTTCCAGATGGAACCTCTTCTCTCGTTTTCAGGCGAACAAATTCATTTATGCCGGTGATGGGCATCAAGCGTACGACAGATCTGTGATTTTACTACAAATGCTATATTCTAACCACCTATCCACGGTGCCCCCTCTCCTCAGAAAATAGAAAAATAACATTGATTGAATTGGTGTTTTAAGTCCACTTTATGCACAGTAAGGCTAATCGGGACTGGACCTACAGTTTAAAGTGGGATCCGAACCACTATCTGCTTCCACCGGGTATCGAACCCGGGACTTCTTGATTACAAGACGACGACGCTACCACTGCGCCATCGGGGGAGGGGGGCTAGAAATATAACATAATTGGAGCAAACATTCCGAACGCCGCCGTGGAGTAATTGGTTAGTGCAACGGATTTTTAGTAAAATTACATCTGTTGTAGGTTCGAACTAGGGATGGCCAAATCCGGAATCCGGATAGTAAAACCGGAAAATCCGGATTCCGGATATTTTTCGTCATCCCTAGTTCGAACCACACCACCTGCAACAAGAAATTTGTTCACCTGAAGACGAGAGAAGAGGTACTAGCTAACTGCAGCAACACACGCCTTTCCATCTGTCCCTATCGGGTTTGTATATTTGAACTTTCAGTTTCTTTCATATTATTATACGAGAAGGTAAAAGTTTATGAACAGAAAAGTAACACGCATTTCCTGAATTAAGTCTACTTCTTATTTCCTCTTGAATATCATTTTCATTTGTTAGTGTTGCTCCTAAGTACTTGAATTTGGAAACCGATTCAAACGAGTTGTTATCAATAATTAGATTTTGATTATTACTAACACTTGGTTTCGGCCTGTAAGCATATATTTAGTTTTCTCTTTGCTAACTTCCAAACCTATCTCTTAGCTGCTTTTAAAAATATTTTAGTATTACTCTTAATTGTATTTATATCATCCCCTAGTAAGTCTACATCATCTGCATATAGTAATAACTGAGTCAGTTAATTTTGGTCTTTCATTAGTTAAAAGGACTGGACAATGGATGTCTAATTAACATTGCATGCTAATGTAGTTCCATTCTCACTGACATCCAGAGAAGTATGAAAGTAATTTTTCCTTCACATGTTACACTGAGGCATGGACGTCCGGAAAGGGGGGCAAGGGGGGTCGCCCCCCCTGGAAAATGAATGTCCACCTGAAAATTATATATTTCACATATAATTTCATTTCAGCCACAGTAATTTATGTTAATTACTAGAGCCCGGAAGTTCAGGCATTTATTTTCGTTAAAATAGGTAGGCAAAAAGGCATTTATAATGTGGAAAATAGGCACTAAAAATGAAAAAGGCAAAATAAACCGAAAAAAGGCAGATTTGGAAGTCGCTTACTTTTATATATAATTTCTGGCAACATGTTAAAATCTACATTGGGAAGAGCATTTAAATTTTCTCCCCGTCTTGATTGCACATAACTACAAGTTTTTTTGTTTTTTTTTAAGTTCTCATCATTCATTGATAGTCGTCTTGTCAGAGAGAATGTTTTTCATAATAGAAAATGATCTTTCTACTTCGACAGAAGTTATTGGAGCATACATAAAACAAGCTAATGTAGCTGAACTCATTTTGGTAACAGCATTTTCACCTTTAAGAATATCACAAATTGTTTTCAATTGTTTCAAGTCATCATTTGCACTCACTACCCGTTTGCACTTTTCCGCTACAGCTGACCCCTTTTCTCCTGGCACTTCCATCATCTGCTGCATAGATTCCTTGTAGAATTTCATGTATGCTATAATTGTAATTGTCTCTGGCAATGCACCATAATGTGCAAAAATAAACTTGAATAGCACAGGAGTTTTTTTCACTTCACGAATTGAAGCCGCTTCATTTTCTGGAAGAGCATCTATCACCTCACTCATTTTCAAGGTTGTTAGCGTAATATATAGCTGCTGATATCCAGGTTCCCCATGTGGTCAAGACTTTGCGGAGGTAAACTAAGCTCAGATGCAACTTCCTTAAATTTTCGGGCTCGAGAGGGAGATTTCAGAAATATCTTCTTTGTGTTCGAAATCAACCTGTCCACTTCAGCAGTCAATCATGCACAAGAAATGTTAACCGAAAGGCAATATCCTAACTCAGGATGAAATACTTTTTTCTCACACTTTTCTCCTTCAGCAATGTTGAAACATGCGTGAGTTCAATATTACTTAAATAAGGCGAAAATTATTCGCATAATAAACGGAAGAAAAATAAATGCCAACAACGTTTTTTGGGAGAAAAATCATTTATATACACATTTTTTTTAAAAAAAACGGTCAAATTTCATTGAAAAAGGCAAAAAAAGGCATTATAATTAAAAATAGGCAGTGGGGTCCCAAATAGGCAAAATAGACAAAATGAAAAGGCTTCTAAAACATTCGAAACAACATAAAAACGTATATCCGGAAAACGTTTATCAATATATGCAGTAGATAAAAAGAGGCATTTTGCCAAACTTCCGGGCTCTATTAATTACACTAGACTCTCGCTAATCCGGTCCTCATTAGTCCGCTCTCTCAGTAGTCCGGCCCACCTCCGGCCCTGTAGTCACTCAAGCAGAAATGACGCGCACAACAATGAATTATCGTGTTCAACAATGTTGTTAGTTAAAAATGTTAAACAATGCTATACATACGTACAGTATTTGAAAGTGTGACTTTGTTACAGTAAAGTGCAGTACATACTATGGCTTCTAAAAGAAAACACGTAAGTACAGCCTGTATAGTCCCTATATGTTTAAATTACATAGTAGTACGTAATTTCCGACCCTCTCAATAATCCGGCACTTCCGCGAATCCGGCACCCATATGTGCAAGGAATGGCCGGATTAGCGAGAGCCTAGTGTATTATAAATACGTTGAACGAACATGGTAATTTCAGGCTGAAAGTGTTTTTTGAGGAGGCATCACTATTATGGGAAAAAGTATGACTCTTTCCCCCCCCCCCCGTGAAAAGAAAAACCTTGCTTGCTCCTCCCTGGAAAAAATCCTGCGGACGTCCGTGCGAGGCCAGGGGCTAACCCCCCCCCCCCTTTCAGATCCGGGACTTCTTCAGTAAATGACGGCTTCTTAGTTGAACATCCTCAACAGGAAGGTTCTTAGTGAAAGTCATCTCCCACGAAATCCTAATCCACGGATTCGGTGCCGGGTGAGTCGGAGATCGATGACATCCTTTTGCATTTAAAAAGGGTGTCACCGAGCACGGCTGAACTCTTGTGCCCCGAGGTGAACCAGGTTCTTTTGTGCCGGGATGCTGCGATTGCGTAAGCGTCAGAGGATATGCTCCTCCAGCCTTTTCTCCAGACTTGTGAGAAGAACACTATCCCGCGCTGTTTCTTTGGTCTTTGGAAAGGTTACATTTAGTACAGTAGGTGTATAACTAAATTTTATGTAAATTCCAGTGTTCGTAATTGGCTTAGATCGTCGTAACAATAATGCACTTTAGAATACCGGGTGATCCGTTAGAGATGTCAGAAAAGTAAACCTTTATACACAAGAGGTTAATGTACGTATCTGTGAACAGTTTGTTGTAATATAAGCAGAAATGATATAAGTTTCGAATGAGTGAAGGTTTGCAGTCTTCATACTGTGTGCGCTGTTGTGACGTGATCACCACCTTTGTTACCATGCACATGCAACGTGCCACCACTCCTAACTCCAGGGTATGGAGATCCGAATTGGCAACACACCGCTCCTTTCTCCGGCTGGTCAGTTGGGAGCACCAGTTCTCACCCAGGGATCGGGATTAAGACGATCCACCCTTCCTCCAGGAAGGTAACCACCGAATTGCGACACGTGACAGTAAATAAAATTCAAAATACTTTATAATTAAAATGTCCACAATATTTAATCACGAATCGCGCGCGTACATACTTATTCGCACAAGCCAAAAATATAATGTGTTGGGTCCTGCTCGCTTGTAGTGGCAGTGATAAACAACTTATTTAACACATCAATGTTAATTAGCGATAGTAAGCTAAAGTTAGGGTTGGCAACAATTAAAAATGCCAACGTGGAAGTTTTTACATCGCCAAGAACACGAAGCGTGGTTCCCCCACTCCTAACATAAACAGCCAATAGGAATACGATATTTTATTAAAAACGAGGGAGAAATACTTTGCTATAATATTACAATATTAAAATATATATAGATATAACTAAACTGATTTAATCAAATAAATCATATTTGCTCTTGCACATAAAAATGATTAAATAAAGATTTAGTTTATAATGAAGACAAATTACTTCAATCTTGTACATTGTTGAACAAAACTCGATATTAAAAGCAATGTATTTAACTTCTGTTTAAACAACAAGATTTGCGTGAAAGGTAGAAATAATCCTAGCCATTTTGGATTTGAAGAACAATGAAAACGTTGCATATATTATTTGGGATAATTATTAGCCTATAAATTCTGAATAAATATTGCAAAAATACGCGAATAATATTATAATATATGATAAAACGTAAATATATACATGAATTATAAAAACAATTAAGTATAAATAATTTAATCCAAGTTCTTATCTTGAAAGTATACGAATAAGGTAAATGCCAATATATAACTTAAATCTGCCTAACATGGCGGTCGTTACACACATTAGCGCCGCCATGTGGCTGAAGTCTGTAAACCTCCACTCATTGTAAACTTACATCCTTTCTGCTTATATTACAACAAACTGCTCACAGATACGTCCATTAACCTCTTGTGTATAAAGGTTTACTTTTCTGACATCTCTAACGGATCACCTGGTATATTCAATTGAATCATATTTATTCTTTGGCGAGGTTCTGCAAATCCCGATCTACCATCTAATCCCACAAGAAAGATATAGCAGAGTACATGGTGATACAGGAAAATTATAGGATACTACATGAACAAAATAATAAAAAAACCTACTACTAGTACTACACGAAGAAATGGCAAAAGAAAACATGAAATATATCCTGCGCATGTGTGCAAATAAATGACAGAAATAATAACAATATATTATTAGTTTCAGTCCAGTTTAAGGTAATATGTTTTCGTATGTGGTCTTACTTTGCGTCAATGTTACTAGTTCAGTAGCTCTTTTTATGTATGTGTTTGGGTTTTCTTAGAATGTGAACATACTGCTTGTAAATTACGTGTAAATGTTACCATAAGATTTAATGGCCAAAGTTAGAAGCAATGTTCTGAGGTACTTAGTTCAGTTTACTGAATGGTAACTGCAAATTAGCATACCCAAAAAACAAATCACAAATACGCCACTGAATGGGTATCCCCCCATAGCAATAAGCTTAATGCTGCATCAATAAACAACTAACATCTCCCAGCAACCGGAAACAAACTTACAGATTATTCAATAAACATTCGTTAGAATTACAGATTTGCGTCATAATATGAAAAAAAATATTTCCTTTATGTGTAACATTTTAAACTTCGCCTTTACTGAATTAGGTGAGGTGTAACACGATGTCTTCCCCTGACACCGACATTTGGAAGCCAATCATGCCAAACTTTCTGCGAACGGTACTTCCCGTTCCGGATGCACCCATCCCGCAAGGACAACACGGAAGTTTGCCTAATTGGAATTGTATTTGCAAATAACTTTAGCCATTTCTGCTTCACACCTCGAAGTTATGATTGAGCGTGGCTGGATTTGATGAATCACCAATCTCTCGTTACAGACTCTTGATACTCAGCAGCGTGGAAGAAAAAGAAAAGTCTCACGGGATTGACACCCAAGGTTCTGTTTGCCTTATTATGGAAATTTGTTTTGAAAGTTAATATTTCGCCCGTGCAATTTGCATGCCAGAGGACTTCCACAGTCGTGCCTCATCGCTTGTCGTGGACACGACGGCAAGGAAGCGATCATGAAGCAATAGCTCCACTTCTGATCCAGGAAGTGTGGCAGAAGACAGCAAATTATGCAAGTGCAAATAAGAAGCATTTCGTGGCCAGTTTTGTGTCAAAAGAAGTGAAAGTGTTCCCATAACTGCCGCAAATTTCACTTTTGTTTACATTTGCTCGCTGCGTTCCGGACACCTTCAAATGATGTGAGATGTTTGGACCGATAACTTGTCGATTTCAAGGTTTTCTCTTACCTTTCGCTTTCCGATATAATAAAACCCAAATTGTTCGGAAAGGCCTTGGTGAAATGTCAATTTGAGGAAAATTATAGCCTTTAAACCTTGACAGTTTTTGGTTGGTCACATTGAAATTCGAACTCTTGGCTGGGAATGTAAATTGATCGAGCGTACTAGCAACACCAAGTTGTAGTCTGAGTTGACTTTGATTGAGTTCGTTGTAGCTTGAGATGAACATTTGCAACAAAAAAAAATGTAATAGTCCGTGCGATTTTTTTAGGGTTTTGATTATGTTTTTGTTATTTAGCGTCGCTTGTTGCCACTTTTGGCTCATCGCCACGATGGGAATGAGTGATGATATGAAGAAATTGATGGGACACTCACAAAGATATTCATGCTTAGGCTGGTATTCGAACCCGGCACCCTGGTGTCGTACTAACCACTTCGCCACGAAGGTCGGTTGATTTTTTAGGACATTTATTGATCACACATGCATACATGTACCAGTAATATTTCGTGAATGTGATTTACATTTTTAAAATTTATTTATTTATGTACTGGCTGTTTCCCCGGCGTTGCCCGGGTATTTATTTATCCCAATCTTCTATTAGACAGGAAAATAATGAATTCTAACTATAGTGTAAAATGAACTTGGAGTTGAATGGCATTGGGAGTGTCACTATTCATCTCAGCGGCCCCGAAAACTATGGATTCCACACTAATATCGGTCGTTTTACATGTCACCCCTCTTCCCAACCCCACCCCTATGGGTGCCAGGGGTGTCTTGGAGTTGAATGGCATTGGGAGTGTCACTATTCATCTTAGCGACCCCGAAAACTATGTATTCCACACTAATATTGGTCGTTTTACGTGTCTACATGTCACCCCCTTCCCAACCCCACCCCTAGGGGTGCCAGGGTGCAAACAAATGATAATCACTGGGGGCTAAATCCGGACTGTAGGGGGGATGGGGCAGAACTTCCCAGCGCATGTCGGCCAGAGTTGTTGTTGTCACATTGGCCGTGTGAGGGCAGGCATTGTCATGGAGAAGAATGACATTTCCAGACAACATCCCAGGTCTTTTCTTGCGAGTGGACTTTCGTACAGCACCACTCAACAATGTGGAGTAATACTGGGCATTAATCGTGCTCCCTTTGTCCAGAAAATCCACATGGATAACGCCCTTCATGTCCCAGAAGACACTTGCCATGATCTTTCCAGCGGACGGCTGCGTTTTGCTTTCCTGGGGGGGGGGGGGGGCGGGGAACCTTTATGCCGCCACTCCATGCTGCGTCTTTTGGTCTCTGGGGTTGAATTGTGCAACCATGTTTCATCACACGTGATGATGGATTGCAACAATTCATCACCTTCTGCTCGAAACCGATTCAGAAGCTGTTCACAGACCGTCGTGCGTGTCCACTTCTGATCGAATATCAGCTGGCGGGGAACCCACCTTGCACAGATTTTGCGGAAGCGTAAGTGGTCGTGAATGATTGTCTCAACACTCCCGACACTGATATTCACCTCGGCAGCAATATCCCGCACTGTTACTTGCCGGTTCTGAAGAATCATTTGCTCAACACGTGCGATATTCACTGGTGTGACTGCAGTCGGGCGAATGTGTCCATGCGCTTCATTTGTCACCAGTTCCCGTCCTTCGCGAAACTGCTCACACCATTCGTAGACTCTTGTCCGCGACATCGTTTGTTCACCATACTGTGCTTGCAATCGTCTGAAAATCTGAGCTGGTTTCACTTTCTCCTTCACGAGAAATTTGATTACACACCGCTGCTCCACAGCCACAGACACACTGCTTGCCGCCATGTTCGCTGCAACTGCTGCGCATGCGCGAATACGTCATGCCGGGCGCTAGTTACTCGCGAAGGAATACATTACGTCACCCGCACGTTTCATCATGATCCGGCTGGCTATTCATCGATTTTTTACGTACGAAAATCCCGGTCAACCTTGAACGACCCTTGTGTGTGTGTGTGTGTGTGTGTGTGTGTGTGTATATATATATATATATATATATATATATATATATATATATATATATATATAGAGAGAGAGAGAGAGAGAGAGAGAGAGAGAGAGAGAGAGAGAGAGAGATATATTGAGAAAATTTCAAGCAGCACAAATTATCATTTTACGCTGAAATCATCAACAATGAGCAGAGCAAAATGAAAAATAACACAAAAAGATTAACAGAAATGAGTCAAAGATCGCACTGTTTGATGTTATCTACCAACATTCGTTCGACAGACATACTCGGAGGGTATATCAACCCTTGATGGGAGGTCATTATAATATTGTGCGAGAAGTCTGTAGAAGAGAGATATTTTTGACTGTACACGGTACAGTGCAGATTTTTCTATGTAAAAGAGGTTTGTGTTAGGTGTTGTGCGCAGACAAACACCTAAACATTAGATAGAAACGAAAGATAAGTGATTTTTGTCTCGTTAGTACTCGTGATTGAAAATTTGCAGTTCTGAGATATCTGCAAAAATACTTCATGTACTTGGAATGGTGAAATTATAACGTGGAAACATGGACGAGAGATACTATGAAAGACAGCAGATTAAATGGTCTCTGATATACTGTATGTGCATAGTGAAAAGAACCGAAAGACAAATAATTGTTTATTTACAAGGCAATAGATGTTTATGGAAAGGAAGCAAGTCGAATCCAGTTTCTACTGAAATGGTGGACTCAAGTCTGAATTTGAGAACAACGCCACGGTATTTGCAATTCAGTTTCAATTTTATGATTTGTAAAACAACAACAATAATAATATAATATTTATTTATTTAAGTGATAAGCACGATTTGACAACGAGGTACACCACTATGTGAAAATAGGTTATAGAAAATTACATAAATTACAAAATTATGTTACAGTAGAATTATTATTATTAATAATAATAATAATAAAAGGTTTAACTACTATTGAGTGTTTATGGCTGAAGGACAAGATACGAAATCTCAGTGCTGAAGGTAGAAAATCCTAGTTGGGGGGTGGGGCCTTCCCGATGCCGCAGTGAGTCGTCGCCGTCTGATCAAGGGGTCCCGGGTTCGATACCCGGTGGAGACACACAGTGGTTCGGATCCCCCTTTAAACTGTAGGTCCAGTCCAGATTAGCCTTACTGTGCATAAAGTGGACTAAAAAATACCAACTCACTCCTAATTCGGGGATGCTTTGCCCAGTTTGGGGGAAAGTTAGGAATGCTTGTATGAATCAACATGTAGAATATGCAGTTGGTGTGGAGAATGTCTTTGTCAGTGGCTGACTTGCAGGGGCACCACGAAATGTTCCAATATTTTCACTGAAACGGCACTTATTCCAAATATGTGGTTATTCAGTAATTTTTACATAAAATATTTCTGAATTTCAAATGTGTGTTTGTTTTTAACTTAAAAAGCAACCTAACCTCACTAACTGATTGTTGTAAGTGTTAGATAGGCCTATATTATGACTTGTGAGCCACGGAAAAATTTGTACCACTAAGGGCGCCGTGAGACGAAAAAGCCCTTGGCCTATGCAGATTGTCCTAGTGGTGGAGATGCTATGCGAGAATATTTTTATTTTAGGGGGAAGGATCACTCCACCACGTTCCTTCCACGTGGAGGACTGTTGCTCCTTCCTCATGAGAAAAAAATCTGCTGGCTGCCTTGCTAAAACAGTTCTCAACCATAACAAACCAATGTATTTTAGTTGGATCGTGGACATGGATATCCGCTCCGACATAGGGGGGGTAAGCTTAGCATTTATACAAGGGAAGTGTACATGATTGTGCCATCATGTTTTCTGAGCGAACTGCCCACGAATAAGATGTCTGAAAGCTGTTCCCGTGCGTGGTGCGAGAATCCTGGCAACGCCAATCTGTTGGAGATGTAAGCGCCGTGGCAACACGCAACCAGTGTTCCTTCCCACCGCATGTGAGAATTCCGTGCCTGGCGATGGCGGTTGCCAGGGGCAGGCGAAGATGATTTAGTCGGGAGTGTTACCGAATTCGTGCCAGCCGGACCCTGCTTTCGCGGGAGGTGTGTTTCGTGATGTAGCAATATCGCCACCTGCTTCAGGGTCGCAGCCGTACCATACTATTTTCCTGCTTTGCGCACGAAGCGCCGATCGTTCTCTACAGGGTGATTCAAATGTCGCGCAGACCGGATTCGAAGTAAGCTTGCCAACCTTATTGGAATGGCCGGAAATTTTCCGCATAAAATTTGCTATCTGCCAGAATGACGAGATTTAGTATTATTATATTTTTATTTTCTCAATCGATCAAGAAATTTGTTATTCCAAACAATTTAACTTCACAATTAAAAGACAAACTCAGTACATTATAATGTGGTGACCCTGTAAGCGTAGGCATAGCACCCACCGCTGTTTCTCCTGCAGAATAACGCTAAGCCACATGTGGCACGGCAAGCTATGGCAGCGTTGGAGAAAATTTTTGGGCAGTCTCTAGACCATCCTCCATACAGCCTAAACCTCGCACCCTGCGATTTCTGGGCATTTCCAACACTTAAGAAAGAGTTACGTGGAAAGAAGTTTAGCTCGGACCAGGAAGTGAAAGCTGTCACATCCACTACCTTACACGGACTCTCAGAAAATAGTCTGCAACATGTGTTTGAGAAGCTAGTGCATCGCTGGAATCTGTGTATAGAGTGTGAAGGGCGCTATTTCAAAAAGGAAACTCTCACCAACCCTCGTACTGACTAGGACTCTGAATAGTGATCTCAGTCCATGAACTTTCGGAACAACCCTCGTATCATTAAGTCTATGATGAATACAGATTCTGACGATTTCACTGTATCTTTACCCATGGCTCGACAGCCCTGAAAGAGCCTTAGCCAATCTCCCGACTGCCAGTCTCCCTCCCGCAATCCTACCTAGAGCTGTGGAGATCTTCAACCGGCAATGGGGTGACTTCGGGTCAGCACGTCGAACTCTCAGCCGTTGTAGGATAGTTCCGTGACCGGGTTACACTACTCACTCGTATCTCCCCAATTTCCTCACAATGGTGGGTTGCCACCGGTCCTATACACAGGCCGGAAACCCAAAACACAACGCCTTAGACCGCTCGGCCACGGAGGAGGACCACTATATCTTCAATCAAACTCTAAATAAACGATGAAGGGAACGTGTGTTTTTAGAAACGTCACAAAAACTGTTTTTATGCTTGTAACAGCCGTTAACTACAAGATAAATAATTTGCAACGGCGTTTAATGCATCTTCTGTGGATCTACCTGCAGCGAAGCCATATTGGGATCATGTTTCTTCGTGCAGTGTTCTAAACTCCTCAATATTTTAAGAATTAACTTCTCCATAGGTACTGGACCTATATTTTAAAGTGAGATCCGAACCATTATGTGCCTTCACCGGGTATCGAACCCGGGAAACTTTGGTTACGAGGCGTGGACGTTACCACTACTCAGGGTTGGCAAGGTAACGTTACGTTTTTTTACGTAAATTACGCGTGGAAAACAACTTTTTTACGCAGATGTAAGAAGCTAATTTTCTTTCGTAAATTAGTAACATAAAAACTACTTTAATTATTTTACATTTTGAACTTGAATTTTAAAGCTACCTCACACCCTCACCCTAACAGATTTTTTTTTAAAAAAATAAAATTGTTGTTTCACATATTTTTAAAAACTGAGAAACGTGTTGATAAGTACGTCTTGTACTATAGTACTTGTATTTATAACATTAAATAACTATTAACGACAATTCATTTGGATTGGATTTCAAAGTTATAGTGACAGCTTCAAATTCCTTTTTCATGTGTACACTTGCATAGGTTAATTATGGTGTGAATATGGCAGTTTGTAAAATTCCAATATAAGAGTACATACAAATTCGGATGGAAAGTTTTTAAAAGCCTTTTTTGTTTTCAACCACAGCAATTGCCATACATAACAAAAAAGAAACATGTTTTCTTTTGCACGACCTTGCCACTACACCATCGGGAAGGTCCTCTTAAATTGTAAGGTAATCAAATTCTCGTCTAGAGAAGACCGAGAATTGTCAATCCTGTTCCTCTCGTGTACATGATGCACACAACCTCCAACAAACACCCAAGAGCCGTGTGGGTCAACAAATTTCATT
Organism: Lepisma saccharinum; assembly: GCF_977018435.1. Classification (NCBI taxonomy): domain Eukaryota; kingdom Metazoa; phylum Arthropoda; class Insecta; order Zygentoma; family Lepismatidae; genus Lepisma; species Lepisma saccharinum. Next base: position 7,567,360 of record NC_139248.1, on the reverse strand, counting down.
ACCGCCAGTTAGGATCTTTAGCACATTTATATGCGTCATTCGGTGTTGGCAGAAAAGGGGCCTTGCACTTTTTCATGGTCACGGGTATTAGTTACATAAGAGACGTCAGGGGGAGGGGGGATCTCGCTGTAGGCTGGAACATCCTTTGTGACCAATTTCGAGCACAACGCCCGTCCTACGTCGCCCACCCTCTAGGTAAAGCCTCACGCGTCGTGACTCCACTTGCCCACCTCACTGCGTTACGACATACCTTTTCTAGATGACACCTGCATTGTGTCGAGTCCAAACTCGTTATTAGAGACAGACTCGAAGGGCGTATGATAATACATTTCGCTGTCACAAGGTTCATAACTCTGTACTCGATACTCCCATTTCTCGACGTGACGGATGAAAACAAACCCTCAGAGTGATGCGTTCCTTTGTCAGTGATTTCTGGGGAAACTATTTCTTCGGCAGTGAACGTTTTAGGACTGTATATGTAAACCAGGGTTGTTGAAGATCCAGGAATGTTAAATAAATTGAATTCCGGTCCAGGAGAGAAAATCAGCAAGCGTAAATGGGTTCTGGACCGTAAAGAACGTTTGTATCTGTAAAGTATTCCAATTCGGTCCAGGAATCTTTTTTCCGGATCAATTAAAATACGGTCGAGGAACCTTTTTTCAATGAAACAATACGCAGCTTGGACAGAATTTAAATTGTGCGAGAGAAAAGGTTCCGATTCTGCAGCGCAACCCAATAGAACCCATTAGAATTTATGGGTCCCTGTACCTTTAGCAACCCTGTTGTAGAACTCGGCACAGACTTCATAGTATATTACTCTATGTTAGGCTGACCCACTTAATATCATGAATGTATGGGAGATTTCCGGCTTTCGAGATTGGGGGGTTATGAAACCAGAGGTCCAAGGTTCGACCTTTTGTCAAGGGGCCATTAACACACCTTATCTAACAACAGAAAGAGTTTAAAAGTTGGGCAGGAAATTTTCAACCTGAAGAGGTACAAGACTGGAAATCGGATGGCCAGAAGAGAGATTGGAGTGGTTTCATGTGTGTTCTGATTCGCTTAAGTTTCACGATATCAACACATTTGATCATTCCAACTCCATTGTCTCGAATGAGGATTCTGTTTGCATTGTCTTCCTGTTGTACTTTTGTAAAACTTTGAATGAATACTTAAAATTGAGTTGCCGATTTTGGTTTCTGAGCTTGCAAACACAGCAATATACCAGAGGTCGGGGCGGGGTTTGAATCAGTGTTGTTAAAGGTCCAGAAATCCATAAATTCTAATGGAATCAATTGGGTTCAATAACAGGACCGGAACCTCTTTTCTCGCACAATTTAAATTCGCGTATTGTTTCATTTCAATATGGGACGTGTACCTTATTTAAACTGATCCGGGGGAAAAATTCCTTGACGGAATTTAAATTCATCTGGAAAAAGGTTCCCGGACCGAATTAATTCATCCGGAAAAAGGTTCCTGGACCGTATTTAAATTGATCTAGGAAAAAAGGTTCCTGGACCGAATTGGAATATTTTACAGATAAAAAGGTTCTTGACTGTCCAGAACCCATTTACACCTGCTGATTTTCTCTCCCGGACCGGAAATGAATTTATGTACAATTCCTGGACCTTCAACAACCCTGGTTTGAATAGGGTTATGGCGACAAGACCATACTGTTCGTGTCGAGTGTTTCCTCTTAATATTCAGAAGCCGGTGCCAGTCCGAACTCAATAGTTTCCTCGTTCGATAACGGTGCCAGCATCCTGTAGCCACGCTGTTTGCCGAGATCCGAGAGAGATGAACAGGATGGCGTCGCAACTAGCGAAAGAAATGCGGAATCGGGAAGAAACACAATGAGCCACTCGCTCTCGAATTAGCATTTGCAGTTCTCTCGCATCCAGGACCACCGTATCGATGGCTCGGAGACGGACGTTTCAATTTGTTGAAACAGCAAGGCCTTGTTTTTCTAAGCGGCGGTGGAAGTGATGACTTCTAAACTGTCGTGCGTGATGAGACTCCCGATCGCTTTCGTCGCTTGACCTTGGAAATTGCGCATCCTGTGCTGCTGCTGCATGCCAATGTTGTGAATGCCCGCGTGGTGTAGTGGTTACAGCAAGAATTACAGAATGTCGTGTCCTTGTCAAGAAATTTACATGTTGATTGATATATTGATATATGCCCCACCCCTCGTATTTGCCGTTGGCTGTACTTCCCTAATACAACAACATCGTATTAGTTCATCTATTTGGTGGGGCGGGGGTGTCTGGTTGAGGACTACAACACGTCCATTGTGTTGTGGGACTCCTATTTTTGGTTATCCAAAGAAAAACACTATTCTCGCTTTCTCCAGGTTGAAAGTTGCAATTCAATCGTCGGACTGAAAGATATTTAGTTGTGTCAAGATCGACATTTTCGATACTCGATATCGAGAAATCGATGCTGCACAGCTCCAACCAAGAGCCACCTCATACGGCGGTGTTTGTTCCTACATGAAGTCACTCGCTCCGGAAATCGAACCTAGCATATTCTAAGGCAAAATTAAAGAGCAATGGAGATAATGCATCTCCTTGTTATAACCCATCATGAATTGTAAATTTGTCAGACACATTAATACCCACACGAATTTTACTTTCGTGTGGGTATTAATGTGTCTGACAAATTTACAATTCATGATGGGTTAAAACAAGGAGATGCATTATCTCCATTGTTCTTTAATTTTGCCTTAGAATATGCTGTTAGGAATGTAAAAGAAACTAACGAAGGACTAAAATTAAATGGTGTGACTCAGTTGTTAGCATATGCAGATGATGTAGACTTATTAGGGGATGATATAAATACAATTAAGAATAATGTTAAAATATTTTTCAAAACTGCTAAAGAGATGGATTTGGAAGTTAACAAAGAGAAAACTAAATATATGCTTACAGGCCGAAACCAAGTGTTAGGTAATAATCAAAATCTAATTATTGATAACAACTCGTTTGAACTAGTTTCCAAATTCAAATACTTAGGAGTAATATTAACTAGTGAAAATTATATTAAAGTGGAAATAAAAAGTAGGCTTAATTCAGGAAATGCATGTTACTTCTCTCTTCATAAGCTTCTGTCTTCTCGTTTAATATCTAAGAAACTAAAAGTTAATGTATACAAAACAGTAATTTTGCCTGTAGTATTATATGGGTGTGAAACTTGGTCCCTTACATTGAAAGAGGAACATAAATTGAGAGTATTTGAAAATAAGATCCTTATGAAAATATTTGTACCTAAAAGGGATGAGGAGACAGGTGAGTGGAGAAGGTTACATAATTTAGAACTACATAATTTGTATTCATGTCCAGATATTATTAGAATAATTAAATCAAGAAGACTTAGGTGGGCAGGCCATGTGGCACGAATGGGAGGGGTAAGAAGAGTTTGCAGGATTCTTGTTGGGAAACCTGATGGTAAGAGACCTGTAGGAAGGCCAAGACGAAGATGGAGGGACCTAATGGAAATCGGTAGGGATGGAAAAGGGTATATAGATCTTGCTCAAGATAGGGACAGATGGAAGGCCTGTGTTGCTGCAGCCATGAACCTTCGAGTTTAAGAAGGTTAGAGAGTTAGTTAGTATATCTTTCGATTAGCCAAAAGAGGCATATAAGCGAAGCAAAAGAAACCATCTCTCGCTCAGACACACAGACAGAAAGAGAGAAGGGCGAGAGGCAATGAATAAGGAGAAACTAGGGATAGCCACCAAATACGGAGAATCCGAATAGTCAGATAGTACAGATTTGATAAAGGTTCAGCCACGTCCCCCGAAAAAAAAATCTGGGTTACAAACTGGAAAAAGCGTCCAAAAATATACATAAAAAGAGAAAAGGGAAAAATCCGTACAGTGAAATACGAATAAGACGAATAAAGGAATATGTTCGTAAAACGGATAAATGGTAAGACTGTCCGGATAATGCACACATTCTGATATCAGGATAAAATTTTATCCTGATTTGATCATTCCTAGTTAGACATTAGAATTGTAAGCTGATAGCAAAACCAACTCTTCCTCAGTATCTTCGTACGCCGCTGTTTCTCCGCTTAACCTTTGCATGACCTTACTATGGCGCTCTGTATTCTTGCGTTGTGGTCGTACCTTTTTTGCAGTGCGCACGTTCTTTCCTTTTTTTCCTTTTCCACTCTTTGCGTGGCAGTTTTGATAATCGCGAGTACAACGCATTTGCTCACGAGCGAGTAAATGACGTAACCGGTGGCCTTGGCCTTGACAATGAGCCGCAGTTACCTCTCCGAAACGAGATGCGCCAAGCGAACTACGTCATCGGAAGCGGGAGAAGCACACTGACCAACCCATCTCCATTTTCGTCGAGTTATTGTGTACGGATGGTTTCGCAATCCTCCCTGGAAACAAACCTAAACTAATCGGCAACGCACGAGATAAACCTACAAAAGACCTTCGTGATGTCGACATGCAGACATTTGTTGTTTTGAGGATGTTACATAAGGAAGCACGTGTATACTAACTCTATTTATGTAATTATCAAGCTAGCCTCCCATCTGTGTATGAAGAAAAGCAGTTTTAGTAGCGTTGTGTTATCGGGAGGCTCATCAAATTTTGCAATGTCCGATATTTTGCTTTTTTTAACATATACATATCCGAAAAGTCGGGCTCATAGGGAAAGTCGGAAACATTGAAAAATTGAAGTGATGATAATTTCTTACAGGTAAACGATTGTAGATGAAATGGACGCCAGGTATGGAATTCCTACCTGAAACAAAAGCTATCTTATCAATATTCAACATTAATCACTTCAAGACTTTTCCACTTTCCCCATGAGACCGGAATTTTGGAACATCCTGTATACAATACGCGTGCACTCCGGTACAGCAAGGCCAGCAGTGGGGCACACAGCATAACTGTTACAAATTAATTCTTTAACTTTTGGTTTCTCATTATTTCTTCCGGGTTGCCTCAACAGAATATCAACGTGCAAGCGTCCATCAACACCCTCTCGCGGCGTGTTGACAAAACATCTGCGATACATCACCCTGGCCAGCCTGTAGCCCTGCAATGCTACCAGGGTCTCGAGAAATCCCCAGGCGACCTTGAAGGATCCAATAGGAGGGTAGGTTGTGTGGAGGCAAATTTTGTTTTCCAGCCGGTAAGGCCGAAAGAAGCCAGAGTGCCATCGGATCAGTCTACTGATGTCCTCAGTGTTGTGAACTGTACGATTAAGTGTCCAAGTGTACTGTATACTGTCAGCGATGTAGCATATCCACCAAGCTAGTCAAAATTTATATTCATAAATAAACTATAAAGTTTCAAAACACAGGAGAAACACAAAAAATATGATTGCTGTCATACGGATGACATATTCTATGTGAAGATAAACGTTTCAGGGCATTCGGTGTCCATGGACAGAGAGTTGGTAAAACTCGCTGGCCTCGTTGGCATTGTTTACTATTTACTACGGTAAGAACTACATGGTGCCAAAGTGGACTTGTGAATATTGCAATGTGTGAAAATCTTGAAAATTGTTTCATCCGCGATCATCTGTTGCATTAAATACGTTTGGCAACAGACCAACTGAAATTCGAAAAAATGAACAACTGCGCCAGGACATTCATCTTTCCCTTAGACATTATAGAAACAGTATCAGGTAAATTGCTAATTTTTTCAGTATAACGTACCATGCAGAAGCAATGAATGCTTGGTTTTCTTATTTTTTCGGGATCTGCTTCCCAACGGAAAATGTCACCGCACGCCACTGCTGTATACATATACAGGGTGTGGAAAAGCCAGTTGAACAAGGCATGGGTCGGTGGCGGATTCAGAAGTTACAGTTGGGAGGGAGGCGAATTTCAGTCGGTTACCTTACCTCACTGTTTTATACAAACAATATATCAATATGAGGAGTTAATTGAATAGACGAAGAATACAACGTATTTTTTTAAAGGGATCCTTGATTCGGTTCCCTTTAGAGTCATATTACACAGCGGTTCGGATGAAATTGAAACTAGGTCCAGTTTCGATTAGCCTATCTATCATGAGCATAAAGTGGGCTTAAGTCAAATTTTACAAAATATTCACGAGCTTGTTAAACTTGGTGATAAGAAGCACAACATTTTAGTCTTGAAAAATATTGGGCCTAATAACATATCCAAAAATCTGGCAATTGGGAGCGGCGATCGCCCTCCCCGTGTATCCGCGTCTGGGTGTGGTACTGGCAGATAAAAAAAAAAAGAAAAATAAATAAAAAAAAAAAACACTTTTCCTCGAAAGGCCTAGCTAGAAGCGCTGAATATCTAACCTGTATGTATGCAACCCAACACGGCAGACGATCGCTCTGACGTAACTTCCAGGGATTCGTGGCAGGGTTGCGATTTTGGAGTCCTACCTGAGAAAAATCCAAAATAATACTTGCGATGTTGTAAGAAGACAGCATATTTTCAAAGTGGCCAAGAAAAAAGAATTTGCAATAAATGCGGACTGAAATTCAAGAATGTTCATTCTATAATATCTCCATCGCGTGTGAACCAATTCAATCACCAAACGTACTCTATTACCGAGGCGGCTCTAGATCAAAAATACAGTGGAATGAATTCCAATGTGAATAAAATATCGTACACTAGATGGCAGTGCGACTCAAATGTAAAACAAACATAAGTTTTAGTAACACAAATAAGGATAACTTTGATTGTAATTAGTGAAAAAATGTGTTTTATTATCCTTCGAAAGATGTGTGAATATTGAAGTTGCAAGGAAGATCAGAAAATGAAATGTGATGAATAAAAGTGGAACACCCATGATAAATATTTTTATCCCAGACTATATAATCAGGAGCTAAGTACTGCAAAGAGAAATTTATTACCAGCGTATAGTTAGAGATTGGTTAGATCATGGAACTCTCCAGCCTAACCGTTGCCTATTTTGGTGGAAGCAGGAAAAGTTTTATCAGATGCAAAGAGAAACTATGACGTTACAAACATGGATGTTTTCTGTTAATTAGCTCCAATTGTTTTTAGTTTTGCTGTTATGCATATATACGATGTAGCCATGTTTATTGTTTATACAGATATGTATATAAATTTAGATGAAGATACACATTATGGCTTACTTCGAGCATTGCATTCTGTAAGCTTACAGCTAGTTATGAAAAGCTTGATGTTAGCATGCGTTGGCAAGCTTGCTGCTAGCTACTTAGCTTCCTTCATGCTTGCAGCAAGCTGTCTGTGCTATCATCTTTTTAGATTGCCTGCTCTGCGCAGTGTCTTATGGGAACAAAAGTATATCGACAAGTTCAATAACAAGTATCGTGTGAGGCAAAAACTAGCAGAAGGGTAGCCAGTGCAGCCCCAACTAGGGCATTCCTACTGGAAATCAAGTTCCGTGTGATTCGGCCTTAATTTTTAGTTTTATCTATCCCTTCCAATATACATAATGTATAAATAAATATGGTTTACCGGCGGTAAGCGTGGTAACGTGGAGAATATGCGACTGAAAAATGACCATGCCGTATTGACAGAATAGCATTGTAGTGGGGGCAGATAAACATCCACGTACGAGGCACGTAGGAGCATTCGGAAGGAGAAAAATACCTGTTTCCGCCAGAGATGGTAGCAGGAGATAGCCACGGCGGAAGGGACGTTAGTTTCGCCAGCAGATGCACAAAATGTATCAACTTGTGAAAGGACAGGAGACAGGGATGGCTAAGGATCAATTGGGGGCTTCGATTACATCAGTGATTCACCGGGCGTGAAGTTTGCATTTCAAACATTTTTTTTTTCTGCGCAAACTTCCAGGATTTTTAGGAAAGGAAATTTGTGAACGAACTGCCTGGTAACATAAATGTGATAACAGAGGTTATTCGTCACCCCAGAGGATTCGTACACAAGTTAAATATGATAATACATGTCAGTTCTTGTTCTAGTAAGTACAAGTGTGCTGTATTGGCTTATTTTATTATAAAATGGTGATCAGTCAGTCAGAGATCGGTTAGTTCACATGAACAGGAGCAGGAAAAAGGTCGGTAGGTGCCGAGGTTTGCCCCGAGTTGATACCTTTCTGGAGATGAGGCCTGCTCGAAAAAGGTTTATTGAGTTATTTTATTGTAATGGATTTAATTTTGAAATGCCCTCAATTTCAGATTCTCCGTGGCTCAGTCGGTAACGCGTCTGACTACCATGCTCAAGGTCCCGGGTTCGATCCCCGGCCGGTTCAAATCCGGGAACTTTTCTAACGTTGGAAGCGGCCCCGGCGCCCACCCAGCGTCGAATAACATGGGTACCTGGGGGAAACCCAGGTCAGGGGCGTGATGCTGATCACATCACCCCCACTCATGACCGGATCAAGAAAGTGTGGGGCGTTACCCCCTATACGCCTTCATGGCGTGGTGCTAAGCACAGGGGAACACTTTACCTTTTTTTTAATCATCATCATCATCGAAGTCATCCTCTTCTTTCAAAATGTTACACACAAAAATAGCGAATTCATGGTCGGTCCACTTCTTGAATACAATAGTGTGGGACGAAATTTTCGTACGCGTGGAAGGCGCCAACAATGTTCTTTCCAACAACCGATTGCACATACTAATACAGCTCATTACAGAGAATACGTAATACTGCTTGAAAATTTTAGCAGGAATACCAACATAACAAAAATAAAATTACTCTGGTGCACCACCATCATAGGTAGGTTAAGGTAATGTTCCCCGTGCATATAGCACCGTGCCATGAAGGCACATTTAGGGGATGTGGGGCTAGGGCCCATCACATTCTCGATCTAGGCAATTTTGGAGGTGGAGTGATCAGCACCACGCTCCTACCGCCTTTGCTTTTCGTACTGAATGAGACCAATATTAACATGCTTATTTTCTTTTTCTGGTTACATGTAAGTTATTAATTAATTCTCAAACTATTTTCTTCTTCTCACTTAATCTATTGCACCTGTTCCAAATTTCTTACATAATATATCACTTATCTGTAGGCTAAGTATTATTTAATCTTCTCTCGTAATTTCCTTAACTCCATTTCGGTGTTATACCCCATGCCAGTCTTCTGTCAATCAATTCTGTTTTCCATGATTTATTTACAAATTTCATTTTGTTGATTCCACGGGGTGGAAACACATGAAAACTTACTCTCTCGCATATTCCCCATGCTTTGAACACCTTCAACACAACGTGTCCTGCAAACAGTAGTCTCCAAAAATCTCACCAGATGGCATATCGGATAATTTGAATCGCGAATGCCATTTGCATGTGCTTGATCTGGGAAAAGGGCGTAGGATAGAGCCACATGCGAGGCGATGTTTGGAGCGGAGGTTTGTTGTGTTTATTCTCCCGCCCCTGTTATGCAATGCTTCGGACGATCAGCCTTGCCCTTGTCCTGCGTGGAAAAGGTGAAGCCCAAGGCCGTGTTGCGCTCGGGGCGATTCGCCTCCCCTGCGGGCCCATCTTCGGTCAGGAAGCGATCACGTGACACGGGAGCGCTCGCAGGCTCATTAACTTGACACGCCTTTTCGGCAGTTTTGCTGAATTTTGATTTGCATTCTTCATAATTAGGGCTAGAATATTGATTAAAAAAATCGTAATGAATAGGAACGCCAATAATCACGGTACGCGGCATTATTTACTATTTTCGTTTCTTTTGCTTGACGGTGGAGGCATATTGCACAGTGGCTCCGATACCACTTTAGACTGTATGTCCAGTCCTGATTAGCCTTACTGTGCATTAAGTGGACTTAAGCGTTCCACCCACTCTCCCACCCATAAGGGTGCCAGGGGTGTCTAAAAAAGGGGGATGAGAAAGAAGAGAGGAGAAGTTAAGAGAAGGATGAGAGGAAGAGGAAAGAGAGAGAAGGATGCCGCTCTCTCTCATTCTTTCCCTCTCTCTCTCTCGTCCCTACCTCCGGCCGAGGGAGAATGTGTGGGGCCGTACCTGAAAGAGAGAGAGAAACAGGGAAAGAGATATCAGAGAGAGATATATATATATTGGTACGAAAGAGAAGAGAGATGAGGAAGGCCAGAAAGAGAAAGAGACATCCCATCTCTCTCTCTCTCTCTCTCTCTCTCTCTCTCTCTCGTGTGAGAGAGAGAGACAGTGCGAGAAAAGGGGGGCAGAGTGGGTCAATTGAGAGAGAATGGGAAGAAGAAGAAAGAAAAATAGAAATGGAGAGAGAAGAATGCACAACAGATGAAAGAGGACAAGAGGAAATGGGAGAGAGGAAGGAAAAACACCAACTCAATCTTTTGCTTGCTTGGTGAAACCTCCCCTCCCCGTTTATGTGGGTCACCTAAATGGCCCGTAGCTAGAATTGATCTCCAGGGGGGGGGGGCTCACAGGTTATCAGGGGGGCTTTGTAAACGAAGTCCATTTTTCAAAAGTTTAACCGTGTAAAATGAAGGTAAATTATGTGCGTGTGTGTGTTACATAAAATATAGAAATATACAAAAACATCGCTTGAAGTGTTAATTGACTGCTATTTAAATCATCCCTTACTACACAATCCATACTACTTTTGCTGATACAGATATTTATAATCACACACAAAAAAGAGTGTACAATATTCAATCATAGTGCCTACTGTACATTCCACCCCTGACCGAAGTAATGAAACTCCCCTTCGTTCCCAAAATCTGTTGACCTTTGCCGCAGATGCGGAGGGAATTTACATGATGCCATCAAAGTCACAGATTTTTGTCTAAAAGGGAGGTCGCAACAGGGGTAACGAAGGTACAGATAAATAATGCAATACCTGCTGTTCATGTTTTGTGAATTTATACTTCACCAAAGTTGTGAGCAAAATAATATCTGCTATCTACATTTTCACTCTTCACTGCAAACTAATTACTCAAAATAGTTTTACCTAATGTCAAGGGGACTGACTGCAGTTCAATCGTAAACAGACTGCCTTGTGGGTGGTTGTTTGCCATACCGTGTTCTAAAACGATGCTGTACGGCAGTAATATAATTTATTTTTTTGAAATTCAAGCACACACAAAGCCTTTTCTACCTGGTTAGCGGCCATATTGCTGGACTGACGACAAAGGTTGCTCATGTGTAAAGTAATACACATTTCCTGAATTAAGTCTGCTTTTTATTTTCTACTACTACTACTAATAATAATAATAATAAGAAGAAGAAGATGTCGCACAATGGAGTGCCGATAATTCTAGGTGGACGGGAGGAATATTTACAAACCCTATAGCTGCAGAACCTCTGGCGATATGTGGCTTCTGATTGGCTGTCATCCGGAAGCATTTCATTATCTAGTGTTCCTTCAAGGTAAATGGTGTTAGAGAAAACGCTAAAGGGCAGGGGTCAGATTTACAGTTTACATTTCAGAGATCCATCCCAACAAGATAAGAGACCCTTTAAACTCAAGTTAATTTTTGAGCACATTTTTTAAGTTTAATGTTTTGAAAGACAGAATAGCAAAACTCTCTTGAAGTGAATGAATGTCGCAATTACACCCATATTGTATATTTAACATATCACGTCCGTTGTTTATTTATACATATACCGTACTGACGATTTTAGTATATTTCAAGATAGGAAATTTCTTCTGCTATCAGTGGTTCCCAAACGTTTTCGTTTCGTTTCAAGATTTTTCCATCGACGCCCAAGTGAGAATGTAGGCTTATCTAACACTTTCAACGGTCAGATACTGTAGTTATGTTGCTTGCCTTAAGTTAAAAAATAACTCATATTTCAAATTTAGAAACATTTAATATGTAAAAAGTACTAAATAAGCACATATTTGGAAAATCATACCATTTCAGTACATTTTGCGGCGCCCCTGTAAGCCAGCCACGGCGCCCAGGGCGCCACAACGCACACTTTGTGAACCACTGTATTATGCAATAATAACTTCCACGTTCCAAGCTCTTTCACAGATATTCAACATTATCATCATTCGATGGCTTCATATAGATTTTTATCACCAGAAAATAATTGAATAGTATTTTTCATACTTCATCATATAATTTCAACAATTTAATTACAAACCATATTACTAAGTAATTACGAGTCTATTTCTTTTTTCTTATTTTCCCTGTAAACAAACAAACAAGGAACGATGGATATGGAACATGAACACTTCCGGCGTGCACAGCCAATAAGAGAGCGTTATATAGAGTAAGGTGGGGCAAGACTGTGCAGTTTGAGTTCATAATTTTATATTCAAGCTATGAAACTACAGACACACATGAAGAAAGCAATACACATTGCACTATCCTTTGCTAACTCACAATAAATTTCCGAAAGCTGAATGAACAATATTTCTGCATGAAACAATTACAAAACCGTGACTATGCAAATGCGTAGTCTTACCCGCACCGCGGGGTAAGACTGCGATCAAGTTGGGGTAAGAATGCGCACTTTCTACACAGAGTCACATTTGTATAAAAAGATACACAAATCACCAGTGAATACCGTCCTGCACTTGGGTTAGGAATCGCTAACACAAATCACAAATAAAGGTTCCTGTTTCATACGAGGTGCAATTTTCATACCACCACTCGTCACATGTGGAACACTGGATCCAATCCTCTACTGGAGGATCGCTGTACTTCTCATTACAATCTGGGCAATTGTTCTCTTTCTTCTGGCGTTTTCTGCTTGCTGCATCTTCTTCAACAACGATGTTCCGTTTCTGTTTCCCCTGAACTTTCTTCTTACTCTTCTCAGCCAACGAGGCTTCCAAGTTGACTTTGAATGGAGATCCAGTTAACACATGAGACTGCCTTCCCTTTCGTCGGCGGTGCTGAATATGCTCTGCACGTGGAAGTGGTGATATCTGGTTAACGGAAATGTGCCCGTATGATCCAGTATTGTTAACCCCACTTGTTGAAGGCTGCTCATCTGGAGTTTCAGCTGATGCATGAGCCACATTTGCCTGCTGTGGCACGTCATTGGTGGATGGTCCAGTATTGTTAACCCTACTTGTTGAAGACTGCTCACCTGGAGTTGGAGCTGATACATTTGTCACAGTAGAGGGAAGAAACTCGTCCTCAGTGAAGATGTCTTGTTTGAAAGGGCATAATCCAGTCACTTCAAAGCTCTTCACGGCATTCCCAACTGTAGCTGCCTTCTCATATGCCTTTGTAAAAATGGATGCCACTTGGAAAACTGTGATTGGGCCACCCGGATGGTTACTCATCCACTTATCACACTCAGATGAATAAAACGACTTCATTGGACCAAAAATGATCTATTTAATGGCTGGGCCTTGCAAGCCACACACTTGTGGGGTAAAACTGCACACGTGCGCAGTCGTGCCCCGTGCTGCATTCCTGAACAAATCACGTGATGCTGCCCAGCCATTGCACAAAGCATTGGAAACTAATACACAGGTGGACTCGGCATTAACACAGCTTCTTCTATCCATCAATATCGTAATATTGTATACATTCACAGTGACGTAGTACTCAAAACACGTAGTAGCAAAATAAATAGCAAACACCCTCAAAATCTTTTCACTTACCTCTCTCAGCACAACGAATTTTACACTAGGCACTAGGGAAACAAAAGTCTAATCCCGACCATGACATGGATGTCCTTTGTGTCTTCTCGTCATATCATCACTCATCATCTTCGTGATTAGCCAAATGTGGCAGAAGACCGAAGTAAAATGAACCAAATCCATAAGTGAAACATATTGTTGTACTTGCAACATTCAGTACAGTAGTAACAATAGTGTTAGGAAAGAAATAGTTAAAGGATATTGAACTTATGCGTGACGATTTCCAGACGACACCAAGGCTGGTCTTGTCTCTGTACCAACCCTTTCTTCCTCAGCCTTGTTTCAGAATCCAGATGAGATGCACTCTGGTCTCGTTACCGTAACGAATCCCAAAGATTATAGTTCTACGTTCCTTCCTGTAAGATGATACGTCGTGTTTGGTGCCTGCAACTCGATGCGTAGAAATTGAGGTCAGTGCCCGCCTTATGTGCACAGGTGAATTACGTTAACAAGAGAAGTTTGCCCCGGGAAGTAGTACAAATTATATGTCCATTGTCTTATCGGGAGGAAAATTCGTAAAGGTGTTCTACTCTGCTGAAAATTGTACTAGTCGAGTTTAAGTTTCGAGTTTTACGCGTCTCTGGTACCGATAAGATATTTTGTACAAAGCAGGAAACATTCTGTGATGATGGGATTGAAGAAAAGCAACTTTTCTTCTCCCTTTTTTTGTTTCTCACGATTTGAGGTCTCGCCGCCGGAGAAAGTGCGCTGATGGTATCATCGTGGTGTATATGGAAGAGAGTAACGAATGGTAATTTGTGGTGATATACGGCACAACCGCCTTCCATATTGTGCCAATCAGCAGTTGAAGTTGTGCCCTGAATGAGGTCTTTTCTTCTCCTCTGGGAGATGGCTGGGTAGATAACAGACGTAAGATGTCGGAAAGGGTGGTGTTCTTGTTGTCTCGCTATCAGCACGTTGATGTTGCGGGGTGCATGACTGTGCAACTTCGGGGCAGCTTTCGCTCGGCGATGAGGTTGCTGACAGGTGTCGAGATAGGAGTGCCCTATCGTGGCACGTTCTGCATGGCTCGCGGGATTTATTATGTATGCAACCCACTTACCCAGTACGGAAGGACGTCGCCTTGTAATCAAGGGGTCCCGGGTTCGATACCCGGTGGAGGCACATGGCACAGTGATTCGGATCCCAGTTCAAACTGTACGTCCAGTCCCGATTAGCCTATATGTGCATAAAGTGGACCTAAAATAACGGTTCAGTGCGGAAGGAAGTTGACTGGAAACACTCAGTGGTTGGAATACCGGATATGTGAAGTAAGATTTCAGACTGAAACTACAAGCAACACGTGTCTGTTGGAAGAGAACCTTCAGAAATGAATGCTCCAAACCGACCTCTGTGGCGGAGTGGTTCCTGCCCTAAGACACCTGCCTAAGAGAGATCTGCTTGTAAATCTGCATATTAATACTCCAGGAACTCGTAGATACATTGCAGATATGAAATTGCTATATAAGATCATAAATAGAAACTTACGATGCAGCATCCCACTCCACGAACTCTCACTTGTAAATCACTCCTTATTCCATAGGCTACCTAATCAGTTCAATATAATCTCAAACCAAATAGATATATTCACTTCATATTCCTTTTTTTATCAGCAACATAGAAAAAATTGTACATAAGTAATGCTTTTGTGAAACTGATCTATTTACCTTGGTACTTTTTTTGGCTTGTTTTATTTTTGTTTATTTTATGTTATCCTTTCTTTTGTGTTTTTAATGTTAGTCTATTGTTTTACTGTTGTTTCTTTCTTGTTTAAAATGGCTTCTGCTGTACTGGATATTTCAATAAATAAATAATATCGTGATGATTTAAAGTAGTTCGTGGAATTTCCCTACCACTGGAAATTTTTCAAATACCGCACCGAGAATAACGAACATGCATAAATCAAATCACGGACATGAGAGAAGGTAGCCGAGAAATTTAATTAATGAAGATTGCAATAAGCGACCTAGTTATCAGTGTCGTTCCCCCATCGTTGCGTGGATGTCGTGATTCGAGGTGTAGTATTTTCCCACGTGTCAAAATATCGCTGGTTTCGTCATTAAGAGCTCCGAGTATACGTATTGTTTATTGCAATCGGCCGGGCGGGCCGAGTCCTTTTCTCACGCTTTCTCTTCCTCTTGTAGGGAAACGATCATCTCGTGCCTCGGAGTCCGAGATACACGCTCGCTTTCCAGTCACGGTGCATCACGTCTCGTTTTCTCGTACGTGCGCCGTTGGCAAAGGAGTGTGCGCCTCGGTATCGATGCCTTGAAGCCAGTTTCCTGTGCCAAGAGCACTAATTGAAATCAGGGTTAAAGGTCCAGGAATTTTAAATTGAATTCCGGTCCGGGAGGGAAAATCAGCAAGAGAAAATGGGTTCTGGACCGTAAAGAATCTTTTTATCTAAAGTATTTCAATTCGGTCCAGGAACATTTTTTCCGGATGAATTTAAATACGGTCCAGGCACCTTTCTTCCGGATCAATTTCAATACGGTCCAGGTACCTTTTTTCCGGATAAATTTAAATACGGTCCATGTTTCCGGATCAATTTCAATACGGTCCAAAGACCTTTTTTCCGGATAAATTTAAATACGGTCCATGTTTCCGGATGAATTTAAATACGGTCCAGGGACCTTTTTTCCGGATAAATTTAAATACGGTCCATGTTTCCGGATGAATTTAAATACGGTCCAGGGACCTTTTTCCGGATAAATTTAAATACGGTCCATGTTTCCGGATGAATTTCAATACGGTCCAGGTACCTTTTTTCCGGATAAATTTAAATACGGTCCATGTTTCCGGATGAATTTAAATACGGTCCAGGTACCTTTTTTCCGGATAAATTTAAATACGGTCCATGTTTCCGGATGAATTTCAATACGGTCCAGGTACCTTTTTTCCGGATAAATTTAAATACGGTCCATGTTTCCGGATCAATTTCAATACGGTCCAGGTACCTTTTTTCCGGATAAATTTAAATACGGTCCATGTTTCCGGATGAATTTAAATACGGTCCAGGTACCTTTTTTCCGGATAAATTTAAATACGGTCCATGTTTCCGGATCAATTTCAATACGGTCCAGGTACCTTTTTTCCGGATAAATTTAAATACGGTCCA
This sequence comes from Lepisma saccharinum, assembly GCF_977018435.1. Classification (NCBI taxonomy): domain Eukaryota; kingdom Metazoa; phylum Arthropoda; class Insecta; order Zygentoma; family Lepismatidae; genus Lepisma; species Lepisma saccharinum. Next base: position 7,550,729 of record NC_139248.1, on the reverse strand, counting down.
TGTTTCCGGATGAATTTAAATACGGTCCAGGCACCTTTCTTCCGGATCAATTTCAATACGGTCCAGGTACCTTTTTTCCGGATAAATTTAAATACGTCCATGTTTCCGGATGAATTTAAATACGGTCCAGGCACCTTTCTTCCGGATCAATTTCAATACGGTCCAGGTACCTTTTTTCCGGATAAATTTAAATACGGTCCATGTTTCCGGATGAATTTCAATACGGTCCAGGGACCTTTTTTCCGGATAAATTTAAATACGGTCCATGTTTCCGGATGAATTTAAATACGGTCCAGGTACCTTTTTCCGGATAAATTTAAATACGGTCCATGTTTCCGGATGAATTTCAATACGGTCCAGGTACCTTTTTTCCGGATAAATTTAAATACGGTCCATGTTTCCGGATGAATTTAAATACGGTCCAGGGACCTTTTTCCGGATAAATTTAAATACGGTCCATGTTTCCGGATGAATTTCAATACGGTCCAGGTACCTTTTTTCCGGATAAATTTAAATACGGTCCATGTTTCCGGATGAATTTAAATACGGTCCAGGTACCTTTTTTCCGGATAAATTTAAATACGGTCCATGTTTCCGGATCAATTTCAATACGGTCCAGGTACCTTTTTCCGGATAAATTTAAATACGGTCCATGTTTCCGGATGAATTTAAATACGGTCCAGGTACCTTTTTTCCGGATAAATTTAAATACGGTCCATGTTTCCGGATAAATTTAAATACGGTCCAGGAACCTTTTTCCGAATGAATTTAAATCCGGTCCAGGTTACGTATTGTAGAATTTATGGGTTCCTGGACCTTAAACGCCCTGGTTAAAACAGTGTGTAAGGGCAAAGTACCCCGTGCATATAACACCGTACCATGAAGCCACATTTAGGGGATGCCGAGGTAGAGCCTCACATATTCTCGATTTCGGACATTTTTTTGGAGGTGATGTGATCAGCACCACGCTCCGGCCGCTATTACCCCCCCCCCCCCCCCAGGGTTGCCGCAGGTACCCATTGATTTGAGGCTGGGTGAGCCCCATAGCCGCTCTTTATGCGGGGTCAAGGCCGGAAAAATTCCGACCTTAGATCATCCACCCTGGAAATCGAACCAGGGTCTCCCGCGTGACTACCGACTAGACCACCGCGGCTCTGTTAAAAGAATGTGTGTGCTTCGGTATCGATGCCTTGGAAACTCCTTTCCTGAGCCAAAAGCACTAATTGAAATCTTTTTTCACTTCACAGTGCATGGCTTGAACCTGGTTATGAAAGACATAGTGATTGACTTGATACAAGAAAGAAAGAAAAAAAATAATAAAGAATAAAACCAGCTTTGCAAATAAACAAGTACAACAATTGCAGAAAAGGTGCCATTGTTGCCGAAATATGAACAACAAAGAACCGAAATGTGTTCAAAATGAGAGAAAATCATTGCAGAAAGCTCAAGATTTTTACTGAAAAAAAAGGAAATCGCTCCACTTCCCGTGACATGCTCTCCAGCTTCTCAATAAAGATTAAATTAGATAAAATGCACCTACAGGCCAGGGTAATCGTTTCCACAAAGTGGATCGATTTCTACACATCGTCAGCCAAAAATGGCAGAAAAGCAACGCTGAATAACAAAAACCAAAAACAAGTACATGTTGTGAGGTGATACGAAGTCAAAGCAATCTAGGTGCAGCATTTTCTTTCATTTTGACCTCCCGACCTCGCCACTGCAGCTAATAAATATCGCAGCGTGGTTCTCCTTGTGCGAATCGTGGCCAAAGAAGCTGCGCTGGATGGATTCAAAAGGAGGACACGCATACGCGTTGAAGGGCCACGAATACGCCTCACGCCCTTCGCCGTGCCTGGCCCGCTTACTCAGGTGAAAGTGGTCAAATGCCATGGGATGAGGGGAGGTCAACTAAGCCGATGTATCGATTGCACTGCCTTTTGTTTCACGATGATCGCAACGCCTAGGAATTCCCGCCATTGTGCCTGTTACGATCCAAGATGGCGTAGGAGGGTATCGGCAATGGGCCCATTGTCTTAGCGTTTATTGGAGTGATTGTTTCGCAAAGTATCTTACCAGAAGTTGTCATCAAGGTATTGTTGAAGGCAAGAAACGGTTGTCTTTGTCCTGTGCGCAGAGATTGTGTCAAGCCGTCGTGTCGTTTCGCACAAGGAATAATGCAGCAGTTTCAGTTCGGGGGATTGCGACAAGATAGATCGTTACGCCCTTGCACAATTTCATGAAGTCAGTAGTCAGATATGCTAAGAATGTACAAGTGATAAGTTTAAGGAGGTTAATATTGAAGAGATTTCATGAAGCTTGTTTATAAACTAAATTGTCAAATGTTTATAGCTACTCGTATATGATGCAAACATAGACTCCCCAATCATGAATTAAAAATGTTTAATGTACTAATCTTTGCCTTATAAATTAATGACGGTGTATTTAAAATTTCATTTACTCAGTGTGGTAAGATTTGTTAACTTAAATAGGTCAGTTCAATTTGAATAATTCACAAAACTCAAACTATGTATATTCAGATTGTTTGCATACAGTAATAATCACAAAATATTATGTCATAAAAAACTGTAGATAGGGGTTCGAGGCTGAGAGCATGAGTATAAATATCCCGGAATTTTGAGGTGTTTTTAGTGTAATTTTACTTAACCTGCCTGGAGTCTCGACTCTCTCCCTAAAGCTCGCTGTCTGGATTCTGGAGAGGTGTTGGGATTCTCGACACTATCGTAAGTTCCTAACTTCAGACATTAAGCATTATTCTAAAGTTCAAATCACAAACCCTGAGACCTTCTGTAAACAAAACCACGTGCATACAGAGAGCATTGCAAACTCATAGAAGTAAAATAATCCACACGAAAATCCAGCGTTGTTACAGGATTAATTACATAAGGTAAAACAACGGCCAATTTGTAGTATGGGATACGCTGCCGCAAATGACGTCTCACTTTAAACCCAATGCTCTTTCTTTTTTTACGTATTGATTCATCTTTATGGTTAACTCTTTGCATCAGTAATCATTTCCCATAAATTTGGCTTCTTTCTTGCATGTGAATTGAATATATTTTACTTGCATTTTTTTAGACAAAATGATATAACATGGTAATGTATATTTCTAAGGATGATATAGATAGTGTATTTGAAATTTGTTTGTAGATTTTATGTAAATTGTATCTTATGTAAATAAAATATATAATGGGCATAAACAGCCATATGCATTGTTGTAAGTCCAATAAATATATTGATGATGATGATCAAAACAATACAAAGAAATTTCGTAAATTTATTGCGGTTGGAAACTTTGACAAGCATCCTAATAACGATTTTGTTCTGCTAAATGTAGTGCACTTCGTAAAATAACTTGGTGACATGGCAAGGCAAGAAAAGTGTGATCATTTTGTAGTAATATGCATTGTAACTTTCAATGAGCTTAGAGATTTGTGTACATAATGATATTTTATAACATTGGTTATTTTCTAAAAATAATCATGTGAACAGCAAGAAAGTAGTGCAACTTAGTAATTTTGCCTGACTTATCCTTAGAAAAATAACATGCCGTGTGCTATGCGTGCGGGAAAGTCTCCGTGTTCTCCGAGCTTGTTTTCAAAATATCAGCAAGAACAGCCTTTGAAAAGGGGTGAGAAACAGATTGTACTCAATATTTATGTAACGTTCTGTCAGTGGTATCCTGAGAAACCAGTAAATGAAGTGGTTAAGTTCGTATCCCAGTGCAGTGGTGTGTCAGTGTCTGCAGTTTTAAGGGTTATGAAAGAGAGAATGACCGGGAGAGTAACAATGTATGCGGCTGCATATTCGTCTGATGTTTTGAGAGCGGGTTCTCACATTCAGAGGCTCTTATATAAAATGAATAGGTGCGGCGAACTATGAGTGTAACAGCAGATGATTTCGGTCATGAATCAGTTGACGCGGAGTGATACATCGAATCGGTGAGACCGTTTGTTTACAGAAGGTCTCAGGGTTGGTGATTTACACTATACATCGAAATTCAACCCTTTGGAAATAATAAACGTTTGCAGTAAAATTTATTCAGTGGTTGGACTTTCCTTTAACACCTACAGTGACTCAAAAAAGTATTCAACTCACCACAGGCTTCACATGAAAACATCTACAACAAGCAGAAAAGGAACGAAGATGGAAGTACATGTGCACAGAAGTTTAGTGCATACTATTGAGGACAAACTACACAGAAAATAAACAGCTTTAGTACTTGATAGAACGAGTACAGAAAAACAAAGACAAGAAGCATAATTGGAGCTCAAAGAAGTATTCAACTGTAATACTTGCGGCATAAAATATTAGGTGTATGTGACATCCTTAATACCTGCTTGGACCCCCTTTCCTGCAACCGTTGTGCGACTAATTTCACCAAGGTATCTCTTGTTTGTCGGGTAATCTGCCCCATTCGTCCAACAAAACGCGCTTGAGGAATTTTTTATTGATACTGTGGTGTTTCTGAATTCTTTCTTCGAAAATACGCCAGACATTCTCGATAGGATTAATGTCTTGCGATTGGGGAGCGTGGGGTTGTAAAATACCCAGAGCTTGGTGTTGAGGGCTGAATGTTTCGGATCATTGTCCTGAGTGAGGGTGTAGTCACCAGTAAGCCCCATAATGTTCACTGAGTTGGGTAGGTGCACCTTCAAAATGTTGATGTAACGTGTGTGGTACATTGTACCATTAATGAAACACAAATCCCCAACACCATTGGCACTCATACAGCCCCACACCATTACCCATCCCTCACCGTATTATGTTGTAACTGTGAGATTTTCCTCATCTAGTTCACAGTTCTTTTATCGCGACGCCATCAAGTGCCCATGTGATGCCCATTTGTTATTCTTTCTTGTAATGTTATTAAATTGTAATGAAATTTGAGCCTGTGGGCATCAGATTGTGTGGCGATAGAAGAACTGTGAACTAGATGAGGAAAATTCAATTACAACAAAATACGGTGAGGGATGGGTAATGGTTTGGGGCTGTATGAGTGCCAATGGTGTTGGGGATTTGTGTTCCATTAATGGTACAATGGACCACACACGTTACATCAACATTTTGAAGGTGCACCTACCCAACTCAGTGAATATTATGGGGCTTACTGGTAACTACACCCTCACCCAGGACAATGAACCGAAACATTCAGCCCTCAACACCAAGCTCTGGGTATTGTACAACCCCACGCTGGATGCAAGTAGCTCCCCAATCGCAAGACATTAATCCTATCGAGAATGTCTGGCGTATTTTCGAAGAAAGAATCCAGAAACACCACAGTATCAACAAATATTACCTCAAGCGCGTTTTGTTGGACGTATGGGGCAGATTACCCAACAAACCAGAGATACCTTCGTGAAATCAGTCCCACAACGGTTCCAGGAAGTCATCAAGAGGAAAGGGGGTCCAAGCAGGTATTAAGGATGTCACATACACCTAATATTTTATGCCGCAAGTATTACAGTTGAATACTTCTTTGAGCTCCAATTATGCTTCTTGTCTTTGTTTTTCTGTACTCGTTCTATCAAGTACTAACTCATACTCAATAGTATGCACAAAAACTTCTGTGCACATGTACTTCTATCTTCGTTCCTTTTCTGCTTGTTGTAGATGTTTCCATGGGAGGCCTCTGGTGAGTTGAATACTTTTTTTTAAGTCACTGTACACTGAAGAGAGGTTTCAGCGTAGGCCATTGGAGTCTTCATGTTCCGGCTACAGGAATAAAGCTTCAGGGAACATAACAAGATTGAGGGCACAAAGTGACTGATGCCTCGTTTTTGTAATGGCACCTGCCGTACCTAACAAGCAGCTTAGGGGCTTCACTCGTGCTGCGCAAAAGGCAACGCGCATCATCTGTCTGGCGTGACGTAGAAAACTCCTCCCACTCGGTGCGCACAAGAGTTCTGGGCATGCCACTGCGCAGCTTTCTCGTGAAAACAAGTGTTATCTGCAAGTAATCTTGGCTCGTTTCAAAGGGTTTCATCTAAACCTGAGTAAAGATGCGGATCTTCTGACCGATTAAAAATTAAAGATAGCCAAGCAATTAAAAATTTACCAGTAGACCTACATAAAATCGAGTTGCATTAAAATTTAGCATATTCAATTCTGCCTTAATCTATGCATCGAGTATGCTTCTATTTTTGATTGTCGTGAGAACCACAAAAAAAGCCGATTTTTTAGTTTTGTAAACGATCGATCTCTTTGAAATTCTATAAATAATAAACGGGTGGTCCGATCGTGATGAAATTTTAATACGGTGCAGGCAGGTTTGAAACACAGTTCTTAATTTTCGGATTTTTAAAATTCGTAAAAAAAAAAAAAAGGAACGTTCTTATCGATTTTGTGAAACAACTTTTTCTTAGTATTGGGTAGTCCTACAAATACGATCTTGGTATTGTTTTGGTTTTGTTTGCATCTGCTTTTAAAATCCATTATCATTGTCAAAGATAAAGATGTACATTGAACGTGGCAACACCGCGCGCACTGACTCGCAGGTTCCACGGTTCAAGGGACATCGCTGTGTGTATTTCGACACCAAAAAGTGCATCATTTATTCACGTTAATGTGTTATTGGAATTAACATTTGGTGTCAGTTGACACGTCTTTGGTTCTGTGTGTACTCTTCTGGTTATGTTCTAATTGCTACTGGCTTTTCTCGACTAGATTCTGTGGAACAGCCAATAAGAGCTAAGTTTGGCCATGTGAAGTTAATCTGTGAGTTTGCAATGTTGAATTTTTGTCTGTGGTTTCCGAATGTTGGCTGTTTTTGCTAGTTTCTCGATAAAAAGAAGTAGAGAGATGATTTGCAGTGCATTCGTGTTTAGTTCATTAATATTTAGGTATTTATGCAAAGCGATGAGATGTCTACGTGACAAATATGATTAACTAAAAATAAAAATCCTTACTAAATGTTTTATTTTTTTAATCTTGCGAATCTCATGTATGAATATGCATACCCGAGTTCATAAAAGAGCTTGTTCGGCACGCATTGATTGCCATATTTTTTTCGAGCCAATTTCTAGTCCACACTTTTCTCTTTTAATTTTTAATAAAAGCACAAAGCAGTAATTCTCCTACAACATTCTTCAAATTGCTCGTACATCTTTACAGATTGTCTGCTCTGCGCAATGTCTTATGGGAACAAAAGTCTACCGACAAGTATCGTGCGAGGTGAAAACTAGCAAATGGGTAGCCAGTCCAGCGCCAACTAGGGCATTCCTACTGGAATCTAGTTCCGTGTGATCCGGGCTTAAGTTAAAGCAACCAACGTATCGACTAGTTCGCAGCTACAACTTATTTTTTCCCCCTCTGTTCCGGTTGTGGACAAGTTGCGATTCCTTCCAATCTGTGTTCCGGCCTAGTTTCACCAGCTTTCCACCCATCCTGTGTGGATGGAAGTGTCCCAGTGGAACGCCTCGTGTGCAAGTGGAATTGTCGATGAGCGCACGCGAGAAATGATGGATTAAAAACATCCCACCAGGTTCTAACGCGGCCTGTGATTAGAGCATGGGATCGAGTCGCCATATATAGCGTTGCTTGGTCCTACCAGATCCGACAACTGGGTTTCGGGGCCATGGAGTACCTGGTGCCGTAGCGATCGTAGCCTCGGGCGAACAAGTCCTCCGTGTTCGGTGAAAGAAACTGCAGGATTCCTTGAAGGTGAGATCTTCAGAATTCCGCATCGTGACAAGAACATAATTGCGTTTTTTTGCACTGCAGGAGGAAAAAAACAACAACTGGATTTGTGCTTGTTTTAGCCCTTTTTCGAGATGTCTTTATTTGGAACAATAAGCCTCTGTTTACCTCCTTGGACGATGTGAAAGGTCTCATTGTCATAATCATTTTAAAGCTTATAAATTAGGCTACATCTTTTTATTACACAATTTCGTAACTAACTCTCTGGCCTTCTTAAACCCGAAGGTTTATGCAGCAACACAAGCCTTCAATCTGGCCCTATCCTGGGCAAGATCAATCCAATCTTTTCCATCCTTTACCGATTTCCTTTACGTCCATCTCAATGTTATCACTCCATCTTCGTTGTGGCCTTCCTACGGGTCTCGTACCATCAGGTTTCCCGACAAGAATCCTGTAAACTCTTCTTTCCTCTTCCATTCGTGCCACATAACCTGCCCCCCCCCCCCCCCTAAGTCTAGATTAAAAACATAATCTACGTAGAAATTTGAGCGGAAAATGTCAGGACTCGAACCTGGTCCCCCTTTTAATACCGGCTATTTTTTTATTCGGAGCGGTTGGGATTGTAGAAGTGGATATCACACAGCTGCTTTCGTCAGGGGCGGGATAAATTATAAAATATTTTGCAATTACTTTTTCGCCTTGGTTTTAAAAGTTGTTCCAAGACAAGAATGGTAATTGGAGGTCATTGTAAGGAGAGTTTGCTTGTACCACTTTGATTATTGTCGAGTTCTTTACTGCTTTCCGTGGCGGAGTGGTTAGCACAGCGCGCTTCGACGCCAGAGATCCCGGGTTCGAATCCCGACCCCGGCATGGGTGTTATTTGTGATTGACCTTTAATCACTCATCCTCATCTTCGCGATTAGACAAAAGTGACAGAAAATCTAAGTAAAATAAATCAACCAATCATTTACCGCTTTCCATGCTCTGCACCAACATTGAAAGATCTGAGTCACTTTAGCGACGATATTGGGAAAGCAAGCACGAATCTTAGCTTCATAAGAAAAAAGAAGACTGCACGTTTTTCACCAACTTCTCTTTCGATCCTGAAATTGTCGCACACCGTTGCAAGTCTTTGGAATGAGAATATGCGGCGCTTTGTGGTTTTGCCGAAACATGTGCTGGCACAAATTTAAGACTGAAACGTCAACTCGTATCACGTCGAAATATTGATGCATTTGGTGCGTCGTGCTGTTTGTCATTCTGCACACGAAATGGGTCGCTAACCTTGCTGGGGGAAATCGAGGTTGGAAAGCTCTGTCGTCTGCTCTTGTGTAACAGCTGCCGGTTCATTGAGCGATAGCGCGACAAAACACGAATTTGTTTCCCACTTAGGCATGCCCACGGTGAGGGGACAAGGAGGCCAATTGCCTCCCTAATATTTTCATTTATAAATAAAACTTATTGTCGTTAATATTTTTTTCTCTAGGCATTTTCAATTCGATGAAAGTTCAAAGAAACGAGGGCCCACCACCGTGGCGGAGTGGTTATCGCAACGCGCTACGACGCCAATGGTCCTGGTGGTGTTGCCCACGAGACGAGCCTGTCTCGTCTCGAATGAAGCGAAAATTAACAATGATGAAGTTATGGTTGGCAACTCTGCTAACGTATTACTGGTCGTTAGAGTCTGATTTAAAAAAAAAAACAAAAAAAAAACAGCTACTATCTTAATAGGAAACGTCAGTGGCGTGCCTAGCGGTGTTGGTTCGGTTCATAACCCACTTTAGGTAAGTGTTCCTAAAAAAAGAACGTCAAAGCTAGGAAAAGATGGCAAAATGTGGACCGACTACCAAAAAAGTGTATGTAAACCCTCTCTTTCGAAACTAGATACATTGGCATCCTGTTTTATGACATTTTAACTGTGGAATAAGTTTGTTTTATTATTTTTCTACAACACATTTCTAAAAACACTAAGTTGCTGACCAAGGCAGTTTATTAAGATAAAAACACTTAACGGGTAACGTTTCAACCCTGTATTATTGTCTTCGTCTTCCTCAGACGAAGAACTAAACTAAAAATCGTGTTTTTAGTTTAGTTCTTAGCAACTTAGTGTTTTTAATATGGAAACAAGGCTTAATTATATAACACATTTCTAAGTAAGAAATATACATGAATAACAGGAAAATTTGGTGCTGTGCATAAATATTATTTTTGTTACTAATTAGTTGGTTTTTGAAATTGCCTTCTGTCATCTGTGTATTGAATTAATAAAGAAATCCGAAAACAAACCGTTCTTACACAAAAAAGTTGTTAGAATGCAATATGATGTAAGATTTATATGTATGGGTAAATAAGTGATTTTTCTGTTTGTTTTGTTTTGCTTTCAAACAGAGCTATGCATTTTTTAAAAGAATAGAGAGAGTTCTAATTTGTGAATGCATGATCATCATCAGGAGTAGAAAAATCTAAAAAATAATAATTCAGCAGCCTAGTTTTTTTGTTCTTTTCTTCTTCTTCTTTTTGCAAATTCAAGTTAAGACAAGCATGAATCCAACCAAGATAAAGTTAAAGAATTTTGAAATGTGATCTTAGAACATCTAATTTATTAATTAATGCGAGATTGGATTAAAAGTAATTAATTATTGTGCCGGAGTGGCCTTCCTAAAGAACTCTATATGCATAGCTCTTCTCATAACAGTATAAATAACTATATATTCTAACATATGGGCTATTCTGACATGTTGCTAGCAAAAGTAAAAAAAAATATAATGTCATGATTTAATAATACAAGTGATACAGAAAATGCATAAGCAACAAAAACATATACTGCACTCATCATTAAAAGGAAGGGAAATATTTTTTTAGAACTGAATTTGAAAATTCAGGCACGAGGTGAAAAGTTTCAGGCACCATCTATTTGTGTACCCCTGACCATCATGAGTCTCACTTTATCACACAAGCCTCAACCAACCCACTGCCTTTCGCAACAGTGTATTATGTATGCTAAGAGACCTAAACCTAACGACAAATGCATTTAGCCTAACAATGAATGCATTTCGCCAGACAGAAAGTGAAGGCAGAGAAGTTGGTTTGCGACAAGTTGAGACCAGATCATCATTGCATCAACCATGTGGGCTAAAAAGAGTTGCAACAGATTTCTGGTTTCTTTACTGCATAACTGCATACAACATGACAGTAACATGTTAAGCAAACTTTAATACTGAATAGTTGTTGCATTGAACCCTTTCTCTTCTCTTTTGCAGTAACAGCATCTCATCCACCACAGCGTCCATGGATTCCTCTTACTCGTCCTAATAAATCAAGGCCTGCTTGTAAGTTTCTTTCTTTATTGTTATAATACTTATCATGATCAGAAAGTTAAGCTCAATATAGATGCTAGACTTATGCTTGAATCACACGAAGCTAGATAACCTGCTAGATTTTCCAGTTGGACATGGACTAGTTGTGTGGTACTTGCTGACCTGCTAGTTTTCGCCTCACACCATACTTGTTGGTACATTTGTTTCCACAAGGCATTGCACAGGGCAGACACGCTAAGAAGATAGGTGATCGGCTTGAGAAAGAATGTGTAGCTAGAACTTGGTTCGAAAGAAAATATGGTAGTCAAGGTGTACACAACATGTTTTTAATGAACTCGGGTGTGTATTCATACATGAGATTTGCAGGATTCATTCGGGCCTCCCCGATGGTGTAGTGGTAACGTCATCACCTTGCAATTAAGGGGTCCCGGGTTCGATACCCGTTGGAGGCACATAGTTGTTCGGATCCCACTTCAAACTGTAGGTCCAGTTCCAATTAGCCTTTCTGTGCATAAAGTGGACTTAAAGCAAAAATTCATTATTCATTCAATTCAGGATTCATTCATTAAAACATATTTTGTTCAACTTAATATGCCAAACATTTAATACAGTGGATATAATAAAGATTGTCATTATTGGCTAATCACATCTGCCATGTACAAATCTCATTACTATGGATAAATTCCTAAATATTAATAAACATGAATGCACCTCATTTCTGTTATTTTTTCATTGATCAGCAAACAAAAAAAAAGTATACACAACCAACACTTGGAAACCACAGATCAAAACCACTACCAGTTTTCCTCGCGAAAATCATAAATTATCTTCACATGACGAAACATTTGCTCTGATTGGGTTGTTGCCACAGCATCTAGCAGAGAAAGCCAGTTGCAATTAGAACATGGTCTAGTCGCCAAAACCAGTCTAGCAACTAGCCTGGCAGCATCATTTCCAGCCAGCTAGCCAGTCCAGCACCAACTAGGGACTTCAAGTAGGAAATCCAGTTCCGTGTGATTCGACATTTAAAATTCAACAATATTTATATTGTATGTTGGTATTTGCAGTAAAGGAACTATGAAAAGTTTCCATTGAATTACCAGACATTATACTCAAAATAAGCAATTGTGTTCTAAGATGTGCATATAAAACAGAGTTATTGTCACTGTACTATTTAGAAAACAATTCTAAATTGCTGAAAATAGAATTAACATTTGAGTCGGTCAGTACGGTTCGAAAAAGAAAAAAAAATGAATGCTCAAGTAACTGCTCATAATTTACTCTACTGTTTATTTACTGTGTATGTAGCTTCTTGAATATGTATGTATGTATATACCAGTGTCAGAAATAAGGAAAACATCAAAGTTGGGTTAAGAGGAACTGAAGGACTTTCCCTTTTTAAATGGCGGGATTTTTTTAAGTTGGTGATATTAACCTAACAATATGCCCAAAACCGATGAAGATTGTTTAATTGTTTATTCCTAATAACAATTGCATAAAATGTGCCGTGTTTTTGTGCATAGTTTATTTGTTCCATTATTACAGATTTAGTTATTTATTTTATTTTTTTATCAGTTACATTGTCAGTAACTTTACATATCCAATGTTTCTATAAATACCATGTAAATTATTGCAAATGTGTGCATGTTCTTAGTTTTGTAGCCAATCTCCATGTAGGACCATGTGCTACAATGACAGGAGTCCTGGGTTCGAATCCTGGCCTAGGCATGAGTGTTCTTTTGTCAGTTTCATCACATCATCACTCATCCTCATCTTTGCAATTAGCCAGAAGTGGTAGAAATGCAAGGTGAAATAGACCAAATCAATCAAATCATCTTATGTGCAGTTTCTTTTCTAAAAAAGTGAAAGTATTGCATTCACCTGGTCACGTATATTAATTATTCACATTCTTCAGGAAACATGTGAAACTTTATATTGGATTAATAGAATATTGGGAAAACACTCAAACGCTGACGAATGCAAAATTTATTGTATAAAAATACTGAAAATGTAATGTTTCCACCATGGGCGTACCTTGGGGCCTAATTTTGAGGGGGCAGAATCAAACTTGGGCCTACTCTTTAGGTGTTGAATCAGACTTGAGGTCTAATTTTGAGGAGGCAGAATCAAACTTACAGTCTAATTTCGAGGGGTGCCAAATCAGACTTGGGCCTAAATTTTGAGGGGAAGAATCAAATCTGGGGTTTTACTTTGGGGGGGAAGAAGATCGAAAAGTTTTCCATCTCATAAAAATAGCATCCAGGATCGTTTGCTAAATAACTGTGACGTTAGCAAAATCACAAATTTTACTCTTTATTACTTTGCTCCCCTAACGTCTCTAAATTTTAATAAACCTGAAAATAAGGGGGGGCAAGTGCCCCCGCCAAGTTAAGCCTATGGTTTCCACCCTCTAACAAGAGTCTTCTTCAGAAAAAGATTCACATCTGTTAGAGGGTCGAAACGTTATGTTTTTAGTGGTCAACATTTTAGTGTTTCATTAAACATGGAAACAAGGCTTAACAGTGTTACCATAGAATATTAGTTATGAGTACGCTTTATATCGGTACTTTATGTCTTATCAACAAACCTTTTATCTCGGTTCAACCTTAATTTTTGTAGTTGCAGTAATATGTTTCAAGGAAGTTTTGTGAAACTAACATTACTTGCACATGGAATCTGAATCCATATATTGTACAAATACTTAAAAATCTTTTATGAATAATAAAATAAGAGGACTAATGAGTTTATTGATTTAGTTTATTTAAGTTCACTTTTCGGCCACTGTTGGCTAGTTGTGAAGATGGGAATGAGTGATGAGATTGATGAATGGACACTCACAGACACCCATGCCCAAGCAGGCAATAGAATCTGGGACTGTTGATTGTGAAATCATGAGTCCCAACACTCAAGGTGCAAATTTGTAAGAGAATTTTAAGAAGAGGGAATTTTCCCTACAACCTTTGTTCAAACACTGGTATATACATACAAATGACACATATATTTATGCAGCAATTTTTACCAGCGCGTGTGCCATGTGTTTTTTCCAGGTATATTTACTGTGATGTGCTACAATGTGTTATGTGATAAGTATGCCACACGACAAATGTATGGCTATTGTCCCAGCTGGGCTTTGGCATGGGAGTACAGGAAAAAGGGTATTCTGGATGAAATTAGGCATTATTCGGCTGACATCATTAGTTTGCAGGTAAGGAAGCTGTTCTGAAACATATTAATATAGCACGTTACATGTGATGGCAGCTGCCGTCTTGCTCAGACTAATCCTGTAAGAGTATCAGATCATGTGATCAGGGCCATTAAGCACAAATTCTATTTTTAAAATATAATAAATGTGTTGTTTCAACAATGTTGCCTTTTCTCTTGGTAGATGTTTAAATATGTTGTAAAAAAGCTAGGGCTGGGCATATACCACCTTGCACCGACACAGATTCCCACTGATACGGATACGTGAAAATTACAATAATTAAAATTCGTTCAAAATATTCATCAATATTGGTGTGTAAATATTCTTCTCCAATTATGTGCATGAATTTACCAAGAAATTTGCTTTAGAATATTCTAGAATTACGTAATGTTAAAATAGATGTTATGTAATCAAAATAAAGTTTTTCGTGCAAAATTAAAAGAAAGTTTGAATTTTGCATAATTTCTAGGATAATTTAACTCTGCGAAAATGTCATGCTGCATTTTTGCGGACCCTGTGAAAAGCCAACCTGCCAGAAAAGTATCTGCTAGTATCGGTATATGAATTCCAACCGATACTTTATGATACCGATACATTGGCATCGGTATCAGCTCAGCCCTAAAAGAAGCACAGCAAAATTATAATGTACTTTCTTCTGTCTTTATATTGCATGTAATTTGACAGCATGAATCTGGGAGCATGTGTACAAAATATGAGAACACCAACTATTTTACTATTCAGGGCGTATTTTACTTGAACTGTCTTCCTAAATTGCATAGTGGTAACTTCATTGCCTTGTAATCAAGGGGTCCTAAGGTTAGTACCATGTGAAGGCACATTGCATAGTAGGCCTGGTCCCAATTAACCTATCTGGGCATGAAGTGGACTTAAAACAAGCTTTGCTACTTTTATTTGACCTGATTTATGTTAATTCTGATTGCATGTGCAATGCTTTATATTTTCAAAAGAAAAAGTAATTTTGTATTAATTTGTGTTGAAATCTATACAACTCCAAACTACAATCGAAAATGGTATGATAGAGTTAACAAACCTACTAAGATTTCAGATCAAAGCTACAAGTGACATGCAACACGTGTCACTTGGGAATGAACCAGTCAACGGCAACGTTTCACACTGTAGCGGTATGACAGGCTGCACAAGCTAGGATGACCAACTCTCCCATATATTTCCGGGATCTCCCATATTAGAGATTTTTTTTATCCTCCCATATTTTTCATTAACAACAAAGATCGCAAAACTTCAAGTCATTCCAAGTTTGAAGAGCCAAATAATACTTCAAGTCAACTGCAAGACATTACACTTTTAACCTTTGGCGGGCAGAAGTGACATCATATCTTGCAGTAGTACATTGATGCTTAGTTCTGCAGCAGCAATGGACAAATACATAAGGGTTAGGACTAAGAAACATGGAAATTTGTAACTTTGTATTCTCTATTTTGATCTGTATATTATGTGAAATGTAAAATAATTCTTCAGTTTGATATCATGCAATTGCCTAAATATTTACTGGAGTGATGCCATGCTGCTAAAAATTCGCAAAATTTCTCGCAACTAAGTCTTCCATAAATTCAATGCTGAAAGTTGGAAATCTCCCATAAATTCAATGCTGAAAGTTGGAAATCTCCCATAAATTCAATGCTGAAAGTTGGAAATCTCCCATAAATTCAATGCTGAAAGTTTGAAATCTCCCATAAATTCAGTGCTGAAAGTTGGAAATCTCCCATAAATTCAATGCTGAAAGTTGGAAATCTCTCCCTTAAATTCATGGCCAAAAGTTGCTCATCTTGGCACAAGCCTGCGTTCATCTGGTGAAATCCTCAAGTGACACATGTTTCATGCCACTTCGGTGTGAAATATCCGTAAGTGTTACTTTAGCATATATACATGTGAACTTTCCTTATACAGAAATAAAGTAGAAAAACAACAAATAACACATCTTTTATTGTACTCTAAAGAAAAAATGGACAAATCAAATTAATAGTACCATGTGCATGATACAAATTCCAAGCTTGAAATATATTCTAAAAATAAACTAAATTGCTTTAGCATTTAAGTTTTGATTTCCATGTTATTGCAGTTCACACATTAGTAATAATTTCATATTGGACTGTACCTAATTTCAAATTTTCATTACATTTGGAAATATACTGTATGCTGAGCTCTTATCTGTCATGTGAGGTTACTTACAAAAGTTCCGAATTTTCTTGGTGACTAGGAAGTGGAAACAGATCAGTTTTACAACTTCTTCCTTCCGGAGTTGAAAAGAGATGGCTACGAAGGAATATTCTCTCCAAAGTCCAGGGCAAAAACAATGACGGAAAGTGAGAGAAAGTATGTCGATGGCTGTGCAATATTTTACAGGATAGCGAAGTGAGTAAAGCTAAAATTTAGTTTCTTTTTTTCTGCAGTGATCCAGTTGGTAGGGCATTTGACTGCCACGCAGTTAACTTGGGTTCTATTCCCAGAGTGAGAGATCTAAAGTGGGATTTTTTTTTAGCAATTTCCCTGCATGGAGCAACCCAGCCTTACCTAGAGGAGGAGGCAGGGGATAAAGCAGTGACGTATTCTCCCATATTATCTAGTGTACTGCCGGTAAAGAAACGTTTTTCATGTATGAAGAAATTGCCCCAAAATTTGAAGTTGCCAGACTTAAGTCTTTCTTTTATTTACTTGCATACCTGCATTGTTGCTTTATGTCTATTATATCTAATTAATATATAATAAATAAAGGGTGACTCAAAGAACTGGAAATTTTGACATGTCCTGGCAACCCTGGGAGGGTGGCAGCACTGAAAGAACTTCAGTCAAGAATACGAGAGGACATTGCCAGGTTTCCTGTTGCAATCTTACAGCGTGTCATGCAGGAAGTCTCCACAGAGAAGGTAAGTCGGTCATCAGTCGGATGTTATCTTCAAGAAATAACATAACAGTATGAAATTCAACAATGGCATACTCTTACTATTCACTGGCTTTGCTAAATTACTCTTACTATTCACTGGCTTTGCTAAATTTTTCAAAGGTACGTGTTCCCTTTTATTAACCTTCATTCCAAAATTTCCCATTCGTTTGAGCCACTCTGTATGTACAATAAATACGAATTGCTCTGGTGAACCAGGTCAAATTTTCAGAAAACACCACTGGGATTAAAATAACCATGATTATGAATGTAAGGTGGGCCTACCTCCATGCCCCCCCCCCCCTCCCCATGCCTTCACGGTATGTTGCCGTGAACAGATGTAGTTTTTACCTTATTTTAGACAAATACATATTTATGAATCAGTCATTCAGAACTTAAGCTGAAGAACCTAGGCATTTTTCATTTGCAGTACATTTCAGAGCATTGTTTTTTATTTTGTCGTAAATACTTCTCCTTGTGAGTCAACTCCCTGAGGGAGTTGAAAGTGAGTGAGCAAAGCGAGAGGTTTATCTTACTGGTGAACTGCAAAAGCCAATCCATATGAAGGCTCGGGCATCTTCGATACCTACAACAGACCAATGCGACAATGCAGCCCAACAACAAGGAAGTTTGAATGAGGTACTTGGGTGACCAGTAGTTTAGGATTAGTGTTTGGTAATCCCCACAAACCAGGTTGGGCATGATTCACCCCGCACTGGTGTAAGTTATGAATAACTTTGGTGAGAGTCATGGAACATTGAATGATTTAGCCTTCCTCAAGATTTAAGTATAAGAATCTCTCGCAGTCAAACCGTTAAGCTGCCAAATTGGCTAACATAATATTAATACAATTTTTGTGTGTGTTTGTGCGCTGCACAGGCAGGTTGGATACGTAATGTGTACTTGTTGTCTCCATGTGGTTTAAGGGTTGGTACACATGAACATTATAGTTGTAATGTTTATTTTATAGTAATTATTTTTTATACTGTGATGTGCCAAGTTGGGCAGCGGAAGGAGGCATTGATAGAGGTTGTTATAACTGTTCTTTCTTCTTTAACCTAATTTTCCTCATAAAAAAGGGAGACATTTGAGGATAGTAAATTATAACATTAGCTTGTAAAATAAAATTAAAAACTTCCACTTAAAAAATCAATGTTTTCACAGTGGTTGTAAATGAGATGTTCTTGAAACAGTGTTTTCACCATTATAATTATTCAGTTAATTTGCTGGTGAGTTATGCAATTCAAAAGTATTTATAATTCCCTGTTTGTTGCAGGTTTTCGTTGGTGCAGGAGCATCTAGTGGAGTTCAACCAGCTTGCAATGGCCAATGCGGAAGGATCAGATGATATGCTGAATCGAGTTATGCCAAAGGATAACATAGGGCTTGCTGCTTTGCTCAAAACGAAGGAAGCTGCGTGGGACAATGGTAAGTCACTCATTCCAGTAAGCTAGATTTTAATACTGGGAAAGAGACAGAAATCATTGTTCCTTCATTGATTAGTGCAGATGATGTGAGTTCTGCCTAATCTGGTATTGGATGCATATCTCAAAGCTAACTAAATCTCTCACTGTTTGCTAGATGGATGATGTCTGTAATATTTGGAGCCTTACTCTATTTTCCTACCACTTAACTCGAGTAGTAAAATAGAACTTTATACTCTGTTTAGTTTTGGATTCCATCATATTGTATTGTACAGTCTTAGTATTTGTAATAGCTCTTCTTAAGGATCTGTACCTGTTTTGTAAATAAATTTGTTTTTCTATAATGTATTAGTACTACGAAATGCACATTTGTAGTCAGGGAACAGGTTTATATGGAAATACATATTTATGTATGAAGCCGAAATCAGTTATATTTTGTATAGACATCATGGCATGCAGACAAAAGATTCCGTTTTTATTTTCCATATTTGTACATATTTTAGGTTTTGGCTCATATTTTACATATTTTAGTTATTTTTTTAATATTCTATCCATATTTCAGTACATTTCTCAACATTGTGTAATATTCCATATACTCTATACACAGAAATGGAATGAGAAAGTGTGCCAGAAGGGCAGATAAACAAAATGATGGAGGAAACAGTAAACACTTACCACAAAAGAATAGTTTTTGTATTTCGCGTAATTTGTACCACATTTTTGCCAGACAAGAAAAGATGCACTAGAGCAGAGTCACAGTCACATATATAATATAACTTACATGTCCCCACGTGACCAAAAGATTTGGTGAATTTCTTGCGAATAACTGACAAAGTCCGAAGCTACGTTAAACAAACGAAAGCTTACGACCTTTTATATATAAAGGAAGGAAGGAGGGCCAAAAGGGCTAAATAAAGAGCAAAGAAGGAGAAAGGAAACACTCACCAGACAGTGAAAAAGTTCAAATGCCAAAAAGTCTTAAAAGACAGTTCAAATATAGCTGTTCGGATAAGTGGAAGAAACATTGTAAGCTTAAACATACACATAAAACTAAAAAAAAAAGTCTGACCAAAATAATTTGATTAAATAATTCGTCATAAAGGGGGCGGGGGAATGTTCTACCTTTGGGGGGGAGTGTGTCATAGGCCTTTGAAACAGAAGTATAGAGAAGAGGATACCATTACACACGCTCAAGAGATGGTTAGCTTTATGCCTTGAAGATGACGACCATTTCTGCATAAACACATGTGCAGTCATCGAGGGACATTCTGCATAGCTTGATGTAACATGTCCACAGGAATCTGAAGGGTTCTTCTGTTGTAGCTGGTCGAGTGAAAAAGATCTCTCCAGTTTCCTGTTGTGGACATGTTACGTCAAGCTATGCAAAATGTCCCTCTGTCCCTCTACGATTGCACATACATGGTCCGTTCAGAAAGTATCCGAACTGTCCGCAGCGTGGCGCGAGAATTGGTCGAGGGTTCGGGTAAGCTGCACCAGGTGGCAGTGGGGACCTTAACCTTCAAAACAAGGCCTCGGTCAGTTGCCTGCGAGCAGTGGTTGAGGTAAAATCGCTCGTATTGTGTACATGGAAAAAATGTCACGTCGAGAATTTGGTGAAAATGGAGTGCACTTTGGAACAGCGCTACGCTGTGAAATTTTGTGTTAAATTGTAAAAAAACTTTATGGAGACTTTAACCATGAATGGATGAAACCTGTCTATTCGAGTATGACCCTGAAAGCAAGAGACAAGGTTCAGAATGGCACACCCCTGCATCCCCTCATCAAAAGAAGGCCCGGATGTCAAAATCAAAGGTGAAGACAATGCTCATTGTCTTTTTCGACGTGAAGGGGGTCGTGCACAAAGAGTTTGTACCTGTGGGACCACCGTGAATGCAGCTTACTACAAAACAGTGCTTCAGCGTCTCCGACAGAAGGTCCAGCACATCCAGTCTGACATCGCCGACAGGTGGGTGCTTCACCACGACAACATGCCGGCTCACACAGCGCTGTTGGTAGGTGAGGTTTTGGCCAACGTACGCGTGGCAATGCTGTCTCATCCCCCTTACAGCCTGGAATTGGCACCTGCTGACTTATTTTTGTTTCCCAAGGTCAAAAGGGTGCTCAAGGGGAAGCGTTTTGCGTCAATTGAAGAGGTTCAAGCTGCAACGACCGCAGCATTAAAGAGGGTGTCAGTCAAGTACTTCCAGGACTTCCGTGAACAGTGGAAAAGTCACTATACTCGCTATATTGAGGCTGAAGTTGCCTACATTGAAGAATATTGACAGCAGTTGTAATTGTCATCAATAAATTGTTTGCAAATAAATAAGTTCGGATACTTTCAGAACGGACCCTGTACGTTTACACAGATATGACAGTCTTCTTCAAGACATAAACGTACCCTCTCTTCAGCGTATGTAACGGCATCCATCCTCTGCACTATTCATTTCCTCAGTTTCAAAATTTCCGGTCTTTTGTAGACTTCCTTTACATTCAATCCTCATAGCCCAAATTGAGCAAAATGTTGTAAATTTTTCCTGGATCTAATTCATGTATTTTCCCAAATGTACACCTTGGTCTCCTGGAGAACATAATCCTAACATGAAAAAGTAGGTAAACGACACTCATCAAAAGACTTACTAAGTCAGAATGTACTTATTTAGCATCTGTTGCGTAATCAAGGTTTATTTAATATTTAACTTGAACTTGCATTAAGGCAATGAAATTAGAATTAGTCAATTAGATAATAGACAGGCAATTTCTTAAGTAGATTTATGCATGCTACTTCTTACAATAATATGCCTAAAATATTAATCAGAAACTATAGTTTTCATCAACTGAACATAACATCCTGTTTTTCATTCAGTAAATATTAAATTCTTTAAATTTTTTATGTGGATTTTCTTTCCACGACAGTTTTTTTTCACAAATTATAGCAAGCTTAACAACACATAAGCTGTTCTTATAACAATAACAATATAGTTAATTTACCTATTCGAATAATTATTATTATGAATGGACATGTTAATTGTATTAGCATATTAATTGCAAGGCAATTGGTTCAGACTCCTCCTGAAATATATTTCTAGACTCATACTTTTGACATGTCTTGTGCACTTGACAACATGACCTTTGGGCACATTTTGGTTTCCTCGATGCTCTTAATGTCTTTGAAAATATCGGCATGTATTATTGGAGGAACGGAAATGAGTAATATGTTTCGATTATTTGAAAAGTTTAAAATGTAACATTATGTGTGTACGGGCTGTAATATTGTGCAAATATTCAAAATATTATTGTCTATTATCTTAATAAACTGGGTAGGTAATATCAGTTTCAAAATAGTTAGATGTTTTACATAAACAAATTCAGTAGCAACACTTAATTGAAAAAGCAATATTTACATCTTTTGTCATTATCACAGCAATATTTACATCTTTTGTCATTATCACATTTTTAAGCATAATTGAAAAATATTTGTTTTCCGTCATTCCCCACAAATTTCTATCTTGCCTCTGTAATAAATTCTGATGTAGATGTCACTTGTTTGAAGTACATTTTCATCTTGGAATTGATTCATTTGGGTGTTATTGATCTGTAAGAAACAATGTAGGATCCCCCCCCCCCTGGAAACCGATTTCACTAGGGACATCATAAAAGTGCATTTTCACCCTGAAATAGTGGGGTAAATGGGTGGTTTTTGTTTCTATTTGTCTTTTGAGACAATTCCATGACAGGTTGTAATAGAGCTTCCTTCATGGATAACATTTATGTCAGTGAGAGAATGTCGGACTTGGGGTTTATATGTAGGGAACAATTTTAAGGTGCAGTACCTTTCCAAAAATATAGCTGTGTTTATACCGATCGTTTGAGATATGTATTTTAGAATATGAAATCAAATAAAATGAACACACTTTGTTGCACCTTTTCATGAGATTAGCACATTTATTCCCTTTTTATCCCTTCTTTGATGCTTCAACAGCTTTTTCATTCCTTTTCTTTCATGTTTTGTTAAAAAAAATTGACATAAAAATTAATGATTTTCATTCTTTTTGAGCAGCTACATAAAATCCTATAGTCTCATTTTGTAGAGCAGAACGAGAGCTATCAAATGGTATAATATAAATTATACCATGTTTACCATAAATTATATTATTTACTACAGTGTAATAAATAAAGAATATTAATGTAACTGGTTTAGACCTGAATAAAGACATTTTTATCAGCACCTTTTTGAAAACATTTTCAGAACCTTTTTTCCTCTTTCTCGACCATAATTTTGCACCTTAAAATCCATTCTGTATTTATATGTATTGGATATGTACCTGATTGCAAAGTGAAAAATATCACCATAAATTAATTTCAATATACAACATTTGTGATTAAGAGAACCATCTACGTTTCTCCTTATCTGCAGGGCTGCCACCGGATCCCAGTCAGATTCACCAACCTCTTCTGGTGTGCACGGCGCACATTCACTGGGATCCAGAGTTTTGTGATGTGAAGTTGGTACAAACGATGATGCTTTCGAATGAGCTGAGGATGATTGTGGAGGAAGCGAGCCTTAGCTTTCGCCCAGGGCACAAGTCAGATCCAAACAGTATTCAGCTGTTGCTCTGCGGGGATTTCAACTCTCTTCCAGATTCTGGTGAGTGAGCTATCAAAGTGTGCAGTGTAATGTACCAATAAGTGCATGTTTGTCCGTATTGCTTGCATTGTGGAATTATTTCACTTCAATCCCTGAAGAATGATGTTAGCTCTTGAAAGCTCGGAAACCTATCCAGAAAATCACCTGGCTCACATCCCACGAAAACCTTGTCACCTTTGATCACCAGGAAAGCTTAAGGAATTATTTCCCTTGTAGTTTACAGTTCTTACAAGCACATAAACGCAATTTTTGATGTAAAATTTCAGGAGAACACACGCGTCCTTCATCAGACATTTATTCTTAGTTTGATTAATGTTAGAGTTATAAAAATGGATTTATAATATACAATATATGTATACAGAGTGATCCAAAAGTAGGTGGACAGCAGGTTGAATAGGGTTTCTGTTAGGGTTATACTATAACAATGGGGTTGGTGTTATTTAATTAGAGGAGGTATGAAATATCTTGATTACTATTCGTATCCTTGATTAAAAGAGTATTGGAAGTCTGAAACCGTTAAAAGAATGGGTTGAAACATTTGGTACGCAAGCCCCAAAGAAACAATCCATTTACCGCATTCGTGACAAATTTGATACCACTGGTTCAATTCTTAATGCAACAAGATGGGGCCCCTCCACATTATGCAAGAGCAGTCCGTGAGTGTCTCCTGGGAAATGTATTGGCCGAAGAGGGCCAATTGATTGGCCAACACATTCACCTGACTTTACCCCAATGGATTTTTTCTTTTGGGGAGTACAAAGGACAAAGTTTATAGTCGAAAACCACGAAGTGTCAGTGATTTGAAAAATTACATAAGCGATGCATTTCAAGAAATTAATACACAAGAGGACTTATTGCAAAAGTGTGAAAGGTAGACTTCAAAGTTGTGTAAATTGTGATGGACAGCAGTTTGAGCACCTGCGTTGATAAAATATTCAGTGCTTTAGTATTGTATTATTGTATACAATAAAATTTAATTGTAAATGTAATGATTGTTTATCAAAATTGAATTGTATTCGTAAATACGAGGCGCATCCAGAAAGTAAGTTTCCCTATTTTTTTCCCGTGAAAGTAAACATAATGAGCCGTGTAAATTGCGCATGCGCAGCAAAGCTAAGACGTATCAATCATATGCCAGGCGGACAGATCCCGCCCAGCGCCAGTAGCTAGACAGCAGTGGTCCGAAGTGGAAGCTCGTATTCCTTCTCCCGCCGCATGCCAGTAGCGAGGCAGCAGTGGTCCGAAATGGAAGCTCGTATTCCTTCTCCCGCCGCATGCGAGGTTCGGTCGGTGATAAAGTTCCTGAATGCACAAAGCATTGTGCCAATTGACATTCATCGTCAGCTCTGTGAGGTCTATGGGCCGAACATTATGAGTAAGCAGATGGTGCGTCGCTGGTGTCGGCAGTTTTCGGAAGGTCGTCAAAGTGTCCATGATGAAGAGCGCAGTGGGCGTCCGTCCCTCATCACTGATGATCTGGTTGAGCTAGTGCGGCAGCGCATCGTAGAGAACCATCGCTTCACGATTACGGAGTTGAGTAGCCTTTTTCCGCAGATATCGCGATCCGTGTTGCATGAGATTGTCACGCAGCGCCTGCTGTTCAAAAAATTGTGTGCCAGGTGGGTGCCAAAAAACCTGACACCCGAACGCAAAATGAAATGTTCAGGAGCAGCACTCACATTCCTGCAACGGTACCATGATGACGGCGATGATTTCCTCGACAGGATTGTCACGGGCGATGAGACGTGGGTTTCGCACTTCACCCCGAAAACCAAGCTGCAGTCAATGCATTGGCGGCATAGTGGATCTCCGGTCAAGAAGAAATTCAAACGGACGCTGTCGGTACAGAAAGTGATGTGCACCGTGTTTTGGGACAGGAAGGGCATTTTGCTCATTGACTTCCTCTCCAGAGGTAAAGCGGTGAACGCTGACCATTACTGTGAAACACTAAGGAAATTGCGACATGTCATTCAAAACAAGAGGCGTGGCATGCTTACTGCAGGTGTTGTGCTCCTCCATGACAGTGCTCGTCCACATACGGCTCGGCGCACAGCAGCTGTTTTGACGGAATTTGGCTGGGAATTGTTTGATCATCCACCTTACAGTCCTGATCTCGCTCCCAGCGATTTTTACGTTTTCTTGCACCTCAAGAAATTCCTGTCCTCCGGTGAGCATTTTGGCAACGACGAAGAGCTGAAGACGTCTGTCACACGCTGGTTCCATTCACAGGCGGCAGAGTTCTACGACAGTGGGATCCAAAAGTTGATACGACAAGTGTCTCAATTCTGGTGGTTGCTATGTTGAAAAATAGCTGAACCTTTGCTGTACCTGTTGCCAATAAATGGTTTTCTGAAACCTTTTTTTTTTTTTAAAAAAAAATAATAGGGAAACTTACTTTCTGGATGCACCTCGTATAATTGTATACATAATCGCAAATAAATGTTATCATTTACTGTCCACTTACTTTTGGTTCACTCTGTATACTAGGCCTGATCCAGTACCGCTTTGAACCGATACTGATACCTATACATTCACTGATTCCTACCGATACTGACACTTGAAAATTGTCATAATTAAAAGCTGTTTGAAATATTGATTAATATTAGTGTGTAAGAATTCCACTTTAATTATAAGCATCAATTAACCAAGAGTTTTGCTTTAAAAAATTTAAATATTACATCATAATATTAACTTACATGTTACATTATAACAAAATGATTTTTTTGCAAAGCCATGAAAGACCAAAATATCAGGTATCCGTAAACAAATTCCAACCGATACTTTCAGATACTGATACCACTGGTATCAGCTGCGGCTCAGCCCTAGTATACGTATACATAATAAAAATGTTTTTATGTGCTTGTAAGAACCTTAAACAACAAGTGAAATAAGCATTTCCATCAAGTGAATTACAAGAGTCAACTGACCAATGGTGTAACTAAAACAGTTCCAGGACCCTCCCACAAAGAACCTTAAAGGGCTCCTCATTCTTAAACATCTGCAACTTTAATTTTGTTCAGTTTTCTCTTTACCTAATCAATTCCTCGTTATTTTATAAGTATAATAATGGTAAAGTTCCCTGTGCACATTACACTGTGCTATGAAGGCACATAGTTGGATGTGGATATAGTCATTTTTGGAGGTGATGGGATCAGTACCATACTCAGTCAACTTGAGCTTCCAGGTACCCATTTTTTTAGGCTTGGTGAAACCCAGGACTACTTTTATGCAGGAACGAGGCCGGAAAAGTTCCAACCTTGGATCACCCACCCAGGAATCAAACCCAACTCTTTCACATGGCAATCAAACACCCTACCTACTAGACTACTCCTTTAAAAGTGTAGCTGTGATAAAAAAAAATAAGCATATACTGTGTTAACTGTAAATCATAACTCACCATATTTTTGGTAAACTGTCTCACTTTTGCACTCGAATACTCTTGGTTTTAATATATTGCCCTGCAAGAGAAAAATTCTAATTGCAGTCAAAATACACAGACATTCACACCAAACTGCAAGTGACAACTGATTAAAGAAATGCCCGAGAGAAAACTATATCGACAGGCTTCGTTCATGACCAAACTTCTCAATGTTCTTGTGCATATACAACGCTACATTTACAAAATGCCATTTCAAACAATAAAGGAAATAAAAGTATTCATATTTTGGGAAATATGTGAGTGCAAAGCTTATTATATTGGCAGATCCATCAGATCAGATCAATCAGTGAGAAATACAACAGCCATAGAATTGAAAAAGTACATGCACATCAAACACAAAGCGCACACACACATAGACACAAAAATAAAGGAAACACATGGCACTTCCAACCCAAACTGAACATCGATAGTGGACAAGAACATCACGCATGGATTCTCCTACAACAATAATTAACACCAGTAAACGGCGGACAACATGGGGGAAGGCAGATAGGTGACAACAGCGCACCTAGCGGCAATCGAGGAACAAAAATCAAGAGAAGTGCACCAAGCAATTGTGCAACAATTACGAAGAAGGATGTTGACATTGGCCAGTGAAATTAATAGAACAAACTAAAAATAAGCTTTGCGGAAATTATGAGTACTAAGGTTCTCTGTAATTATGAAATGGAAGTAGTTGCTCAAAATTCATTGGAGTGTTGGCCTCCACGATGGCGCAGTGGTAGCGCGTCGTCGCCTTGTAATCAAGGGGTCCCGGGTTCGATACCTGGTGGAGGCATAAGTGGTTCGGATCCCACTTTAAACTGTAGGTCCAGTTCCAATTAGCCTTACTGTGCATAAAGTGGACTTAAAACAACAAATCAACCAACCAATCATTGGAGTGTTGTAAATTATGCTGGACAAATTTATTAAAATTGCCTTCAGTATTTTACTGAAATGAAGTACTTGTTTATTTGCAAAGCTGGTTTTATTATTTATTATTTTTTCTTTCTTTCTTGTATCAGGTCGGGCCCTCAGAGATGGCAGGCCCTGCAGGGCCATTTGTAATGCCACTGCAACTGACTAACGTTATAATGTGGACTTATGCTTCCCTGATTCAAAATTGAAATATTTCAATTACATCCTCAATTTTCTAATTTAGTTCTTTAGCATAAATTGACATGAAGCCCTTTCCTGAAATAAAACCCCTAATGATTATGGTTCTTGACCAAAATATATTTATAATGTTTTTTATGTATGTTTTGTTTCATTTTTTACAGGAGTGATCGAGTTCTTGCAGTCTGGTCGAATAGCAACCACTCATCCAGATTTTAAAGATTTATGCTATAAGTCCTGCCTGCACAAAATTTCATGTACAGAAAGACAAAATGAATATACACATTCCTTTAAGCTGTCTTCAGCATATGGTGAAAACATTATGCCTTTCACAAACTACACGTAAGTACCATTTCTTTATTGTTTAAGAGTTTAAATTCCGTGCACAAAGTTGTACTAACATATATATATTTACCCTTTTTCATAATAGGAGAAGATTCTAAATGTTTAATTGTGTATAAGAGGCCACAAAAAAAATTCTTGTATGCCTGTGGACTTACAGGGTGGCTACTCACCGGGAATTCCGGGAATTATGCATCAATTCTTACGTGAATTTTTCTCCGTAGACGTGAAAAATTGCAACTTTCATTAATCCAAATCCCATTCAATTTATATATATTAATTAATGCCCTGAGGTAAGTTTTTTCCCAGTTTAGTGTTATTTTAATCGAGGTAGGAGAGGAAAAGAATGCAGCGTGGAAAATGAAACTGAAATCTCTCAATGTGTTTACTTTGTTAGTGTCCTTTGCACTATCTATCTGATAGATGTAAGATTTGGTTGATTTGGTGTTTTAAGTCCACTTTGTGCACATTAAGGCTAATCGGGACTGAACCTACAGTTTAAATTGGAATCCGAACCACTATGTGCCTCCACCGGGCATCGAACCCGGGACCCCTTGATTACAAGGGGACGGCGCTACCACTGCGCCATCGGGGAGGCACGACATGGAAAACTATTGCAAGATGAAGAAAATAGGTAAATTTGAGTTTGAAGTTATTTTAAAATTAAAATTTTTCCTAGAAGTTATATCCTGTAACATTTGAGACTTTTTGTTAAAAAAAGGTAAAGTGCTCCCCTGTGCTTAGCACCATGCCATGTAGGCATATAGAAGGTGTGGGGGTAACGCCCCACACTTTCTTGATCAGGTCGTGAGTGGGAGTGATGTGATCAGCATCACACCCCTGACTGCCTTTACCCCCCAGGGTTTCCCCCAGGTACCCATGTTATTCGACGCTGGGTGGGCACCGGGGCCGCTTCCAACGTTAGAAAAGTTCCCAGATTTGAACCGGCCGGGGATTGAACCCGGGACCTCTAGCATGATAGACGCATTACCGATTGAGCCACCACGGCCACTTTTGTTTCTAGATGTAAAAATAAGTTTGAGTATGTGAAATGGCAGTATTCTGTTTAATTGAATTAGAATTTCTGGTTAAACTGGAATTGCACAGACCCTTTGTATTGTTAATATGTTTGTGTGGGGGGGGGGGGCAGTGAGAGGTGGTAATACGTAAGGATGAAATTGAGAACACATCTGCTAGTACCTTGAATTTTTTTAAAGTTCGCCTTGAAAACCAGGAATTATACCTGAAATTTATTAAGGTTCTAGAATAGCCACCCTGACTTACTTGTAACTTCAATGTGACTTAGTTGTAACTTCAGTGTTTCCATTTCTATGGGACTTCGGTACAAGTGAAAACCTAAGCCTCCTTTCAGGTGGTACATCTGAGTTTACATCAAGTGTCTGAGTTAATAAAAGATACAGTCAAAAGTTCTCGGAATGGACTGGTTAAGCGGTGTTGTCACTAGCAGCCAATATTCCGGATGTATGTTCCCAAACAAAACTTTCAACCCGCTTTCTCCTATCCTTTCGTTGGTTGATTTGGTGTTTTAAGTTCACTTTATGCACAGTAAGGCTAATCGGGACTGGACCTACAGTTTAGAGTAGGAACCACTATGAGGTTCCACCACGTATTAAACCCAGGACCCCTTGATTACAAGACAACGACGCCATCGGGGAGGCCTCTTATCCTTTTGTATTGGAAAGGGGTAACTTATGTTACAATGACAGCAGTTAGCAAGCCCAAAGATTAGATTCTGCTGAATATATACATATTTTACTAATTACTTACAGATGAGGGGTTAATTAAGAAATATCATATAAAAATGTGTTTTTTGGTTGTTTTTTTTAGGAAACATGAAAAATTGAAGCCCTCAGAACATTGGTGGTTATAACCCATATTTAAAAAAACATATATGAAGATATCTTACGTTGTGAAAACTGATTTTAGAAGGTTATTGTTTGTTACTGTAACAGCAGATAGGAAACAAAATATTGATGTTCCTGTAGCAAATTATTGACATGTTTCTTGAAAAACTACCTGATTTTCTTACGCTTTTTCTTCACTAACCCCTTATCTATGAGGAATGAGTAAAATATCCAGGTATTCTTCAGAATCTAGTCTTTACATTGATGTGCGCTACACATCATTTTTCTGTTTCCTAACTGCTGTCACTGTAATAAAAGTCACACCTTCACAATCATTTTGCAGTGCCAAAGCATAGGGGCTTCATCGCATGAAAGTTTCTTTGAAAGCATACATCGGAGCACTGGCTTGGTGATGTCATGCTTAGCCAGTCCATTGTGGTGTAGCACTAAAATGGAATGTATGGCAATGTCTACGTAACCACCTTTAAAGTAAGACTCGTTCACACACACACTTGCTCCATTGATCCTGCCATTGTTGGAAGCTTCTTTTGGAATATTGCTGA
The DNA here is from genome assembly GCF_977018435.1 of Lepisma saccharinum. Lineage (NCBI taxonomy): Eukaryota > Metazoa > Arthropoda > Insecta > Zygentoma > Lepismatidae > Lepisma > Lepisma saccharinum. Next base: position 7,520,264 of record NC_139248.1, on the reverse strand, counting down.
GTTTGGCAGTTGCATTTGATTTGTCTCCTTGAGGCCCATTTTCAGAGAAGGGAACAGCCAAAAGTCACTCAGAGCAAGATCCGGAAGGTATGGGGGTTGGGTGATAACAGAAATGCTTTCCTTGGTGAAGAATTTCTGCATAACAAGCGATGTGTAGCCTGGTTCATTCTTGTGCACCTGCTGTTCAAATTACGACATTGTGTTAAACAATCTCATCTATCTGAGCATTTTCGACATTTTTCCACAGAAGCCTATCCCCAACAATTGAACTAGGAATATTATGACCACCAAAAGGAATTTTACCATTCAACCCAATACAAGTACCTTTACTAAACACAGCAATTCTTCTAGCATCGGGAGTAACAGTAACCTGAGCCCACCATAGCCTATTAGAAAAAAATCATTCCCATGCAACCCAAGCCCTCACGTTAACACTAATATTAGGAATATACTTGACTATTCTTCAAGCATACGAATATTACGAGTCCCCATTTACTATTGCGGACGCAGTATATGGATCCACATTCTTCATAGCAACAGGATTCCATGGGTTGCATGTTATTATCGGATCAACATTTCTAGGAGTCTGTTTAACTCTACATATTTTATGCCACTTTTCACCAACACATCATCTATCTGAAAGGGAACAGTAACAACACTGAATGTCGAAACCTGTCCAGACCTGTTACGTCTATGAGCAGACATACTAAGCTTCCCACGACACAATGCATGGGCTATTTTATCTCTCATACTCCATCTAGTGGGAAATTATGGAAGCATTCTGTCTGCCTTTTATAGCAATACATTGTGATTAATGCATGACATCGAAAGTCTGCAAAATCTCCAGCCAGACATGATAAAACACAACATTCTAGAGACAGTTGTCTGTTAGTCAGTAGCTGAACAGGAAATTCCTAACTGGGGAATGCTTGATCGAGTGTGGCGATAGGTGGGAGATGCTGGTATGGATCAACATAGAAACAGTGCAGTATGCGCTGGAATATATTCATACTCTATTGGAGTTATTATTATAACAACAACAATAGCAACAGCATTTGTTGATATGTATTACCTTAGGAAGAGGATGCTTATACAAGTTATCCTAGCTGGGGAGATGCATTATGAATATTTTTCTTAGCACTGCACTGGTAAACATAGGGAAAACGCTAACAATCTACCGTGTGCAATGAAGCTCTTACACAAGCCAAGAAGGTTAGAGGTCTTCCCTGACAGCATAGTGGTTCATGCTGTTGCCTTGTAACTCAGGCTCGATTCTCATTTGGAGCAGGCCCCATTCTAAACTGTAGGTTCAGTTCCAATTAGTCTGTATGGGCATATACGTAGTGGATTTGAAACATATTTCACCAGCAATGAAAAGAAAGTCCTTACTCTATATTCCTTGTTTATTATTATTATTATTATTATTATTATTATCATCATCAACTTCAGGCTGATCTCGATAGAATGACATATTGGTGCAAGATTAATGAAATGGAAATTAACTTGAAAAAGTGTAAAGTTTTAAGATGTACTAAGAAAGTTCATTATATAGTCTCCAACTATTTTATTTATGAAAATAAAATCCAAGTGTGCGACAGTCATAAAGACTTAGGAATATTAATAGACTCCTCTCTCATATTTGATGAGCACATTTCAGAAATTTGCAAAAGAGCAAAGAGAATGCTTGGTTATATATTTTTCTCATGGAAAGTTTTTAAAAAGGAAGATACCTTATTATTCCTGTATAAAACGATAGTTCGTCCTATTCTTGAATATGCAAATGAATTATGGTTTCTGACTGCAACCAGTCACCTTCAAAAAGTTGAGTCAGTTCAAAAACTTTTTATCAGGTTATTATGCACAAAGTTTAAAAATTACTATGACCAACATTACTCTGAATGGTTAACACACTTGAATATGTTTACCTTAGAAGAAAGAAGATAAATGAAAAGGATAAATTTTGTAGAGAAGATATTAACTTTCAAAGTTGATAGTGAATACTTCTTGAATAATATAGCTTATAAAATTCCCAGATATTCCCATAGGTATATCTCTATTCTCACATGCCTAAACAAGGCCAGAGGTTTAGTAGCTGATCTTCTTGAAACCTACAATTTGAATTTATGTTGATGTATAAGATTGTAGGATCCACTGTTTTATTTTACAATTATATATTCAGTTTTTTAATTTTGTATAACCAATTTTGACATTGTTGTTTAATCGTTATCATCACTTCAATAAATATGATGATTATTATTATTAGAACAATACACAATTAATTGCACAATATTATATAACAACAAACAATTATTAGTGTCAGAGATATAATAGATCTCGTTGAAAACTGTAACTTGAAGTGTAAATATGCTAACTTGTTATGTTATGTTATTCTACAGCTTACGTATTTTATTCGTGTAACGTTGTACTTTTGTATTTGACTTAGTGCTGTATTAGGTTTCATACTGTGCTCAACACTTAAAATAAACTATTATTATTATTAGCCAAGAATTTGTTTTGATGTGTCTGGCTTAAAGGTATAATAAAAGAAAAAATATTAACTTGTATGTTTATTTAAGATATTTCCGTACAGTTTTCTTCTACTCAAAAAGATTTTTTACATGCCTAATTTACCTCGATATGTACACCAATAGTAGCACGACAGGTGTCCAACCAATATTCAAGCTCCGCGCATGTGTTGTACAGCATTACGGAGTCACATTTCAGATTACAGAACAAATCCGATGTCGTAGATCTCGTGTTTGGTACATTCGAGACTTTACAAAACCCCACAGAAAAAAATCAAGTGGAGTAACGTCTGTAGTAGTCTCCAGTACACCTATCATGAGTTCGTAATCTTTCTGATCTACAACGTCGCATCCAGAATGTGATGCCAGTAATGCTGTACAACACATGCACGGAGGTTGAATATAGGTTGAACATCTGTCATGCTATTAATGGTGTACATATCAAGGTAAATTAGGCATGTAAAAAAACTTTTTGCGTTACTTTATAGGTAGAAGAAAACTATACAGAAATATCTAAATAAACTTACAAGTTATTAATTTTTCTTTTATTATACTTTTAAGCTGGACACACTGTACTTGTACCCTTGTTTTCATATGTATATAATGCTAGGTGCCCAGCTAACTGCATCACGAGTCCCCTTACAATTTCAGTGATAACTTTTAGACCAAGTAATGTCAGATGGTTAGGATATTTTTTACATTTTTTGTGGCCCTGTTCAAATCAATATTTGCTGGTGAAGGTCGTTTAGATGGAGGTGGTGGACTGAAGCCCCTCCCCTCTCCCTAAATCTGGGCATGCTAGCCTTGCATATTCACTGGAAACACCATTGTTACATAACTAAAAATACAATTAAAAAGCAAAGATGAAAACACTCACCAGGCAGTGGGAAAAGTCAAATTTTTGCGGACTCAAGCTGCATCGTCAGTTGTAGAAGGATAGGTGGAACTGGAAGTTAGAGTCCTGCAGAGTTGCCAGGTCTGGATCGAAGAAGTAGAAGACTTTTGAGTCTGCGAAAATTTGATTTTTCCCCAGCCTGGTGAGTGTTTCCTTTCTCCTTCTTTCCTTTTTATTTAGCCATGTTTGCCCTTCTTTCTTTTATCCATAAAAATGCAATTAGATATACTTGAAACAAATTGAGTTACAAAATTTTACAAATACATTAGGTATTTGTTGGTATTGTGATACGAGGTGTGACACACAAAAACGGATTGATTGCATAAGTGAAAAACAAAAAGGAGTTGGCAACAACAGTTTTGGTGATGTCATGCGACACCCCTAGTCTATCTGTGCTGCAAGTTTGAACTCACCCAGTCTCACCAGTTGGGAGTATTGCATCATTGAGTGAACACCTGCAACCGTGTTCTGCCGAAAAAATGTCTAGTGTGAAAAGTGAACAAAGAATCAACATAAAATTCCTTGTGAAACTTAAGAAATCGGTAACAGAAACATTCCAAATGTTAAGTGAGGCTTATGGTAATGATACTTTGCCTAGGACATGCGTGTTTGAATGGCATGAACGGTTTTCGGAGGGAAGGGACAGTGTGGATGACAATGAACATACAGGGCACCCACGAACTGCGATTATGGAACAAAACATTGCACGAGTTCTTGAAATGATACGAGGTGACCGAAGATTGAGTGTTCATACAGTGGCTGAGTTAGTTAACTAGGATAGGGAAGCTGTTCGACGCATTTTAACAGAGGAATTGAACATGCGGAAGATTTGTGCGAAGGTTGTACCAAAAGGTCTGTCAGATGACCAAAACTGTGTCGTAAAGACTTGAGTGAGGACATGTTACAATGCCTTAGAAATGAGCCAAGTTTGTTGTTAGCTGTTGTTACTTGCGATGAGACCTATGACCCTGAATGTAAGTTTCACAAGGAATTTGATGTTAATTCTTTGTTCACTTTTCACACTAGACATTTTTCGGCCAAACACAGTTGCAGGTGTTCACTCAATGATGCAATACTCCCAACTGGCTACTCAAGCTGCATCGTCAGTTGTAGAACACCAAAACTGTTGTTGCCAACTCCTTTTTGTTTTTCACTTACGCAATCAATCCGGGTTTTTTTGTGTCACACCTCGTATAACATGTTTAAATTTTAAAGTATACTTAAGTAATTTGTACCACTTGTGAAAATTTCAAAATGTGAACACTAATTATTTATAAGTAAGAATTATTTAGATTTTTTTTGTCCTTGCCAATCTATATTTCTATTTATTCTTTAGATATGGCTAATGAATATTTTATTTTGCAAGTAATCTTTTCATTTCTTTATTTCAGATTCGATTTCAAAGGTATCATTGATTATATTTTTTACACAAAGCATACTATGACTCCATTAGGTCTCTTGGGTCCACTGCCTACAGAATGGCTTCAAGAAAATAAAATCATTGGCTGCCCTCATCCTCATGTCCCCTCAGGTAAGGAGTATTTCAGTAACAAGTTGTGTAAAAAGTCTGACTGAGTCATACCGATGCTAATATATCTGTATTCAAAAGTATGAATATTTATTGGAATTTTGTTTACTAATAAATCATATTTTTCCTGCATGTTGATCTTGCATGAGGTTCGCAAAAAATAATGGGTGACACTTTTCTGTACTCTAATTATCGTGGTAATTATGCAATGTTCGAAGTTTACATCTTTTTTTCACCTGTATTGTGTGGCTAGATATAGGCATGCGCAGGCCCTCTGAAAGTTCAGTCGGGAAATCCAGAACTTTCGGATCTGGATCTGGAATTTTCGGATCCGGATCCGTTTTGCCATCCCACATGCGCTTCTTTGGAAAGTAAGAATGTGCTTATACCATATTGTTACCTGCTAATACACATATATGTATAATATACATACACATATATATGCTGTGTCTGCGCGCGTGCGCGATTTGTAATTAATTAATACACTTACAAGGGAGGTCTAAGTCTCTCCCTCAGATTTCCATGAAACTTGGCAGGTGTATAGAGCCCCCCCCCCCCTCCTCAAATGTCAAGGTGAGGAGAAATTGAAGTGGGGATCTGACCCGAAACCATGTAAATATGGCATAGGAAGAAACAGGGGGCATAGGGCCTCTCTATACACATGTCAAATTTCATGGGTATCGGAGGGGGACACAGGGGTCAGATGATCCCCACGTCAATTTGTCCTCATCTTGACATTTGAGGCGGGTTTTGCCCCCTAAAACAGTTTCTTAGCCGAAACAAAAAAACACGTATTTCTTCCTTTGGGCCCCTCTATATGCCTGCGAAGTTTCATGAAAATCGGAGGGGGACACAGGGGTCAGATCCTTACTTCAATTTGTCCTCATCTTGACATTTGAGAGGATTTTGATCCCTAAAACAGTTTTTAGCTGAAACAAAAAACACGTACTTCTTCCTTTGGGCATGTTTATACACACACCTGCCAAGTATCATGAAAATCGGAGGGGGACACAGGGGTCAGATCCTCACTTCAATTTGTCCTCATCTTGACATTTGAGGGGGTTTTTAACCCTAAAACCGTTTTTTAGCTGAAATAAAATAAACACGTATTTCTTCCTTTGGGCTCCACTATACACCTGCCAAGTTTCATGGAAATCGGAGGGACACAGGGGTCAGATCCTTACATCAATTTGTCCTCATCTTGACATTTGAGTGGGTTTTAAGCCTAAAACCGTTTTTTTAGCTGAAACAAAAAAAACACGTATTTCTTCCTTTGGGCCCGACTATACGCCTGCCAAGTTTCGTGGAAATCGGAGGGGGACACTTAGATAACCTCCCTTGTTAGTCTTACACTTTGTAATTATATAACACTGCATATATTATAATGTTTTATTTTAATTTGTAAAGCTGTAACTGTAGAACAATTGCATATTTTTTGTATAACATTTCTATCTTCTTATGTGTGTTAAAGGTGTCATCCTGGAATGGAATGTCTCATTTATGTGTGTTTTCATTTCCAATACATTCGAATGAATACATATTCGTTTCAATGGCATTTACAAAATCACCTCTGACATTTTATGTTAAACAAGTAAGATTATTTTTGTGCACGAGTGTGTTAGCGGATGCGTAGCAAAGTATTTTAGGAACAACACTTGAAAAAAATTCTTGTAGGACTAACTAATGAAAAATTTCTTTGTAATCGAAGATCATAATACCTTTTAAGGTGTGGTAATATTATAATGGGATTAAGATAGTTCCGGATCCGATTCGGATCTGGATCCAGATCCGAAACCTTCGGATCCGGATCCAGATCCGAAACTTTCGAATCCGGATCCAAATCCGAAATTTCCGGATCCGAAACTTGCAATATTTATATAAATGTCTGCATATGTCCATAAAAATAAGCGGGCATTACAGGCAGCAAATGTCGGCATCTCCGTCATAATATATATAATATATATTATATATATATTATTAGGGATGGGACCGATTAATCGGTACTCTATCGGTATCAGCCGATATAGGCATATCGGTTTATTGGTAAAATTACAGATTATTTTACCGATCCGATATATCGATAAATATCTGATAATTTAGTGCAAAATTCTGCCATTTTGTTGTAATTTTTATGGATAATCTCCATGCCCTTCTTTCTAAAAAGTAAATGTCTAAATATTCAACTACTTTTGCACTGCAGTCACGACGAAACACACATTTATTAAGGATATCAATGAACATTTCAGGTTTTTCAAGGACCATTTCTAATTTTATATCAGATTGTTAGAATATCGGTTATCGGTATCCGATAACCGATATTCTATGGGGTGTAATTTTAACGGCGCCTTCGTACCACGGAAATGTATAGAGGACATCAAAACAAACAACTTTTCTCAGTAACATTTTTCGCGGAGTGTCGCTTCGGCGCTACAGTTGTTCAAAAAAGCCCGTTTTGCTGCCTGAATGCTGGCAACTACACACAACATTTGATTGCATTTGTGACATCATATCCCGTCTTGAAGCAATGTGTTCCAGGGTTGCCAGGAACACACATATTCTGTGAAAAATGACATAGCTAGAATCAGCCACATTATGTAACATAAAACAAAATGAGAAACCACGCTGTGTAACCTAACAGGAAGTAAACAAACAATAATAAAAATGGTAGAAAGAAAACGGAATTCAAGTGGAAGTGTTCATATCGAATTTTGTCTCAGCTTACATGTCAAATATTTGGAAATCTAGTTACCATGTTGGCATCTACAATTTAGTCTATCCACTTCGTCCTTCTGATACTAGTTGTCTGTGACACTGAACAGATGGCAAAATAGAAATGAAAGATCTCAAAATTCCAAAGGTAAGCAACAATAATATAATGTATATTCAGGGCGTTATGAGGCAAGTGACAAAAATGGTTGATAATACAGAGATATAAGTAGTAGTAATACAAACTTCCCGACAACTGTGTTTATCTATGCACCGGATACACATGTAATAGTTTGCAACTGTGAACAAAGCAGTGTATTCGCTACTGATTCATAATTAGATTGTTACTGTGTTTGTACAAGTTTTAGCCGTAATGTAACAACGTGAACCTCGGATACTTCCGTTATCAGCACAAAAGTACCACAAAGCATCGGGACACAACACAAACCTGTAGATATCAACATAGCAACAAGATTTGCAAATATTTGACATGTAGCTGGGTGTAAACAGACACATGTAAACTGTAAGTCCAATAAAATTTGTTGTTGTTGATATTTGACATGTAGGCTGAGATAAAATCCGATATTGACACTTCATTTTGAATACGTTTTTACCATTTCTCATATCGTTGGTTCATTTCCCCCTTTCCCTGAGATGACTGCTGATCTTCTGGGTGGTAGGCTATGATGTTCGGTCTACTGGATGCATTTCTCGCTTTGTTTTACAGTAATCATGATGCTGAGGGGCTGCAATGTTGAAAATAAGGAAAATATGAAACACCTTTAGCCACCACATAGAATACCAATAAACTTTTATTAGGCAGCTATGATAATAGCCAGCCTCTGTGGCAAAGTGGTTAGCACAATGCTATGGATCCAGGGTTCGATTCCCAGCCTGGGCATGGGTGTTCTTTGAGATTGATAACAATTAGACTTAAGTGAGTTACTTCTCTGGGTAACACTTTACTATAGGGGTGATTGATTTCTTACTTTTTACAGGAGAAAGTACTTACGCAAATCATTTTCTGTAGCGTTTTGGAAGTTCGTGAATGTAGTTTTGATCCATTTTAATGCGAATACATGTTGTTTTCTGCGAAAATCTCTGTCCGACACACTGCTGCCATTTGCTTTCTGCATGAGAGCACAATGTTCTGTGTGTTAGATGACGTAAACCCCATAGTCAGTGTTTCAAACTCCCCGTGTTTTCACTATAACATGACGTGTCTAGTATTTTTAATTATTTTTTTTAACTATGCTTGCCTAACCTAACCTTACGGAAAATGGTTTGTGGGGCTAACGTGAATGGTTTTTGGGGCTAACATCAATGGTTTGTGGGGCTAACATCAATGGTTTGTGAGGCTAATGTCAATGGTTTGCTAGGTATTAGCATAATTTCAAATCCGGGCACGAAAGTAGGTTGCAACACTGCATAAATCAACAAAACTCTCAAAAAGCGCGATGAACCAGTACGCTATCGTCATAATATGTGTTACAGAATCGAAATAACGAGTAACAGTAAGTACTCGTATATGTAAGAAATATACATTATTTTTGTTAGAAGTTCATTATTTCACCTAAAGAAATGTTCCGCAATGCAGAATAGTATGTTAGCAATGTAAAAAAATGCAAAATATATGATTTATAGGTGTCACTCCTATAGTAAAGTAAGTACCCTTCTCTGCAAGGCCACAGAAATTAGAACCTCTACGTTTTGCAGAAAAAGTTATTATCTCGCTTACGTTTAATTAGAAGATTAATTTGTTAATGTTGTGCTGTGTAACTTGTTATTCTCCCAGCTAATAAACATTGTTGTTTGCAGATCACTTCCCACTGTTAGTTGAGCTGGAAATGGTCCCAACAGTTTCAAGTACTTCCAATGGTATTATCCCCCGAAGGTAGCAGCACCTTCCCTTTAACGGCAGTGCGAACTGCGGTGTGTTAGAGAATTCTGTGGAATAAGTCTGCCAGTTTTCTGTGGCAGCTTTTTACCCACCATAATGTGTGGACTCAACGCTAGCTGGCAGAGACCGGCAGTTACGTCCAGCTAATCCAATGCCAAGAGATTGACTGGCTACTTCATGTGCGAATGCGAGAGTGTGCAGGACTTAGTGCTATGATCTCAAACAATTTAACTGCAGTGTTCTTTTTCCTCTCATTTTTGTTTTTTCCTTTCTTAAATGAATTGTATATAGATATAAGTTTTGTAGAGTGACATGACGAGTGATATTAGTGACCAAGTTCTAGGTGGATAGTCCGAATATCTGTTTAATGGTGTACACAGATTGCAGTGTCTAGAAGCTTTCCTTGCCAAAAGAAATCACAAGGAAGAGGAAGGAATACATGTTTAACACAAATTGCTCATTTAAAATGACATTTTTTTTTTCAACACAGCCCACTGTAATTAGGTGTTCAAACTGGACATAACTCTCTACCTACACACAGCAATTTTTTTTTTTTCAATTTGTAAATGTGTGTTTTTTCCATTTTGAGGTCTGTGGGTTTTTTAAAGGTTCTTTAAAGGAACAACAATTATCTGTTTTTGAATGTGCACACTGATTGTCAGGGGAGGGGTAAAGTCATAAAAGTGTTTAATGCAAGATAAACAAAAAACAGTCTTTTCTGAAGTGGGTCGCAATAAGTAATACCTCAAAAAAAGTTATGATAGACTCATCATGCATCAGTCACATGTTAGCTTCCAATACTGCATGCACCATAATTTTTGAATCGTCTTATTTGTCTACTGAAGAAATTTTCTAAGAAAACTATTTTTATTGTCCCCCTCCCCCCCCCCCCACTGTATTGTATGGTTAAACACTTTAACATTTTAAAGGCCCTTTATGCTCTTTTTACTGCTTAAATATAAAAATAATTAACGCAAACATTTATTGGCATCTGATCCTAACTGAAAATGTTATAATTGTGCATTGTGGAACATTCAGCAATTTGCTATTTCCTTCTATATGTATCTGTATTTATAGATGAATATGCCTGTATTTTCCTGTTGGTTATATGCTAATATTCTTTAATAGGTTCTGTGATTTTTACTTCTTTTTTAAAAAAAGGGCAAGCAACAATATAATTTATTATAATTCAAATACTGTTTATGATTTTACTGTTGACCTATTTTTGGGTGGATTTTTAAAGATCAATTCTTGTGTGCAAATGATGATGTACATGCAATTTTTGGAAAAAGTATTAAGTGGCAAGCATGTTTTTTTATTGTTGTACTTAAGAGTATTTTAAATTAATTTTTGTAAAGTAGTAGCTGATAAATGTACCAATATATTTGTACACATGTGTATGTATGAGTGTAAGTATATGTGTGAATGCCGTTGAACTGTACACTTGGATTTTTGCAAGTTGTGGTTCATTGTAATTTTCAAGTTATTTCATGAAAGAAAGGAGGGAATAGAGCCATGAAATTGATCTTGCATTGAGGCTCAAGTTTAAAAATAACACAACCTGCAAAAATATGTATTTTACTACTTACAAAAAATAATTGAAAAGTTGCCCTATCATCTTGTAATATCATCATTTGTACAATGAGTTCCAAGTCTTTAACGGTGCCCAGAATAAGGAGAGGCATATTCCCATAGCTTAAAATTACATGATGCTTTTTGGTGTTCTGCATAGTAAGTAAGTATTTTGAATTCGAGTTCTGTTACGAGCTTGTGCAGGTGTGATTTGATATAGTAGGACTGGCACTGGACTGAGGTATGGAATGTATCCATTATTTTTTTTTTCTGAAGGTGGTATTAATTTTTTTATTTATTTGAATTTTCAACAATGAACATAACATCATTGTATACCAGCGTTCTTTATAAGTGGAAAGTTTGGCAAATGTTATTACCATACTCTGTATAGTTAACATATTCTGCAGTAACCAAGAGGAGTACTTATACAAACAGTTATATATTGTTTACTTCTGCTTTCTTATGAATATTATCATCATCATCATCATTCTCTACCATTTCAAGGCCTCTTTTCAATTTGCTTTCACCCTTCTGCTCTATTCAGTTTTACATAATTAAAGAAATGTACAATCTTATTCCAAAAAAAAGTTGTGTTTTTATGTACTTTATATACACAGTATGCTAAATAAAAGTCTGACAGGTAATTTTAAGCGTATTTTGAAACATGTTTCTAGATACTTTATTTAAAATCAAATGGTACAATTAATTTTGTAAGAGTAAAGCTTGTGAATGTAATGTATTGCTTTATTTGTTGAACAATTGAAATGTATGAAGGCTCTATTATATATACTGAAAAATATTTACAGTATTTTCTTTTGGATAAATGTGTTATATCAGAGGAAGAAATAATTCAAAAAGAGCAAAGACACTATATTGTGATATCATATGAAGGTCATGCATCTTGTTTGTCCCCCCCCCCCCTTCTTTTTCGTTCCACTTATTAACACTGTTTGGTCAGTTGTATGTGTGGTTTATGTTGGTATATGTAAACTTTTGTTCAAAGTAAGCATGTTGAAAAAACACAAATTTATTAATTTTGTCTCTAATTAAAATGATCTGTAGAAGGTAAGAAGTCAGTGGTATCGATAAGGCCCTCACAGACCCTGTGGTATGCTTCAAGGTAAATGAGGTCACTGAAATGCTTGGTTGTTCAACTTTCAATAATTCAAAAGATATAAAGTTTTCAAATTATGCGAGTTGAAAAGTGAGATGAAAGTTTCCCTAAATAGCAACACATTCATATTAATTTCCCTTTGTGAATTTAATATGAAACATCATTGGCATAGTAGTGGTTCCTAATTGTTTGGCAAGTGTCAAACAAACGTTTTCAACCAATAAAATAAATCCTAATCATACATATAATACAGATGGAGCATAACTTACGCTACATGCCACCATTTCACTAAGTAGCGGAACATAAAAAGGTCCAGTTTTGGTGTGTACTATACATGTCAAAACTGGGTCTTTTTTAAGTTCTGCTACTTAATACATAAAATAGTTTGCCAAATGATCCAGATAACCAGTGCAATGTGTACATTGGCACAATCTTCTTACAGTAGCAAGCTGGGTTAAGCTAGAGTCTGACACCAATATTTTAGCATAAGTTTAAAAAAACTAAATTATTCATTAACCACAACACATGTCATGGTTGACAGACAAAAATGTTGCCACATCTTTTCCGTCTTCTCGTCTGTCGGCCTTCATCTGGGTATGGTCACTGTATAGCCCAGTAGCATGAAGAGACAAAGGTTAAAAAATGAAAGGCACCCAAAAAAAGAACACTCAAGAGAAGAACGTCCTCATCTTTGCCACCCTTTCCCCATCCTATTTAAAGAAGGGAAGGGTTGGACGATGGCTGGAAACTCCGACCAGCCTTCCTTTGATGGTGTGTACTACAGTAATTTATTCACACACCCTATATATTTTTCACAAAGGTTCAAGTTATGGTTAGTTTGGCTCTAAATATACCCTTACAGCCCCCTAAACATGAACTCGCATCCCCCTTCCCTATATTTATGGCTGTGGATTTCATTTGGAATGGGGAGATGGAGGATGTTTAAAGAAGCCGAGGACGGTAGAGCCACTATTCAGTTCTGCAAGTGGGAGGTCCCACAACAGTTTTGCTGCCACTGTAAGAAATGTTTATTAGTATAGTAAAGATGCTTATAATTCTACTATTCTTAGGTATGGTTCTTTGTTCCTTCTTTCTGATTAGCTTCCCCCCTCACCAGTTTTGTAGAAATTCAGGTCCTACCTTATTATATTGGAAATGATAACTTGTTCAATATTGATACTAGAGTGGGAAGCAGGGCAGATCCCCACATCTGGAAATCATGCGCACAAATTCTCTTCAGCATGTTATTTTCTGCTTGTGCATTCTAGCATTCAGACCCTATGAAAAAATACTGTTAACAATTTGCAGGCAGCACATGTAGAACTTACTTTTCTTATGTAGTCAGCACTTGAAGTGGGGTGATTGGCATCCACCAGTTAATGAAAATTCTCATAAAGCATCCCCCACCTTTTCTCAAACTTGACAAATCATCTTCCACCTTTCCTCAAACTTGACAAAGCATCCCCAATCTTTCCTCAAAATCAAAGCATCTTCCACCTTTTCTCAAACTTGACAAAACATACTCCCCACCTTTTCTCAAACTTGACAAAGCATCTTCCACCTTTCCTCAAACTTGACAAAGCATCCCCCAACCTTTCCTCAAACTGGACAAAGCATCCCTGAGCTAGGAATTTCCACTTCTTTGCTTTAGATATAAAAAAAATAAAGGTTATTGTGTACTGATAATGCAATATATGTTCACCGGGTAACTCTAAACACTTTTTTTTTGTTGTATAAAATAAGTTATGTAATAGCTTGGAAAAGTAATTGGGGAGTGAGTTTCTAAAATAGTTATTTGCCATTACTCTTTTCTTAGCAGTTGTGCACTACACTTTATATACAGGGTGGTGAAAAAGTCAGTTTACCCATACACAAATTCAAGTTTATACACAAAATTCAAGTATACATACAAAATGCAAGTAGATCGTAATACTATTATCAATGTGCTTTTTGGGTATACTGACTTTTGCGCTACCCTGTATATTGTGTGTACGGTGTGGTATTTGAAACATATGCAGTGAGGGGATTATAATAACTTCTTTTGGATCATAGGATATGTGTACAACATCCCTCCTCTCCCCCAAAGGTTAAAATTGCTAAAACTTACAACCAGAGAGGAAATTTCGCCTCTTTCCCTCCAAATACACATTATTTACACTGAGTAAATTTATTCTGTTAAAATTGTTCCACGTGCTGTACCAATGTAACCTTCTTCACACCACAGTTTTCACTTATAAATTTATAATTAGTATTTTTTTCGTACAAAAATGTGGAAGAGTTTGTTATTCAGGAGTATGATTCTCTAGATAATGGTTCTACTACAGTGTTCACAAAGTTTCACTTTATGCAGGTTCAAATTGGAAATATTTCTGTCCTTTTTGCCAACAATGGTTTATTAACTCCATAGGATTTCATGGCATTGTATGAATCTCGTAAAAGTTAACAATTCATCACATAAGTTTACTTCCATGGCCATTTTAACAATGTGGAAACAAAAATGCTAATTCTTGTTTGGTTTTGTCTAAATTCACAGTCTAAATTAAAAGTCTTATTGGTTACATCAATTGATTTTTGTTTTAAATTGCTTATTCTCTGGCCACAATCAGGGCTCTAAGTGAGGGGGAACATGGGGGATGGTAGTTCCCAGCTAGCAAAATTTTTGCAAAGTATCTCCCCAGCTATCTCATTGTCACTATTCTTACACCATAGAAGCATCCTCCCAGCTAACCCCAAGGCCCGACCAAACATCCCCCAGAAGAATTTTCCACTTCAGGTGCTGGCCCCAATGATACTAATGGCTAGACTTGTTTCCCAGATTTTGCATTTTAAATTCTTGAACTAGAATCCCTAGAAAAACATAAGACTGAAGCTGCACTGTATTAACATATTTCTGAAACTTTTGTCAGTCGTGTCATGTCAATACCAAGTATGTTGAAAATTGAAATATTAATTTGGCATTTTCTGTTAACAATAGTCATTTAATATCACAATCTGGGTAGTTGTGAAGATATAGTAGCATAATCAGTGGATACTAAATACTGTCTTGAAATTGAAGCATTTGGACAACAGATAACTAAGAATCATAAAATTGCAACATTGTATTTAATTAGGCAATGCATTATGATAATATGATTAATCATTAATTTGATTTGTACATTAACAAAATCTTAATAGTAACAGATTTCCTCATAGATATGACTGGAGAAAGTAAATATGTTGATTAGAAGTATTGGTTGTGTTTGATATGAGGTAAGTGCACTATCAGAGCAGTGTGCCTCCCCCCCCCCCCCCAGTCACTGACATGCACCTCTTACCTCCCCCTGGCAACAAGACAAAAGAAGACACATTCTGCAAGCCCATATATACATTTTTGTATTGTACAGCATGTCCCAGATATGCATCATATGTATTATTCAGTACAGGCTTACTGGTTTTATGTGGGACATAAACATACCCCCTACCTTTTCTCAAACTTGACAAAGCATCTTCCACCTTTCCTCAAACTTGACAAAGCATCCCCCATCTTTCCTCAAAATCAACAAAGCATCTTCCACCTTTCTCAAACTTGACAAAGCATCTTCCACCTTTCCTAAAACTTGACAAAGCATCCCCCATCTTTCCTCAAAATCAACAAAGCATCTTCCACCTTTCTCAAACTCAGAACATATTACATGATCCTGTCCACTGCTCCTTCAGAAAATATTCTCGTACCCCTCCCTTGCCACCCCCACTTGATTTTTTCTTCTTTTTCCTCTGTCACAGAAACCTTCATATCAGCATATAAGCCAGCATTAAGAAATAAGTATCTGCACATTCCTTCCTGATAGTAAATCAGCTCGTACATGATACAACTTTTATTTTCTCTAAAAGACTTGATTGAGTGATTGTGATGATGACACTTCCCTTACTTGGAGTAACTTTGAAAGACTTATTTTTTTTATAATTATCAATGTTAAATTATTGGTGGCTTGTGGAGTCGTTAATTCGAACAATATAAGCAAATTGCATTCAAGACTGCTTCTATGTGAACAATGTAATTGTATTGCAGTATATCTATCAGTTTGATAGAATCGCCCATCACCTTCAGTAAAGTTCGACATCTGCATTGAATTTGGCATCACAAATAAAATTAATTATATTTTTAAAGTTTCATTGCATTATCATTGAAAATGTTCATAAATGTGTTTGAGGTTATGGGATAGTATGTACTTTATTGTTGTTATTATTTCAAGTAGTGGGTGTTATACTTAATAGTAATTCTGCAGTAACATCTGCATCCAAAGATTTGTGTGAGATGTTTTAAATTTTTTTTGAATATGTGTGGGTATATTTTTCAAATGGTTAGTAAAGATATTCGTAAGTATTTTGTATTGTTAATACTGTGTCCTGGAAGATCCTATCATGTTATTTGCACAAGAACTAATTTTAATTATGCATTGTGTTGAGCTCATCACAAGGTAAATTGGTCAAATGATCTGATGCATTACTAGGTAGATGATTACATCTGATGAGTGGATAATTGCTCTACATTGTTTCTGTTAAGTGCATGAAACATAAATTAAATGCATTACACTTACCTCAACATCTCAAGATGTTCCTGTAACATTTGTCAGTAGTGTCATATCATGCTAATTTCTTGAGTTCAGTATTGTATTTTCTAAAATTAGTACAACATAGTATATTTTGATGATGGTTACGTGTGTACATAGCCTCATGACAAAACTACAAATATAAATTCAGTAGAAATTTAGAAATTTCTCTTGAATTTTGTTCTGTTGCAGAGCTACACGTAACTGCTTAAATTTCTGTGTAAAGAATTAGAATATGCTATATCTACTGAGATTAAGTTTTGGTTTACCACTCCCTCTTTTTTTCTTGATTCCTGTCCTTTGCATTACATCCATGGATCAGAGAGTTGATGAGAAGTTCCCCCTCTCTCTCTCCCCTCCCTCTCTCTATCTTTTTCTCTTGCCTTCTAATTGTAGTACATTTCCTTCTGTTTAAAACAGAGAACTTTGTTTTTTATTATTTTTTTACCTTGTATGGAGTTAATAGACATTTTCTAATACTTTTGGAATTTTTAGTGCATTTTTATGGGTTTTCTAACTACATTTTGCAATTCCGTGGGAATTTTGTACATTTACTTGGGAACGAACCAGTCAACATCAATATTTCACACTATAGCAGCATAACAGGCTGCACAACCTTGCATGCAATCGGTGAACTTCTCAAGTGGCATCAGCATGTGGATCCAGTTTCAATTATTAATGTATGAAGTTAAAAAAAATTATAAATATATATTTACGCATATGAAATTGTTGGTATAAGGATGTAAACTTTTAGAAAAAAAAAATTGTCAGGCCACAGTCACGAAGGTTGAGAACCACTGATTGATAACAAAATTCAGGGTTTAAAAATAGCCAAAAATCAATAAAAAATGTGAAATGTGGAATTTTCAAATTTTATACTTCAGGTTTATCTATCTATAGTTCCTGTCACTGGATGGTTTGTTATGTTGGCCAGAGATCTCACTTTGCTTTGTTAGGGAAATTTGAATGCATGGTTGCCACATTTACTCAGGTTTCTGTATCTTAAAAAATAAATCAGTAGATTGGAGATTCACGACTCCACTTTTCTGCTACAGGGAAGAGATGGTGATACGTCAGTCTGACTTGAAATAGAGCTCTTCAACGTGAGTAGATCTGACATTAGAAAACTTCTTACGTCACGTGTCGGCAACATATTTGTTAAAAAAACACACTAAAAAACACACAAGCAGCATGGTAAAAAACGCTTAGCAGTTCTGCCGAGCTTTCATCAGGGCTGGTCGATGGGCGATGTTCAAGTACCGCTACTCACTGTCTTTTTTTTCTTTCTTCTTCTTCTTCTAGTAGTTTTATTTTCTGTTTGGTTTCAGCCAATTCTTTGCTTTCATTTCTCTGTTTCTCTGATGATGCTCTCTTTGGAACACAGTTCGTAGTGGCCATCCTGTTTTGTGTATTTTTGGTAACCCGTATATGAAACTAAGTTGAGGTGCATTCATAATTAGTTTGTCGCCGGTTCGGAAAATTAGTGAATTTTGTAAGTAAGATTTTGTCTCTTTGATGATTCTAGGGAGAGGGTTCCTTTTAACCTGCTTTTAGTTCTGTTTTGTGACAATATTTAAGATTTTTTCCGAATATGACCCTTTAGTTAGAATGACATTCATGTTTCCCTTGTCATAGGGGATGCACCACAAATTTTCTTGTTCTAAACATTTTTTTAAGTCCCTAAGGTCCTGCTTTATTTTATTGGATTTATGGTCCCTAAAATGAAACTTATTGATCACATTTTGACACTCAGACCTAAATGCGTTTTTTCCTAGGGGGTCTTTAATGTAGCAAGCCACTTTTTCTATGGTACAGATTGTTTCTTCTAGCCACGTATTTTGGTTAATATATGTAAATTTGCCACCTTTTTCCAAAAGTTTGGTAAATTTGTGGAGAATAATAATTGGTTGTTGACACACCACCGTTTTGTTAATTGTTTCGACACTTTCACTTGAGACTTCTATTTGAGCACCTTTCTCACCATTTCCTGCACTCTTATCACCTTTTTGGGCACTGTGGCTTTTGTGGACACCTTCACTTTTGTCCCCATTTCTTATACTGGTAGTTAGGGGGTGGTCACTAAGGGAGGGTTATTGGCTTTCTTGTTGAGTCTGAGATCTTTCGGACTTGTTTTGTATGAATGTTTTCTGCGATGTATTCCACTTTTTCCCATAAGGCACTGGGCAGCATGTTGGCAAACTGTAGTCTATTGTTTTTTATTTGGAGACTGATGTCACGAATTTTGTTGAATTTTTGTCTGATCATTTCTTTAATCACTGTCTTTTGGCAATTTCTAACTGTTTTTTCCATTTTCTGGTTGTAGAATCCTATTTTCCATTTTACGCAGTTGGGAGTGAGATCTTCTGCAAGACACTGTCAGAGAAATTCGATGTTTAAATTGTTTTTCTTCCTCACTATCGACCAGTTTTCAATATGGCATATACCCCAAGGAGCACGAGGGTCGTAAAATGACATTAGAAAACTTCTTACGTCACTAAGTGTTTTTTTACCATGCTGTTTGTGTGTTTTTTAGTGTTTTTAACAAAAAGAGTAGATCTGTTGACAACTCATCACTGCATTTTTGGAGTGAAATTCCTCTGCTTCTCACACAACAACACAGGGAACAGTTATTTCAGATTGCCAATGTCAGCGTGGCCAGTTACCATACATTGAGCAAAACAGCAGACCACTCAGTGGCACCAGGATAATACTTCTGGCCTCTGTATATGTGTAAGAAAAATCCTGTTTTCATTCCTACACAAAGTCTACAATTTCATATCCATGTGCACTCTTCCTTGTCACTACAATTTTTTTTTCATTTTCCAAATTCTTTGAGTAAACAAAACCAAAACGCAATCTGTATAGATATCACAGTAGCCATTGATCATTGAGTAATTGTATTATACCAGATATTCTGTAAAAATGTGTTAAGTTCCTTCACGAGACTGAATAAGATAAAACATCGAGCTGGTAAAGAGTATATGGGTTTCTTATACATGTACTATTATTAATGTGAGAAGCAAAGAACAAGTGTACAAATTACTGTATGTTTGATGTGGTGTTTGTTCTTTTTATTCACAAGTCATTTTTTTATTGCATGAGAGTAGATGAATTATAATTTGTAAGAAATAGAAAGTGCAGAAAATTAGTCACAAGCGATATCTCTGTTGCTTAAAGTTGTTTTTTTAAGATCTGGTGCATGACAGTTTGTGAGGATGAAGATATCTTTAAACCATCTATTGTTGTACATTGTTGAAAATGAACTGACTGTTCCTTTGGAATGGTATTGTATTGTGAAATACAAGATGTGAAAATTGCTCCAGATATGTGTGTTTTTTTTCTTTCTACAGAGCCTGTTTTAAAATTCTGTTGAATGTTGCTTTTGTGACGACAAAGTTTTACTTACGAGTTTGAAAGAGGCTGCTTGTTTCATGGGTACTGCGTATTTGAATAATTTGTGTGAAGTGTTTTTGTAGTCAGTTTTTATGTGTAGATATTTTTGGCTTTGTTGTGTATGTTCAGCATTTTTCATACTGGCTCATCTTTTTGGAATTGAAGATCAGAAAACAGCATCCAGTAGTGCAATTGTAGAAATTACAATCAACAAAATTGCTACACTAGTAGTAGACAAATTAAAGTAAGTACAAAATTAGAACATTTTAAACTTTTTGTTAGATTGAATATTGTAATATAGTTGCGGTATGATTAATATAATCCTTCTTTCTCTCACTTCTCTGTTGCCTTGACTAGTTACAATAGCGTATAAATATATGTAAGTTATGTAGTATTTATTCAAATATTTCATTTATCCTTTCCCCATTGTTTTGGGCCTAAATTTAGGTATACCCAGTGCTTGAAGTGAGTGAGGGGGAGATGCAGGGGAATGATATCCCCAGCTAGCAGAATTCTTTGCAAAGCATCCCCCAGCTAGCAGAATTCTTTGCAAAGCATCCCCCAGCTAGCAGAATTCTTTGCAAAAGCATCCCCCAGCTAGCAGAATGCTTTGCAAAGCATCCCCCAGCTAGCAGAATTCTTTGCAAAGCATCCCCCAGCTAGCAGAATTCTTTGCAAAGCATCCCCCAGCTAGCAGAATTCTTGCAAAACATCCCCCAGCTAACATTTTTCAATAGTAATTTTTTTCCATATACAAATATCTAAACAGGAAGGAGGGGACACGTATGTGACATTTGCAAAATGTAAAGGGGATGTATTGTAGCCCAGTGTAAGAATCTTTACCTGTGTTTGCAGTAAAAATAAATTATTCTTTATTCTTATTATACACAATTGTAATTTTACATACAAAATTTGTTTTGACACCTCACAAATAAACCATGTGACATTATGTAGTTTTATACACATTTGTGAGTTCCCATTTTTTGCATGCAATATATAACACTTGTTTCTGCATATGTTGATATTTTTGCAAGGAAGCTTTGGATTCATGAAATGTACTGTGTGTCTGTTTATTTTGAAGTTCATTAGAACATGAGTGGTACAGTTACAACTACTGGATTATTGTTTTCTGATCATAGATATTTAATACAAATCTTAAACTGGTGAAAATAGTCTGAAAAGCTAATGAAATTGTTTTCATCTTTGTATAGAATATTATTAGTAAATGAAATTTGTTTTCTTTGTTCTTCAACTTACTGAACTGCTTTTAGTAGCTTGTGGATTGATATCAGGGCCGTAAGTTGGTAACACTGTATCTCCAGCAAGATCAAATCAGGAACAATGTGATTGCCGTTATTATGAGAAATGTAAAGTAGGCATTTGAATTCTGGCATATGTTAATTATTTGGCATGTCGACATGAGCAAATAGAACTTGCCTTAAGAAATGATAATTGATAAAGTAGCAAGCCAGGCATATGAATATTAGCCCAGTGATGAAATATTTGATTTGTTAGTATGTATCAAAGAATTGAGTTTTTTTTATATATACCAGTACTGAATAAAATGTGCTGGAATGAGGTAGTTTTAAGATATCATTGAAATATTAAATTTTTGGGGGCAAGTGACATTGTATTTTTATTGAATGGGTTTCAAGTTTGAAGGTAATGCAGCTTACAAAAACATTTAATGATCTTTTTGACTGTGACTTACAACTCCTGATACTACTACAGTACCATGTCATTACAAAATAATATCATAGTTTGCACTTATTAAACACTTAAACAATTACTTCAAATGATTTTTACTTCAGTGAAATTAATTTTTATTTAATTTTAAGTGAAGGGCCATTGGAAGAAGTTGTGGGAACATTTATTTATTTTTATTGTTAATATTACAAGCTCACATTCATAAATATTAATTTTTGTACCATTTATTTGAACACTTTATATTTATTGAGGTAATATAAATTGCAAGGACAGAGTATGAATTGTGTTCAGTAGTAATTTTCAAATATGTTTTTTACTGCTGCTCTTGATTTGAAAGTTGGCATTTATATGTATGTTTAAGGGTCATAGGCATATTTAAAAGGCAAGCAAAGGTTGGTACTTTTTAAATTGCATTTATGTATTTAACAAGCACGGTTTGTTATCTTGAAAGCAGTTAATGAATTATTACAAGTGCAATTGATTGATGGGTTATGATAAAGTGACATTATCACATGGGTGTTCAACCTAAAGTACAAATACAAAAAATATATATTATATATATATGTATATATATATCCTGATTTGATGTTGCTGTGAATGGTTGTTGCACCTTTGTTCTTTCTTTCACTTTCCCTCAAATCTCTTTCCTCCCCTTGAACCAATAATGGAGAACATTCAAGAACAATGTCATAGTGAAATAAAGTGTTAAAAATGTGTAATTTGTGGTGTTATTTTCTCCTGTTTCATCATGAAATTACATTGCATGTATTGATTGATCTTATGTAAGGGGCGACACATTTATTGCAGGTTGTCTACCAGTCAGGAAATAGTCAAGAAATAAACAAGTAGTTCAAGGAGCCCTGAAATTATACAGTGCACTCCCTGCACTCATACTTTAAAAAGAAGGTGCTAAGGCATTTGTCTGAATGAGTTGGCAAGCCTGCCAGTAGGGATTGGTATGTCCTTGAAGAACGAGTTTGTTATATTTAGAGCAGTGCCGCTTTTACAGTCCTTTGTGTGAGACGTACAATCACAGTTTGTCAACAAGGCATTTGAAGCACATTACCAAATGAGACGTGGAGAAATGCAGCAACAGAACTTCTGTTGTCTGCTTCTATTGAAATCCAATGGTGTAACGCCCACCACAGAGAAACGTGGGAACCGAAGCACGTAATTTCCGTGCCAGAAGTCTGCAGGCTATCTAAAAAGTTTTCTCACATAGAGATGCTGGCAACACGTCAGTTGCGTTCGTTTGCCACGTTGCTCCACGTGTTCGTGGGTGTTAATCTTGACGCGCACACAGCGAATCGCTATGGTGGAAGCATATTTTGAGCATGTCATGTGAAAGATGTGTGGAGAAATAGAGAAGTCTATTTCCTGATGATTCGACACCAGCTAAAACCGCAATCGATGATTGTTTCAATATTCTTTTCTGTATTTCAAGGTGCGGAAAGTGGTTTGCCATCTTGTCAGTGTGTTACCTACTTCAGAGATTGCAGTATTACTCACATTTAGTTTACAAATTATTTTTTTTTGTGTATTTCAAGATACAGTTAACAAATGTATGTATTGATTACGTTTTTAAGCAAAAAATTCTCAAACTTTGAGTGCGGTGACTTTTTGAATGCTCTGTACTTGCAGCCAAAAAGTTTTGCTATCACAGAGACTGATTGATTTATTGATTTGGTTTATTTTACTTCACTTTTCTGCCCCTTTGGCTAATGGTGGTAGATAAGATGGATGAAAGGGCTATTTATCTACATTCTTCTTAAAGGTTCCCATAATCACTTTTTATAAATGCTAAATAATCTAACTCAATTTTTTTAGTAGTTTTTATTATATTTTATGTGCGACGTTTCGTTCTGGTAAAACCAGAACTTTTTCAAGCCACACTAATTGATTTGCTGTTTTAAGTTCACTTTATGCACAGTAAGGCTAATCGGGACTGGACCTACAGTTTAAAGTGGGATTCGAACCACTTGTGCCTCCACCGGGTATCAAACCTGGGACCCCTTGATTACAAGGCGACACTGTGCCATCAAGCCACACTAAGATATACATACAATAACACAACCCCACATGGCTAGTCACTCTACACTTCTAAGGAATGAATAACTGTCTCCTTATTAGGTAAACTGGTTTTTCCTTGCACGTGTTATAGCTGGCTGTTTCTCCCCCTCTCCTCAATCCTTTAATCTACTCTTCTTGTCTTCCCTCGCCTCCTCCTCCTGGTGGCACTGACCTTCCCGTTCTCCTTTAACTCATCTGGCAAGTTGAAATCTTCCATTTTTGTGCAGAAAATTGAAGGTGGCGCAGGAAACTTAACCAACTTACTTTCCACATGCTTTTTTATCAGTTCCACCCATTTCATTCCAATTTCCCCTTCGTTTTTGTTTATTTTCTCTCCCCTGTTTAAGCATATGTTCTTTGTTTCTGCCACTTTTCTCTCTATTTTATTTTCCTTCATTTGTACCTTCTTAATCTTGTGCCCATATGTCAACATATGCTCACTCAATGCTGTTCGTGGATCTTCCTCTTTAATGTCTCGTCTATGTTCTATTCTCTCGTTGATGTTTCTCCCTGTCTCTCCTATGTATTTGCTTGTACATCCACCACATTCTACTTGACATACCCCTGCCGTTGCCAATTTGTCACTCTCCTCCTCTCCTCCTCTCCTTTGTATTCATTAAACCATTTCTCGATGCTCTTTGGTGGTCTGAAGGCTGCTCTTAGTCCATACTTTCTTCTTTTCCTGTACATCCTGATTTGCTTCTTCTTTTTCCTTGGCCATTTTTGAACTCTTCAACACCACCACCGCACACTTCTCGAAGTGAGACACTTGTCCCCATATGTCGGCTGCATTTCCCTATGGATCTCGATGAGCGTTTGTCCCTTGCTCCATAGAAAATTAATAACACTTTGCTGTAACAC
This sequence comes from Lepisma saccharinum, assembly GCF_977018435.1. Lineage (NCBI taxonomy): Eukaryota > Metazoa > Arthropoda > Insecta > Zygentoma > Lepismatidae > Lepisma > Lepisma saccharinum. The sequence goes on along the minus strand of NC_139248.1, from coordinate 7,495,404 downwards.
AAGGACTTGATACCCCCCTACAAAAATTTCTGGTGGCACCCGTGGCTGTACATAAATGGGTGTGTCCCAGGGGTGCCTGACCACCTCATAATGTGTCCTCAAAGAATAAAAACATGTAGAAACTACCATTAAAATAACATTTGCATTAAAAGTAAGGAGCTTCATTTCATTTGAATTCTGTTTCTCTCTCCCCAAAAAATGTGACATTGTTTACTCGTGTACCAAAGAATATGTTTTTGACTTTATAAATTGCACAAAGTTCCTCCACAAATTGGCCTGCAGTTATCCCTACCCAGAGCACAGCCTCAATTGCTAATGCAACCCATAGGCATAGCTACGAGGTGTGCCGGGTGTGCCTAGGCACACCCTAATGGGCTGCTTTATCAAAGAGAATTAAAGACAGATATTTCAATAAGAGAGAAAATAAGCGACAGTTTGTAAGAAGTTGAAAATGTCATTACTTGGTACAAACGTGTGCATTATCGCTGATGAAACGAGTGTCTATAGATTTTCGATCTTTTGATGTCATTGGAGAAAGAAGATATTTACTGCATTCTACTCTGTACTGCAGCGCTTTTCTTCTATACCTGTCACAAACTGCACGTATGAGACAGCTTTCTCCAAGCTTACCCAAGTTAAAACTAAATTAAGAGCAACTCGGAAGCAGGATAGATTGGAAGCCCTGCTCTTGCTATTTGTGGAACAGGAAAAAGCTTAGTCTATTGATGAAAATGGAGTTACTGATGAGTTTAAGAACATTGTACCTTTTGACAGACGTCTCTTGTTATAGATGATGTATATTTTGATGTATTTGTTTGTAACATTTATGAACATTTTTTGTGTGTGTAATTTCTATGCAATTTAATTTTTTTTTACTACATATATTCAGAAATTTTCAACACTGTCATTTAGTGAATTTATATTCCTATAGAAACATCAGTGCAGTTAAAGAGCCAAGTGATTGTGTTGCAAAATATGCTATTAAAAAAGCACAAGACCTCATTTTTTTCTTTGTGCACACCCAAATATAAAGTTCTAGCTACGCCTATGATGCAACCTTCTTCAACTCGCAAGGCTTGTTAGTTTATTTACATTCAAACATAAGAAGCAGGCCCGTAGCTAGACTTGATCTCCAGGTGGATCTTGCAGGTTATCATGTGGGCTTTGCAAACCAAGTCCATTTTTCAGAAGTTGAACAGTATTTAATGAAGGTAAAATATGTGGGAGGTAATTAAGTTAATAAAAATTATACGGTTAGGATCCATGTTACGTTGGTTATTGGTTTCGTGGGCTGTGAAAAACTGTAAGTGAACTATCAGCCATAATCTCAGCCGGAAAGAGAGATTGTGTCTAAAGAATAAACTGTGAGTGAACTATCGGCCTGTGCAGTATCTCTACCAGAACCTGAGAAAAGGTTACTAAAGAAGAGAGGCTACATGTTTATTATGAACCAACGACAGGAGGATTAGAAGATTGAAGACGTCGAACTCGGTATCATCAAGATTTGTGCTTTCCCCCCAACTCCCCCTAAGTGTTCACCTTTAGTGTTTTTCAGCGTGTTTATCGCCAAGTGAATTGAATACCTAAGTTGTTACATCGAAGATGTAAGTACTCAGTGAAGTGACCACTAAGTTTGGTCTTATATCTCAACAAATTCACACCGGAAGCTGACTAATCTGTGTATTCCATAATTGTTTGTAAACTGCAGAAGTCAGATGCCTGGGCCTTTAATAAATATTAATACTGTATTTTGTGGTGTATGAATACTTAGATACTTAAATATAAAAATTCACTGCTAGTCTCCTTTTGTGTTATTGACGTTGTTCGACGGCAGAATAAAAATTGCACTAGTTAAAAGCAAAGAAAAAAACGTTATACTAGTTTTTTCTAAAACATCTCTCGAAGTGTTACTGACATCTTCCCTTACTACACACTCCAATACTACTTTTGATGATACAGATATATATATATATCATACAAGGGAAAATGCACAATATTCAATCACAATGCCTAAGGTACTTTCTACCCCCAGCCGAAGCAAGAAACTCCCCTTCGTTCTCACAACTTTGGAGTTGTTGACCTTTGAAGCATGTGTGAAAGGAATGTAGATGATTATGTAAAAGTCACAGATTTTTTTTCTAAACAAGAGGCTGCAACAGGGGCATCACAGGCGAAAAGGAGCTCCCCTATGAAAGAAGTTTCTAAAGTCTAGAAAAAAAAAAAAAAAAAAAGGTAAAGTGTTCCCCTGTGCATAGCACCACGCCATGAAGGCGTATAGGGGGTGTGGGGGTAACGCCCCATACTTTCTTGATCTCGGTCGTGAGTGGGGGTGATGTGATCAGCATCACGCCCCTGACCGCCTTTACCCCCCAGGGTTTCCCCCAGGTACCCATGTTATTCGACGCTGGGTGGGCGCCGGGGCCGCTTTCACCGTTAGAAAAGTTCCCGGATTTGAACCGGCCGGGGATCGAACCCGGGACCTTGAGCATGGTAGTCAGACGCGTTACCGACTGAGCCACCGCGGTAAAGTCTAGAGAATCTTCTAAATACTTGCAGCTACGTAGACTTCAGCTTATAAACAAGTTGAACGAATGTAATAGCTGCTCTTCATGTTCTGTGAATTTATCCTTCACCAAGTTGTGAGCAAAATAATATCTGTCTACATTTTCACTCTTTATTGCAAATTATGCAAAATAGTTTTACCAAACCTCTGGCTATGGCCATGAGAAGAAGATTGCAATGACAATCGAAAATTCACCCACAAGTAAAAGAAGTGCAAACTGATTTGTGGAGGAAATTGTGCAATTTATAAAGCGATAATAGTGGTTTTATAATGCAAATAGTAATTATGAAAAGTTATTTTTCTTGACTAAGGTGGAAAAATATTTGTTTTAACAATTTATCTTGCAGTAGACATATAGTGATAACTAGGGGGTGGATTTTTACATATTTGCATGTTTTTTTGCTTGGGGAAAATTCAAATGCTCTGAATTGATTAATTCATTCCACTTGATTGGGAACACTTTTGGCTAAGTTTTATAGTGCATATAAATGCACAGGCGCGTTGCCTGATAATGTTCGCATGAGCACGTGAACACTCATGTATATGTTCTAAATTACGTACATATTAAATGCACACACATATATTTCTTCGAAATAATACTTTTTTGATGTTCAAGTATACACACACAATTTAGCCTGATACGACGTCTTTCACATCTGATAACTTTTTTAGATAGTTGGTAACACTGACTCCCATTGTGTTCCACGGTTGCGATGAACACAATGGCTGTGTTGTGTGTTGTGAACTGGCAGCTAAGGGGCTGTTGGCCACTATACCTTGTTTGATCATGCCCAATTTAATATGGAGTGGAGGCATTAGCACCTTGTGGGGGTCTACCAGTGGCTCCCACTTGACGTTTTTTTTTCCCACAGAGAACTCGGTCCTCTGTGGCCAGTACCTCGTGTTGTAGTGCGTTTTGGTGTCTCTGCTGTCCCATAAGCAAAGATAACAAGGAAACTTCGTAAAACTGCCTTGGAGACCCATTAGAAATCCTATGATTTTGAAATCTCCGATGACTTCCCATCCATACTCATCATATTTCAAGGTATCTAGCAATCGCTTTATGCTGTTGTAATCCTCTTTGAGGTGGACTGAGTGAGCTAGTGAAAGAGACGGGTATGTATTTCCATTATGAAGAAGCACGGCTTTAAGACTTCTGGACGAACTGTCAATAAAGAGGCGCCACTCATTTGGACTGAAGAAAATTCCAATTGCTTCAAACAGACCGGTGACATTGTGGCAGAAGCAGAGTCCATCTTGACTTATGAAAAAGCTGGAAAAACTTTGATGACGCTTCCTCTGATCTGTTATTTGCACACTTTCATCTAATAAATTCCACTGCTTAAGCCTGGACGACAAGAGTTCTGTATTGGACTTCGTGAGACCAGGATCTCTTATTAAGTCATTAAGATCTTTTTGATTGGGGTAGTACGGGTTTCTCTCCTCAGCTCGAAAATTGTAAGTATCAAGATCAATATCTTCCTCGCTCTCTGACTTACTACTCTCAGCTGAAGAGGGCAGCTTTTTCTCTGGAGGAGTGGGCACGGGAAACTCAGGGCAATGTGGCACAGGGGCGATGGACGAAGGTATATCCGGATATATAATAGCTTGCGCATTCTTTCCAGCCCGACGTTTGGAAGGATCCACCATGCAAAAGTAGCAATTACTTGTGTGGTCAGTGGGTTCCCGCCAAATGCTTGGGATACCGAACTTCATGGCTCTCTTTTCTCCTCTGTACCATCCTGCAAAAGACAAAAGACAAAAATAAACTAATGTGTATTTTCACAACATATTTCACATATGAGATATGTAGATATATATTTAATATGCACAAAATTATATACTTTTATTAACTTTGTCAATCAGGTGCACAACTGCACGCAAACCTTGTGATTTAGGTGCATTACTATTGATTAGGTGCACAAGCAACTTACAAAACAGGATGTACAATTCAACATTAATGTGGGTAAAAATAAAGTATATAGCAGTTTATTAAATGTTAAACATGTAAGGTGTTAGTAAAAGTAATTTTTCAAAATACATTTCAAATAAACAAAAAATTCTAGGCCTCTTCAAGAAAACCCTAAATATTTAATATATAATTGAAATTATTAAAATTTTACATTTTAATTTTCCGTCTTACCTTCCAGAGTTTTTTTGCAGTTCTCGCAGGTGAAATGAGGTTTTGTCTTGTTCCCCTACAGACATGCCGAAATATGCTCTGTATGCTTCACACATTTTAGCAGATGCTTTCACAGAGTACATATTTACTCTTTTCTTGATAAAATGGCCACAGACATAACAAAATTCGTCTGCCATATACTTGCAGCCTCTTGAGGCCATTGTAAACGTGTATCTAATTAGGCAGCTAGGACGACAATGAACCGCTTCAAACTGCACGATTTGCACCATTGTTGCTGGCAGAATGCCAAGACCTATCCATTTCAGTTATAGGGGAGACCAGTATATTGCTACAGTGCAGAATATGACACGTTATTTATCTTTTTTATTCGTAATGAGAAAAAAACGTGTAGTGGAAAAGGGTAAATCTCAAAACATCATTGTCCTGGCTACAAAAACAAAGTTTATGAGGAATAATAGCCATTTTCTATACTTTTGGAACACAAGGAATTAGGAAATAACAATTATTACCCAGGAACAGAAAAAAAATATTTTTTTGTTACATTGTGTAATCTTGCGTTGTACAGTGGGATCCACTAGTATTGCTCGGCAAATTGTCCACGACTATTTTCATGAATTTTTCTCTTGTATCATATGTGTTTTAAGCTATGGATTTTTATGTATACTGATGGCAGAAGTTGTCAGCAGCTTGTTTTGAGTTTCCTTTTAATTCTTGACGCTCTTATTGGGTAAAATAAAGTGCACTAACATGGTGATGGACAATTTGCACTGTAATACTCATGGATCCCACTGTACATGTTGCGTTGAGATTTCATGTTATCCTAATTAGTTTGCACTAGCTATCACTAATTGCAAATAACGTTACTTCAGATATAGCGTGATTTTGGGGGGAAATTGTTGAAAATAAGTCGAACTGTTATTCTTACTTGTTCAATATTGAAGATGAAGTTACAAGGGAGAGTAGTAAATCTCCAATCAATATAAAATTTTTGTTGTGAACGCCCGTATGTGAACAGCACGCGACGCCACTTTAAATGCATATTTGATGTGTTGGTACAGTGGGATCCATGAGTATTACCGTGCAAATTGTCCATCAGCATGTTCGTGCACTTCATTTGATCCAATAAGAGCGTCAAGAATTAAAAGAAAACTCAAAACAAGCTGTTGACAACTTCTGCACCAGCATACATAAAAATGCATCGCTTAAAAACACACAGGATGTAAGAAAAAAATTAATAAAAATAGTCATGGACAATTTGCAGGGTAATACTCATGGATCCCACTGTACATATTTAAGCTTATTGTGCATATTATTTGCATATATTGGAAGTAAATTAACACAATCGTTTCATTTCAAGTGTGTTTCCTCCATTTTATTGTTCTTTGTGTCAAGAGTAACTTGTGTCGCCCAAGTTTGGTAAATGACATCCAGTAACTGGAAAGTAGGGAATTGCTCCTTCGAGTTCGGGACAGGATTTCAGGGCTTTGTAAAATTGTGCAACAGTTCAACTATAATTTTTTGGCTGTGTAAGAATGGTTATCGACATCTTTGACAATTTATTAATTTATTTTACATGTAATGGATAGTATTTCTACCAGCGGCGTATTCTCTGGGTCATCTAGGTAATCTCAGATGACCCGGCTGTATTTCTTTCTCTTTTTTTTAAAAAAAAAATATTCTTCCAAACCAATTTCGATGCATATTCTTTGCTTCCAGCGCGCCGCGAATGCTTCCAACCGTTTGCCGCTGAATGTCCGGGAACCTTTCTCCAGCCGGTGGAATGACGTTAGGGAATCTCACCATGACGTCATTCCACCCGCTTCCTTTTACAACCCTTGGCGAGGAGGGAAGAGAAAGAAAAGAGGGGGAGGAAACTCTGCTTCTCAGCTCAGGCGCGGCGATTCCGTGGCCAGGGTAAGCTCCTTCTGGTGAGAGTCCACCGGTCTCAACCCCTAGAGTTTGCCTTTCCCTCCGCTGGCGACCATTGACCTCCTACAACCCTCCTCCACAATTCTCTCCCGAAGGCTATGTCGTCGCTAAACCATGTGTTTTTTATGGCAGGGACATTTCTCAGGAACGGGAATTTTGGGTTCACAAATTGCCTTCTGTAAGGGAAATAGGGAAAACTTACCCGGTAAAGTGCGAAGAATAGGAAAATATGAATAACATAAGCAAACCAATTCTACGCTAATTTTCACTATACATTTACTTCTGTCTTGCTGATGTCTGTTACATAGAAATTTATCAAAAGGAAAAAGCTTAAATATTGAAGATGAAGCAAACTAAATTAAAATTCAAAACTTAAGCAATTAATGCACCTATAAGCTGACTCCCCCCCATTCTTGTATTTGCAAAAATAGTGATTGTTTCTTCTCTCTAATCTTCAAAAGCAGCGAGAGTACTTCCTTCACGGAACTGAATATTTTTTAAAGGAAAAGATATAAATAAATTATATATATTTTAGTTAATTTAAGTTACTATTCCACTTTTTTAGATTAATAGTGATGAAGATGAACGACTAAAACATATAAGGAAAAAACACATCAGGCACGTAGCCAAGTGGAGGACTCCCCTCCCCGAAATCCTACATATATCTAATTTAAAAAGTGTATTGTGGTAATTAATTTTACTTCATTTGCAGAATTAAACACCTTGCATAATACGTTGTAATTATCTGAGATTTATCTTCAGAACTTCTACCCCCACTTTTTCAACTTTATGTGGCGGCTGCTAATAAGGGATGAGTACCCTCCTCTCCACCCCCACCCCGAAATAAATTTCTGGCTCAGGCCTGCACTGATTCGAACTTTTAAAACCTGTCAGCGCAGGGAATTTGGAGCTCGGAAAGGGATTTTTTTTATCATTCATAGGGAATTTCATTCTGAGCCAGGAACACAACAGAAGATTGGCGCGTGAAACTGAATGCGTGTGGTCGTTGGCTTTGTGCTGTGCTTGGTGTTTATTATTTATTTAGGTGTTATTTTAGTGTTTGTCGTGATAGTGCTGTGTTAAAGGATAATGGATGTGATAGAAGATTTGCTGGTGAAACCTTTTGGAACAAGATCTTTTCAGGAGAAGTTGCAAATTGTTAATACAGGTAGGCCAGTGCCATCGCTTGAACTTACTTCTATATACAAAGACAAAAATCGGGAATATGTGAGACATTTCTCGCAAGCAAATTATGACAAAACACCATGGTTGACAGGAAGTACAAGTGTTAATAAGCTTTTTTGTTGGCCGTGCTTACTTTTCGGGGCTGAAAAGAATGTTTGGACAAGTGGCGGATACTGTAATCTAAACAATCTTTGCAACGCTTGTGCCAAACATGAAAAATCAAAAAGTCATATAACTTCCTTTGTCAAGCTGCAATCTTTCGCACAGACACGTATTGACGTGCAACTGGACAAACAGCGTGCTTTGGATGTGGTACGGCACAATGAAATGGTGAAGAGAAATAGAGATATACTTGTGCGCTTAATAAATGCAGTGTGTTTCCTCGCAAAGCAAGAACTTCCTTTTCGAGGCCATGGTGAAGAAAGTGACTCCTTGAACAAAGGAAACTTTGTAGAATTGTTGCAGTATACAGCCGAGTATGACTCGCAACTTGCCGATCACTTGCAAACTGCAACGGTCTTTAAAGGCACGTCACCTCTAATTCAAAATGACCTTATTAAGGCAGTTTGTAGCGTGGTCAGTGAAGCTATAAAAGGCGAAGTAGACAAAGCTAATTTTGTAGCTATATTATTAGATGAAACAACTGACATTACTAATAAATCCCAATTGTCAGCATGCATTCGTTATGTTGACGAAAATGGCCATGCACAAGAAAGATTTTTGTTTTTCGCTGACGTTAGTGCTGACCGAACAGCCAATGGTTTGTTCACGCTTGTCCAAGATGTGATACGAGACTACCGCATTAGTAATAAACTCTGCAGTCAGACTTATGACGGGGCATCAGTAATGTCTGGAAGCACTAGTGGACTGCAAGCGAAAGTTAGGGAAGTCTATCCTCAGGCGCTGTTTGTCCATTGTCAGAGCCACGTACTGAATCTTGTGCTTCAGCAATCGGTCTGCAGAATCAAAGAATGTAGCATCTTTTTTACAACATTATCTGGATTGGGTTCTTTTTTCTCTAAATCGACGAAAAGAACCCAAGCATTAAAAGAATTTGTCGCGAAAAAGTTGCCAAAAGTTGCACCTACCAGATGGAACTTCTCTTCGCGTCTTGTCAACACAATAAAGGAAAGCAGAAGTGAACTAATAGAGTTCTTTGAGAATATTGTCGAAAGTGCTGGGGAATGGGATTCCGAGACTATGCTACAGGCGAATGGGTGCATTTCTTTCTTAAACAAGTTCCAAACTTGTTTCTTGCTCGAACTATTTTCCAAAATTTTTTCCTACACTGATGTGTTATACAACACATTGCAAACTAAGAGTTTGGACATAGCCTATTGTTCACAAAAAATTCATGACGTGATGCAAATACTTAAAGAAATGAGAGTTGATGGTTTTGCGCAAGTATGGTACTCGACTAAGAGTGAAGTTACAGACCTGGAAAGGAAACGAAAAAATGAAGACCCAGAAACTAGTTACAGAAGATTGTTTAATGAAGTGATCGACACATTACATGGTCAACTTTATGATAGATTTGGCGATTTTCATACATTGCACTTTGTTTCCCTCTTGGATTCATTTCAGTTCCCAGTGTTTAAGAGTAACTTTCCAGAAAGAGCTTTCATGTCTCTATTGGAAAAATATGGTGCAAACTTTGATTCTGTGAGGCTGAAAAATGAACTCACCGTTCTCTATGCATCTCAAGATCTCAATTTTACTGGGAAGCCAATTTACGAGATAGTTTCTAATATGGTAAAGAACAAACTAACTGTTGCCTTGCCAGAAGTATATAAGTTGGCAACACTCATTCTCACTATACCATCCACTACAGCTTCTGTTGAACGTTCTTTTTCGGCACTCAAAAGAATAAAATCATTCTGCAGATCAACCCAAGGACAGGACAGGTTAAGTGGACTTGCTCTGCTATCAATTGAAAAGGAGTTGCTACGTAATCTTCGGAACAACCCCACCTTTCCATTTCATGAAGCCGTTATTGGGAAGTTCACCTCTCAAATAAGAACACTGGAGTTCAACTACAAGTAATCGGGTCCTGGGGTAAGTTGAATTTTGCACTTAAATTAATAATGAGGGTTTCTATTTCACTAGTGCATGTCTTTCATTTTATATTTCACAGGTTTTTTTTTTATTTTGCTTTATAATACTGTCTTGTTTTATTATTTGAAATTACACGTATATTAAACTGCAATAATGAGAATTAATTGATTGTGGTCGCCACAATAAGACAAACATTCCCACAAAATATTCCTAAATCCCATATGGATCCTGATATAAAATGCACGGAAACTTTTGGAGTTTGATGATCAAGGGTCGGAGATTACCCACTTGTTAGAACCAGCATACGCCACTGATTTCTACTGTTGTTCAGTTGTTAATAACTAGTGTATGATGATCCTATTATTTGGGACAAACACCTGAAATAAGAACCAGCAATTAGTCATCATTTTATGCTTTGTAAACAGTCTTTATCCATAAAATTACAAATGATTGAAAAGCAATACTTTTTTCACTATCCATGTTGAGCAATTATATTAGCCATTTATTTAAAATTCGCCTATGGGTCTGCCCCTCCCTCAAAAAAATCCTGGGTACGGGCCAGGACAGTGACTACTTGACAAACATTACAGAGTTTGGAACCACCCATAGTGGACTGACCCGACCCACTTAGAAAGGCTGGAAATCTATTCTATCAAGGGTATGAGCCTGGGATCCTTGTATTTGAAGAGTTTTGCACTAACCATTCCACTAGAGATTCAGGCGAAACTACATTTACAAAACATTGCCTTCTATCCTATCCATTTCACCTTCCGCTCCCTCTAGAACTCCATTAGAAACAAGGAACAAGGTAATTCAAAAATCATTGTGATATTATTGAAATGCCTTACACTTCTAATTTCAGTACAAAAATTCCTTTCTTGCTTCTAAAAATGATGCTTTCCCCCGCGTCGACAAACCATCCGCAAACCAACTATACAAGTACGTCACTTTTTCAATTTCAGTGTATGGGTTGTCTCATAGCAAATTCCGTGCCTTTCGTACGTAGGTCCCTGGCAACGCTGGTACAACCGCTTGGAATTATGGGGGAATGGAGACCGAAGGTCGGGTAGTGTATGTATGGGTGTTAGTGGGTGTTGGGGAAGTAGAAACTTGCATCTGTTGATCGAGTTTGGTGAATGTAGTGACTGACAATGGATAAAATACTAGTCAGAGAAGAAAATAGCTGATCGTTTGGATATATTTATTTGCTTTAGTGCTCTCGATGTCGTCAAGATGCCTGTTCGAAAATATAGAAGAGATCAAAGCGAAGTTAGCTGCTGCTTGAAATATGTTATATTTGGATTTAACGTAATGTTTTGGGTAAGTTTTTATTGTGTGTGATATAATTTTTAATTGTTGGTCATATTTGGGTGTCCTCCATCTGTATATATAAAATTTGGAGTACTCACAATATTTATGTTTACTATAGTTTGCGCTTTCAGGGGTAACCACCGTAAACAAAGCAGCCTGTGCTCTGTGGTGTTGACCTTTAAGAAAATTGGAGAGTTGCGTTATAGATGGTTGAAATTTGCACTATGTCCCTTGTATAATATATGTGTGTGTTAATTGTTTCTCATTTTCGGACGGAAATTGTTACGAAAGGACCCACCCTTTTATTAAGCATTAATTTATTGGTTGTGTGTAGAGTTCGATGACAGTGCTGTCATTGCGTAACTAATATGTTAGTGTTGCAGAGTTATAAAGGTATAACGAGCTTTTCTTTTTCGACACCAGATTCTAGGGCAGTGAATTTTGTTGGCAATTATCTTCATGCCATTTGTGCAGTATTTGAAAATTTCAAATTTTGCGTGCTGTTTGCAGACCTTGCTGATACATGCAGTGGCCGATTTATAGAGGTTAAGGATATCTACAACTATAAAGATATTCGATCCGATAGTGGCAATTACCTTGTAACTGTCTTATGTGTGCTTTCCTATTAAGTACTGCAACGCTCTAGCCGTCTATTCTGGAAGGAATTACTTTGTCGGTTGTTGTAAATTATGGAAACAAAACCCTACGTTGGACGATAAACATGTTAATTAATTAGCATTTCTTATATAAAAGAAAGGGTAACTGTTCGATCTCCGGTCAACGGATTTCTTCATTTTTACAGAAGAAACTACGTACGAAAATGAGTTTCTGTTGCATTGTCAAAGTTTGTGGTCGTATTTTCTTTCATCGTTGACTATATTGGACCGGGAATTCATGTATTTTTGAGAAGAAATATATCTCAGACGCAAAATTGCCGTTGCTTTTACTTGCTTCCTCTACGGGTTGCGTACGTTCGATGATGTAACCGCCTGTCAGTGTTACCAACCACACGTTGTTTTGCAAGAATATGAAAAACTAAATATACATTCCTGATATTACTACGACCCCAAATTTTAACTATGTTTGCCTAAGCTAATTTAACCTTACCGTGAATGGTTTGTGGGGCTATTCGTGAATGGTATTTGAAGCACTGCATACCCACTCATGATTCACAACTGTGCCCGCGATATTGTGTGTTATGGAAGCGAAAAAAGCAAGAACAATAATTATTGTTAATGTTAAAAATTGAAATTATTTTCGTGAGAAAAGCAAAATCCCACCATAAACAATCTTTTGCAATGCAAAATAGGTAAGTACGAATGTTAAAAATGAAAAAATAAACGAGTGAGAGGTGTTGACTGGAGATCGAACAGGTAATAACAAAAGTTTTCGTTAAGGGTGCTGTTTGTCTAATAAAATAACACAAGTTACACAGGACGATAAGTAATATTTTAAGAATAGTGGAAATGAAGGGGAGGATATACAGTTATGCACCAATTGTGCATTTATTTCAATATCGCTAAAAAAAACCTGGGTGTATCCAAGAGTATGAATTTCTCTCCATTTTGCAAGTGGAAACATTTTTTTATGTTGATTATTAAGCTAGACATGATTGAGTGCACGAAAGAGCCAGATCTGGCTCCAAGAGAGCTAAGTTGGCACACTGCGATGGACAGCAGGGCTTGGGAAGACTCCTGTGGAAACTGTATCGCATGCCCTGAATGTTGAAGTTCAGATTGAACTAATTTGTGGATTTTAAAGATGCATGAAGTATTAATTTGCGAGGAATTGTCCTGAAAAGTGGAATAGGTAAGTGGCCACACTCATAAGTGTGAAGCATTCTTTTTACATGAAAAACACAGTACTCATGTTGGAGGTGAAAGGTGAAAGTACCAACCTAATCACCCTAAACCTATAAATGGTAAGGGTATAGACGTTTAGTAGCATAATTCTAATGCTAAGAGCACCGGCCTAACCTGCCCAAGTACTTAAGAATATGGGAAAAGGATGAAAACAATCGCTCTGTACAAAAATGCAGTAATCAAAAAACGTACTTCAAATGTTTTGTCAATAGCTTCATTTGTGTTGTTTATGTTGCCTTGAAGATTGCGGAACAACAATAAAATGGAATTAGCTCGTGAACATTTTCGTGCGATGATTTTTTACGATTTTCGACGTGGATTATCAAGACAAGAGTGCATCGATCAACTTACTTCCACATTTGGCGATGAAGCCCCATCCTTTGCCACTGTGAAACGCTGGTATAACGAATTTAATCGTGGCCGCCATTCGCTCACTGACGAGATTCGCGAAGGTCCAAAATCAGTTGTTGTTCAAGAAAACATTGATGCTGTGCAAAACCTAATACTGCAAGATCGTCATGTGACATACTGTGAGATTGAGGCAACCATAGGCACATGGACGTCCACAGGATTTTTTCCAGGGAGGGGCAAGGAAGGTATTTTTTTCCAGGGGGGGGGGCAAACGAAGGCAAATTTTCCCCAAAAATAGTGTTGTTCCCTAAAAAACATTGCTTAAATTTGAATTTATGGTGTTCATGCAATAAATAACACATATTATTGTGGCTAAAATGAAATTATATGTATTAAATACATAATTTTTGGTTGACTTTCATTTTCCAGGGGGGGCATGGCCCCCCTTGCCCCCCCCCTTCCTGACGCCCATGCATAGGCATTAGTTCCACCAGCATATATAAAGTATTACATGATCATTTAGCTGTGAGAAAGGTATGTTCTCGTTGGATCCCACACAATTTGACAAAAACTCAAAAAGATGCTCGCGTCAATTGGTGCAAACAAATGCTCAATAAATACAATCGTGGTGCTTCGAAAGACGTATATAAGATTGTAACTGGTGACGAATCATGGATATATGCATATGAGCTGGAACGTAAACAGCAGTCGACTGTATGGGTGTTTCAAAATGAACCCAATCCAACAAAAGTTGTTCGCGCTCGAAGCACATCGAAACAAATGGTCGCCTGTTTTTTCGGGAAAACTGGTCATGTGGCAACTGCCTTTAGAGGAACGTAGAACGGTCAACTCTGAATGGTACACAACAATTTGTTTGCCAGAGGTCTTCGGTCAAATACGGAAAACGAACAAACGCCGTCGGATCATTCTTCATCAAGACAATGCCAGCTGTCACACATCTCGTCTAACAACAGACTTTATGAACAGCCAAAAAATCGAATTGATGGGTCATCCGCCGTACAGTCCTGATTTGGCACCCAATGACTTCTTCTTGTTCCCGAATGTCAAGAATAAATTGCGTGGACAACGATTTTCGTCGGTGGAAGACGCCGTTGATGCGTTCAAAAACCACATTATGGAGGTGTCTCAAGAAGATTGGAAAAACTGCTTTGACAAAGGAGAATACTTCGAAAAACATTAAAGCAGTTTGCAATGCCAAATTTTTTTCTTTTTATTGTTAGGCTCAAAATGTAAATAGTGACCCTCGTATTTAATGATGGCATAGGAATTGCACAATGGGAAACTAGGGCCCGGAATTTTCAGGCTGGTCGAGAATTGGCAACTGGAGGTAGCATACAAGGATCAAAATTGCAATTTCAATTTTTTTTAAAAAATGATTGTAACAGTGCGGGATATTTATGATTTTTCGCAAGTTTTATAGGAGTACTAAGAACTGTTTTAGAATACTCAAAATGGTTGTGACAGTAAGCTTGAAGAAGCTAATTAGCAGAGATAAATGCTTCACTAAATATTGTTATGATTTGAAATGTAGCTTACATATATAGTTTTTGGTTTCCGGTTGACTGGTACATGAGTTCCATGGATTTTCATGTGAGGCCCAAAGGGGAGGTTTGTGCTTGACATCAGATTTTATGTGATGGAAGTATTTAAAGCATTAAAGTGGCTTTTTGTTAAGGCCAAGAGCCCTAAACCTGACCCACCAAACAAACAAGGAATGGATTTAGGGATATTTTATTAATGCTAAGTGCCCTAAACCTGACCATTCTAACCTAACAATGAAAGCATTTAGCAACAAAGTACCCCTTCACACCCCATGCACATGAAGTAAATTGCAGAATAAGTCTGTATCCAAGGTGACAGTAAATGAATGGCTGCTTGCAACAAAGAGTCATATAGTAGTATAAAGTAAAAGTGCTCCCCTGTGCTTTGCACCATGCCATGAATTCATATAGGGCTTGTGGAGTTTGGGCACCACACTTTTTTTATCTCTGATAAAGGTGGGGGTGATGTGATCAGCGACATGCCTCTGGCTGCTTTTACCCCCCAGAGTTTCCTCCAGGTACCCACTTTATACGATGCTGGAGCAGCTTGAACAGGTAGAAAAAAATCCTGATTCTCCCCCAGGATCGAACCTGGTTCTCTCGCATGGTAGTCAGATACCCTAACGAATGAGCTACCATGGCTATCATATAAAGAGTATATGAAGGGGAAAACCATTCTCCAAAGAACAAAAACACTCAGTAAGTAATCAGTAAGACTGAAGTATATGTTAACAGACATAATTAGAGATTGAACCACATAGAAAATGCCTGTGAACCATGATAAATTCGAAATTAAACAATCAGATGTTTTGGCTATTTTAATTTCACATGTTTTCATGTAATTTAAGAATGTGGTATTAAGAAGTAGGCTGTTAACAAATAATATGATCAATGATTTTTTAAGTTATCTGGTTCCATTTCATTATAAGCTTTATATCAAATATATTTGGTACAGAGGCTATTTTCCAATTCTGGCATTCAATGTTAATTTTCTCTTAAATTATTTTGTAGCCACCATATTTTAAAAGTCTGCCATTTGTAGATTGGTACTTCTGATTCATATACTGCAGTTGGTATTAACACAATGTATCCCTTAGCTCTGAAAGTACAGCAGTCAGCTCACGAGAAGATCCCCAGATGGGGGGAGATGGGGTTTTGGAAGTGCGTAGGAGTTGATTTGTGTCAATTACTACGCACAAAGCATGTGTCTACGGCAACAAGTTGCTGCTTTTATTTTCAGTGTACAGAATATTTTTGCGTATCCTGTACGTTATTTAGCTTGTATTTCAAAGAAGTTCGAAAACAGTATACAGCAATGGCTTGCATCACTGTTACAACGAGGCCATCATGCGTTTCTGATTGAGGATGCACTCCCCCGACTCTAATATAGTGGAGTTGCCTGTTATTTCATCACTTGCGTTGAAGATCTTCTCCTGAGCGGTCAACTGCTATGATACATTCAGTGTGTCACATTGAATGAATTCACTGCTTTTGTATATGCACATATAATCGTGCATACTGAATGCTCCCTTTATAGTTTTCCTGATTTCCCCATTCCAAAGTTTCCTTACATGTGACAAAGAGCAAACCATTCGACTGTGGTTACATCATGGAATAGCGGCTAATATCAAATTAAAAATTATGGGTACAGAATATGGACTCCAATTAAAATTAACCAGTAGGCCAGGGCTCGAAAAATCCCAGTCACCACGGCAACTAAAAATTTCAGTCTGGCGACTGTGATCTTTTGCTGTAATATTGCCATTTTTTTAAGTTTGCATGTACGAAATTTTGAAGATTTTAAGTTCAAATTGCAGTACTGCGTAAGTTAGCAAATTATTTTTTTTATCAACGTTGTGAGCATTCCATAGAATCAGTAACAATTTCTTACTCTTTGTTCCCTTTGATTGATTTGCTTTATTTTACTTTGCTTTTTGTGCCACTTTTGGCTAATTTGCGAAGGTGTAGATAACTGATGAATGAACACTCACAAACGCCCATGCCCAGACCGGGATTCGAACCCGGAACTCCTGGCGTTGTAGCACGATGTGATAACCACTCCGCGACAGGGGCCGACTCAGCTTCTTGTAATATGCACAATTGCTAGTTGGTGGTTTCCTGGCACCTGGCTCTGAATATTTTTCGAGCACTACTGTAGACATATATAAAAATGAGTTACATCAAAATGTAGCTTATTCAATTCTGGTTAAACTATGGTACCAAAACTAGCCTTCAATTTTTTTGTCTGCCAGAGATAAAAAAAAAGTCCGTTTTTGGTGTTTTCCAAAGGACCCTTCTCTTTGAAATGCTATAAATAAAAAACATAACCACTACTCCATCAGGGAGGCCCCTTCAGTTGGAAGTGAGCATTCAAGAACAATATTGTCGTAAGGAAGGGCCTAATCCTGCAAGTGAGTTTATTTTCTGTAATAAATGTATCAGAAACGCAATGAAATTACAATGTATTGTCTCAATTGTGGACATTTATGGAATTTGTGGCACAAGAAAGAAGATTTCAACAAATCTTTACTAATGTCTATACTTTCGCTTATACACAAATCATCCATAATAATAAATAAGTAGTAGTGGGGTTGCAAGGCAGAAATTAGTTCACAAAAAGTACACCAAATATTGTTTTGTGTAATTAGTTTTGTCACTTCGTTGCAGAAAAATACAATTTAGACATTGGCATCGCAAAAATATATAACAATCTGCCATCTGTAATTGGAGGTTTACCTCTGTTGAGGCTGTTTAAATAAATAAATAAAATAATTTTTCTAGCGTGTACATCTGATTCCCTCCAGTGGCCTTATACTTTGCTACAGTGTCGTATTCTCCTTATCACAGAATAAAGGATAAACACAATTCTGTAAAATCTTACTTGATCCCTTGTAAAGAATGTTTATCTTTTCTACTTATGAGTTTCCATTTTAGGGCTCATGCATGCTCAATTTGTGCATACAACACAGTTGGCATATGTACTAAAAGGAAATTGGAGTAATTGATACTGTTTTAATGTCTTTAGTTTACATATTATTTTCGAGGATGCTTTCAGAGTGTGCACATTCCTCTCAAAAAATTTACAAAGTCCAAAATTAAATAAGCAAGATACTTGTTTGCTGTTGCATAATGTGAAATTGATTATTTCCTTTGAGGTGCAATATTAAAAGGATCAGATTATGTTAATAGATGCCCCCAAAAATGTATGTATACTGCCACTACTACTAATAATAATACACATAAAAATAATGATCATGGCTTCACTTTTCATCAGCTGGACCTAATAACCTTTTTGGTATTCAGTAAATGAACTTTTTTTGACCATTTCTTTGGTAGGGCAGCTTTTTTTTTTATTCAAATGTAGTGATATTAACTAATAAATATGTGATTATATCTCTATTTTTATATCATTTTTACTTGTTCATGTAATAATAATTATTTTATTAATTCACATATTTTAATATTATTGTTATTATTAATAATAAATCATATTAACCTATTCATTACACACACTATTATTATTATTATTATTAGATATGAAAACTTGGTCCAGACCTATCCAGAAATATACTTAGTTGTAGATACATGCTTGCTTAACTATATTTGAGGTGTGCAAGCTGTGATACATTTCAAACCAGTATCACTATCAACTATTGAGCATGATACTCCACACGGAGCATGTTGAGTAACCAACCTGACTGAGATCTTACCAGTTCTGAGTTTGACTTCCAGTCTAAATGTTCATTTATATGTTTTATGTAATCATCATTCATTCTCATCATCACAAGAGTGCAGAAAAAGCTATGGAAAATACAATAATACAATACTCATGATTGGAGAACAAGAAAATTGCTGTCAGTGTGATAGTGGGAGGATTCTATTTGTATTTCTTTTGGGAAATATAAGTTGTCTGGAATTGAATTAGTGAAAAAGAAAACATAACATGTCTGAAACTACTGTATTTACTGCCTCGAAGTGCACGTAATCTGAAATGGAAACTCAGTAAGATTATGTCATTGCATTGGAAGTGTGGTTTAAACATGCATGTGGAAAGTGAGAGATGGATGTGAATTGCACCAGAGAAGTCACAGTACATTTTGTGGCTGTTTGGAATGTGGTCGGTCAAATGAATGCAATGGGACATCCTTGAGTCTTGCTAAGTTTGGGTTCCATGCTACAGATCAGTGTTTCTCAATCGCTGAGCTGCGGTCCAGTACGGGACACCAGCATCAATTATACCAGCTCGAAAGAGGTTCTCCTGAAGTCTGTAACTTGCAGGGAATTTTGTAGATCATCTGGAATTTATGTGCATTCTGGAGCCTGCAAGAGGAAAAAGTTGCAAAATGAACAAGTGGTTCATTTCCACCTTTAGATTCGGTTCTTGTGATTCCACTTCCTAAAAAGATTAAGTTTAGAAACTTTTTCCTGTCATCCTTATGATTCTCGGTTTGGTACAAAGCTATGGTGACTCTACGTATAGGATGGGCGAGAAGTAACTAGGCATTAAAATGTGGACTTACCTTGCTTCTGATAGTCTGGTTTCGTTAAGCAAGAAATGATGGATCGTGTTTTTTGACATGTAAACGATAGCCGGCCCCCGTGGCGTAGTGGTCCCAGGTTTGAATCCCGGCCTGGGCATGGATGGTTGTGAGTGTCCATTCATCCTTATCTTCGCAAATTAGCTAAAAGTGACACAAAAGCGAAGTAAAATAAAACAAATCAACAACATTTAAACAATAAATCACAATTTGTTCTTTTAGTTCTTTGAAGTACAATTTATGCATAGATAGAGTAATGGGTACTGGACCGACAGTTCAAAGTGGCATCCGAACCACTATGTTAGTTTTATGTCTCTTGGGAGAGGGGTGGTCGTCGTCGTTTTCTTATTGGTTCACAACGCGTATTTTTGCTGTTTCTAGCCAAAGTTGTTCAGGTACTATTTACAGTAAAACCTCGTTAATACGGACTAATGGGGGGATAAGTTGACTGGTTTAACAAAAGTCCGGATTAACTGAATTAACGTAAAAGAACAGTACAAAGTGTATTAAAACTCCGTTTATAGCAACAAAACACGTTTATTATGCTGTATTTAAAGGGCATATGCCTAATACACTGTATAGTACAAAGTCTGCGGGAAACAGAATTTCATCAGTGGTTGACTGCTTTGACTTCTAGCCACATTTAAAACCTCACATTCTGCCCCCCCCCCCTTTTGCCTGTCCGGCTTATCGGGGTCCGGATTAACGAAGTTTTACTGTGTTATTTACGAGGGCTATTTTTTTCAACCTCCGATGGCGCCGCCAGGTGGCCCGTGAAGCGCTAGGAAGCGGGGCGTCCCGCAGCGTGATTGGTCTCTCCCCTGCCACTACCACCACCACTGCCAAGGCCAACGCTGCTACAATCGACTCTCCCGCCAAGTGCAAGGTGTGTTACTGGTTGACTTTATGGAGCCGGCGACCACAATCATTGCGGCTGTATACTGTGAGACATTGCGCAGACTACGCAGAGTCATCCAGAATAAACAGAGAGGCATGCTGTCTTCATGCATTGTCTAGCTTCATGACAATGCCCAACAACATGTTGCTGCGTCAACCCAAGTCCTTCTTCAACAATTCCACTGGGAAGTGTTTGTTTACCCTCCCTACATCCCGGACCTGGCGCCAAGTGACGTCCACCTTTTCCTGGCGATGAAGAAATGGTTGGGAGGTCGGCGCTTCCACATCGACGAGGAGCTGGCTCAGCAGACAGGCGGCAGAGGGTATTGGAAAGCTGGTGCATCGATACTATAAATGTCTGAATCTTCTTGGTGATTACTTGAAAAGTAGATGATACGAGTGCGTAACATTTGTCAATAAACCCATTTTGCTATTCACCGTGGTTTTGATATCATGCCCAATCGCAGGTTGAAGAAAAAATAGCCCTCGGATGTTCCGACACATTGATTAATATCTCTTACTTTCTTGAAAACGCTATTGACTTCTTATTGAATGCTGTTGTCCACTTTGGTCTTATGGTATTATGACTTTACGAAGATCTATTAAACTTAATTTGACTAAATAGTTGTTGGGGTTATGAGTGTTTACATTGCAATCTTGTTTTCGAGCCTAATTGCAAATAACTGCAGTATGAGGCTCGGAGATTAATGTTGATATGGATGCCAGAAATAGAGTCTACGTTTTGTAAGTTTTTATATAAAGTGTCTTGATGGGGGTATCTTTTGGGAGTGGGTGCTGTTGAATTTTAGTTAAAGACAGTGGAGTGGGCGGTTGCAACCCCTGCTTTGTGTCCCTGCCCTTGTCTAACAAGAGAAAGTAGAATGTCCCTGCCCCCCCTCCCCCGTTTTGGCACCCAATCACTGATACTGGCTAGAGATTATGATGTAAAAGCAGATGAAGATAGCGTTTTCTTGGCTGTGCTACAAGGTAAAGAAACATCATTCCTAATTACGTCGACAAGCACTGTGTGTTTATGAGAAGGCGTGTGCACTACAATCTCCAGGAAGGCACATATAATGGTTCCTAATTGGTGATTCATTCTTTCACCTTGCCTTCCCTGGGCGTGGGAATAAACATATTAGGTAACAGTTTCCACGCCATAACTGTACATTTCCATTCCGGAGGCAATTGGCATGCACATTACTCCCTATTTTGCGAGCTCGTTGTCTGTTCGGAGAGCATTGTGTAGCGTGGTTGTCTTTTCATTGTGTTTTTTTTGTCGTCCAACCTGTCCATGAAGGTTCACATTGCAACACGGGGTTATTGTTTGCAAGCCTACACTGTAAGCACTCGGCTAGTTATCATGGAAGGACCAGGATTATGGACATGGCTAATTTGGACCGAGTAGCCGCTGTGATAAGTGTTGATGTGGACGCAATTCCTGCTTGGTTTCATTGAGGGGTTATACCGTGATTGGAATAAACCTTGTTTTGCAACAGGCATAGGTGCCACCCTCTGTGGCGGTATGGTTAGCATAGCGAGCTACGACGCCAGGGGTCTCAAGTTCGAACTCCTTCATGGATGTTTTTGTGAGAGTCCCTTCATCGATTTCATATCATCTCATTCTCATCTTCGCGATTAGCCAAAAGTGGCAGAAAAGCGAAGCAAAAATAAACCAAGTTATTCAAGAAGCAGGCATAGGCGTAACTTTGTTCCCCCAAATTTTCAGATTTATTAAAAATTTACAAGTTGATGGTATTTTTTTAACCTCCTCGGTCCTCAGGAGGAAGGTAAGGAGTTATTTTCATGATTTCGCAAATCAAAACAGTTCTGAACGCTATTTGTATGAGATGAAAACTTTTGGGTTCGGCCTCCTGAGTTCCAAGTTCGATTCAGCTCCCAATCTGTTTCAGTGTCACCATGTCAAACCATAGGAGCACCTCCCCCCCCCTTTCCTCATCTAACCCCAAGATTTGGCCAACCATCCCCCCAGCAAATATTTTCCACTTCAAACACTAGTCAGAACGTGTTGTTTTCCAGGAGATAAAATTTGCATTGATGTGTGAACTCTTTCTGGACCTTTATATCTCCCTGTTTCTGCACCAATGAAATTGTCAATACATTTAATTCCACCAAAGGAATATTCCCAGGCGAAACGAATAAAAACATTAACGTATGGAAAGCAAATTATATACGGACTTCAGGCTTGTTCGACAAAAAAAAAATGTTGATTACTGTAGCGAGAGGAATGTATAGAAATCACATGGGAGTGATAGCGATATCGGTATTTCCGCTTTTTAGAGGGAAAGCCTAAGAATTTTCCCCTGCCTCATTTCTATATCGGCGTGAAGTCGGATGTTAACAATGCTAAGTTATGCTGCAGTAAAAGTGTTCTTGGCCATTTACTCTTAGCCTTGAATCCAATATTCCAGTGAAATGGTCTTGGAAGCCATTGTGTGCATGTCGGGCAACTTGCTTTATGGTAATTCGGTTTATCAGATGGGAAATATGCATGGAAGACCTTGAATGCACATTCTTGGATTTTTAATACTAATTTATTCCATTTGCTTTATTACGGTTCGAAACGTGTATATGTAATTGTCCAAAGCCTCGTATCCGAAGCTTTGTTTTAATATTTTATTAGTATTTAAATGTACGCTCCGAATTCAATTGCCACTGATTTGCGAGCGAAAGAAATTGTTGAAATATTGGAGTCTGAAATATCAGTACATTTTGATTTTTTTTAAGTTGTTGGTTTACGCACATTTAATGCACAGACAGGGTAATACTTGTTTTAGTTTATTTTTGGAATGTTACAAAAGAAATGAGAAAATAAATTCAAATTAGATATCTGTGAGCCACGGTAACTCAGTCGTTAGGGCGACTAGAGGCCCGGGTTCGATCCCGACGGGGTAGTACCGGGACTTTTCCCACCTGTTCAAGCTGCTCCGGAGCCCACCCAGCATCGCTTAAAGTGAGTACCTGGAGGAAACTCCGGGGGGTAAAGGCGGCCGGGGGCGTGTTGCCGATCACATCACCCCCGCCTTCGGACGTGATCAAGAAAGTGTGGTGTCATAACACCACACCCGGCTTCATGTCATGGTGCAAAGCACAGGGGAGTACTTTACTTTGTTAATATAATTCCAAAACGTGCTCTTGATTGATTTGGTGTTTTAAGTCCACTATGTACAGTAAGGCTGATCGGGACGACCTACAGTTTAAAGTGGAATCCGAACCACTATGTGCCTCCACCGGGTATCGAACCCGGGACACCTTGATTACAAGGCGACGTCGTCGTGGAGGCCCGAAGAAAACGTGCTCTTCTATATGGTAGCGTATGTCAGACTCTTCGTCAACATGATAAAACATGAGTAAATTGTTCACAAATGAGATTTTTGCTTTCTCTAAGTGGAGAGTAGCCTTACCAGACAAAATTAGAAGTAAAGATATCCGAAATAAATGGAAGGTCGAAGCAATGGTGGATGAATTCCAAAAAGATCAGTTAAAGTGCTCGAATATTATTAAATTACAGGCCAAAAATAAATTTAGGAAGACCATATCGTCGATGGGATGATCAATTTTTGTAGTCGCAGAACGGGCTTTGGTTACCCGGACCTGCAAGATGAAGTTTTTATAACGTCCTATTTTTGCCACTTGATTTGTTGGAAAAGCACGTGACATAAGAAAATAAATTAATTTGGTTAGTCCAAAGAAATGTAGTCTGGAATTAGTGGCGGATCCTGATGTGGCACTTGGGAGGGACTATTTTGCCGCGGAAGTCCATCCTAACCAATAGTTACATAGTTTTTAGACAAACAATATATAGCAATACTCCGTGGTCTCTTTCCATTGTCGTGATAAACTTACGAGGAAACAATGACTTTTTCTCTAGAATCATGTCGCCTCTGTTGAACCAGGAAAATATAATTATTTATTTAATTTTGATTTGAAATGTAGATTATTACCAGAAGACCTCGGTACAAAATCGGGAACAAATAATAATTTAATTGACGCTCGGTATTACAATAGTTACAAAATAACCATAATAAAGCCATTATTTTTTGCACCAAGGGTATGAAATGTACTAGATTAAATATAATGTATGCAAAAACCTAGTCTAGTCATTTGGGAGGGGCGATCGTCCCCATCCCCTCCACGTGGATCCGCACCTGATGTGTATAGATAGTGGCACAATGTGAATCTCGATTTTGAGTAGGTTAGGTTTGTTTGCCGTATTATTTCTGTGTTTTTCCTCTTTGTTACGTCGTGCACGGAAGGGCGGAGGCGGTTTGTGCTACACTTGTGTGTCCAAAGCGAGAACCTATGCCGAGACGCTTGGGATTTCAGAACATGTTCGTTGTTTTCCTGTGTTTGATGGAGCGTTATCTGTAATGTATATGTGTCATATATGGCTCATTAGGGATTTCTCTTTGTTTACCGTACTCAGTCTGTATGCTTAATTCCGTAAATATGATGCAGGTACCGTTGCATTCAAGGACAAAATTAGGAAAAATTGTTCACTTTTCCCTTTCTTCCCTTGTATCTTAATGTTCTAGCCTTTCTATGTCAATCTTTGTTAACTCATTCTTCTATCATATTCCTTTTCTTTGTTGTGGTAGTTTCTTTTCCTTTTCTCTTCCCTGTTCTCGTCATCACCTTGCTTTCTGTCTTGTTACATCTATCCTCGCCCGCCGTCTCTCTCACTCGTGTTTTCTCCTTTTCTGTTTGACTTCTTGTATTTCTCTCACTCTTCTGTTTCACTCTTTGTGTGTCTCGTCATCCCTGTGTTTCACTCCTTATATGTCTCTCACTCTTCTGTTTCACTCTTTGTATGTCTCTTCATCCCTTTGTTTCACTCTTTGTATGTCTCTTCATCCCTGTGTTTCACTCTTTGTATGTCTCTTCATCCCTTTGTTTCACTCTTTGTATGTCTCTTCATCCCTGTGTTTCACTCTTTGTATGTCTCTTCATCCCTTTGTATGTCTCTTCATCCCTGTGTTTTACTCTTTGTATGTCTCTCCATCCCCGTGTTTCACTTCTTGTATTTTTCTTACCCTCTCTGTCTCATTTCTTACATATCTCACCCTGTCTGTCTCACTTCTTACATTCCCAACCCTCGCTGTCTCACTTCTTACGTATCTCACCCTCTCTGTCTCACTTCTTACATTTCTCACTCCTCATATTTCTCTCCCTTTCAGTGTCTCACTTGTATCTCATTCTCTGTGCCTGACTCACGTTTGCTTCGGTTTCCATATGTATGCGTTCGTCGCTTCTTTTATTCCTATTTTTGTTCTATACATTTCTGATTTTCTTTTTTCTAAAACATAATGCCAATATGTGTATCACTTCAATTATGGGTCCCCCCCTCCCCATAAAATTACTCTTTGAACGCCAAAGATGCAAGAGGTCTTAGCTGTGGAGGTTAAAGTTTTATCTGGCGACAGAGATAATGGCGTCCTTATGGGCGAGGATGCGGCCAATTATGCCGTTGTTTCCTTTTCGGAATAGCAATGGCATATGCAACGCCAAGACGTGCACTTTTCCCTTCGGCGTTCAACAAGTATTCAGTTCAAGGCCGGTGTGGAAAGAGTTTCCTCTTCGCTACATCCAAACCATGCATTCCAAGAAGGCGGTATGTGCTGGAAAGTAACGAGAGATGGCGCAGGTCAAGTTCGGCATATGATTGTCAAACTGGAAATATTATATTGTTGCGTGAGCAACGTGCTATCGGTTGTTGGCTCGAACTGCTTCGAGTTGCAGATGGGCCAGTTAGGGGCGCTGCATTATTCAGAACCCGTCTCCAATCTATTAACTATGTCTATGTCTAAATCAGGGGTACAAAAATGATAAAGATAATTCGGGCGCCAGAGGGGCAAACGGTATAATATATATATTTTTAGAACTGAATTCGAACATTCAGATGCTAGGTGAAAATTTAAGGCGACTGGCCCTGAATTTTTGTACCCTTTATCTAGTTAACGGAATTTTTACGCTCTGCTAATCAAGCCTTTATACCTGTTTTTGGCAGCATGAATTCTGTGGTGATCAATAGGGCCCGGGACTTTGTTATAACATTTTTTTCAGTTGGCTTCGGATCTATTATTGGGGTGAGATCTTAACATATCTGATGAAAATCAGCCGAAATAGACAAACTTGACTAAGCATATTTTGACATATTTCACCAATTTCGCGTTTTTACAACATATTTCTTCAATTTTGTTGTAATAAGACATATTTCTGTATAATTTCGTAATTCTTTCGCACATAATCGGTTATTTCATAATTTTTTCTTCGTAGCTTTAGCACAACGGATAGTTCATATTGTTGATAGAAATTGTGGAGGAAGAAAGGTGCCGTCCTTTCTTAGTACAGAACAAAAATAACCCCCACTTTTTATTATCCCGCCGACAATTGATAGCCATGCAAACATTATTGAGGAAAAATGTTATCTCTCCTTGTTGCACGGGAAGTAAAGAAGTTTCGTTCTCATTTCTTTGCCTTTTTCGATTTTCACAAAAATCAGTGAAAAGTAAAAATAACAATCTGTACATTACAGCCCCTACTCTACTTTATCGGGATGGGAGAAATTCGAGGGTACTGTTGCGCATATTTTTGGCTTTACTGGGAATATTTCTGCATTTTTGTGACATATTTGTATTTTTTCATGACATATTTTCCAATTTATATGACATAATTACATATTTTACAGTTTTATAGGACATAAAGCCCCTGGCCCTAGTGAACAACCTTACGAATTTTCTTCTCATGTCCATCTCAGTATTCTCAGATCATCCCTCGGTGTCGGAGTGCGACTTTCGGATTCGTTGCCAAAGTTTCCGGGTTCGAATCTGATGTTGGCATTGACATTATTTGTAAATGTCCCTTCATCAATTTCATCTAGTCACCACTCGTCTCCATCGTCGCGATTAGCCGAAAAAGGAGAAAAGCGACGGTAAACAACAAAAATTACAATTTATCCTTGCCCTGGGCTTCCTGTAGGTGTAATGCCATCAGAACCTTGAGCCGCTTCAGTAGCCGAGCGCGTTGGGTGATCGTTGCACTACCGGAGGTTCTGGGTTCAAATCCCTGATTGGTGTTTCTGTGTGAATGTCCTTTTACCAGTTTCATCTTCAGTGATCTTTTCGTCTCTATTAACATAAAGACCGACGTAAAATAAAAATCAATGGATTGCAAGTTCGTCTTTTCGCCCCTTCCCCTTGCAGGCCACATGACCCACCCTTGTATACCATGTCCCAGCTAACTGTAGAGCAGGGCCGGGCATTTCCGCAGAGGGGGAGGAGTCAAATCGAGTGGTGAAAGCGCAGCGTTGCCAACCGTACGGTCAAGATCATAGTCCGTACGTTAAATGCACGGCTTGTCAAAATTTCCTCTTGCAGTTTCTCCCTAATATTTCCCTAAGAAGAATTCTTAAAACAATCGTACGGACGTGGAGATACAAATACGGTCAGTTTGCCTTGTGCGTTCGGTATTATCCTTTTCAAAAGTTTGCAACGCTGAGGAGAAAATTGGGTAACTCTCGTCGCCCATTACACAATCCCGTTTCTCTCACTGTTCATTGGAGGAGCCGTCTCGCGTCACTACTTGCGCAGAGACTTGCTTTCGTTTGCCTGCTCTAGAGATTGTTGGGGGCAGGGTATATTTAGCGTTTCAAGTCCACTTCGTGCACAGATAGGTTAATCGGGACTGGATTTACAGTTTAAAGCGAGATCGGAACCACTGTACGATGTGCTTCCGTCGGGTATCAAACCCGGAACCCCTTGATAACAAGGCGACGACGTTTACACTGTCATCGGTTAAGCCCATTTCATTTGGTTAGCTAAGTCGCTTCTTTAATGAATATTGGTATTTTCCAGAATGGTAGGTCCGTATTTAATTTGATATTTCGATTCAAATATCTAACACTTTTTAACATACAGTAAAACCTCGTTAATGGGACCCCGATAAGCCGGACTTTCTTAATCGGACAGAAAAAAGGGCAAAATGCAAGGTTTTAAATGTGGCTAGAAGTCAACAAGAGAACTTCCGAAAGAAAAGGCAGTCAACCACTGATGAAATTCTGTTTGTACTGTATAGTGTATTTATGCCTTTGCCCTTTAAATACGCCATAGTAAACTTGTTATGTTGCTATAAACGGAGTTTTAATGCACTTTCTACTGTTCTTTTAGGTTATTTCAGTTAATCCGGGCTTTCGTTAAACCGGTGAACGTATTCCCCCATTAGTCCGGATTAACGAGGTTTTACTGTATATATAAATCTGTTCGTTGTTCCTGATCATTGAGGACCGAAGCTTTTGAGTCAATCCTTCCTCTTGATTGGTCGATGTTCCGGCCACTTGCACGGTCACTGTATAATTCCAAAGTCGTGATCGACCACATGCCTTGCGTGCCTCAGGATGCCGGAGACCGATGGGAAGTCGTGAGAGAAAGATTGAGCGGGAGAGGTACAGGGAAGTGAGTCATGCTGCGACAAGTTTCCTAGCTGGGATGAGATTGTATTGGAGTCACGTAACCAATGAGAATGACTCACCGTTACCATCTCCCCAAAGGTCTTGCCTACGTAATTTGGAAATGTTGCTAGTCTGTCCGTCGTCGCGAAGTTCCCGGGTTTAATTGATTGATTGATTGATTTAGTTTATTTTACTTCGCGTTTTGTGCCTCGTGGCTAATTTGCGAAGATGAGGATGAGTGATGAAAGGATGAAATTGATGAATGGACATTCACAAACAACCAAGCCCGACCAGGATTCGAACCCGGGACCCTTGGCGGTTCCCGGGTTTAAGATCATCGGTAAGACACTGTGTCCCGCCTATCTGTGGAGCAAGAGAACGAAAACAAGTTCTCTGCGCAAGTATTGGCTCTAGAGGACTCGACCAATGAAAGAGTAAGATGGAAATACGTGGCTGCAGCTACCAGTCGTTTTCAGCAGCGCGCACTGCTTTCCTCCATTACTAGCTTTCTCCTCTTCTCCGTTATGCGCGACCTTGGTCTAAAGATTGTCGACACAGTGTGCAGCGATATCGGAAAGAGTGTGCCCAATAATTGGATAGAGGCTGTAATACAGGGTAATTCAAAATTGATGATCCTATTATAAAATACTTATGAAGATACAGCGATTAGATGCTCACAGAATAATGGAAGGACACCAGAATTTTTTTTACGTACCTTACAAGTGTTCTTTGTGACTCCGCACGACCATGCCTATGACATTTAAACTTCTGCACCGTTGGATCTGGCGATAAGGTGTTCAGTAAGTGAGGAAGTGGCCTGCAAGGTTTCCGGAT
Organism: Lepisma saccharinum; assembly: GCF_977018435.1. Taxonomy (NCBI): domain Eukaryota; kingdom Metazoa; phylum Arthropoda; class Insecta; order Zygentoma; family Lepismatidae; genus Lepisma; species Lepisma saccharinum. The sequence goes on along the minus strand of NC_139248.1, from coordinate 7,465,707 downwards.
CTAACGCCCTGCGTCTTTTTCTTGTTGGGGGTATGTTACGGATATTGTGTATGCGGCACCTTTTCTCACAACAGTGGCGGTTTACGTTCTGTTGTGCATATTTGTTTGTCGCGTCATCTATCGTATCATCATTCATGCACTTCGTCGCGGTGAGCCAAATTGCTAGAAAAGCGACGTAAATTAAACTAAATCCACGTACACTTGTAAATATCATTCCTTTACAATGATTAACGCAAAATACTGTGGCTGAAATAACGCTATATGGGTTATATATAAACTCCTCACAAAAAGTTTGGAATATAAGAAGAAAGTGAAGAAATGGGAACAGAGACATTTATTGTAGCAAAAATGATACACCCTGTGATAGGACAAGTGACGATGCCAGCTTGCCAAGTTCACCAAAGCAACCAAATATAGTGAACGAAAAACAACCAAAATCAAGGGAAGGAAAAAAGTCTTCCCTATGAACTGTGCAAAACGGCCACAGTGTGTGACACACATAAAGTGAGTCTCTCAATAATGTGTATGGCCTCCTCTTGCACTGTGCAGTTCCCGCACACGTTGTGGCATCCCAGAGATGAGTGCATCGATGGCATCCTGTGGGAGACGGTCCCATTCAACCAGGGCAGCCTGGATGAGGTCTGGCAGTGATTGCGGAGGCTGTGGACGACGTGAAATGGCTTGCTTCAACATCGCCCACACATGCTCAACGCAATTCATGTCCGGGGAGAGTGCTGGCCAATCCATACGACGAACGTCAGCATCCTGCAGGAAATTGGTCACTGGTGCTCCACGATGTGGACGTGCGTTATCGTCCACAAAGACAAAGTCGGCACCATACTGGTAGCGAAATGGAAGCACGAAAAGCCGTAGCACTTCATCCACATAGCGTCGAGACGTCAACTGCCCTTGCAGTGGAACGAGAGGTGTCCGTCGCCCGTACATGATACCTGCCCAAAACAAGATTCCACCACGACCAAAGGGATGGACTTTTTGCACATGCTGCTGCCTCCCGTGGCGTTGGCGACGTCGCCAAACACGTTGTTGTCGCGTATCGGGCCGCAAACAGATCCTTGTTTCATCGGAAAACATCACATTCCGCCATTGTTGCACATCCCACCTACGATGTTCATCAGCCCATATTCGCCTGTTCCGCCGATGGTGAGGTCGCAGTGGCACACGTCTCAGCGGCCTATATGACCTTAGTTCGACACTATGCAAACGATTACGCACAGTCTGGGTCGCGATACGAACGCCGGATGCTTGCAACAAGTCCTTTTGCAACTCCCGGGCAGTCGCTGTTGGCCTTCGGCGTGCAGTCACAGTAATGTATGCATCCTGACGGCGTGTTGTCACTCTTGGACGACCACTTCTCGGCGTGTCTGATACACTGTTCGTGTTCCTGAATCGTTTCCATGTTTTGGATACCGCTCCTTGGGTGACCCCGACCACACGTGCAACCTCCGCCTGTGTACGCCCTTGTTGCAACAATGTCAATCCTGGTGCGATCAAACTGCGTTATCACCATCGTTAACGCCAGATATCCATTTAACGCTTGCACTGCTTCGAAGACACTGGATTTGACATGCTGCGTGACGGCCAGGTAAACTCGGCCGGTACTGATAGGTTGTACCACATTGTAGATGGCGCTAGCTGTTGCCCGGATATGCACGTACAGTGGTGGAAAAAAGTTCTTCCCCATAAGACTTTAATGGCAGTAAATAATGCCGGAAAGGTAGGCAAAACACACTGCACCTTTAGGTGATCGGGTGATTCTGTCTGTCTCAAGGACCAACTCGTCTTTTATGCAATAGCCAACAGACACAGGAAATGTAGGAAAGTCACGTGACATCAGGTGGAATGTTGTTCGTCATAAAATCGCCTTTTCTCAAGCCAGGTCGCAGAAACGACAAGAGTTATAGCCTATGTCCGAGAATAATTCCCCTAAAACCGTTGAACGAAACGCTAAAATAATTCTTGCCTTAATTACAAAGGCTACTATACTATAAGTGCCGCGGTAGCTCGGTCGTTTGGGAGTTTGATTACCATGCGAGAGATCTGAGTTCGATCTCCGACTGGGGAGAATTGGAATTTTGTCCACCTGTTCAAGTGGCTCCGGCGCCCACCCAGCGTCGTATAAAGTGGGTACCTCTAGGAAACTTGTGGGGGGAAGGGGTAAAGGCGGCCAGGGGTGTGGTGCTGATCACATTATCCCCACCTTCGGCCGTAACAAGAAAGTGTGGGACCCTAACTCTGCACCCCCTACACGCCTTCATGGCTTGGTGCAAAGCACAAGGTAGCACTTTGCTCTTTCATTTACTAAACGTCCCGATTTTGTCGGAACAGAACTTTCTAATTTCTATGTGGACTTCTTCCAAGTTCCGTAGGGATGTGAATAGGCTCCAGTTTTTCTTGACACAATTCATTCATGTTATATTTCGTTATAAAAACCACGGCCGATGTCCTGTGTGTGTGTGGGGGGGGGGCTATAATTCGAACATGTGAGGTGATACTTTTCTCACTACTCCATTCTCCAATTCTTCGTATCCGAAATAACTCTCAATTCCACACACTGAAAATGTAGCATTTCCTAGATCTTAGCATGCAAATATCTAGCAACAAAGTAATGTGTAGGCACATAGTGGTTCGGATACCACTTTAAACTGTAGGTGCATTCCCGATTAGTCTTACTGTGCATAAAGTGGACTTAAGACACCAAATCAACCAACCAACACAATCCCGTTATCGTCCAGATTATTGAAACCAGAAGCTCCGTCGCGAATAACATAAGCAGGAAGACAATGTGAAATTACCCAACAGAAACAGAACCTAGAACGGCTAGATTGGATTAAATCGACGATACAGCACGCGTTCTGAAATGAAGAAGAATACGAAAGTTGAAGGACCTCGATACACACACACACTTTTCCTCCCCTCAATGGTAAGATTTCTTTCTTTCAGAGAAGCTTTTAGGTAGGGATTCAAGGCCACGACGAAAAAGTGTTTACATGCAATGACGGGACCAAAACAAGGGTCTAGTTTGATATGAAAGCTGTGTTCCTCCTTATTTCGTACGTCATTAATAACAGGAACACGCCTCGTCTGCTACCCTTAGTTTCGTAGAGCAGACGCTTGTTTGCCACCGTTTGGTTCCGTGACCTTCGCTCGTAGCAAGAGTGAATGACTCACCAGATACCTGTTGTCTGTAAGCTTATGCAAGAATAGATATTTCGTTAGCGTTTGGAAGTATTGTTTCATCTGCAGTTATATCAGTTAACGTTCGAATTGTTTCCTAATGGTTAAGTTATTTATAAATTAGTTCTCGAGAGTGAGCTTTCTATCTATTTGTATGGGGGGGGGGGGGTATACAGCCTGCATGTATTATTTTTTTTCCTGAAACAAGAAAAAATTCCAAGACAAAAAAAGAGTCGTAGAAGAGTAGTTAACAAAAAAGAAAGAAGAAAACGAAAATGTAAATGTTTATATAAATTATTGTATAGATCGAGTAAATAATATTTTCTCACGGGGCCTCCTCGATGGCGTAATGATAACGTCGTCACCTTATAATCAAGGGATCCCAGGTTCGATACACGGTGGATGCACGTAGTAGTTCGTATGTCATTTTAAACTGAAGGTCCAGTCCAGATTAGCTTATCTGTGCAGAAAAAGTAAAAAAAAGAAATTGTCACAGTGTAAGAAAATTTCATGTTCAACCACATACAAAAGGAATAATTTATTCCATGTTGGAGTTCACATTTATAGCATCTAACCAACACAATTATGGATCGCAACGTATTTTCTCAGATCCATTTTAATTATACGTGCATGATAAAATAACAGAAGTTGAGGAAAGAGAAAGCCAAGCAAAACACAGATGCCTTCTCCAGAATTTCAAATCTCGTTACTTAAGGTTCTGGGTTGAAGTCCCGGGCACGCATGACTCTCTTGTTCTTGCCCTTTTATCTGCTTTAATGTATTTAATCATAAATCGTCGTTATGGTTTACCTCCAGGGGAGGAATAATGACAATAATTGCCAATACAAAGCCAATAACGAACAGAACAACAACTCAATTAGGGAGATGTCAAGAAAGAAACAGGACTTTACAATGTCTCCGTCTCTCGGTTTCTCGAATTGAAAATTGCTCTCCCGTTCTCGGTCTCGGCTAGTTACATATAGAAATCGAAAAAGTATACATATATTTCATATATCCCGGTTTTATAGGAGATTTCGTGAGATATGAAATAAGTACTCTTCGATCATGTTTATTTTTATTAGTTTTGTTACGTAACATCACTTTTCTTCCCAGCCGTGGACGACTGACCATTACATGAAATTAATGACGAAATACTCAAACACCTGTGACAAGGACGGTACTCAAATCCGGGAACTTTGGTGACGAGATCGAAGGTTGACCACTTAATGAGCTTGCCCACCGAGTCTGCTTAATGTTGCTTGTGTCAGGTAATTCGAAATAACTGTCAATATCCCACATTCATTATCATTTGTTTCATAATTTATCTTATTGATGTTATTAACCCCAAGTCGAAGAAATAGTTGAAAGGCAATAATGCAAGATTGAATGTCTATGATGTTACTTCGTGCCGAATAATATGACGTGATATTATGATATGAATATATTAATAATATAATATGCCTAGTCATTCGATTGATTGATCCCAATTGCGCACACAAAATATGGTATAATGTCCACTTCTAACCAACCTCCGTGGCGGAGTGGTTAGCACAGCGCGCTACGACAGCATGGGCCCCTGGTTCGAATCTCGGCTTGGCCATGGGTGTTCTTGGTGAGTGTCCGTTAATCAATGTCATCATATCATCACTCATTACTCATCTTCATCGTCGCTATTTGCCAAAAGTGAAAGAATAGCGACACTAAATAACAAAAATCTAATCAAATGGAACATCTTCACCGATTTAATTCTATACCGTACCAAATTCCCAGTTTATTACTGCTTCTTGCTTCATTTTACAGCATCTCAATTGTTTTCCGGTTCGAAAACAAATGGAATGTTGTTTTGTGCAGTTGATTGTGCATTGTTTCGTTGTTTGGATTGTTTAATTAACGTCGCATTAATTAGTTTTAGACCAATCGTGACAGAGGGAATCGAGAGCACAAAGGAAGGGGAAAAGACAAGTTAGAGACCACGGCTCTCTTTAAAGGTAGGATTCCTTGAACACGACTGAAGTGACTGCAGAATATTATGGATAAAATTTGTTTCGCTTTTTCCTTTTATTTCTGTTTCAGTTATTTTACTTCGCTTTTCTTCTCCCACTGACGTTAATCGTGTCGGTGAGGAAGAATTATAAACTCGTGAAATGGACGATGGGACAAAATAATATATATGCCTCTCCCACGGTTCGAAACTGTAGCCACAAAATATTGTCTTATTTTTAAAATTTACGTCAAATATGGTTTCACTCGTCTCTTTCTCAAGCCGTTCCATTGCCTCTCCGATGGCGTAGTGGTAACGTCTTCGACATGTAATCAAAGGCTTCCGAATTCAATACCAGATAGAGGAACATTTGGTTCGGATCCCACTTTAATCTGTAGGTCCAGTGCATAAAGTGGACTTAAACCATTAGCGTGTGGCATGTGGCCTGTGATGAGAACCATCATTTCAGTGAACCTTCTTGACAATGACTAGTATCACTCGAAAAATATTTTCTTACGAGTAGATCTTGTTAAGAAACCAGTTGCTGAAATGTTCTTCTTGAGGCCACGTAGCACCCAGCTGTTGTTTGTTGTTGCTGGGGCATGAGTCATGTGACTCATGCTATCAATGCTCAATCCTTCCCGAGAACTCAGATCCACCAGACAAACTTAAGCGAATAATTTGTTATTTGGGTTGCATAAACAACAGGCTTTAAGACGTTACGAAATTCTAGGTACCGTGGCCCAGGTAATTCTTTCTCCGACTGTACATCACATGGTGTTCTGCCTGCATACTTTTCTCATGTTTCCAACTACCGTACATTCCACCCGCACTGCGCCCTGCCCATGTCCTCTCTCCCCGACAAATGGAATATTCCAGACTTTTTGTGAGGAGTTTATATATTTTTTAGGCTGACATGTATTTTCCAGGGGGGATCAGCGCCCCTTTCCCCCTCTTGGGGTGCCCAGGGATTCGGGGTCCATGCTGGCCCAATCCTTGTTTGCCTTCTTCAAGCATTTAGTTTCCACGGTGAGCTACTTGGAAGAGATATTCCACAGATATAATGAAGCTCTATAATTTTACCATAACACAAAATCATTAGTTTGATTTGATTTAGTTTATTTTACTTCGCGTTTTGTGCCTCTTGGCTAATTTGCGAAGATGGGGATGAGTGATGAAATGATGAAATTGATGACTGGACATTCACAAACAACCAAGCCCGACCGGGATTCGAAGCCGGGACCCTTGACGTCGCAGCGCGATGTGCTAACCACTCGGCCACAGGGTCGGGCTATCATTAGTTTGCCAATTGGAGATGTAGTATTACGTAAGCATGTAAAAGCACTCAATTCTGTGGATAATGAAAGAAATAGCATGTTAGGTTGCTTCTTTGGCATAGGCACTGGCGTACACAGGGAGGAGCTGATAGGACTACAACCCCTCCCGAAATTTTGAGAAAATCAAAATATTGAAATGAAAACAACAACCCAGAAGTGCCCGTGACTGTGCTATCCATCTTTACCATTCAAACCCATCGCCCCCCGCCCCCCCCGAAAAATAATCCACTGGGCAATAATCCTGCGTACCCCAATGGGTATGATAAAGGTTGTTTATGTTTACCTAACCTGGACTCTGCATTTGACGGTTATCACTGATGTTCAAATTGGCAGTCGCAGCTTGAAATTACTGTCCAATGCGTGCAGTGCGAGAATAGTCAGTAAATGGAAATTGATCGTTTGCAAAAGGCAGTGGCATGCTGTGTGGATTTCTGCTGAATTAATTATTCAAACTCGTGTGTTTGATGTCTCATTCTCCTTTGAGCTGCAGTGTGTTGAATACAGCCAATCAGAACAGCTGTTTTGAGTAGGACTGGGATCAATTCATCGCGTTCATTACTCCACAATTAACGCTGCCGTTTCGTGGAATGTGATAATTGGTAGTGGTGTGCGATTGTGTTTGCACACACAGTGTCGCCATACAATCCCGAGAAACATGCCTTGCTTGTTGAGGCTTAATTTGGACGCTCCACGCCCCTTTAAACCTGCAGTGTTTATCCTGAAAGTATGCAACCACGGCGCGCAGAGTCAAGTTTGTCAGCCCCACATGTAGGGTATTCCGGAAAAGGCACGTAAGTCATAAACTGCGATTTTTCTGTTGTTTTGTTTTAAAACTCACTGAATCAATTAAAGAAAACAATGTAAGTATAAAGATTCTTAACAGAGATACAGAAACATAGATAACTGTCTGCCGTAGATTTATTTTTGTGTCGCGGGATAGCTTACTAAAAGTGATAGTACACCATTGGCGAACACTCTTATGTAACCAAGGGTAGCGCGCACTACCCCTGTCCAGAGGCGCAACCACGAATTTTTGTCTGGGGGGGGGGGGCAAGTACCGGGATAAACGTACCAATAATAATGATAATGTTAATAATAACAATGTTACTAAAGTGGTTTAAATCAGTGATGTTTGGTTCAAAATAATCATCTGATTTAAATCAACCTGATGTACGTCAATCCACCTTGGTCATACGTATTGGCATAATAAAAATGCATTGATTCTTGATACGTGAAGAGGTGTTTCGTAGCTCCCGCCCTCGAAATAAGTGTACGCCACTGCAGTGCGTCACCGGAGAAACAATATAATGCCATCAGAGACACCACCATACTAAAGTTGCTGTGCGTTCTTTTTCCCCCTGAAATTGTACAGGCATCAACATGCCATACCCATAGGCGCCGACTCCATGGGGCTTGGGGCGGGGGGGGGGGGCAGAGCCCCTCAAATAATTTTGCTTAAGAGGATCTAATGTATTATTTTGCTTCTCTTGTAAAGTTTACTCTGAATTGGGCAACATGAACTTAACCTTAAATACACATTTGAAATGTTCTAGACCATCAACTTTTGCGGGGATGAGACCGCTAAACCATCAACTTGGGGGGGGGGGGGGTACAGCAAAACACATGACTTATTACTATATACTAAGTATATAATTATGAGTATTGTTAATTTTTTTACTAAAAAGAGTTTCAAAATAACGAGGTGATATGACAATTATACCAGTATGTTGTTTAGTGAATTCTGAACAATTTGAGGTCGTAAACACGACTTTCAGGCAATATTGATATGTACGATATTTAGTTATCCTCGAAATATCTTCCTGTAGTCCAAAGAATAAGGGGAAAATAATTCTAAAGTCTTTGAGTATATTTAACACTGGCTTGCAGTAAAGTACGCAAGGAAAGCTTACGAAAAGTCTGTATTTCGAAAGCGGGAACGGCTATGATCAAAGATTATTATTTTCTATTATTGCAAAATTAAATTTAAAAAGTAACATATTGTAGCAAGAACAAAAAAGTAAAACTAATTTTCCTGCGATTTGTGTTAGCATTTGTGTAAATATTTAAATAAAACTGTTAAATATTCGTTATTTTTATGGGTACCTCAACACTAAGGTTATTTGAGCCCGTCACATGTCCTTTCTTTACAAGTCTGTTGCGGACATTAAAAGACACCCATGCCCTCGCCGGGACTCGAACACGAGACCTCCAGATCAAAACGAGTTGAGTCGACCACCCAACACGTTCGGCTACCGAGGCCGGCTTAAAACTGTTATGTTGGCCTCTTAATGTAAATACATAGCCTACTTTTAAATAAAAATGTTAATTGTTTTCTAAGAAACAAATGAGCAGACACAGAAAACATAAAAAGAGACTTTGAAACATTTTCTAAACGTTTTTCATGTTACATTTCATTTGCATGAGGAATATAATCGCTGCTTAAAAACTGCTATACGAAGACGTAATTTTTATTTTTTAAAAAGGGAGGGAGTGAGTCATTCATTAATTTATTTCAGTGATCAGAGCCCCGCCAATAATTTTGACAAGTCGGCCATACCTCTCATTTGTCCATGGATATACATACTCCAGAAGGGGGTGTAAGGAGGTGACCCTTTTGGAATGCACCCAAATGACAGCCTCTATTCTTTGCATTTTGTAGACTAACGAGCAGTGGCGCAGGAACGTTTTATTTTGGGGGTTTAAAATTCAGCCTCCCATATATACAGCGTTATTCAAAAGGAATGGTACAAAAGTAAGGTTAATTTATTTTTAAGTGAAAAGAGATACAAAAGCAATTCTGGTGGTAAAGAAGAAATGAAGCTTGTAAATTTATAGCCTGTGGTTGTAGTTGACGCAAAATCCTCTAGAGGCGCTACTTGTTGATTGGCCGTACCGGGAATCAAGATTTGGCAATGTTGACCTGGCCTCCACGATCCCCAGATCTTTCTCCATGCGACTTCTTTTTATGGGGGTTTGTGGAAGACACTACAGAACCTGGATAATTTAAAGCAGCGCATCTCTCATTCATTGGAACTGATAACCGAGGATATGTTGGAACGCGTCTGGCAAGAAATGGATTATCCTTTTGACATCTGCCGTGTTACCCAGGGTGCTCATAACCAACATTCGTAATTTCCCAGGTAAATTTACAACCTTCCTTTCTTTTTTCCCACCGGAATTGCTTTTGTATCTCTTTTCACTTACAAAATAAATTAACTTTACTTTTGTATTTATGCAACATTTGCATAAATAAATTTTTATTTCTTTGTTTTTCTTAGAATTTATGGTTATTTTGAAAACAGATTTTAAGACCAGATAACAATTCCGAAACATATAATGTTCTGGACCTTGTTCCGGTCTCATTTTGAATTTGACGGAACGGAAAATCAGGAGTTTGAATATGAAAATTGCGAACGAAGATACATCTATTAATTTCAATGCAGGGCGATATTAAAGAGCTATCTTGAGCTATCCCAACCACGAATAATCATATCCCACCCACTGGACATAGAAACAATACTATTGCATATATTATACTTATATACCTAGGCATTTCCAGTTCAGTTTATTTTAATTTTAAAGTCCCATAGTTACATATAAAAATATTTTTCAACAATGTATGGCAGATGTGCATCACATCCAATGCCTTTTAGAAGCCGATATCCCACACACATTTTCATCTCCTTAAAGAGGTTTCCAAGAACACAGGTCAATGAACTAACTCGTAGTAATAAGCACAATGTAGTAGAATAAGTTTACAATGGTTTGAATTTCTGTGGTAAGGAAGATAATACTTATACGTTCTAAAGAATGGAAACATTTTTGTGCGAATTTGTAGCACCTTGCGTCTGTCAAATTATCTAAGGGGGTACAATTGAATTTAAGGATTTTAAGGGGTACAGTACCCCCCTTTGATACTCTGTAGGACTTGCATACTGTCCATTGTCCATGTGTGTTTGTGATTGTCCTGTCATCAATTTCATCATATCACCCTTCATCCTCATATTCGCGATCAAGAAATATATTTCGGGGGGAGGGGTCCGAACCAAATGTCTCATAATAATAATACAGGATGTCTACCAATCAAGAAATTATGCTAACTTTTCTATACTGAATTATATATCTGTACTGGAATTTGATGAAATCGAATATTTGGATTATTTGATTTTTTTCGCTTTGTTTCTTAAGAATTACATTCTTATAGGCGTGAAGTTTTGTAAAAATATTAATGTGGTCATTCCGCAACCAGGATAAAGTCTAAAGCATTAATTTTTACTTGCATTGCAAGTCTAAATCTCTTGTTAAATACAGCTTCAGTTCTCATCTTAACAACCAGGCTTGTGGTTTTTTTCATTAAATAAAAATATATATTTTCTTAATTTCCAACTATACCTAAGTGGGGTGATTAAATAAATGATAAGAAAAGGGTGGAAAGGCCAAGATAAAGTCAAGAACTTTGGATTTGTTACTTTGATAGACACCCTGTAATAATAATGTTTAAATTAAAATAATTACATTTAATTAATTAAAATAGTATTATTGAAAATATTCGCAATAATTAATATTTTTTATTACATGAATAGGTAAAAGGACAGTGTAAGCATAGTGACATAACAGCACGTATTCATTATCTCGCTTACGTGGATTTGAGGTCGACAAAATTTGTAAAAGTATCAACTGCCGTGGCAAGCAAATTAATGTCATATAGTAATTGGTAAAAATTGAATATTTATTGGATATCAAAGTAGGATATCAGATCCAGTTCACGAAAAGTAAAGTTACTGGTAATATGTTATGCTACTAATAAATCTTGCATAAGTCTTCTTCGGTACTGTTATTAAAAGTCGTATCATCCCAATATAATCCTTGCCTTCCAATAAGTTAGGCGGAAATAAATAACTCTCGATTAAACAATAAGTATATTATCATTATTTAATTAGTTATATTATTATTTCTTATTTTCGTTATTTAATGTTTGTACTTTGTAAGTTTTTCGGGGGTCCGGACCCCTGGACCCCCCTAAATACGTCTTTGCTTCGCGAGTAGCGAAAAGTAGCAAGAAAAGCTAACCAAATGACTTGAAAAGCGAACATCTTTGGAATAACGCGTATATTTGGACCGAAATGTTAACGCAATGTACAGTACGATATGAATGCGACAGTTGTCCCATTAATTTTAATGTATTCAAATTTATTCGCTACTGTATCTGGATCAACCTAGATCTCTAGACAACACGGGACGTAGCCGTCTCTTTCTCGCTTCGATATGTTATTCTCGGTATCGTCTCGAATTTAGTGACGTCACTTTTCTTCCAAGTCAACTGTAGTTTTATCAAGTTAGGGACGAAAACAAAAGCTTCATTTCTATTACTATATTGATATTATATTATGTATCTCGGAACTTATACTAAAAGTCAGATGTACTGACGGGTGACCTTGGGTGTTATTTCTATCTGCCAATCGTCTTGGAGGGGTGTGGTAATCATGTTTGCAACCTGAACGTTCTTGGAACAATATCGCCGACCTCCATGGCAGGGTGGTTAGTACGCGCTACGACACCAGGGGTCCCGGGTTCGAATTTAGTGTAGGCATAGGTATTCCTTGTGAGTGGCCCCTTCATCGATTTCATTATTTCATCACTCATCCTCGGGCCTCCCCGATGTAGTGGTAAAGTTGTCACCTTGTATTCAAGGGGTCCCAGGTTCGATACCCGGTAGAAGCACATTACACAGTTGTTGGGATCCCACTTTAAACTGTAGGTCCAGTCCTGATTAGCCAATCTGTGCACAAAGTGAACTTAAAGCAAAAATTCAAATTCAAAATCAGTCATCCTCATCTTCACGATTGGGCAAAACTGGCAGAAAAGCGAACTGAAGTAAACCCAATCAATCGGGTGTCTTTGTGACTGAACTTCCATCAGTTTCATGTTATCGCCATTCATCATTCATCTTCACCATTGGACGAAAGTGACAGAAGAGCGAAGTAAAGTAAATCAATCAATTTAAGTAATGATGATCATTTGAGAATTTTATCATTGTAGTGTTGAAGTTGTAGACGATCGCAGGCAAACATCTGACCCACCCTTTACCTGTGATCGACAACACGCAAACGTGAATACATCGATAATGAAGGGAAAACAACACCCTTTCCCCCACTGTCATCTTTCAAGCATCAGCACGAGGCTTGGAAACCTCTGCTCCAGTTTCTCACCAGAAGATCTCATTGTCGCAGAATCCTGCGCTGGTTTTAACACAATGACGACTTCGAGAGGGTCGTGTTTATTTTCCTGACAATGGGTTTTCAGGTTTGTGGACTTTTGAACCGAGGCGGAAGCTATCGATTTGAAGAATGGAGCGAACACTATAGCGCAGACGCCGATTTCGCTCTCCGATGGCTCGTCTCGTTTTACCTTTGCATTCGCCGCGGCTAGGTAAAGCGGAACTGCTGGCTTGCAAGTGCCGATTGGATAATCAGGTCCTCGGCGAACCAGCGACAGGTCTTTTTCTCAACTGTCCTGGGTGGATTGTGGAGACTTCGTGTAATGAGAGCAGAACTGTAGGGCGGTGTTATTTGCATTGGTTTCAGATTTCTTAGAATGCTATGGTAATCTGTGTTGCTAGCAGGAGACTTAGTTCGAGTTTCTGTTGATTTGGCTATTACGTTTTCCTCTGTATCGCTCTCTCTCCTCTCTCTGCTTCTATGGCAACGTCGTCGCCTTGTAATCAAGTGGTCGCAGGTTCGTTGCCCGGTGGAGGCTTATAGAGGTTCGGATCCCACTTTAAGCTGTAGATCCAGTCGAAGGCTGTTAAAGGTCCAGGGATTGCAAATAAATTCAATTCCTGAGGTGATGTGATCAGCACCACGCTTTGGCCGCCTTTAGCCTCAGAGTTGCCCCCAGGTACCCATTGATTTGTGGCTGCTGGGTGAGCACCAGAGCAGCTTCATGCGAGGACAAAGCCGGACCGACCTTTCCATCACCCAGACCGGGAATCGAATGCTTACTTCCGCGTGGCAGTCAGACGCCCAGCCGACTAGACCACCGCGGCGGGTGAGACGATCAGAAAGTGTAAAAGGGTTCTGGCCCGTCAAGAGCCTTTTTGGCATTGAAGTATTTCAATTCTGTCCCAGAACCTTTTTTTTTTCCGGGTCAATTTAAATACGGTCAGAGTTCGGAAAATTTAAATAAAACGATATGCAACTTGGACCGAATTAAAATTTTGCGAGAAACAAGGTTTCGTTCCCGTAACGGAACTCATTAGAATTTGTGGGTTCCTTCATCTTTATAAAACGTGGTGAAGTCCCGATTAGCCTAATCTGTCTACAGCGTGCTACGGCTCCAGGCCTCGAATCTCGTCTTGGTCGTGAGTGTCCCTTCTACAATTTCATCGTATCATCACTGTTCCACATCGTTGTGATTAGCCAAAAGTTGCAGAAAAACGATATAATATAACCTAATTCAATTAGTGAATAGATTTACTATATAGAATTGACCAGTAGCTGAAAATGCTCGTTGTTTTACAAGTTCTCATTGAATGAGTGAGTTGTTTTATTTTGACTTCGCTCTTCTGCCAATTTTTGCGAAGAAAGGGCAGTCACAAACACAGGCTCCGCAGAGGATTGTACTGGCTGTGAGTCCATACACCAGAGCCTCGTTAGTCTACAAAACACCCTTGTAAATTTCGTTTGTGCAGATCAACTAGACCCTGGCGTCAGGACGTACAATCAGTGTAATCCTCTGTAAGGCTGTGTTTTATCCTTATATATGCCGAGCGTCCCTCTACAGCGTTCGCTATTAACTTTATCCCTACATGAAGCCAGTGAAAAAAAAGAACCATTTTGCCAATTTTTCTGTCTATATTACCACAAGCTAGTTCCTTTCGACCTGCCACCTGTGGCACTCCTTTCTGGAGTTTTTGTAATCAATAGAAAGAATCGGCTTGGCTAACCTAATTCCACCACCAAAGTCTACTTAATCAAGGAAGGGGAATGAAGGCAAGACATTGGCCGGCACGGACGCGGTCACGCCTGTCCGCTTCGTCCACAAGAAGTGCCCCTTCTCTCTCTCTCTCTCGAGTCCTGGCGGAGAAATCAAGTGGGTGATTAATCGAAACAGCATTGTCCTTGACCTGTGGGTTCTTCTCTATCAAGGACTATTAACTCCCATAAGAGATCTACAGCGTTGGCACACTCATGCGATCTGTCAGTTTACATCAATGTAACTCTTTGGCGACAACTGAAGTACAAGAAAGAATGTTTCACATATTGTCAGTGTTCCCACTGAACGGGAACTGAAAATATCGGGGAATTTTGCAAAAATATTCCGAAACATTCCCCGGAAAAATTGTCCTTCTAAGGGTTATTATAACATTTCACATTTTCTTTATGGACTTTCAGCAATGTTGCATAAACCTCATTCAGTTCAAGACTTCATGTAGCTTTGTAAAAACGTCGTGCAAGTTAAGGCCGAATCATATGGAGGTGGATTTCTTACTGGAATGCCCTATACTCTATCCCGGGAAGTTCTCTCATAACAGGGAGGCCTCCCCGATGGCGCAGTGATAGCGTCGTCGCCTCGTAATCAAGGGGTCCAGTCCCGATTAGCCTTACTGTGCATAAAGTGGACTTAAAACGCCAAATCAATCCATCAATATCATAACAGGAGAGAAGAGGACAGAGCGAGTGGGCGGAGAGAAGCAGTGGTGCAGTACAGGTTGCTGCCAAGGCTGTTAACTGCAGTTGCTTTCCCCCTTCCATGCAGTCCCGTTCCCTCGCACTTGTTCATTGGCCAAGCCCTCTCGAGTCACTACTTGCTCATTCGTTCGATTGCCCCAGAGTTTCCCGGTACAGAGTGTAGTTGGAGCTGGACTGGCAGCCTGGCTGGATATGATATCTGCTAGATTCTGTGGTAACCACCAATCAAAGCGAAAGTTTGTGTATGTGAAGATAATCTGTGAGTTTGTCGAGGGAAAGGTTTTTTTTTTGTCTGTGCTTTCCTAGTGTTGATTGTGCATTTTTTTTTGTTCTCTGCTCGATTAAAAAAAGTAACAGAAGTCAATCGCCTTCGTGTTTATTAATATTTAAGAATTTATCCATAGCAATGAGATTTGTACACAACAGATGTGATTAATCGATAATGAAAATCTTTATTATTGTCAAAAATATTTTTGTAATGAATGAATACTGCCAATCTTGTGTATGAAGGCGTGTTCATGAAAAAGCATGTTCAGTACATCTTGGTTACTATATTTTCTTTCGAGCTAATTTCTAGCCCATACTTTTCTTTTTCTTAAAAATCTGATTTCGGCAATTGTAAGTAAGGAAAATAGAAGCAGTTTCTATTCTCATGCAACGTTCTTCCTCAAGTCGATCGTCAATATTTTTAGCTTTGTGGGATCAGACGTCTACCAGCAAGTACGTTAACGAGTATCGTGTAAGGTGAGAAAGTACCACACCACTTGTCCCAAGTCCAGCAGGAAATCTAGCCTCGTGTGATTCAGCCTTTCTTCGAAAATTCCTGGAAAACGTGGAAAATTCGGGAAATTATGGGTACTCTAGCACACCAGCTATTTTCTCTTTCGGGAGATAAATACGACAGGAACTACGAAGCATATCCACCGGAAAATCAAAATGTCAGAGATTTCAAAATGAGCGGTGCATCTCCATAGTACGTATTTTCAGCTCCAGGGTCCGCCACTTTCTCAAACGGTAGGAGGAGAGAGCTTCTGCGTGACAGTACACGAATTCAAATTCATGCGACAGGGTTCAACGAGCTTTCAGAAGACTGTTCCATCGGATATTGATGAATTGAAGTTGAGAATTACCACAGCTATCCAACCAATTGACAGGAACATCTTAGAGAGAATACGGAATGAGGCGGATTACAGGTTGGAGATTTGCCAAGTCACGATTGGAACTCGCATGCACATCTTTAGGATATATAAAACTTTCGCAACTTTTTTTTCTATTGTTATAACAAATTAAAAGTGCATCTGTCATTTACGGACACACTGTGCATATATGATGACTGGAATGTACAGGGTGTCCGAGAAGTCAACCGAGTCTTTGAACGTACATACGAAGGTCATTCGGGAAGTAACTTCCGTTTGGGTATAAAAGAAACACCAGGACGTTGTGAGAGTTTTTATTATATACAACTGAAAGAGACAACTCGAAGCTATTTTTCTACATAAGCACAGTTTCTGTTAAGACACTTATCGTATTTATTTTCAGATACAGCACTTTTAAGGCAATTTTACACTGAAAACTCTAACAAATAACAAGAACAAGTCAAGATGGTTTTAGGTAAAAACAAGAACGGTTAAATATAAACATAAGACATAAACAAGGAAACAAACAAAGATTTACATATTCATTTTAAGGAAGATCGGAAAATACTTTCAGGGGCAAAAATGTCTATGTTTGTGGGTAGTTTATTGTAGAACTGGGGCAGCCTGTGGAATAGAGCGCACTGTATAAGAGAAAGCCTAGCGGTAAAGTTGTGGAACAATTCAGTGTTTCGGGTCGATCGAGATGGAACTCTGAAGTTGAATTCTGTAAGCAGAAATTCAGATCTTAATTTTCCATTGATGATTTTGTAGAAAGATTTCATATCGGCCATATCGCGTCGGGTCTGCAGTAACTGGATGGTTTACAATACCCATGCCAAAGAAATCTGCCGCCTGTCCATTCAGCCATGCAGTAACACTGTCCTTGGGCAACTGTGTTTTGGTACAGAAAAGGGATACTGTTTGTGGAGTTCCTGGAACGAGGCGCAACAATCAACGCCCAAGTGCGTCGTGAACCTTGAAGAAATTGCGACCAATAATTCAAAAGAGGCGACGTGGCATGTTGAATTCTGGCATTGTTCTCGTGCACGAACGCTCGCCAGCATACTGCTGCTCGAACCAAGGACCTTGTTTAACATTTTCAGTGCGAATTGTTTGGCCCCTGGCGATTATCACCTCTTTCCACAAATGAAGACGTGGCTAGGGGCACAGCGCTTCAACAATGTCCAGGAGCTCAAGGACAGTGTTACCAGTGTTACTGCATGGCTGAATGCACAGGCGGCAGATTTCTTTGGCATGGGTATTGTAAACCTTGTTCGCCGATATGATAAGTGTCTCAACAGAAACGGTGCTTATGTAGAAAAATAGCTTCGAGTTGTCTCTTTCAGTTGTATATAATAAAAACTCTGGTGTTTCTTTTATACTAAAACGGAACTTACTTTCCGAATGGCCCTCGTAACTTCTGCACAAAAAGCGATAGACACACGAAACCTACACTGCATATTAACTGTCTGTGGATGTTTTTTAAACAAGAAAATCATGCTCTCTCTACATGAACGTTCAGTAAGGGGAAAATTACTAAGATGTAAGAAAGTTTTTGTACATAGTAAGAAAAGACATGGATAAAAACTAGGGCTGAGCCGATACCGATACTTGTATAATTCCAATTTAAAATAACAAAGGCTAGTTATTACATATGTGTGTGTTTGTTTAGTATTGTTACATTTTGTAGATATGTATTTTTGACAAGGGGGCGATGAATGAATTAACCCACCAAACGATGCTCTCTCTTGTAACAATGTATCACAACTTTACAGATTTTTTTATAGATCAGTGACAATTGATCAGATGTTTCAAATATGAAAAAAATATTATGAGAAGCTAAGAGCGAGGCGATCGTGCCCCCCCCCCCCCCCCATGTTGAAAAATGAGATCATGCCTCTCAAAAACAATGGTATCGGTATCGGCTCAGCCCTAATAAAGACAGCTATGGAGTAGCTTGCAATAATTTTCTGTGTGTATTGGTGATCTCTGTGGGTATTTATGAAATTAATAAAAGAACGCAAAGGGTTCCGGATACGATACCCGGAGGTGGCACATAGTGGTCTTAATCCCCTGTAAACTGTAGGTCCAGTCCGATTAGACTATCTGCATAAAGATGATTTAAATACAAATTCAAACAATTCATTCTCGGTTTTTATAGTTCTGGTATAGGGGGAGTTGTTCGAGAACTGCCGACTGAAGAAGGAACGACTCCACTCCATGTTTGTGGTGGAAATTCGATTTTCACTTATTCAGCGAACAAAAATGATTCTTTGTTTTTCTACTTAAGATTGCAATTCAAACGTCGGATTTAAGATATTTGCGGGTAGGTAGTAGTTGTCTATATCAATACTTTGGCCTTCGATGTCGACCTATTCCCTTTTCTTCTTCATTGGTACTGAACCCATAAACCTCTTGGCTCCATTCTCCATTTCTTCTCCTTTCTGGCAGCCCTTTGTCCTGATTTGCGACATTCAGACTAGATCATCTTGAATGTTATCCAACCATCTTTTTCTGGAACGTTGTTTGGGTTCTTTGTAATGCTCCCATTTTTTCTTTCCTCTTCCTTTTTGCATTCTTTCCAGATGTCCCAGCGTCCGTGGGATGTCTGCTCGAACCTTAACAATCGGGAGATAGTGATTTTTTGATGGGACATGGTAACAAATGGCGGTCCGGGACAGACGACTTTCTGCCGGAAATCTCTCCTAACCGCCCCCTTTTTTTTACTAGTTTATAAATAAACAATATATAGTACCAGATACAAGAACTTATTCTCTGTTCCAAGAGTTTGTAGAGCAAGTTAATGCGCAACTGCGAAATGGCTCGACCAACGAACCTGCGAGAGGGGAAGTGAGTGCATGGAGAAGGCAACGCGGCGTTCCTCCACAGACTACTGGGATGTGCAGTGGCGTGGCGTGACTTTATCAAAAGTGTTACCGGCTATCAGTACGACAATTATGCCTGCTAGACGTTATCCCCCCCCCCGTAAAGAAAACATGTCTTCGAGCTAGATATTTGTTCATTTCGTTCTTGTTTTGCAAGCAGCACAGTGATTTAGCCACAAACACTCCTAGAAAGAACTACCACTCATGAGACAGTTACCACGAAAATCCAATGAATAGTGGTAGACCCTTGTCAATTCTTCATCTGTCTCTGTTTCTTTGCAATGAGGGGAAGAAGAAGAACCACACTTTTCTCGGGTCAGTTTGACGTTTGTGTGGTGAGCATTGAGCAGACGACAGAACTCCGCTCCTTTCTGGAAAGGAGTCCAGCTGTACGTACTACTGTTGCCAACTTAGTATTTTGAAGCAAGGTTTGTCCAAATCACGAATCACACCAAGGAACTATATTTTCGTCTATTACCTAACTGGTCTCAGTTGTAGTTCAATCCAGCCTTGGCTCTGCAGTCTACCTCTAGTTGCTTCACAGAAATGGTATTCCTATTTTAGGCGGGATTTAGCTCTTTTCTGCCAATCCGATGTGACAACACTGGCTGATCCGGTAGGTCTGAACGGCAACAGGGCCCCTTAAGAGGCATGTGAATAACCCCATAGCACACCATGCCCCAAAGTTCTTCCTCTTTTTCCTTGTTACCTCTTCAGGGCAGTGGAACGGCCTCCCACTTCGCTTCTGTCGGCTGCTGAAAAAATGTCCTAGGCAATATATACTCGACGGCAACGGTCTTCATTAACGTATTTAACAATGTTGTCATTTTATTGACACAACTTTTTAATTCTTTACATTTTGCTGTTACCTGCGGTAACATCGGCTACATGCACGCCACGCCTCTGGAGATGTGGTATAGCTGGCTTCGCAGATCTAGGGATTAGCATAACACACTGCAAAACTAAAGGTTCACGAGTACGAATCCCGTATAGTGAATGAAGGTTTATTACAGTATATTTTCTTAGTCGTTATTATACAGCTAACGGTATAAATATCCAAGACTTGAAATGGGAGAATGTAGTGTCTTTTGACTGGAATAATGTTCCTGTTAAGCCAATGTAAATATCTAGGATCGTTGTTTGTTTATTTCACTTGAATTGCTGAAAATAGCAGTACAGAATTCGAGCAAATATAATAATAATGGTCTTGTTTCATCTGTGTGTGTGTGTGTGTGAGAGAGAGAGAGAGAGAGAGAGAGAGATGCTCATGTATTTGATCCTTTATCCAATTTATCTGATAATCAACTTCAGGAGTGGTTAGCATAGCGGGCTACGACGCCAGGAGTCTCGAATTCGAATCCCAGCCTGGGCATGCGTGTGTCCCTTCATCAATTTCATCATATCGTCACTCATCCTCATCTTGGCAATAAGCCAAAAGTGACAGAAAAATGAAGTAAAATAAATCAATCTAAAGCCAATCAACTTCATCGTCGCAGATAGCCAGGAGCGACGTGAAATGTGAATGATGTGCAACCAACCGATTTTATGTTGAACAGTTCGAGAGAAGTGTCCCTGAAATGAAGTCATACCTTGTTCCTTTCCTTGCTTCAGAATGATGTCGCACCTTGTCCCGATTTCACTTTCTCAAAATAGGGGCCTCTTAACCGTACACAATGCCTTAGTATATGGGTTGTAAATGACATGCATTATGAAAGATAATATGCAGGTTTAATGAGCCATTCGTGTCCTTGGAATCGACAACTGAAATGTCGCAAGTGCTACTACGAACGGGCCAAAGTTGAACAGGCACCAGGTTAGAACTAACGGACGTTAAACTTGAATGGTGACGGCTGGCCACCATATCCTTGAGAAAATTCACCGAAGCAGGGAAATTGGAGTCCTAAAACTTTCGTTGCTCAGGAACGAAAGCGGCGGCAAGTGAAACCAGGGCTGTTAAGACTCTTAAGGAAAGAGAAAAAAAAGTGTGCGAGTGGCCTTTGTGTTTCCAGTGACAAGTCGCCTTGAAGTCCGGTACGTGACTTGCGAATTGTGTTTGCTCGCGACTGTGCAGGGGGTGTTACGTCTCGGAACTTGTGTAAAGTTTGTTTTTATACTGGGACTGGACCTACAGTTTAAGGACATGCGATACAGTTTCCACTGGAGTCTTCCTCCGTGGCAGTGTGCCAACTTAGCTCTTTTGGAGCCAGATCTGGCTCTTTCGTGCACAAGTTTGGCTGTGGACTGGGACGCCCCCCCCCCCCCCGTGCCCCACTATGATGCCATCAGTGGTTCCGGCCCACATAGACCAACTTTTGTCATAATTATACATTTTGCACGTGACGTGATATTGTTATATTGGTTGCGTCGCCCCCTGCCTTTTATCTCCCCAGCTACTTCTTTATAGCGCAATCTTTGACGTGAAATTGACATAATATTGTTATCAGGGAATTCTTTATTTTCGATTTCATACCACCATCGATGGATTATTGAGATGGGCGATGCTGCCAGATCTAGATGTTGAAAACTAAGAATAAATTGTCATCAATTTAGAGTTAACGATAATAGCAGTGCCCCACCCCTTTGACAACTAACATTGCCCTAGAAGGCACTTTATCCAGCCTTCGTAAATCTAGCTCCATGAAAGTCAGTTTTATCTCCCATTTAAGGTGAAATTTAGTTCTTTTGTGCGCATCAGGTATGGCAACACTGCCAGGAGGCAAGGAGAAAAGCATTGATCATATGGGAGTATGATTTGATTCCTTCTCTTGGGAATATAAAACTTCGGATGGAATAGAAAGAGGTGTCAACGGGAAGAGGGCAGTTTGAAGATGAATTTCACCAGCGGAAAAGTCTAAACTTCCATTTGATTAGCCGTAACTTGTTGAAGTTGATTCCCCATAAGGAATACATGGGATTCCAAAAATTCTTATTCATCATATCTTTCAAACATCATGTTCAGCTTAAGAATCAAAAATGCTTCCACTTGCAACATGGAGAGAAATTCATACTCTTGGATACACCCAGTTTTTTTTTGTTTTTTTTAGTAGCAGTGCCCATTCTGGCAATATTGAAGTAAATGCATCATTGGTGCGTAATTGTATCTCCTCCCTTAAAGTGGGATCCGGAGATCGAGCACGCCCCCCCCCTCCCCTCCTTACAAGATTACTGACTTTTGTTTGTAGGCTCGGCTGGACTTAGGGCCGAATTTTTCAGATTTTGGAGCATCGTAGGGGTTTTTCCTGGCATCGGATATCCGGAGAGAAAGAGATTTTATGAAGGGTTTGTAGAAAATCCGTACGAAAATGACGAATAAAAGAAAATGTGGATAGCCTTAAAGCGGATTAACGATAAAACTCTCCGGATAATGCACATATCGGTTATTCGGATAAAATTTTATTCGGATTTGGCTATCTATAGTTTCAGACCTTCAGGAGACCGCGGTGCAGTAAATAATTATTATTATTTTTTAAACGTCGATGCCCCGATTCCAATAACTTTACTCGTCAATATATTTCTAGCATATTGTTTAAAACTTTATATTATGTACCATTGGAATTTCTTATGTGAAATTTTTATTACTGCCTTTAAACAGTATGTGTGTTCATTTAATTGTGTATTTCATACAGGTATATGTACAAGATGGCACAAAAGTAATCACCTGATTTTCTTAGCCTATAGCTTGGGTTTTAAATTAAACGAAGTATTTTTTTGTGTTCAACTTTTATTGATACTTGTAAGTTTTATGTCCTCAATTTTTAAAGATAACATCCAATAAATGATCACCATTCGAATTGATGCAAATTTGTGCTCTTTTTATTGCGTTTTTCATGGTGTTGGAAATCTGCGGGGAAATGTTTTCAATTTCATGCTGAATATTGTCCTTTAGTTGCTGTAACGTCTTTGGCTTATTCACATAAACCAATGACTTCAAATATCCCCAAAGGAAAATATCTGGAGCGGTCAAATCGGGGGGGGGGGGGCATGGCAAATCACCACAACGGGATGTTACTCTGCCCGGAAAAGTGTCACGCAAAATTGTCACAATTTTTCCACGTTATTGTGGGGTGTACTTATTCATTTTCGCGCACAATAAATTTCGTGAGTATCTTCTATTTATCTGACAAAACACTACTGATATAAACAACAAGATGTCAAAATAAAAGGTCAGTTCAAATAGGATGATGACTTTTGCGCCACTCTTTATATGTAGCTTGCTGCTCTATGTGCAACTTACAGGCCTATATGGCCTATGCAATATTACATTAACAAGCGCTGCTCCTTGCCGTCTTAATAAAGCAACTTGTTATCATCGCCATCAATTGCATCTAATTCACCCTATCGTCGAGACATGCCAAAAGCAGCAGACGAGCAACGTGTGTGTGTGTGTAAAATGGAGCAGGTTTCTTCCTTCACGAGACGAGAGACCCTTCTCAAGCGAAATCTCACCTTCGGGCTAAAAATATCCACCGTTGCGTTAATGATTCAGCAGGACATAGGACATGCTGTCAGACGATACCCAACAGAATTCGATTTCCCATTTATCAATGTACGCTCGCCCATTAGCATGCACGTAAATTGAAACTGGACAATGTCTACACTCGAATGTGTCTGTCATTTCCGTGCCATTTGCACAGCTTACAGGGCACACGACTAGTAGCAAACTTACCCCAGCTGGCTGGCCATGGTGCTCACCCTCGAGGGTTGAAACTAAGCCCTGTGCCCGCGAAACTTTATATTATATTTTTATTTATTTCCTTACTGTTCTGTCTTCTGGCATTCTTTCATTGGAACCCATCCAACTTAATACTCGAGCTTTTATATACAGTATGTAACATTCTTATTCGTACACACGGATTTTCAAAGAAAATGCTTTAATATCTGAAAGGAAATGCACTCTTTTGAAATTGTTTCTTTACAATTCAATAACTAATATCATTAGGAACATAAAATCTTACCCAAATTCTGTATAACCAATGACAATAATAAATTTAATGAAACTGAAAGAGAAACATGCCATTTTTTGTACAACTTTTCTATTCGTACACTTAATAATATAAAAGAAAAAGTATATTCGGAGCAAATTGACTGACAGTTCTAATACTTTGATGCGTATCCTTTGGCTTTAATTACTGCTTGACACCTGTTCTTCATAGAATTAACCAGTTTTCAACTCTTGTTTGGACTTGACGCCTGCTTTATGGACTCGCCTCTTCAAAATTGCCCATACATCCTCAATGGGATTTAAGTCTGGACTTTGAGCTGATGTTTGTAGTAGTTTGGGCACATTCGATATTAGCCAATTCATGTTAACTCGCGCCTTATGCTTACTCTCATTGTGTTGTTGGAATCTTTAGATAGGCGGAATGTCCATTTTTTGGGCACTCTGCTTTACATTGTTCTTCAATATGTCCAAATAGACATATGCATCCATGATACCATCAATAAACTGGATGGTACCAACACCTTTGGACGACATACAGCCCCAAATCATTAATGACCCACCACCGTGTTTAACTGTTGGAATTGTGTTAAAGTGATCATTTTCTTTATTTAATTTTCTCCATACCCTATTTATCCCATCTGACCCGTACATATTAATCTTGGACTCGTCTGATTATATGACACTATCCCAAAATTCCTGGTCCTTGTGGATGTGCTCTTTCGCGAATGAAAGTATATTCCTGCGATTCACCTTATTGACATACGGCCTCTTTCGTGGTATTCTGCCATGATATCCATGCTTCCACAAGGCACGTCGGACAGTTTGATCGAACATCATCTTGCCAGCAACATTTTCTACTAACGGTCGTAACTGAGGAACACTTAGTCGGGGGTTTTCTCGCACTCGTTTTAAAATAAAGCGTTCATCACGTTTATTCAACTGTATCTCTTTTGGTTTTCTCGGCATATTCTATGTTGAACCTTCCTCACTAAATTTGTTTACTATGTATTGAACTGTGGAGTGTGATTTATTGACTGTTTGCCAAATTTTTCTTAACGAATAACCTCAAAAAGGGCCAAATTTATAATAACATCCTTCAGATCGGAACGAAGGTCCTTCACCTTGCCCGTTTCGAACACGCTAATAGACGATAGGCCTGCAACAATACCTACGCCAGCATTCCGCTTGACGGGGAGCGCGCCTGCATGTTCGAACTTGTTACGAAGTTGCAAACTGCACGAAATCACCCGAATAGCGGTGGCGCTGTATGCGAGGAAGATTGAAACTCTTGCCTCTACGAATAATAATGTTGCATGAAACAGCGTGTTTTTCTCTTTTCACACAAATTATATGCTCTGTTTATACACTTTGAACATACACTTTCATTGACATTTGTTGGTGAAACTTTGATTAACATTAATTTCCAGGTACATATGAAAATGATTATATTTACTAGTAGATATGACATTTTTTCCTCGGAAATTCTATGTGTACGAATAACAATGTTACATACTGTATGACTTACAATCTGGAAAGAAATACTTGTGGGTGTAAGACACCTCTGGCACCCCTAGGGCTGGGGATGGGAAGGGAGTGACATGTAAAAATAATCGAAAACAACCGATATTAGTGAGGAATCCATAGCTTTCGGGGTCGCTAAGACCCAATGCCGTACAATTTATTTATTATTGCTCCTGGAGGTGAAACTAAAAATATTGTTTATAATCAAGTTTTGAGTTAAATTAATATAGTGAATTTGTAAATGATTTTACTTTATAACTTGTATTCTGTACTTATACTTTTAAATACCTGAAAATAAAATTAGTTACATTTTACACTATGGTTAGAATTCATTATTTTCCTGTCTAATAGAAGATTGGGATAAATAAATACCCGGGCAACGCTAGTTTTATATAAAAAGAAACTGGCGTTAACGTGTTCTCAAAAGCTACAGACCAGAGTAAAATACATGAAGTCATTAAAGCCCTAAATTGTACGAAATCTCCTGGTCACGCGATTGAACACGTCTACAAGAATTAGCCCCTTAATCGAACGGTGGTAGCGCATTTCGGAATCCTTCCCGTTGCCCTGGTCAAGGTGTAGGGAGCGCTACCATCAGATTAGCTGTTTTTTTCCTGTTAGCCGCAATACACGGAATGTGACGATTTCCTGAGGAAGGGACCGATGAAATGCGAGATATTATAAGAAATCGAAACCTTTGTTTCCGAGGCGGTGATTCGGCTCGCGTGACGTCTTGCCTGCCAAAGGAGGAGAGTGAAAGTGCTTTGACGACGTGGGGAGACCACGCGAGGCCAGCCAAGGCTTGGGATTCAAGGACTTGCTTTGCAAAACGTATTCGTCTCTTGTTTACCGCTTGACGAAGGCTTCTATCGAGTTATGGAGTATGACAATACGGTGCTTGTACTCCAGTGTGCAAAATCCTGTGGGGGCTATTTCCCCACCGAAAATTTCAACGGGGGGAGAGTTGTTTTTTTTTTTGTTAAAATAAGACAAGATAAGCCATTGTTTTGGGTAGTGTCTGCTGCCACGTTCTTTTTCTGCTGGAACCTCAAAAAAGATGCGCGTGGCAGCAGACTCGGTCTTTGTTTTATCGTGATTTCATCATGCTATGTATGCAATTACGTCTGTAACACATACTGTGAAGTTGTAGCGATTACTTTCACAAAAATGTTTTAAGATTAGGTCCCTCAGCATTCTTCTAATAATAAACCTAAATGCTCTCGTAGTTAGGTTAGGTTCTGTTAGCATTAAAATAATATCGCTAAATGCTTTCTAAAGAAAAAAGGTTCTAAATTACCTGTACATTCATTCCCACTAATCATAAACTTGCATTTATCTCGTATTGATCTGTTCTTAAGATTTGTAACATTCTCTTAGCAGACGAATTACGTGGCAGGAGCAAATTTGACGCTTATTCGTACTGCTGACACGTGCGTGGCAGCAGACTCGGCCTTGGTTTTGACTTCAAATACACTTCACTAAGAATACATTCACTAAATCGAAAATACGTGGTTGTGACTTGAATGATCCCCCCCCCTCCTTCTCTCTCTCTCTCGAGATCATTGACGGATGTACACCAATAACAATGCACCCACAATAAAAGTAAAACAAGAATGCAAGACAAAAATATGAAATTAATTGATTTATATTAATATAAAGCAAAAAAAAAAAAACTAGAGAGAACTTATTCATAATAAAAACGATTTCAAATAAATCGTAATTTACGGATATCTTTAACCAGTTGGTAAAAGAGTTTGCTACTTTATAAATATCCGATAAAGAGAAACGACGCTGGGTGGACGCCGGATCCGCTTGAACAGGTTGAAAAAATCCCGGTTCTCCCCTGCCGGGAGATCGAACCCGGGTCTCTCGCATGGTAGTCAGACGCCCTAACGACTGAGCTACCGCGGTTCAGCGTTCTGATCACTGGGTTTAAATATGTAAGAAAGATATGCTAAGAAATGCATTTAAAATTCACGAATCAACAGTGGACAAGAAAAATAAACCTCAAGAATTAAGAAAAAATGCAACACAGGCGGCAAAGATTACTAAAAAATTACCTAAAAGCTATAGAAGGCCGAAAAATGCAAAATAAAGACCAGATTTTCTGGTTCTAACTAAAGGGTAATGGACTTCTATCAGTTTTAGCATTGTTTTTAAGGCTCAGAAAAGAAGAAGAGTTGCCATTAACTTCCGAGCTCGCTGTATCACGTTGCAGTGACTTGGTGGAATTACGCGTGTCTCCCTTGTCGCACAACACTTTTGCTACCTTGTGTTCTGACGTCAGTCGAGGAATGCCTACGAGTTTAGGTTTGGTTCTATTAGCATAAATACACTGAAGAATTATTATTTAGGCTAAGAGAACTAAACCTAGCTAGCTTAACCTAACAACATAGGCATCTAGCCTAAAATTAAAAAGCTTTCTCCCGTGACGTCAGAACACAAGGTTGCTCAAGTGTTGTGCGATAAGTGACACCCGAATTTCATAATGCAATGTAAATAAATATATTGAGCAGCGCTATTGCATAACATACTTATACGTTCCCCGTAGATGTTTTCAAACCGTGTTGTTAATATGCAGTGTGCATGTTGACAACACCTCATTTGTGTTCATATATTGTCAGGTTTCCTTGACCGGGATATTTACTTCAAGGTAAACAATAAGGAAATTCAATATAAACTGTGGTTCTCTTAAAAAAAGGTTCGTTTTTTCAGTTTCTGTTTTCTTTCGCCACGGTGCGTTTCTTAAAATTGAATTACCAGGACGGCTTTCTTAGAATGTACCGAAACGGAGATTACGTAATTGATTGGGCCGTAGAAAGCGATGACGTAGACACAGGATTGAGATAAGTAGGCGGAAATAAGGAAGACTTGGAAGGAAACAGACTTGTATGCTATATATCTGCGACGTGGCACGATTCTTCGAATGGGAACAACTTTTTAACTTCAATGTGCCTGTGTTATTTTCACATTAACGGCGTTCCTGCAATTCGAATTTCCAAGGAAGAAGCCGTATTCGGCATTAAAATGTAAGTGTTTTTATTATTCTTTAAGTAAATGGTATGTTTAATTACATATCAAGTCGAGATCGAGAATGTGTGGTGCCTTGCCCTCCACATTCCCATATTCCTTCTATCCTTTACTCAATTACATATCATAAATGTTATTGTCAATGTTATCGGAAATCCATTGCTGTCTGATTAATTCAGGGGAGGGGTTGATGGCGTAGTGGTAACGTCGTCATCTTGTATTCCAGGTGGAGGCACATAGCGGCTTGTATCCCAGGGTTGTTAAAGGTCCAGGAATTTTAAATAAATTCAATTCCGGTCCAGGAGAGATAATCAGTAAGCGTAAATGGGTTCTGGACCGTAAAGAACCTTTTTATCTTTAAAGTATTGCAATTCGGTCCAGGAACCTTTTTTTCCGGATGAATTTAAATTCGGTCCAGGAACTTTTTTCCGGATCAATTTAAATTCGGTCCAGGAACTTTTTTCCGGATCAATTTAAATTCGGTCCAGGAACCTTTTTTTCCGAATCAATTTAAATTCGGTCCAGGAACCTTTTTTTCCGGATCAATTTAAATTCGGTCCAGGAACTTTTTTCCGGATCAATTTAAATTCGGTCCAGGAACCTTTTTTTTCCGGATCAATTTAAATTCGGTCCAGGAACTTTTTTCCGGATCAATTTAAATTCGGTCCAGGAACCTTTTTTTCCGAATCAATTTAAATTCGGTCCAGGAACCTTTTTTTTCCGAATCAATTTAAATTCGGTCCAGGAACTTTTTCCGGATCAATTTAAATTCGGTCCAGGAACTTTTTTCCGGATCAATTTAAATTCGGTCCAGGAACCTTTTTTTCCGGATCAATTTAAATTCGGTCCAGGAACTTTTTTCCGGATCAATTTAAATTCGGTCCAGGAACCTTTTTTTCCGGATCAATTTAAATTCGGTCCAGGAACTTTTTTCCGGATCAATTTAAATTCGGTCCAGGAACCTTTTTTTTCCGGATCAATTTAAATTCGGTCCAGGAACTTTTTTCCGGATCAATTTAAATTCGGTCCAGGAACCTTTTTTTCCGAATCAATTTAAATTCGGTCCAGGAACCTTTTTTTCCGGATCAATTTAAATTCGGTCCAGGAACTTTTTTTTTCCGAATCAATTTAAATTCGGTCCAGGAACCTTTTTTCCGGATCAATTTAAATTCGGTCCAGGAACTTTTTTCCGGATCAATTTAAATTCGGTCCAGGAACTTTTTTCCGGATCAATTTAAATTCGGTCCAGGAACCTTTTTTTCCGGATCAATTTAAATTCGGTCCAGGAACTTTTTTCCGGATCAATTTAAATTCGGTCCAGGAACCTTTTTTTCCGGATTAATTTAAATTCGGTCCAGGAACTTTTTTCCGGATCAATTTAAATTCGGTCCAGGAACCTTTTTTTTCCGGATCAATTTAAATTCGGTCCAGGAACTTTTTTCCGGATCAATTTAAATTCGGTCCAGGAACCTTTTTTTCCGAATCAATTTAAATTCGGTCCAGGAACCTTTTTTTTCCGAATCAATTTAAATTCGGTCCAGGAACTTTTTCCGGATCAATTTAAATTCGGTCCAGGAACTTTTTTCCGGATCAATTTAAATTCGGTCCAGGAACCTTTTTTTCCGGATCAATTTAAATTCGGTCCAGGAACTTTTTTCCGGATCAATTTAAATTCGGTCCAGGAACCTTTTTTTTCCGGATCAATTTAAATTCGGTCCAGGAACTTTTTTCCGGATCAATTTAAATTCGGTCCAGGAACCTTTTTTTCCGAATCAATTTAAATTCGGTCCAGGAACCTTTTTTTTCCGAATCAATTTAAATTCGGTCCAGGAACTTTTTCCGGATCAATTTAAATTCGGTCCAGGAACTTTTTTCCGGATCAATTTAAATTCGGTCCAGGAACCTTTTTTTCCGGATCAATTTAAATTCGGTCCAGGAACTTTTTTCCGGATCAATTTAAATTCGGTCCAGGAACCTTTTTTTCCGGATCAATTTAAATTCGGTCCAGGAACTTTTTTCCGGATCAATTTAAATTCGGTCCAGGAACCTTTTTTTTCCGGATCAATTTAAATTCGGTCCAGGAACTTTTTTCCGGATCAATTTAAATTCGGTCCAGGAACCTTTTTTCCGAATCAATTTAAATTCGGTCCAGGAACCTTTTTTTCCGAATCAATTTAAATTCGGTCCAGGAACCTTTTTTTCCGGATCAATTTAAATTCGGTCCAGGAACTTTTTTTTTCCGAATCAATTTAAATTCGGTCCAGGAACCTTTTTTTCCGGATCAATTTAAATTCGGTCCAGGAACTTTTTTCCGGATCAATTTAAATTCGGTCCAGGAACTTTTTTCCGGATCAATTTAAATTCGGTCCAGGAACCTTTTTTTCCGGATCAATTTAAATTCGGTCCAGGAACTTTTTTCCGGATCAATTTAAATTCGGTCCAGGAACCTTTTTTTCCGGATTAATTTAAATTCGGTCCAGGAACTTTTTTCCGGATCAATTTAAATTCGGTCCAGGAACCTTTTTTTTCCGGATCAATTTAAATTCGGTCCAGGAACTTTTTTCCGGATCAATTTAAATTCGGTCCAGGAACCTTTTTTTCCGAATCAATTTAAATTCGGTCCAGGAACCTTTTTTTCCGGATCAATTTAAATTCGGTCCAGGAACTTTTTTTTTCCGAATCAATTTAAATTCGGTCCAGGAACCTTTTTTCCGGATCAATTTAAATTCGGTCCAGGAACTTTTTTCCGGATCAATTTAAATTCGGTCCAGGAACTTTTTTCCGGATCAATTTAAATTCGGTCCAGGAACCTTTTTTTCCGGATCAATTTAAATTCGGTCCAGGAACTTTTTTCCGGATCAATTTAAATTCGGTCCAGGAACCTTTTTTTCCGGATTAATTTAAATTCGGTCCAGGAACTTTTTTCCGGATCAATTTAAATTCGGTCCAGGAACCTTTTTTTTCCGGATCAATTTAAATTCGGTCCAGGAACTTTTTTCCGGATCAATTTAAATTCGGTCCAGGAACCTTTTTTTCCGAATCAATTTAAATTCGGTCCAGGAACCTTTTTTTTCCGAATCAATTTAAATTCGGTCCAGGAACTTTTTCCGGATCAATTTAAATTCGGTCCAGGAACTTTTTTCCGGATCAATTTAAATTCGGTCCAGGAACCTTTTTTTCCGGATCAATTTAAATTCGGTCCAGGAACTTTTTTCCGGATCAATTTAAATTCGGTCCAGGAACCTTTTTTTTCCGGATCAATTTAAATTCGGTCCAGGAACTTTTTTCCGGATCAATTTAAATTCGGTCCAGGAACCTTTTTTTCCGAATCAATTTAAATTCGGTCCAGGAACCTTTTTTTTCCGAATCAATTTAAATTCGGTCCAGGAACTTTTTCCGGATCAATTTAAATTCGGTCCAGGAACTTTTTTCCGGATCAATTTAAATTCGGTCCAGGAACCTTTTTTTCCGGATCAATTTAAATTCGGTCCAGGAACTTTTTTCCGGATCAATTTAAATTCGGTCCAGGAACCTTTTTTTCCGGATCAATTTAAATTCGGTCCAGGAACTTTTTTCCGGATCAATTTAAATTCGGTCCAGGAACCTTTTTTTTCCGGATCAATTTAAATTCGGTCCAGGAACTTTTTTCCGGATCAATTTAAATTCGGTCCAGGAACCTTTTTTCCGAATCAATTTAAATTCGGTCCAGGAACCTTTTTTTCCGAATCAATTTAAATTCGGTCCAGGAACCTTTTTTTCCGGATCAATTTAAATTCGGTCCAGGAACTTTTTTTTTCCGAATCAATTTAAATTCGGTCCAGGAACCTTTTTTTCCGGATCAATTTAAATTCGGTCCAGGAACTTTTTTCCGGATCAATTTAAATTCGGTCCAGGAACTTTTTTCCGGATCAATTTAAATTCGGTCCAGGAACCTTTTTTTCCGGATCAATTTAAATTCGGTCCAGGAACTTTTTTCCGGATCAATTTAAATTCGGTCCAGGAACCTTTTTTTCCGGATTAATTTAAATTCGGTCCAGGAACTTTTTTCCGGATCAATTTAAATTCGGTCCAGGAACCTTTTTTTTCCGGATCAATTTAAATTCGGTCCAGGAACTTTTTTCCGGATCAATTTAAATTCGGTCCAGGAACCTTTTTTTCCGAATCAATTTAAATTCGGTCCAGGAACCTTTTTTTTCCGAATCAATTTAAATTCGGTCCAGGAACTTTTTCCGGATCAATTTAAATTCGGTCCAGGAACTTTTTTCCGGATCAATTTAAATTCGGTCCAGGAACCTTTTTTTCCGGATCAATTTAAATTCGGTCCAGGAACTTTTTTCCGGATCAATTTAAATTCGGTCCAGGAACATTTTTTTCCGGATCAATTTAAATTCGGTCCAGGAACTTTTTTCCGGATCAATTTAAATTCGGTCCAGGAACCTTTTTTTCCGGATCAATTTAAATTCGGTCCAGGAACTTTTTTCCGGATCAATTTAAATTCGGTCCAGGAACCTTTTTTTCAATTTAATCAATTTAAATTCGGTCCAGGAACCTTTTTTTCCGGATCAATTTAAATTCGGTCCAGGAACTTTTTTTTCCGAATCAATTTAAATTCGGTCCAGGAACCTTTTTTCCGGATCAATTTAAATTCGGTCCAGGAACTTTTTTCCGGATCAATTTAAATTCGGGCCAGGAACTTTTTTCCGGATCAATTTAAATTCGGTCCAGGAACCTTTTTTTCCGGATCAATTTAAATTCGGTCCAGGAACCTTTTTTTTCCGGATCAATTTAAATTCGGTCCAGGAACTTTTTTCCGGATCAATTTAAATTCGGTCCAGGAACTTTTTTCCGGATCAATTTAAATTCGGTCCAGGAACCTTTTTTTCCGGATCAATTTAAATTCGGTCCAGGAACTTTTTTCCGGATCAATTTAAATTCGGTCCAGGAACTTTTTTCCGGATCAATTTAAATTCGGTCCAGGAACTTTTTTTTTTCGGATCAATTTAAATTCGGTCCAGGAACTTTTTTCCGGATCAATTTAAATTCGATCCAGGAACCTTTTTTTCCGAATCAATTTAAATTCGGTCCAGGAACCTTTTTTTTCCGAATCAATTTAAATTCGGTCCAGGAACTTTTTTCCGAATCAATTTAAATTCGGTCCAGGAACCTTTTTTTTCCGGATCAATTTAAATTCGGTCCAGGAACCTTTTTTTCCGGATCAATTTAAATTCGGTCCAGGAACTTTTTTCCGGATCAATTTAAATTCGGTCCAGGAAACTTTTTTTCCGAATCAATTTAAATTCGGTCCAGGAACCTTTTTTTTCCGAATCAATTTAAATTCGGTCCAGGAACTTTTTTCCGGATCAATTTAAATTCGGTCCAGGAACCTTTTTTTCCGGATCAATTTAAATTCGGTCCAGGAACTTTTTTCCGGATCAATTTAAATTCGGTCCAGGAACCTTTTTTTCCGGATCAATTTAAATTCGGTCCAGGAACTTTTTTCCGGATCAATTTAAATTCGGTCCAGGAACCTTTTTTTTCCGGATCAATTTAAATTCGGTCCAGGAACTTTTTTCCGGATCAATTTAAATTCGGTCCAGGAACCTTTTTTTTTCGGATCAATTTAAATTCGGTCCAGGAACCTTTTTTTCGGATCAATTTAAATTCGGTCCAGGAACCTTTTTTTCGGATCAATTTAAATTCGGTCCAGGAACCTTTTTTTCGGATCAATTTAAATTCGGTCCAGGAACCTTTTTTTCGGATCAATTTAAATTCGGTCCAGGAACCTTTTTTTCGGATCAATTTAAATTCGGTCCAGGAACCTTTTTTTTCGGATCAATTTAAATTCGGTCCAGGAACCTTTTTTTCGGATCAATTTAAATTCGGTCCAGGAACCTTTTTTTCGGATCAATTTAAATTCGGTCCAGGAACCTTTTTTTCGGATCAATTTAAATTCGGTCCAGGAACCTTTTTTTCGGATCAATTTAAATTCGGTCCAGGAACCTTTTTTTTCGGATCAATTTAAATTCGGTCCAGGAACCTTTTTTCCGGATCAATTTAAATTCGGTCCAGGAACCTTTTTTTTCAATGAAACAAAACGCAACTTGGACCGAATTTAAATTGTACGAGAAAAAAGGTTCCGGTCCTACAGCGGAAACCAATAGAATTTATGGGTTTCTGGTCCTTTAACAACCCTGCTTTTAAACTGTAGGTCCACTCCCGATTTGCCTTCCTGTGCATAAAAGTGTACTTGAATACAAACTCAAACTCCAGTAATTCAGGAAGCGTGTGTACCTTTTGAAGGATTAATTTTCGTGACGTAATGACAGTGCCATGGGCGTCGAACCGGTCCTTCGACATTCTTACAAATTGGCATCGTTCATTTAAAGGTGCAAAAAATAAATTAAAAGTTTATTTTTATTGTTAATAACATAAATAAATTTCAGTTAGCATTCGAACAGAATAACCAAAGTAGAATATGCGTTGGATCGAAAAAAAATATGAGCCTAAACTTATGTTTTCATAGTCTAAAGTTTAATCCAAAGAATAAATGGTTCCACAATTTTCAAAATTACAAAAATTAGAGTTTTATGAGAAAGGTCACGTAATAAAAACTTTTGACTAAAACTTTTTTTCTAACTTTTAAACCCTTTTCTTGAACCAGTCGTGTAAAAGTCAATAAGAAAGTATAATTACTATACATTTCACTATAGTATAGTATGGCAAAAGCCTTGATGAAGGTTCTGTTGGGGAAAGAAAACCTCCTTCCATCTCACTGTTGTTTTTTTTTTGTGTTGATGGGTACGACACAGTGGCGAATATAGTGTCTGTCCGGATCCTTTGAAAATCGCTGTATTAGAAGAATACCAACTTTTGTGGCATCAGCGTTCTCTGTAACATGTAACCATGGTTTGGTACAGCACATTGAAAATAACTACACAGTATGTGGGAGTTTTAATAACAAGAAATTTGCCAGAGAACGAAGTGGGATAGTTCAGTTATATAGGAAATAATGCACCCCCTCTCCCTCCTCCGTAGTTACGTGGAACTTTTGTCGACTTGAAAATACTGATTTTTTTCTTTAATAACCGTGATAACATTCCTCTGCACTAAATTTGTAGTGAGAGTATTAATTAACTAACTCTCTAGCCTTCCTATACCCGAAGGTTTATGGCTGCAGCAACACAAACCTTCCATCTGTCCCTATCCTGGGCAAGATCAATCCAATCTTTTCCATTCTTACCGATTTTCTCTATGTCCATCTCAACGTTATGCCTCCATTTTCGTCTTGGTCTTCCTACAGGTCTCTTACCATCAGGTTTCCCAACAAGAATCCTGTAAACTCTTCTTTCCTCTCCCATTCGTTCTACATGGCCTGCCCAACTAAGTCTTCTTGATATAATTATTGTAATAATATCTAGACAAGAATACAAATTGTACAGTTCTACCTTATGTAACCTTCTCCACTCACCTGTCTCCTCATCCCTTTTAGGTCCAAATACTTTCGTAAGAATGTTACTTTCAAATAGTCTTAATTTATGTTCCTCTTTTAATGTAAGGGACCAAGTTTCACATCCATATAATAAAAAAAGGTAAAGTGTTCCCCTGTGCATAGCACCACGCCATGAAGGCGTATAGGGGGTGTGGGGGTAACGCCCCACACTTTCTTGATCCGGTCGTGAGTGGGGGTGATGTGATCAGCATCACGCCCCTGACCGCCTTTACCCCCCAGGGTTTCCCCCAGGTACCCATGTTATTCGACGCTGGGTAGGCGCATAAAATACTACAGGCAAAATTACTGTTTTGTATATTTTAACTTTTAGTTTCTTAGATATTATATGCGAGGAAAGTGAGAGTATTAGAGGGGCGACTGCTCCCTCTTGCCCCCTGTGAGCACGTCCATGCACTCGAGGGGATCGTGTGTACCTTTTCAAGGACTAATTTCCGCGACGTAACGCAGGACTGTTGTAGCAGAAAGAAACATCAACTCCCAACATATCCCTCTCTTCCGCCCCTCACCCCCTCCCCTCTCACATTGTATATCCCCTGTGCGAAGCGAGCCGTCTCGCCCAAGCACCCACCCTCTCCCCAACAGGGCTCACCTGTCGAAGCATGTGTTGGCAGCGAGCGCATGGTTCGTGCATGGTCACGTTTGCAGGAGGTGGAGGTTATTGATCCTAACTGTCGTGCTCCCTTAGGCGAAGCACACACCGTTACACGATTGTCAGAGACTCCCACAGCTGAGGAGTAAGGAATCCCTCCCGTCACACATGTGCATATTAAGGCATGTGCTATTCGACGTGTATGCTGTGATTGGGTGATTGATTACATCTCGCTGCCAGGATTGAGGAAAGGGTGCGGTTCGCGTAATTTCCTTTCGGCATGTAAAATATTCTCTTTGTCGTTGGATTTTTATCTCCTTATGGTAACATTGTGAGGTTGGTGTGGTAAAGTTATTTTTCTCGTCCTGCCTTCTCCGATGGCATAGTGGTAACGTCGTCACCCTGTAATCAAGGGTTCCTGTTTGCGACTCCCGGTGGGTGCACCTAATGTTCGGATCCCACTTTAAACCAGGGTCCAGGAATTTTAAATGAATTCAATTCCGGTCCAGGAGAGAAAATCAGCAAGCGCAAATGGGTTCTGGACCGTAAAGAACCTTTCTATCTCTAAAGTATTTCAATTCGGTCCAGGAACCTTTTTCCAGATAAATTTAAATACGGTCCAGAAACCCTTTTTCCGAATCAA
The DNA here is from genome assembly GCF_977018435.1 of Lepisma saccharinum. Taxonomy (NCBI): domain Eukaryota; kingdom Metazoa; phylum Arthropoda; class Insecta; order Zygentoma; family Lepismatidae; genus Lepisma; species Lepisma saccharinum. The sequence continues at coordinate 7,428,248 of NC_139248.1, read as the reverse complement.
TTTAAATACGGCCATTTTTTTCCGGATGTTTAAATACGGTCCTGGAACATTTTTTTTCCGGATCAATACAAATACGGTCCTGGAACCATATTTCTGGAAATGAAACAATACGCAACTTGGACTGAATTTAAATTGTGCGAGAAAAAAGGTTCCGTCCTGTTGCAGAATTTTTGGGTTCCTCCTGCACCTTTAACAACCCAGCTTTAAACTGTAGGCTCAGTCTGGATTAGACTCTTTTATCCAGAAGTCCACAGAACACAATTCTTCAATTAAAGGCTTATTTTGTTTCTGCTATTCTCACTTTGACTTCCTGACTCATGTCAGTGTTTATGATGCATCCCAGGTGCCTGAAGTTGTTTACTTGCTCAATACTTTGGCCTCGAATTCTCACGTTAATTGACCCATATTAGTGATGACGTCACAACAGACGATAAGCAAGATTTGAGTCCAAACAAAAGGGACACGTGGTTTTCTCCTCTTCAAGAGCATTGAATTTTCCATCTGAAGGGGTAGCTTTAAGTATTGTGACAGCAGTTATGAAACAAAAATTGTGATGTGTATCGTACATCCATGTAAAAATAAGATTTAGGAGAATACGTCGATACATTATACCAGGTGCCCATCCCCCACCCTCAAGGACCATGACGCATTCCCCCAAAAAGGTAGAACACCCCCCCCCCCCCCCAGTTTATGCCGAATTAATTACTCAGATTATTTTTGTAAGACAAAATTTGCGGGAAAATATAATTCCAGAGGTGCAACCACGAATTTTGTCTGGGGGGGGGGGCAAATACCAGGATAAACGTACCAATAATAATAATAACATTAATAATGGCTTTATTATTTTTGCCACTACTACCAGTAGTAGTAGTAACAAAAACGTTATTATCCTCATAAATTACGCAAAAGGGGGTAGAAGTCTGTGCTAAAGCATTTGTTTGGAACAAATGATATGAAACATTTTTCAAAACCGTCAATTTCACATTAGCTAATAATGGAAAACAAGCACACACACTGTATTTTCGAATGGCAGAAAATGAATGATAAATGCATTCCGAAGATACATGTGTAACTTTCACATATGCAACATGGAGCGACATAAAATAGAAAAGATATATTCAACAAGCTAACACAAAACTGTGAACGTATTGAAAGCTTATTCAATACAAATATACAACACATATTATTTAAATACATACATTACAGAAAAGAAGCAGAATGCGAGCAAGAAAATTTTTAGATCCAATTTTTGCAATTGAAAACAATATTTATTTAATAGGGCGCAAATAGTTTCACTGGACGCCATGACGTTCTCTCTTTTACAACTTTTTTTTTAGATCACTCGGCGCTCATGACCGACTCCCGCCGCCCCTTGACGAAAACGAGAAAAGCAGACAATGGTAGCGAAGCAAGCAAGAAAGTTTTACAAAATGTATTTTTATTTGCATAAAATTTGAAGTCGAAGGGGTAATTGCTCCTCTTTGCTCCCCTGCAGGTGCCCTTGGCCGTCGATGTTTGTCACCCCTTGCTACCCTAGAATTGACTTCCGTCGAAGATTGGGGGGAGGGCAATGACCCCCTGCCACCCCTGTGGTTTCGTCACTGTATAATAGAGATATATTTAAGCAATGTATGTTTACTTTAGATACTTTAAGCTCACTGCCATTGTTAGTCAACCTTATTCTGCACAGTTTGGCTGCTAGACTCACCTTGTATTAATGCAAATACACAACCTCCCCCCCCCCATCCAAACCGATTCAAAAGGCATAATAGGTGGTGGTTCATTTCAACCCTATCGCCGCGATCACCCACAGGTAGGTAGAAAAACTATACATAATAACAAAAACTAAAAATCAATAACAAGTCAATCAAACGATGTGTGAAGATATATAGAATTGGTATAAAATTTTTTCCCCCAAAAAAATCCCATGACGCAGGCGCGTCGTGGAACCCCCCCCCCCCCCATGGGCACCCTGCATTATACATACCTTACAGAGAATAACTGGAGTAAGGAAATCATTCCGAACACAGCCGAAGCTCAACCGAGCCGGACCGAGCTCCGGTGATTATGCCGATATGAATTCTGGGCTCACGTGACTGCAGCACCGCCGCCAATTAGCTGCCGTTTCGGATCGGAAGCCGGTAGGAGCGTTCGCTTTACTCCATTTCCTAATTCATTTATTCTTTTTATTCTCCCCTGTAAGGTACGTGTAATATATCGACGTCTTCTCCGAAATCTCATCTTAACATTGATACATGATACGCATCACAATTTTGTTTCATAACTGCTGTCGCAATTCTTAAAAGTTACCCCTTCCGATGGAAATTCAATAGCTTTGAATAGGCTAAAACCACGTGACTGCTTTGTTTGGTCTCAATCTTGCAGCGTGACGTCACACTAATATGGTCCATTGCCTTTGATTTCTTCCCAGTATTATTCATGGATTGATTTGCTTTTTTTACATCGCTTCTTGTGCCACATTTGGCTAATTTGCGAAGATGGGGATGAGCGATGATGATATGAAATTGATGAATGGGCACTCACAAACATCCATGCCCAGGCCAGGATTCGAACCCTGGACCCTTCCCAGTATCAGGGATCTCCCCAATGGCGTCAAAATGGCATAGTGGTAACCTAATCAAGTAGTTCCTGTTTGGATACCCAATGGAGACACATACTGGTTCGGATCTCGGGTGTAAAAACATGGTAAGTGACATTTTCGTCATCTCAGAGTTCATTAAGAAAAAAGGGTTATTAGAAGCTATACTGTAGATAAATTGTTTTCGTGTTGTGTTTACCAATTTCAGAAGGCTTCACTGAGTCCAGTGCAATTTATATAACATTGCAAATTCACTCGAAAATCGAAGGATGACCAAAATGTCACTTACCATGTTTTACACCAGAGCCCTTCAATTGATTAAAGGGTGCTGCATACTCAATGGGAGGAGAAACATTTCCTAGGGTGAGGTGAGGGTAACTCACCCCTGCATCCCCCACCATAGGGTGACAGAGTGGCTACTCACCGGGAAATCTGAGTGAATTATTGGCTCCGAGAATTCTGCGTGACTTTTTCTCCGCAGACGTGAAAAATTGAATTTATACATATTTATAAATGACCTGAAGCGAGTTTTCCCCCCCCTACGATTTAGCTTTAATTTTTATCGAGGAAGGAAAAGATGGCTGCAATTTTTTTTGTAGATTACTGCATCCCATAACATTTTTGACTTGAGTTTGTAGATGTATTTCAAGCAGAGGCGTCTCGTGAACGCATGCGGTGTATGCTGCGCATGCGTCAATTGTGGGAAAAAGGACAGCTTGCTCTGCGACGACATTCATGAGCATTTCTACATTCTAATTTTTTCATATATGAGAAGTATTTATTTTACACGAGAGCGCTCAACTAAGCTTATATATTACATTTCTTGGATCTGAAGTGAAAGAAAGTAATAATTATTTTCCCTCAATTGACGCATGCATCACTTCAGATCCAATAAATGTAATATAAGCTTAGTTGAGCGCTCTCGTGTAAAATAAATATTTCTCCTATATGAAGAAATTAGAATGTAGAAATGCTCATGAATGTCGTCGCAGAGTAAGCTGTCCTTTTTCCCATAACTGACGCATGCGCAGCATGCACCGCATGCGTTCACGAGACGCCTCTGATTTCAAGTCTGAGTGTGTGTTGTCGAATGTAAATTAAATATTTTAAATATATGTACAAGTAGCTTATTCTTCTTATTTCAGTAGGACAAAGACTGGAAACTATAAGAGATGCCATTACCTACTTTTATTGTATATACACTGTTTAATTGAATGGCATTAGAATTTTTGATACGTTGCCATCACACAGGCCCTTTTGTGTGTGGGGGGGTGAGAGACGATAATACGTAATGTTGAAATAGAGAAAACATCTGCTTGTACCCTTGAAATTTTGGAAAGTTCGCCTTGAAAACCGGGAATAATACTTGAATTTTATCATGGTCCTAGAGTGGTCACCCTGGGTGAGGAAACTCGCTCCACAAGGTTGTTCCTCACCTCCTCCTCCGTCTCAGTGTAGTTTAATCGAAGATGTAGACTAATCATCATAAAAATGTTTGAAATTTTTTGTTCCAGAAGATAGCTTCACTAGAATGAAAAACGAAATCTGAAAAGAAATGGTTTCCGTTTCTTGACAAGCGTAAGCAATGTGGACCCAATACTTCCTGCTGTTAATAGCATCAAATATCTTAATAGCCGCGGAATTGAGAGCGTCGTGGCCAGTGAGTATAACACCACGTGTCTCGGCTCGAATGTTGGGGTCGTACAGAAGCACGTCGGCAGTAAGGTGTGACGTCATTGGATTCGTTACTCGTGAGTACAGAATATTTGTTAATAGTGAAAGTGTATCATACGGGGTGTATACACGATCCATATTTGAGGGCCCACTACAACAGACAAATTACGTTTATACGCAGGTTGCGAAATCACTGCTGATTGGCGGAGGAAGAAGCAGAGACACGCTATTAAATAAATTATAAAATGTACAATGTATTATATCCACTGCCCTTAATTTTAAATTCGATTGCAAATTGAAGATTTCACCATACTGCTAATGCTAATGAACGATAATTTGCATGACTAAGTGAGGGGCAAAAAATTAATAGACATTAAGAATATAATAGTTGTTCTGTGTTTTGTTCTTACATGTGCTGAGTGTTCCTTTACCTCATATTTTAATTAGGTGAGGAGATTGCTGGGTCCAGTGTCCTTAGAGATGAGGATCTTTGTTGTTCGTTCTTTGTGTGTAGTTTCGATGTTAAAATATATTCGACTCCCAAACTAATTGTTCGTTTCTTATTAGAACAAAAACTCCCGTCGAAAACGTTTGGTGGTGGTGGTGGGGGGGATTTCAGGGCAAAATCGTTGGTTTCTGGGAGAATTCCCCCTGTGAGACCCCCCTCCCGGATTTCGCACCCTGGTTGTACCATGTTCTTCTGCGCTTCGAGTGTATACAGCTCGTGTTGCCTGTACGAACGAAGAAGCTCTCAATTCTGTTCCGAAATGCTCTCCCTGCAGCACAGAGAAACAAAAACCACTGTGGTGTAATTCGGGGCTGGTGCCACGCGGTATCACAATGGCGATTAAGAGTTCTTTCCCGAACTACCTTTCACCAGTGAACTTTGCCGCTCCAAGAACGTTCCCAGGGAAAATATTTTAATGTCGCATCCTCCGTCTCAAGGCGGCATGTGTGAATCTTCCTTCTTTACGCCGGGAAGCGGCTTGCGCGGGATTTATGCCTTCCGTGCGAAAATATTGGCGGATGAAGAATGCCATTAGTAAATCTGAGCGGCGTCTCCATCAGATTGCTCGTTCGTGCAGGTTTTATTGGAGCTTTTGAGAGTAAAAAATGGGTGACCTAGAATTAATGAGAAGTCAACCGTTTGGAAATACTTTCCATTTACTTGGGATTGGTTCTTGTGCTTTCTTCAGTGATGTGTTGTAGAGCGGCGTCTCTCAACCGCCGAGCCGCGAGAGATTGCCCTGAAGTTTGCGGCTTGCAGTCCGAGCTGGCAACTACCTGGAAAGATGTCCTCTCGTTCCGGGTTCACCAGTGCAGGTGCGAAAGCCGCTGAGAGGGAACTGTCACCCGTGCAGCCTCCAAATTTGAATTGCAACTGTAGGGCCGGAAGGGTGTAGCGACTAGCAGCCCGAGCTGGGAAGATAGCCTTTCGTTCGGGGTTTACAGCGAGAACGGGGAAGGATTTCGGGACAGTGGCGGTGAGCGATCAAACAATTTAACCCAGGGTGAGGGGCGTTGTTTCCCGCCTCCAAATTTGGAGGTTGACGGACAGGCAACAGGGTCAATTTAGTTTGCGCAGCAATTTTCATGAACAAGTATATTGGAATGGAAATGTTCTGATTAACTGGAATTTTTCGGTGTCCGAAATGGAACATTCCAATGATAATCAGCACTTGATATTGGCCAGAGGAAACTATAAAATATTTCTGTTAAATCCAGTCCTTGTCAACTAATTTAAACCAACGCTACTCATGGGTGACTCGTTGTGAAGACACCCAAGCATCAATCTGTCCTCCACGGAGTACACCCTGGCCAGTATGTTGCAGACTAGAGATGCTCTGGCGCCTGAACTCGCTGCCAGAATAATCCTCTGTGGGAGCTTGTGTTGTGTTCTGATCTCTTTGGGGAGGAGGGGTGGCTTGTGTTGTGTTCTCTCTATGTATGCGTGTGTCATTGTTCCTTCATCCATTTAATTTTATTACCGTTCATTATCATCTTCGCAATCAACCAAACTTACCGTTCATTATCATCTTCGCAATCAACCAAACGTAGCCGCAAAGCCAAAATGGGTGTGAGGAGCGATCTTTTGAGAAGGCACCAACAAGCCAACATCTTCTCCCCGTACACTCCGGTAATCGCAGTCTTGCAGGCCAACTCTTATGATTCTCTGTTGAATAGTTATCGGCTTTTAAAAATGTGATTGATTGATTTAGTTTATTTTACTACGCGTTTTGTGCCTCTTGGCTAATTTGCGAAGATGGGGATGAGTGATGAAATTATGAAATTGATGAATGGACATTCACAAACAACCAAGCCCGAGCGGGATTCGAACCCGGGGCCCTTGGCGTCGCAGCGCGATGTGCTAACCACTCGGTCATAGGGTCTGGCTTTTAAAAATGTGAAGTGATACGTAGATTTACAGCTCACTCTGCCGCCATTGCATCTGCACTCGTGACCTAGAGGTCGCCTCTGATTGGTTATGCTACGGAAATAAACTCCGTACCAGCTAACTGTAGACCAGGCGAACGAGAACAAGTCTCTGCGCAAGTAGTGACGCGAGACGGCTCCACCAATGAACAGTGATAGAAACCGGATTGCGTAATGGGCGACGGGAGTTACCCGTTCTCTCCGTTAGCGTTGCAAACTGTTGAAAAAGATAATACCGAAAGCACTTGCGAAACGGACCGTATTTTTATCTCCAGGTCCGTACGATTGGTTTAAGAATTTCTTAGGGAAATATTAGGGATAAAACTGCAAGAGCAAATTTTGACAAGCCGTGCATTTATCATACGGACTAAAGTCTGTACCGTACGTCCGTTCATGCCATGAAGTTGGCAACGTTGCGCTTTCACCAATCGATTTTCCTCCCTCTGCCAATATGCGCGGTCCTGCTCTACAGTTAGCTGGGATAGGGTATAAGACGCATCCTATCCTCGAGAAATGTATGGCATTTTTTTCACTTCACACCTGCTTTAGTCGAAAGCATTTTTCTTAACATTTATGCCATGACCAAAAAGCTACCGTGTAGAGTGAGAAATATTATGGCATTTCAGATGCCATAGCATTTCTCAAGGATAGGCTCGGTCCGTAGCATTGTTCGTAGCATAACCAATCAGAAGCGACCTCCAGGTCACGAGTGCAGTTGTAATGGCGGCCGCTTGAGATGTAAACATCGTATCACTTCACATTTTTAAAACACGATAATTATTCAACCGAGAGGAATTACGCTTCGTATTAAATGGTTTTATGTAGAGAAGCATGGCACTGATTAAATATATACCTTACAACATTTACTGTGCACGTATGGAATAATATTTTAGTTTTTTCAATTGTAAACACCGCGCACTCTCCATATGTGGTGTAACTCGACGTGCCTTTCATGCTGTATATGTTATACATTGTAATGGCAAAAGCTAGCCGAAAAGTTATATGAAATGCTTGCGTGTAAAAGTACTATCTGCTATGAGATTTTTGGAAGCTTTTACATTGCACAAAAATGCTAACGAAAATGCTTTCTTCTAAAGTGGGCCTTTTATTGGTCAAACCGTAAAATAAAAACCAATCAATCGACAAGTAAAAGCCCACTATCCGCCACAACGTAATGCCGTCGGTCCCAGCCCAAATGCATGTAATGGCTTGCACTTCCTTCCTAAGCCTTTTCCAAGGAAATGTCTGAATGGAAGAAGCGACGTCGGGCCTGAGGGAACGGCTTAATTGGCTGCGTGGTTGTTGACACAGAGTGAGATCGTTTTATGAAGGCCCGTCCGCAACTCCTTTTGTATTTTACAGAGCCGCGTTACGTCACGCCGTTGTGGCTTTTTTTTTTCCTGTTTTTCTCTACGTTGACGAAAGCTAGGAGGAAACGGGCGCACATCGTTTTTTTCTTACGACCAGCCTCTGCGCTGGCAGACGTGCATTTCACATTGCGTAACGACGGGGAAGCACAAAATAATGACCGTTTTCACTGCGGCCGCTTCATGGCAGTCGATAAATAATGTATGTGTGTGTGTGGCGAGGCAGCATCGTCATAATCGTGTTCTTGAAATAAACCCTTGTAGGTTAGGTATTCATGCAACGCCAAAGAACCCGGCACTCCCCCGACCTTTTTTTTTAAAAAGTTATAGTGACAGTTTCTCCCCATATTGCAAGTGGAATCGGCTTTTTAAGTTGATTAGTAAGCTATATACGATGTTAAAATATGATGAACAATTATTTATAGACACTCATGCAGTGGCGTGCCCAGGCTTTTCGGAAGTAGGGGGTTTGGTATACATCTTTTAGTAGGCAGCCCTCATTTTGCCATCTTTTCATGCATTTGATGTTATTTTTTTAGTAATATTGGGCCAATGGGGGTTTATAACCCCCACCAACCCCCCCCCCTTGCGCACGCCACTGCACTCACGTATCCCTTACGGGCAAAGAATGTCAAGTTACGGCTAGCCAAATGGAACTTTTCTAACGCATACAAAATCTTCAACCTGTTCTGTTCCTGTTCATGTGTTTTTCTACACCATCCGAAGCTTGATATTATCAAGAGAGCAAGTAAATAATGATCTAATGAGCGTAATGCTAAGTTTTCCCCTCCTACAACCATCCACCGTACACTTGCCGCAGGAAAAGGCATCTGGAGCGTGCCTCCATCGGGTTTTGAGCCCGTGCCCCATTGATTACAACGCGGCGTCGTTCCCACCACGCGATCGGGAATGCCCAGACGCTGATAGATGAAAAAAGTAGTTGCAAATCGGAAAATAACGTGAATTTGAGCTTTTGCGCCATTTTTTAAACGTATATCGCGAATTTAGTCCCTTTTAATGCGTATGTAGCTAACACAATAAAGTTCGTAGAGGGAGAATATTTCCATAACATCTTTGGCTGTTATGCATTTGAAGCTTCGGAACGAGTTACGACTCTCGAAGCAGCCAATGAACGAAGCGAGCCAATGACGTCATCTCATCCCAGAACCTATCGCTAAGCCCCTGCTCAGGCTCTACACGCCCAATAGGCTCACTAGTCAGACTCGCGTAGTCCGCTGGAGATGTTCCGAAAGTAATTGGACTCTAACTACGAATTGCTCAAGTGTTGTAGGTTACCTATGCCATATTTTAATTTCAGTTCGTTTTTGGGGTACAAAGAGTCTTTCAAAATACTTGAAAACTTATTTATGATTGACGAAATTATTCCCTCTTGGATTTATTGATTTAGTTCATTTAACGTCGCTTCTCTGCCACTTTTGGTTAATGGCGAAGATTAGCATGAATGGTGATAAGGTGGATGAAGTGCAATCACAAACATATAGGGAGGACACAACACGATCTCCACAGCCAGACGCCGGAGCCTCGTTAGTGTGCAAAATGCAGTCCAGGGTGTACTACATGGAAGGAAGGTTCACATGTGGATGTCCAGTAAAACCTCTTTAATCCGAACTAATGGGGGAGGGGATAAGTTGACCGGTTTAACGAAAGTCCGGATTAACTTAAATAACCTAAGAGAACAGTAGAAAGTGCATTAAAACTACGTTTATAGCAACAAAACACGTTTGTTATGGTGTATTTAAAGCCATGTTTAAACCCTTGCATTCTGCTCTTTTTTTTCCTTTTGCCTGTCCGGATTAACGAGGTTTTACTGTATTTATTTATTTGTCCCTTTCCAGCTTAAACCTGCGAACGCAACCATCACTACACTCAGTTCGTGAATAGGTTTGTGCTTGAGATATTCGACTCGTCCTGCCGCGTTTCGGTCGGTAAGCAGACAAATTGCAACTTACGCGTTGGCGAGAAAAAAATGTCTACACCAGAAACAGAACAAGGCCACCGACTGTCGTTTATTTATGAGTTATGACGCACTTTTTTCTCTGGCCACACACAGTTTTCAATGTTAATAGCTGTTGGGAGATTATGGCAGTTTCATGTCTGCAAGCAACCACCTCTGTTTTTTTCTTTCATAGGCTTGCGCACGGGGGTGTGGGGGCAAAGGTGGGCAATTGCCCCTCCTAATACTCTCACTTAGAAGTTTAGTGTAAAGAAATCCTATTACCGTTATTAAACAATATTATTCTGTTTAAAAGAAATCAAGGATTTTCAATCCGACGAAAGTTACCAGCAACTACGGCGGATTTATTTCCTATGTAATTGGATTTTCTCACTTCGTTCTCCAGCAAATTACTTGTTATTAAGACTTGCGCATTTTGTTCGTTAGCCTAGCTGTGTTACTCGTATGTGATCGGAGAATAAATTGATCACACACTGGAACGGGACTTTTTCAACCTGCTCAAGCGGCTCCGGCGCCCACCCAGTGTCTTATAAAGTGGTTACCTGGAGGAAACTCTGGGGGGTAAAGGCGGCCAGGTGCGTGGTGCTGATCACATCACCCAGCTTGGCCGAGATCAAGCAAGTGTACGCCTTCATGGTGTGGTGCAAAGCACAGGGGAGCACTTTTATGTAAATTAGTCTTAACCACACAGAAGGAAAATAAAGGGGAACAGAGCACTTCTGTGCTACGGAAGTTGAAATTCTTCTAATAGAGTGATTTTCGGGGGGTTTGGACCCACTATGTACGCCCCTGTTTAGTATCCATCAACACAATAAAACAGTAAGATAGGATGGTTTTCTTTCTTTCCCCGGCTGAACTTTTATCAAGGCTTCCCCCACCCTTATTAAGAGGGCCTGCGCACGCCTGTGTTCTCTTTGTGTGGTTTTCTGACTAGCAACAAATCAAACGAAGTGCAAAAATCCCCGTGTGTTTATGTAAATGCGTCAGTCGACCACTTCCGGTGTAGAGTTAGCTACTGTTGCACACGCTGAATAAAACGAAATAGGTTGGTATTAGCTAAAGGCAGCGGCTACGCCGGAAGAGGGCTGGGAACGCCTAGGTCACCTCACAGTTGTCTTGCATGCCTCGGAGACACAGATGGGAGAATTCACACCGAAGCGGCAAGCGACACATGTTACTTTAGGATTTCACCAATCGAACGTATGTCTGTACGGCCTACCATGCCGCTACGGTGTGAAACGTTGCTGTTGATTGGCTCGTTCCCAAGCGATACGCATCGCTTCGGTCTGAAATCTCCCTAAAGCAAGACATTCACAGCGTATGCTCAAACAACAGACCGACGCGACACGATGCACAGTATTGCGAGAAAGGCCCCGTCCGAGTGACAGATAAGCGTCATGTGAAATTTCGGGTCGAAAGGTTGCATTGATTACTGAGGGTTCGCTTTCAAATGACTTGTGTTGCTTCGGTCTGAAAGCTTCCTTGGATTGGTAAAATCGTCAAGCGACACCTGTCGTTTGGGAACGAGCCAATCCAATCAGCAACAACGTTTCACACCACAGAGCCTCACAAGCCTGTGTTCAATTGGTGAAATCCTCAAGCGACACGTCGCTTCGGTGTGAATTCTCCCTTAACTTAAAGACGAAGCATGTGGCAAAAAAGCATTTTCCATTCTACAGGGTGACCCGTAAGTCCCTATCCATTCACATATTTTATGTGTCCAGTGTATCTGTGTGCTGTCCTTCATTCTCGCTGCATAATATTATGCAACGCCATGTTCTGCGAGACATTTTGCGCAACATAATGTCCTTTTTCGACACAACGTCCTTTATGTATCCCCAAAGAGAGTTATCAGACGTTGTCAAGTCCGGACTTCAAGTATTTCAGAACCACGACCTATCCATTTGTTAGGAAAAGAGTCATTGAGATATTCACGCTCACACAGAGGGCATAATGAGCCTGAGACTCATCTTGTTGAAACCAAAACTTACAAGCATAATTGAATAACATAACATAATAACATATGGATGGGAACCGTGCTATGTTGCGGAAAATGTCTCACAGAACATGGCGTCGCATAATATTATACGCCCGGTGGAGGCACAGTGGTTCTGATCTCACTTTAAACTGTAGGTCCAGTCTCAATTAGCCTTTCTGTGCATAAATCAATCAATATTATGCGCAACAGCACACAGAAAACTCTATACACTAGATACATAAGATATATGAATGGATAGGGACTTACGGGCCACCCTGTATATTGAAAATTTAAGCACCTGAGATTGAAACCACATATATATCCAACAACTCTCGCCTCCCTCTATCTAAACTATTAATGGAGTTGTTCTATGGTGCCGGAGTTTTGAATCACCCTATATGCATGTGTGTGTGTGTGTGGAGAGAGAAACGGCGAGGGAGACAGTCTTGAAAGTGAGTTTGTTGGTTCAGATAATTCCGTTGCTTCACTTGGCGCCTTTCCGCCTTATAACAATAAAAAAATTACTCCCTTAATCCTCTTACAGTTTTCTCTTCTGCCAGAGGAAAAAAATGCCACACCAGAACTTGTTTTTCGAGCGGGTACCTTGCACGGGCGGTGAAAACAATGGCCCCGAGTTTTCCTGTACATCCATACGCTTGTTAATTTGAAAAGCGGAAGCAGTCAAATCTTCAAGGTTTACAGAAACGTGAAGAAAGAACATGGGGCGTGCTTTTATTCTTAATCTTCTGGCGAAACTAGCATTTGTTTCTACTTTATCATTGTCATCACCCCCCCCCCCTCGCCTCCCTAATTATAGATACCTAAAGTTGGGTAGCTCTGACACCTTTTGCAAGATAGTGTATAGGTTTTATCCTTATATTATTATTATTTTGTGTAGTCGCTTAAATCCTCACAGAACAAAAAAGATATGTAGATTATTGTTGGTTTATTTATGTTATTTGCCGACCTCCATGAGGGAGTAGTTTGCACAGCGTGCTACGACGCCAGGGGTCCCGGGGTCGAGTCCCGGCCTGAGCATAGCGAGTGTCTCTTCATCAATTTCATCGTATCATCATTCATCCTCATCTTCGCGATTATCCAAGAGTGGCAGAAAAATAAACCAAATGAATCAATCAACCTTTATTTTATTCGTATGACATTTCGCTTGAGGCAAAGAAATTCGGGTTGACACTACTTTTTTTAATCATTTACAGCTCTATAACCTTCTGAATATTAAAACCACTGAACAACCACTTATGTATATTGCTATTCATGTTCCTTTATTTGTTAGGCTTCCGGGATGGCATAGTGATAATGGCATTGCCTTGTAATAAAGGGGACACAAGTTCAATACCCGGTGGAAGCACATAGTGCTTGAGATCCCACTTTAAAACTGTAGGCCCAGCTCCGGTTAGTCTTTCTGTGCATAAAGTTGACTTGAAAACAAATTCAATGAACAAATTCATTTATTTATTCACGATAGAAGACACGATGATAAAATTAGTAATTAAGAATTTTGAAGTCACGACATAAAATGGGAAATTTTACAAAATTGTGCATAGAAATATGTTCAAATTATGTATAATTAATAATACGTTAAAAGATTAGGTTCTTGCATTAGTAGAATACCTCTCCTATCTTTCAAGATATCCAGAGGAGAAAGGCTACTTAAATTGGTAATTCATATGATATTCAACATTACTTTTAAAACATAGCCATTTGTATCTTACACCTTATACAAAGCATAGGATAGATATGTGCTTACATGATTAACCATGATATTGATAATAATATAACTACAATATATAGGCTGAATGGATGCCGATACTCCCACCGATACTGATTACTTTAAAATTGCGATAATTAAAATGTCTTCAAAATATTGACCAATAGTGGCGCATAAATATTCTTCTCCAATTATATGCATCAATTTACCGAAACATTTGCTTTACAATATTCAAGAATCAGAATATTAAAATATGTACATGTATGTGTGTAATCACAAAATATGTAGTTTGAATTTTGCATAATTTCCAGGATAATTATGTTTTGCAGACCCCATGAGAGACCAAAATTCCGGAAAAGTATCAGCTGGTATCGATAGATGAATTTCAACCGTTACTTTTCAATAGCAATACCACTGGTAACGGCTCAGCCGTAATATTATGTGTAAGATATACATATTTAACACAATGAAAATAATTATATTTTCTTGTCTTTCAGTTACTCGGCCTGGGTATCCTTGCCATTGGTATCTGGGCATGGACCGAAAAAGACACATTCAACAATCTTCAACGCCTTACAAATATTGCACTGGACCCTGCGTTTATTCTCATAATTGTGGGTGAGTTATGTTTTTCTATTACTATTCTGAAATAACAGTTACTATAAGTTATGGTTATCCTGTGTTATGTGGTCCATCATAGGAACTAACAATTTTTTTCCTGACTTTTCCTACATTTTAGTTTCATGTCCAGGAGGAAATTGTGTTAAGAAAATATTAAGTAGTCTACCAGTGTGGAAATCCTGAAAAAGTGAGGGAAATTTTCTTGTTTTCTGGAAAAATCAGCATTTTTGTGCTAGAACTTTTACAATACAGCTGTTTCAATATCAATAATCTATTTTTTTAAAAAAATTATTAACCAATTTTACCATTTTCTGACATTTATTTTAATCATGCTTTTTCAAAAATAAAATTTTGAAAATGAGTGAAGGTATAGGATGTGCAGAGCACTTAGTTGGTGTAGAGGTAGGGTTCCGTACATTATCTGTCTTTACAATAGTATAGATGATATGATTAGCACCATGATTTGGCTACCTCATGCTGAATCCCAGATTATCTATTCAAATCTTGGGTCTTCCTTATTCAAAACTACACTGGTCGACAATTGCTAAGGAACAAACACATTTTGACCAATAACTTTTGACTATGTGAACGAACATAACCTTCCAGGATCTCGATAGAATACCATGCTCCAGTAACGGATCCTCTGGCAAAGATGTGCAGTGGTGTTTTCCCATTTTTCATTATGCCTCATTATGCCCCCCTATACCATGACTCCGGGTCCCCCATACCTGTCACGTTCACAGATGTGCTGTGCATGATATCGTGTTCCACATTCTCTCCACACCATTTGATGTCCAGAATCACTTGTCACACAGTACCGCGATTCATCGGAGAACATCACATAACGGTGAGCTGGTTTTAATGGCACACACTTAACTGGCTTCCAGGCATACAACCTACCACTATTCAGTCGTCGTGTAATGGTTTTTGGGGACACACGGACACTATCGATCCTGGCGAGCAGTTGTACATCTTCCACGACCTCCACCATGCTTACGCAAAGTTGTTCCTCTGGTACAAGTAGCTTTCTGAAGTCGGGAAATGACACTTTTCGATACCCCCATAACACGTGCCAGTTCAGTGACACTTCGCCCTGACTCCAGCTCACCAACCACTCTGCCCTGTTCATAATCACTTAAATGTACTCTTCTCGCCATCTTCCTACACGCTTCATCTGTTGCACACCAGTATTGTACTGCCAACAGCCTCTACCATGTTTGACTGTTTCCCATGGGTACCACCTCCTACCACAGTACTGCAGTCTTTTCCTGATAACGATGCTCCAAGCGCACACGTTCCTTTCTGAATGGGCGCAACAATTCCTTGCTGCCCTCTACTGGTCTTTTTCTGGCAACAAACTGACACGGAGTTGTGTATGAAAAAGATATGGGTCAATATATGTTTGTTCCTTAGCAATTGTCGACCAGTGTATTAAGAACCTCAACATTCTATCCTGGTATAAACATTCACCATGTTTATTGTCTTCCTGACAATAATATTCATTAATTCTTTCTTAAAATGGAAGTGTGGGTGTTATCTTTTGATTGAAATTGATCCTGAATGTGTGTTCAATTTGCAGGAACTGTCACCTTCATAATTGGCTTCACTGGCTGCGTGGGAGCCCTTAGAGAAAACACGTGCCTATTGGCTGCCGTAAGTATTTATTTTTAACCACTTGTGAGCAAGTGTAAAGCATATAATGTGTCCAAAAGCTAAATTATTAATAGTGGCTAAAAGGTTTGTAAATTTACAGTAGTTGAATAACTTTTAGAATTTTGAATGGCTTAATAATGAGAAAAAGTCCCAAGTTCTGTCTAAGGTGCTGTGTTTTGGGTTCCACCTGCGGGACGGCATGGGTTCGAGTCTGCCTGGGTTCTGTCTCTGGTTTTCAGCCTGTGTATAGGACTGGTGGCAACCCACTATCGTGAGGAAATTGGGAAGCAACGAGTGAGTAGCGTAACCTGGTCACAGATATCTCCTATAATGGCTGAGGGTTCGACGTGCTGACCCCACATCACCCCATTACCGGTTGAAGATCTCCACACTCTAGGTAGGATTGTGAGAGGGAGACTGACAGTGGGGAGATAGGCCAAGGCACTTCCAGGCTGTTGAGTCACAGGTTATTATACGAAGGCTATATTTTTTTCAACCTCCGATAGGGCATAAAATCAAAACCACAGTGAATAGCAAAATGGGTTTATTGACAAAAGTTATGTACATGTATAATCTACTTTTCAACGTAATCACCAAGAAGATTCAGATATTTATTGTACCGATGCACCAGCTTTCCAATACCCTCTGCAAAAAAAGGTGCAGCATGTCTGTTGAGACAGGTCTGCACGGTATCCTGAAGCTCCTCCTCATTGGTGTGGATGCGCCGTCCTCCCAACCACTTCTTCATCACTGGGAAAAGGTGGATGTCACTCGGTGCCAGGACTGGGGTATAGTGATCAAACACTTCCCAGTGGAATTGTTGAAGAAGGTCTTGGGTTGACCCAGCAACATGCAGTCGGGCATTGTCATGAAGCAAGACAATGCCCGAAGACAGCATGCCTCTCCATTTGTTCTGGATGGCTCTGCGTAGTCTGCGCAATGTCTGTAATTGGGGAACTGCAAAGTTTTGAAGCATGTCTAGGAACACATTTCCTGTTATGGTTTGCTCAATGAAAAAGGAGGGGCCTATAACTTCATTAATCGTTAAAGCGCACCAAACATTCAATTTTGGACTGTCTCGGGAATGTTCCACATACGCATGCGGATTCTCAGATCCCCATATCCTAACATTGTGTCTGTTAACACAGCCAGACAAGTGAAAAGTTGCTTAATCTGAGAAAACAATGTTCGATAGAAAATTATGGTCATTATCAATCTTGTTTAGAATTTCATTGGCAAATTCTAATCTTTTTGGCTTGTCATTAGGCTTAATTTTTTGCAACAATTGCAACTTATGCGTGCGCAAACGTAATCGTTTATGTACCACATCGTGCATAGTTGACCTTGGAATTCCCAGCTGCCTGCTCGCTACTCGAATTGACTTCCTCGGGCTACGTGTCAAACACACTCTTATTGACTCCACCCATTCGTCTGACACACGCGATTTACCACCACTGTGAGGTTTCACTACACTCCCTGTCGATAAAAATTGTTCCTTCCTCGCCTGGATATTGTTGCGTGATGGAGGATCCTTGCTGTAAACACGTCAGAAGTTTCGTTGCACTTGAACAACACTTTTTGACTCTGGAAACCACCACACGCATTGCACCTTTTCGAGTACCGACGCCATTTTTCGTTTCGGCGATACTAGCGCCGTCACCGGTAGTCGTAAAACTATGAAAATTTGCTGAACAAAACTCTCTGAGTTTTTCTTCAAAATGTATGTTTTCTTTCTTCCCTATCTCAGTCCATATTAAAACCACACACTTTTAAAAACCGTCAGTCCCATTCCAAACATTCTGTATTTCGTCAGAATTTGGAATATCATAGTTTTTTCTTTCTTTCTTCCTTCAAATTCGGAGAATGATTTTTCTGGCACGGGAAATAGATCCAGCGGAGACTTAAGAATTTTTCACAGTTTATAAATTCACATAAGGAACTGAAGAAGAGCAGCTTCAAAAAAGGCCATGGCATAAAGAAACCAAAGTATATAGGTACAGATACAGCTCATAAACAAAAAGTGTTCGAAGTAAAGTGCTGCCACTTCATGTTGGCAGTACAATGTAGATCAGGGGTTCTCAACCTTCGTCTGCTCGCATCCTGGTAAATTTGTTTTTTTAAAAGTCGATGCCGATCCCAACAATTTTGTAAACTTGTAAATAGCTTGAATTTTTTTTTTAACTTTATACATTAACATGTACCCTGGAAGGGCCATCTTTCCAGGTGGTTGCCAGCTCTGGCTGCGAGTTGTTTCACCCTTCTGGCTCCGAGTGACCAGTCTGCCAACTTCCAAATTTGGAGGTGACAAGAAACATGCTCCCCAGGTAGACCGTTAGATCCATCACCGCCTCTGTCATGAAAGCATTTTCTGTTATCGTGGTTGAAAATCAAACGAAAGGCCATCTTTCCAGGTGGTTGCCTTGCCACCTCAGGGCCTTGCCAAGTAGCAAACTTGAGGAGAACCTCTCGTTCAGCTCGGTATAACTAACGCTAGGGCCAGGTTCCAGACTGTGGCCCGGTGTTTGAGAAACACTGATGTAGGTCATTTTGTTGTTTGTCTTGTGTTATTGTTTAAGTATGTTATTAGATTCTGAATTTAAGATTGAACATCTATTAATCTCTTTTTCTCTTCATTTGCAGTATGCCATCTTCTTAGCTATTCTGCTGCTGTTGGAAATGACAGCAGGAATCCTAGGATTCATTTTCAAAGACTGGGTAAGAGTTTTGATCTTGTATTTTTCTTAGTATTATATACATTTTCAAAAATTCATTGTACAAAGATGGTTAATATTCACTTAATAACAATAATACCATGTAACTTGCAAAAAAAATCATAAATATTTAAGTGTGTAGCACAATTATGGTTAAAATATGCCACTGGTTGTAATGCAAGCTTTAGTGGTGGAATGGGTAGTGTAAAGTGATACAATCCAGAGGTCCCAGGTTCAAACCCTGGTCAAAGATGGGTGCACCATTGTGTTAGTCTCACTGCCATTTTACCATTCATCCTCATCATCACTCTTAACCCCAGAGGTAGTAAGTGATGTAAAATAACCAAAATACAAATAGTTATAAACCATTGATTGTATTCAAAAGATTAAGTATACTCTGCAGAGAAAATGTAACAAAAAATCTAGGGTTTTCACAGTACACAATGAATTAATTTTTATTTTGTCAGTTAATTTTTATTACATAGTTTATATCATTGCCTGTGTATGTGTGTGTTTTTTGTACATGTAAAGGTTTTTTTTTTTAAGAGTGATAGAACTTTCGATAGGGATAGCTGTAATTTGTTTTGTTTTGATGACATGTTGTTTTGTCATTTCTGATCAGTGAGCATTGGCAAATGATCATGGAAAGACTGACGCCGCAGCAACGTTTACAAATTGTGGAAATATATTTCCAAAATCAATGTTCTGTTCGCCAAACGTATAGAGCACTTCGGAAATATCGGTGCTGTCAGTGAATTGGCCTCACAAGATCATGGGACCTAACGCCACTGGATTATTTTCTTTGGGGATATGTAAAGTATCTGGTTTATGCTGATAAACCAGCAACAATTGACGCTTTGGAAGCCAACATAACTCGTGTTATTAACGACATACGTCCCCAATTACTTGAAAAAGTGGTTCAAAATTGGACTGATCGAATCCGGTTCATCACAGCTAGTCGTGGTGGACATATGCTGGAAATTATTTTCAAAAAGTAAATGTCAGAAAGTTATCTTTCAAATAAAAATGCAATTGGCTTCAAACTTAATTTTTTATGTGTTATATTTCAATTCAAATTTCTATCACTCTAAAAAAAACACCCTATATATGCAATAAAACAAACCTGGAAAGTAATAATGTGATTTTTGTTATTTCACAGATAAAATCTCAAGCAACTGGAGGCTTCCAGGCATTTATAGTGCATTATAGAGAAGATCCAGATCAGCAGAATTTGATAGACTGGATTCAAGAAGATTGGGTAAGCAGACTTTTGATTTCTTTGTTAATAATAATTATGGAAAGGCCTATATGGAATTTTGGCCAATACTGATAAAGTCATCATCATCCTTCGCTGTTTCCTGCCTCTGGCTGGGTCAGCATAGAAGTCGAGCTTCTCCATTTTTTCCTGATCTTCCACCACTCCCCTCTTTCCACCGACATTTTGGTCTCCCCCTTGGCCTTATTCCCACTCCTTGCATAGGCATGCACACAAAGGGGGTGGGGGGCAAGAGGTTTTATCTGTTGAGATATAATTTGTTTAATAAAGGAAAGATAAAAAATAACTGTGTTAGATTATTTTTCATATACAAAAACCTTCATGAAGAACAAAAAATGGAAAGATTGAAACAATGAACATAGTTTGCCTGTAGTGTCCTCGACTCAAAGTTACCCTTACACATAAATCCCATAACGTTTGATGCATTTAAGCAAGCGTTTTACAAGGCATGAAAAGAAGTTTGGAAAAATTCCACAGAACACTCCCTGCCCCACCGTTCAGAGCTGTTTTCACCTGTAGGTCGTCGAATTGCATGCCACGAAGCACAGACTTACAACAGACTTTATGGTATCCCAAACTCTCAATTATCAACTGTGCTGACCCATAAGACATGTGCACTGCATCAGAAATGTCCTGGATGGTGATGCATCTATCCGCTCGAATGAGCTCATCAACCCTGTGGCAGTTGTCGTCGGTCATAGACGTTGATGGCCTGCCAGTCCTTGACTTGTCCGCACTTTTGTTTTCTCCCACTTTGAACTTAACTACTTAAGTCTATGCTAATAAACAAATTATACCTCGAAAGGCAAAACTTTTTGATGCCTCCAGGTACTTTGCAGTCATTGCAAATCCTTTGAAAAGATGAAGATGTGGAAAATTTATTAATTTTCAGTTGTCTTATGTTCATGTATTTTTTTTGTTGATTGTGTCTGTGCGGCTGCACCAACAAAAAATGTTGGAGAAATATTGGATTGTTCAAATTAGTGTCATTTTCACTGATAAATAAATTTATTGAAATATTCATATATAGCTTGCTGAATGAGAGATCAAATACTTGGTAATACTATATGCATGTTTGTTTAGAGTATTAGAGATACTGATTGTAGTTTTTTTTTTGTCTATTTTCAGCTTCAATGCTGTGGGATAGAAGGCCCAAAGGATTGGGATAAGAACAACTACTTTAATTGTTCGTCACGAGAAGTTGGCAGTAGGGAGGCGTGTGGTGTTCCGTTCTCTTGTTGCAAGAGAAAACCAAATGTATGTAACAAATCTTTTGTTAATAAGATACATTTTTCAGGGTTCCTATTTAAAAAAAGCATGGTTGCTTCTTTTACTCATTATTATGCTATGTAGTCAATATTCAGTGGCGTCGTTAGGCCCTTTTGGAGGGGGCTTCAGCCCCCCCAATCCCTCGATAAGCCCCCCAATTTTTAGCTATTATTACATACAGTATTTCGAGAAATTATTAATGCAGGAACATACCTCTAGATATATATTCTGGGAAAGACTCGTTTCGTTGTGACATAGTTTTTTTAAACCACAATCTCACATCTGACACGTCATGTCTTTAGCTGGCAACAGTGCAAACGATCGCCTCATTTGTTCTATTTTCACAACGGTTGCTACGCGAGGAAACGGTAGTGGTGCGTTTTGTGTTACGGAGTTTGTGATATTGTGTGTTTGTTATCAAAGCTTTTTGTGACATTTACGGTTGTTCGTACAACAATGGACAAATTTATTATTCGAAGTAAGCGCCTGAAATCGGAAATTGGAAAAGGAAGAGTCATGAATTGTGTGTGGATTGTGTTATTGATAATTTTGCAAGAAATTCGAACCGCAGAGTACAGCTGATACGTAAAGACATAGTTCACCAGCATTAGAAAAACAGGACAAGAATATCCATCTGTTTTCATAAAAATTAATGCAGTAAGTCTATGTTAGTTTTAATTCCTTATGCTTGTTATATATTATTGTCTCATTAATCAATTTGCTATTTTCACACATTAAAAATATTTACAATAGTAGTAAGTCATGTATCTGGTTGCAGCCCCCCCAAAGCAAATGGCCTAGCGACACCACTGTCAATATTGATCACATTCTTCTCGATTTTAACAACCTCAGACAGACTTTTAACCTTCCAAAGGACTTGTCATCCATGTTGGGTGACGATGTCAGTGTTTTAAGCAACGTTTTGGGGTTTTTGAGATGAGCAGGTCTCCTCCTCAAGCTTTTCCTTACCTTTTTAATGTGTTGTGGTTGTCCAATGCAGGTCTGTTTACAACCTGCATTTTTTAACCTTTTTTTGAGGGGCTTTTTATGCCCCTTTTTTATCTTTTTAATTCTACGTAAGGGTTTTAGATAAGGGGATCTCCCCCGCATTCATTAAGGGTGCAAAATGGCCTGATGTGCCAACACACCCAATACTTTAAATTCAATCAATCAATCAATTTGCAGCAAAACAATCGGCAAACGACACATACAAGTTTTCATAAGCAGTCAAAAACGTATATCTACATTATCCATGATTTACATTAGGAGGAAACATGGACACGTTCTTCATGTCAAAAGGATTAAGGGTATGTAGGTATTAAATAACACGTCAAGCAATCAAAATTTCCTTTCATTAATCATTCTTAACTTTAATTGTTCTACAGAAAATTACTACAGCATAGATACAATGTAGTATATATAATTGCCATTACAAGTATTGTAGATACTGCAGAAACTGTAAATTATTGCAGAAAATGTTCATGTAATAATATAATTTTATTTTCATGTATATTATGTAGTAAAAATAGTTGCATTGGCTTCTGTCTTATCACGTTTGTTCACATGTTAATTATGAACATTTGTTTCTTCTAGGAAATAATAAAGAACAAACAATGTGGTTATGATGTGAGAAAACAAGACTATGTGAGTATTCATCTTACTTTTTTATTAGTTTGTAATTTCAGATCTCTCTGTCTAAAAGCTTGCATAAAGGGAAGGATTTTCTGTAGTAAACATTGCTCTTCATTATGTTATTACTTTTTATTCGTAACTGAAATTACAGACATTTAATTGACATTAAAAAGAGAGATAAAGCATTTGATAGAATATAAAATGTTATAGTGTTGTTTTGATGTCTGCACATTCGTGTCATTGTACAATAACATGTTTGTATGTATTCTGTTGTTAAGGGTGCTGTGCATGCAGTTACGCAGTAGACTAACATGCAAGTGACATCTCACACCACTTATTTTCAGCATTTCACATTTACATTTTTTCCTCTAGTTGCACTATTTAATAAAATATTATTTTGCATCCATGTGTGAATATATACGCACAAATTCATCCTTTTTCTTCTAACAATTAATACCTCCGTTAAGTCACAGTGGTAAAATGGCATAATTCTATACTTACATGCAGGCTGCGGTAAAAATATACCTGATTGATAAAATCATGAGCAGCTTTACAATCAAACTAATGTACTGACTTTCTATTTTACATTGGAAATCATTATTACTTTCCCCAATAATCTGTAATTTTTGAATTGGTGACAGGTTGCATTGACTTATTTAACAGATTCATTCATTCATTCAGTTATTGTCCTATAGTTTGAAGTTTCAGTAAACGGCTCTCTCATACCTGTTTTATGATATTGTGCAATCTTTGTGATTTTTATGGTGTGTCAGATAAGAATATTATTTTGTTACAAAAATGCAGTGCTTTATTGTAGGAGTTGGACATAAACACTTATTAACAGTTACTGTTTTAAGGAATAATTTGGTGATTAGTTGCTGTAATATTTGTTAAGGTTTATAAGCATATTAATCTACAGACAGATCTTGACACATGCAAATCTGATGTACGAGGTCTGACAATTAAGTTCGCGAACTTATCCCAGAAAATATGCTACATGCCTTATTGCTGAATAGCACTGTGGTCACCTTCAAAGTACTCCCCTGGGGAAGCTATACACAGATGCCAACGCCTATTCCACCCTTCAAAGGAATTTTGGAACTCTGTTTCTGGAATGGCCTTCAGAGCTGTCATCTTATTAGCCTTAATGTCCTCAATGGCATCAAAGTGTCTTCCTTTCAAAACTTGTTTGATCTTCGGGTAAAGAAGAAAGTCATTGGCGGCAAGGTCAGGTTAGTATGGCAGGTGGTCTACCAAAGTTATTTGTTTCTTGGTCAAAAACTCCCATACTGACAGTGCCGTGTGGGCAGGAGCATTGTCGTGAAGCATGAGCCATGAGTTGTTGACAAGAAGTTCCAGTTGTTTGTATCTCACTTTTCCACGTAGCACTCCCAAATAGTACACTTGGTTAACTGTCTGTCCTGGTGGTACAAATTCATAGTGAACAATCCCTCAGATATCAATAAAGGTTATCATCAACATTTTTATTTTGATCGACTGAACTTTTTCGGTCGTGGAGAATCAGGTGACTTCCCTTGGGCACTTTGTCGCTGTGTTTCAGGGTCATACGCGAAGATCCAGGTTTCATCACCTGTAATTTTTTTGGCCCAAGACATTGTCTTGCCTCTCCAACAGGTCTGTGAACAGTTCAACTCTCCTTTGCTTTTGTTCATCGGTGGTCTGCTATGGATCTCATGGTCAGTCGCCGATTTGCATGCACAATTTGACGAATTTTGGCATGTTTTCATCCTTTTGGCTCGATACTGGCCACCCTACCCTTTTTTCATGAGCCACTTGTTCCCCGCCCTCATAAAACCATTTAATCCATTTGTACACCACTGTTTTCTTCATGGCATTCTCGCCGTACACCTGCACTAACATTTCCTGTATTTCACTCCCACTCTTGCCCAGTTTCACCAGAAATTTGATGTTTGTTTTGCTCTAATTCCAGCTCAGCCATTTTCACGATAGCACGCACACACAAGCACAAACAACAATACATGCCACTCAGCACAAATCCGCCACGTCTCACACTGCTGTGAGGAACTGAAATACCAAGGTTACAAGATCTTACAAAGCTGCTTATATAGTGCTGCCCTCAACACTAAATGGTGGCGAGTTCGCAAACTTAATTGTCAGACCTCTTACAATTGGAAAAGGCATGCTTCTTGTGCTATGAACTGAACATGTTGGATGGAATGGTTAAGTTGACAACTGAACCTTAAGAAACATTGTTAATATACAGGAGGTCATGAGTTCAACCCCATGGCCAACAATAGTTTTCATGAGTTGCTCTGTGCAAATGCTAAGACGGCACCCTTAAAAGATACCTCCTTCAAATCCCTTGTTCTTTTCACTGCTTCTAATATTTGGTTCATATATCTATGCATGTATGTTTGGATCAACCAAATGGTATAGAGAAGTTACTTTGAATAAGTCAAGTCCAGTGTCTTTTTTGCCCTGTAATTGTGCCATTTTTCTGTATTCTTCACAATAATTTGTTGTTAAGGAGAAAGCAAGGTACAAGTCACAGTGGACTGTTTGTCTCGTCATTATTTTCATCTTATCATCATTCATCCTGATCGTCTCAATTTACCTCAGAGGCAGGAAATTTGTATAAAATAAGCAAAAATACAAAACTTGTGCCCAATCCAATAGTAGTTATCTTATCTGATGGAAGACTGAAACCATTAACATTGTGAACTTTCTTATCAAGAAAAATTATGTATAAATACTAGTATAAGCCTTCCATTTTAATTAAACCACACCCACCTACCAGAGTTTTGATTTAAAATATGCAAAAGATTACACAAGGTAATCGGAATGTTAAAATAGCTATCATGTGATCATGAAATTTGCTTTTGCCACACAATGTTGGTGTAAAATGAAATAAAATTATTCATATTTTCAGCATTGATATTGGTATCAGATGCCATAGGGCATAAGGTATACTTTAAAAATACGGAAAAGAAAAATGACAACTGTGAACTAATGTAAGTAAATTTTGGCTTTGATATGTCAAGGTCTGTCTGCATAGTTTTACCTAAATATGAACTTTGAAAAGGTGATTGCAAAATCCGTAGTATGCTTTCATCATAAAATAATTTTATCACATAAACCATTTAATAAAAAAAACATATTACAATAGTTGTTTAAAATTTGACAGCATGGGTGGTTGTAACGCAAGTATCCTAGGTTAAAAGTAATGTTAAGAAATGCTATCCATGTGGGTGCTTCTGAAGGTTGTACAGTGTGGTGGTGGCTTAACAAAACTAACTAACTCTCTGCAGCCTGGTGAGCGCAACATCTATGAGCGTGGATGCCTAAGAGCGGGGGAGGAGTGGATAGAAGCTAACTTGGTTCCCGTAGCTGGTGTAGCGGTAGGGGTGGCAGTGTTGCAGGTAACTTTTAAAAATGTCTATAAACAGGTGTCGGCACCATTGTTCTTTTGTTCTGGTACGGACAGCAACTGCAGGCTTTCCATCAACTTGTGCATAAGAGCCATAAATGGACCAAAAAATATTGAACGGAAAAGCTTTGTATAGAAGAAAGCACTATGGTGACAACAAATCCATTTTTATTAATGGTGTGCTGTATTCAATGCAGTCATTAAGAGAGATGGTCCTCCTGATGGTATAGTGGTAGTGCTGTTGTCTTATAATCAAGAGGTCCTGAGTTCAATCCCCAGTGGTTCAGATTCCACTTTAAACTGTTGGTCCAGTCCCAATTTGCCTCTGTGCTTGAAGTGCGCTTCAAACAAAACTCAAATTTTGTGAGTTCATCATTCATCCTCATCATTGCAATTGTCCCAAGATATTGAAAGTGATGCAGAATAACCGAACTGTAAATAGAACAAACAAGTTGTTAGAATCAATCTCACGTGATTCATATATGCACACAAGTTAGAGGATCATTGACTCTGAGCTTTATACCAGATAGAAATATATAATTAGTAGCGTACCCATGGACGGTTGAAGGAACTCATGACAATCCCATCATTTCATGTATCCTTACCACATTGTTGGCCAAATGCATTAATGCCAAGTTTGAGATGTGGCATGGCATGACTGTTTCTTTCATAGAATCATCATTCATCCCCACTGTTATCAGCCAAAAGAGACGGGAAAGCAATGTAGAATGCGAAGAATGTGTGAAAAGCTGAGAAAATTTTACTGAAAAGTAAGCATACTTATTTTGACAATGCTCGTTACACGATTGACTCGCAACCCTGCCACTGAAGGATTGTTCTTTGAGTCCCCCTTCATGTAATCATAATTCATTGTCATCTTCAGAGTTAGGCTGAAGTGCCAGATCACAATTCATCTACCCTTCCATGTGAAATATACCAAACTGACGATATGTTCCTGTTCTGCACATTATACTTCAGTTTACAGTTTTTAATCCAGCAAATATCATTGCCTCGGTGTGAAAAGATCTCCATATGGTTCCAGTGTGGAATCGATGTCCACCTGACCTCCCCAATAGTATAGTGACTGATCCCGTGTGGCGAAGTGGTTAGCACAGTACGCTACAACCCCAGGTGTCCTGGGTTCCAATCCCAGCCTGGGCATGGGTATTCTTGTGAGTCCCTTCATCAATTTCATGATATCATCACTCATCCTCATCGTCCTGATTAGCCAAAAGTGGCAGAAAAGCAACTCTAAATAACAAAAATCAAAGATAGCATAGTGGTAACGTTGTCACCCTGTAATCAAGGGATTCCAGGTTCGATACCCAGTGAAGGCCCATAGTGGTTCAGATCCCACTTTAACCTTTTGCCGCCCAAGGCCTTTTTCACAAGTAAGCCTATTGCCCAAGCCGATTTTGAGTAAAATGCAGAGTTTCAATTAAATGAGTGTAGATCGGAGGCTAATTGCCCTAGATAGATGAGTGATATATCGTTGTACGCGGAATGAACCGGAGATTCAGACTATATGAAATTTTTGAAAATTCGGCATATATGTGGTGGGGGAGGGGGCTAACTCTCAAAATTCCAAAATTTCGGGGAAAAAAATTTGGTTCTCCCACCCTCCCCCCAAGAAAAAAGTACATGACAGTGTCGACATGCACATGGAAATGATCGCTGACATGTAAGGAACACAAAAATATTTGCATTATTATCATATGACCAATGTAACTTGAGTTGTACCCCCAAAAGGAATGGTCGGCACGCCACTGATTCAAGCTTCAAAATGCAGCGGTACCTTGAAGTGACTATAGCTCAGAAACTAAATGCCCTAGAGATATACCGTTGTACGCAGAATGAATCACAGATTTAGACGATATATAATTTATGCACATTCGGCGTACATATGGAGGGGAAAGGGGGGAAATCCCCTCAAAAATACTTTTCTTAAAAAAATGGTGTCCCCCCCTGCCCCGAAAAAAAATGTCAAAATGCACAAAATGCAAAATTTATGCAAATTTGGTGTATATATGGAGGGGGAAGGGAGAAAACCCACAAAAATTATTTTAAAAAATTGTCACTTAACCCAAAAAATGTCCTCGCACTTGGGCACAAAACGACACCTACGCACAACAGTCATGGGCGAAAAGCTAGAATGTAGTGACAAATGAGCGCCAATTCTTGCAGCTGCTTGAAATTCTATTTTTAGACAATGCTGGGTAACCCCTGTTGCCACTTGTGCTAAAAAAAAAAAAAAAGGTTTCCTTCAGCGTGCTTCGAAATTCCATCCTCACAACGCAGATTCAACAACCAGTCTTCCCCCTCCCCCCCTGCTTGTGCCCTCACGGAAAACTTTCATTTTGACATCGTATACTGATAAACAAGCTTCCTTCGAATGCACTTAGCAAGAGGGAGTGAAAAGCATTGCTTTAGAACAACAAAGCTGGTCTTCCTTTGTTGGCAAAAAATTGACCTTGAAAAGAGACGCAAAAGAGAAGTCCCTTTTCCCGCATTTCCCCCTCCATTTTCATGAAGACAAAAAAAATGCAAAAAAAAACATTTCTGTTAAATACATGTGTTAGGAACAATATAAAAAAATAAAATCGAAATTCTAGCCAAAAATAGAAAAGTTATAACGTAAAAACTACGACCTTGACACAGCGTCTCGATCGAGATGCTTGGTGTCCTGAGGGTTACTTTTGGGTATCTTGTTCGAGACGCTTGGGCACCAAAAGGTTAAACTGTAGGTCCAGTCTTGATTACCCTATTTGTGCATAAAGTGGACATTTTACGGTACAAGTGATGCAAAGCTTGCAGGTGCTGTCTGTAATGGTGTTGACCTTTGTGATTTGTGAGGTATTTACATATGTGGTCTGAGGGAGTTATACTGGCCCATTGCAGACTTACGATGTCTCCAAAATT
Organism: Lepisma saccharinum; assembly: GCF_977018435.1. Lineage (NCBI taxonomy): Eukaryota > Metazoa > Arthropoda > Insecta > Zygentoma > Lepismatidae > Lepisma > Lepisma saccharinum. The sequence goes on along the minus strand of NC_139248.1, from coordinate 7,399,006 downwards.
ATATACGAGAAGGGCTGTCTACAAGCAGGAGAAGAGTGGCTGGAGAGAAACCTTCTGGTAGTGGCAGGGGTGGCTGTAGGGACGGCCTTCCTGCAGGTTTGTATTGCATTCAAGTAACAAACTCCCCTTATGAAAGTAAACTTAGTTTTTTTGCATAATTTTTTTATGTGCATATTGATTTCTGTATAAAGCCGTGTTACTAGATTTTGGTTGCAGCAAGCTTTGTGTTGACTTTGCTGTTTTTCTTTTTTTGCATTTTGCGATGTTGCCCCCTCTGGATGGTTTCTTGTAAATTGAAAACCATATGCTGCAAATGTAAAGTTACGTAAGAGAAATTTGACATAATGCAAATCTTATAACAATGTGGTTAAATTGGTTGTTGGTAGGAGTTTTATTGAACAAATGAAACCTTAAATGTGCATATAATTGCTTTTCCAACAATAAACTTCAATTGTCAAACACTTGCAAAACCCCACTGGCTCGTAATTATTGGAAAAGTCGAGTAGTTTTTTATCTTACTGTTTGATACCCACAAGAGATATACTACATAGAAATTTCAGCTAAAATTGCAGGATCAACCAGGACTCATAACTCGAACCTGAGTCTCTAGCATACCTTGCCATAGACCCAGGTTCAAGTCTTGATCTAGCCTGCATTTTTCACTGAAATTTCTATGTCTAGCAGTTTTATAAGAACATTGAAGAAACCAGGAGACGTCATGGAGAGCTATTATTGTAGTTGTGGAACTTGACAGTCTGGGGGACAGAGAACATTTATTTTTTACAGAATAGCCTGGATTTTATTAAAAAAATTAGCTGGATCAGGGATATTTGTTAGCAGAAAGATTTGAACTATTTGGCCTCGTTAATGCCTGATATTTTTGTATACTTTGTTCTTTAAATTTCAACATAGTTGATTTATTCAGTTTTTGAAAGAATGATGAATTGTAAAAATGAAGGAAAAAGTAACAAATTTGCATTTTCTGCTTAGCACCCTTCATGGATTAGAGGGCAACGAAACAAGTGTTTCCCTTATGGGTTCACTTGCCATTTTATTAAACGTGAAAGGGGCCTAGTTTTTGAGTACTCTGGGCTTATTTACCAAAAAGTAGCTCCTTCGCTTGCTCTCGAAGAGGGATGCTGCTGTCGTATTGTGTCCTCTCAAACGGTGGTTATGGAGATAAGAAACGAGAGAGGCAGGGTTCATCAAATTTACACACACACACACACACACACACACATACATGTTGTCTGCTGGCAGCTAATGCTGTTGTGGCTCCACGTTTTTGTAAACATTTATGTGCTGCATGCAATGTATGAATAAAAATTAGGACTTTCTTGTCACTTTTCTCCCTTTCTAGCTCTATATACCTTAGAATGGTCCAGATTTGTAATTTTGTTATACTTTGTCTTTTGACAAAAATTACAGGGAACCCATGCACGTTAGTCACTTGACTTGCTTCTATGCAACAACTGGAAGCAACAGACACTACTCTTTCAGGGAACAAAAAATGTTTTAGTAAATTAATATACTGGAACCAAGTACTTACTTTTCCACAAGTAAAATTAAGTACTTGATTCCAGTATATTAATGTACACATTTGTTGAAATGCAATTCTAGTTTTACTCTGAGATTGGACTTTGTTTCATTATGTCTTGAACCGTTAACTTGAAATTAGGCACATTCGAGCTGAATACGCTGTATATTAGGTGTTGTGTATGCTTCAGAATGGTGAAAAAAAAACATGTGTTTTTGAAAAGGTATAAGTTGTTAAATTTCATTGATTTTTTGTAAGAATTTGAGTGCCAAATTATTATATCTTCTACCTATAAACCATTCACCACTTCATTTGCAGCATATGCTTGTAAACTACATTTCATAAAATGAAACATTCACCTCCTTCAACACAGAAGAAATCATCCTGGGGAGTCTTCCTCAAACAAAACAACATGCTGTATCTATTTTTCTATGGCAAAATGTGCTTCCTATTTATTGGCATTGAGAAAAAAATAATTAATTGCTCGTTAATATACAAAGTATAATCCAAATGTTTGGGAACTGGGCTGATTTTTCTTTCCTGTGATGACTTCAGAACACAGAACCGCCTTCAAAGTAATCTCCTTGGGCTACGATGCACTTTTGCCAGTGCTAGTAAAGCGGTCGGAAGCCATGTTTTGCAACCTCCCACAATGCCTCCTGCTATGCTGCTTTCATCTCAGATTCTTATATGAAACAACGCCCCTTTAGATGAGTTTTCATGTGGGGGGGAAAGGTATAAGTCATAGGGGGCTAAGTCCAGTGAATAGGTGGGATGTTCCAGTACAGACGTTCCATGTTTGGCCATAAACTCGGTGACGAGTATGAACCAGTAGGCAGGTGCATTGTCATGGAGAACTCATTCCGGAAGGTAGAACAGTAAACAAGGATCTCTATGTGGAAATCTTTGTCATTTGCGGGAGTCCATCTACCATAAGCAGCCTGAGATGTGGTGAAGTGGACAACGGTACCTTCTCCATGATAATGCACTAATCCATACTCGTCACCGAGTTTATGGCCAAACATGGAACGTCTGTGCTGGAACATCCCACCTATTCACTGGACATAGCCCCCTGCGATTTCTACCTTTCCTTGCATGAAAACCCTCTAAAGGGGCAGCATTGTAGGAGGTATCAAAAGATGGCTTCCAGTTCTCGCAAAAGTGTCGTCACCCATGGGGATTACTTTAAAGGTGGTTGTGCATCGATGTTTTGAAATCATCACAGTAAGGAACTATGAATCAAGTCCCCAAAATTTTGGATTGTACTTTGTACAATTAAGTAGAAGAGATGTCAAATGTTCCACAGAAGTTGAGCTCCCCTTCTTCACCCAGTGTGTTAATGTGCACATAGAGACACCCTGAGCATTTTTTTTAGAAAGCTGCAGCACTTGTTCCTAAATGCATGTTTTCAGAGTGACTCAGGTAGCATTTACCCTTTGTCTGTTTATGCCAAGTTAAATATGCTTTTTAGTACATCCACCAGTCACGTTTCAGGAAGTTTTGAAAGCATATATTCAAGTTGCAAAATTTTGTTTGTTTTCACTGCCACGTGATGCTGAATGAAATTGAAACTGTTTGGATGGATTATAATTAATTTGCCGTATTTTTCATAATGAATGTTAAGGAGAGTTAGTAAATTAGTGGTTAAAATAAAACTATTATTCACTATTTCTAGACCGCATATTGAGTGTTTTTCTGACAGGTGTCATTTCACTTACTTCTAATAGAAACCCAAGGTTTCGCCTGAAAAAGTGAAATTGATTGTAAATGATAATAATAAATTAGAAATGTGAAAGAATGTCATTAGAATTATAAACAAAAATAATTTTAACGGCAGAATTTGGAAACCTTTATTTCATATCGGTACTGACAGTCAGAAAAATATACAGTCAAGAGATGGTAGGGGCATTCCACGAAAAGTGGTCGTACTTCATGTAAATAACAAAATGAATGAATCTGAAAATTATTATTGTTTTTAATTGCATTAAGGCTTATAATTTACATATTTCACCAACAGATATCATTATCATCATCTGTAGATGCTTCCCAGACAAATGAAGCCAAACTTTGTGCTACATTCTTAAAGCATCACACACGTTCGTTAATGCTTTTCATACATTCAGGCTATGTCATCACACTCAATTTATTCATTTGTTAAAAGACACCACAAAGCACTTTCACAATTCTATGAAATTAGTTTATTATGAATATTTTAATCCAATGTCATGTCTAGACCCTTACATTTTATGTGTGAAATGTCACACATGTAATGCTGGAATGTCCCAATGATTAAAATATGATATGGAACTGTGAGGTTTTAGTAATCCCCTTAACACAAGTCTTTTTGTCTTTCAACTCCATTGGGTCTGCTGATGCAAACGATACATTTGTCAAAAGTTATTTGATGTAATGTGCTACTTATAAATAGTGATTAGTAATGTATATTTCAGCACAAGGCACAAGAAAGTTTCTTGTCATGTTTTTTCATGTATATAAAGCAATTTTGGTTGTTTTTGCTGTTAAGTTTTGGTAAAAATCGTCACCAGACATTCCACAGTGCTTCTATCTGAAAGATGACTGAGCACCAATACATGCTGATCCAGTCACACTGAAATTGTGAAGGATGATGACGTTGGTACGACCCCTTTTTCTCTTTTACCCATTCTTGTACACATTGAACGTCCACTTTGTTGGATACAGTAGCCCTGTCATATGCCACACAATAACCACATCTAGTTCGTGCACTTTTTAACACTGTGTAGTGCAGGTCAGACTGGTCTAAGGAAATGGCATTCTACCAAGTAGTCGTGGTTTAAGTTCAAAAAGGGACCTCCCAGATGGCGCAGTGGTAGCGTCGTCACCTTGTAATCAAGGGGTCCCAGGTTCAGTACCCGGTGGAGGCACATAGTGTTTCGAATCCCACTTTAAATTGTAGGTCCAGTCCCGATTAGCCTTACTGTGCATAAAGTGGACTCAGAACACCAAATCAATCAATGAAATCAAGTTCAGAAGATTCAACAAATGCCTGCCTGCTGCTTTTGACTTTCATTTGATTGGTTAGCATGTATCATGTGACCGTACACCACAGTGTACACTGCTCCAGAACGTAGTGAAAATATTTCAGACACCAAATCAATGAAGTAGATGACTTGGTGTTGAACATTGTCACCAGCTAGACATGTGAGTGCCAAGAGAATCAAAAAGTGCAGGGAACTAGATGGGGCTATTAGTACCAACAGATGGCATGGATAAATGGTGCAAGTGAAGTGAAGTGACTAAGGTCAGTGAGTCAGTAATTGTGGCCTCTCTGCAGCATATGCGGTATATGTCAGGATCTACGTGATTTTGATCAGAACGTGTTAATCAGTGCCTGAGCAGCAGAAATTCTGTAAGAGAATTTGCAAGGCCTGCAGTTTCATGTTTGCATCACAGATGGATGAATGAGCAAAATACTTTAATCAATTCACTCGTCAGCCATAGAAAGGTAAATGCAGACAACTGTAGGATTGTGTAGGTTATCAGGAGAGCCAAATAATGGTTGGTTTCAATGTTGGCAACCTTAAGAGCATGTCACACCATATTAGGTGAACGTGAACATGGAGGAGTTATTCCAATTGACATCCTTGGTGTTGACTGGGTTGGTGTGTCTAATTAAGTGGATGTTCAGTGTGAACATTGTGTTCCCAAATTCATAGGAGGGCCATTCCAGCATTACGTGTGTGACATTTTACACACAAAATTTAAGGTTCTACACATGAGATTGGATTAAAATATTCATAATGAACTGATTTCATAGAATTATGAAGTACTTTGTGGTGTCTGCTAACAAGGGGAAAAAAACTTGACTGTGATTGCATAGGCTGAATGCCTGAAAAGCATCAACAAATGTGCATTACGCGTGTGACGCTTAAAAAATGGAGAAAATTTTTACTTCATTTGTCTGTGAAGCATATGGGCTGCAGATGTTAGTAACTTTTATTGGTGAAATGTGTAAATTATATGCCGTTACAAAATCTAAGCCTTAATGCAATTAAAAACAATAATAATTTCCACCTTAATTGATGTTATTTACATGGAGAAGAAGCACTTTTCGTGGAATGCCCCAGTACAAGAAACATTGTAAGAACTAGGGCAAATCAAAAAGTAAGTTACACCCCCCTGTATAAAACATACAAGACACATTAGAAAGAAAATAATTATTGGAGAAAAATGTATGAACATTTAACTTTTTTCGCCATAGTCACCAAGGTATTCCAAGCACTTTTCGAATCGTGTGACCAGTTTTTTGATTTCTTGTGTGTAAAAAATCCATCCAATTTCAATTAAGTTGACTTTGTGCTCATCGGTTAACAATCGTGGCACCCAGTGAGAGCACAGTTTACTATACACCTGACTGGTCATGAATCAGCATAGACACACTAGCATAGGATATGTTCAGTTCACTTACAATCTGTCTTAATTTTCACTTTGGGGTTGGCACATGCTCCGTTTTGTCGATATTGTTCCAGTTGCTGGTTGCCCGACACACTGTTCGTCATTCACATTTGTTCTTTTCTCTTCGAACATCTGGCACCATTTCCTGATCATAGGATGTGACATTGCATTCCAACCATACATCTCGACAATTTGACAATGGATTTCACTTTTATTATGTCTTCGTGCCCACAAAAGTCTTGACAACAGAGCACACCTTAATTTTGAATGCCACCTCAGTGTGATGCGCCATACTCACATGGTGACCACTCGCATATTAAACCAGCTGCAGCATGGCTGCTTCGGGCATGGGGAGAATACAATCCGGACAGTGTTGCCACCAAACGTGATTATTTTATCACTTTTAGTACAGGAACGCGGCTCGGTGTAACTTACTTTTTGATTCGCCCACGTATCTATTGTTGAAGTTGGCTAAGTGTTTGAACTTCCTAATGCTACCACTAGAGTACTGATATACAATGCCATCATTTAAGCTGTTAGTTTTATTTTTATATTTAGAAACATAATAATAAAATATATTTGCGGAAGTAAATTACAGGCTAGAGTATTTATCAATACACTATAGGGATGAACAAATATGAAATGTTTGCTGGTACCATTGTAAAAGATACTGAAGCACTATTCCACTGATCTGATAAAAAATTATAAATGTTCCATGAAAAACATACACTTCCTTTATATATCTAACAGGTACCTGGGGAGACCTGAACTACCTTTACAAAACTTGGGCATATGAATTATACATTATTATTCATATACAAACAAAATGATTTTTACACTAAAATAAACTGATACACCAAGGTTCCTATATTGACCAATACTAGAAGAGTACAATTTCATCTCCCATATCCCAAATAATTAATCCATGAAACATAATTGCCTCCTCGTGACATCACTTTTCCCTATCTGCCATATTGAACTAATATATTCTTACTGAGGTTTGCTTCGTTTAATATGTTTGCTGTTGATGATGCACAAGTGTGTCATACGTGCTTTTCTTAATACACATCCAGCAAAGGCACTTGAGTTATAATGCTGAAGGGTTGTTTTAAAAGATGGATTTTCTGACCAATAAAAAAGTCTGCATGGATTACAAAATGACACTTGTTCATCATTAAAGAGAATAGCATCAGATGTGTTAAAATTGTTCATTGCCTTCTAATGATAGCAACATTAGTTGTGGCATCTGTTTTGTTCTTTTAATTTTACAGTGGATGTTAATGTGGTTCCGTAAAATAGCTTCAAACCTTTTCATGTGTGTCATACTTCTTAGCTTTACTTAACTTCGTGGTAGATGATTGGTTATCTTGTTACACTTCAAGATCAAAAAGTAGATAAGAACCAGAAGAATACAATAAAGTAGTTACAAGTGTGTGTCTTTCTGAAATACAGTGTTTCAGCCCATTTGCAAGGCCTTCATACAGCTTTCCAAGAAAGAGAAAGCAGAACCAAAATGTGTATCAGAAACGACCACTTGTAAATACTTTTTAAATATTTTTCTTAATGTGAAAGGATAGTTGTGCGAGCATTTAAGAAAGTAGGTAAGAATGCAACTCTTTTTGGCTTATCCTTATTCTGAGCAGTGGATTCCCAGTTAAATAGGGTGACCAGATGTTCCAGTAACCTGCTGGTGTATTGAGAGATATATGTTCTTGTCCCAGTTGTAACCCAGAAACAAAATATGCAATATTTCCCGAGGAAGATTTTATCATTGCTATCATCTCATAAATATAGCAGATTGTATGGTCAAAGTGCTTTGTGTAAGATTAGTGCTGTAGTATTCTTCCATTGTACAGGGTGGCTCAATAAGTCACTTAACACCCCCAGTACAAGGCCACTGCAGCGCGCAACATGGAAATGGTGATGACCAATCGTTATCAGGACAAGGGGGAATCACATTGATGCCACCCACACGGTCGGCGGCCATCTTGATGTCCGCCATCTTGAATTCAACTTCAGAATTTTAAATGGGAAGGGGGTCGTGCGACATATCAAAATGGGCTAGAATTTCACGAGGTATGCAATGGTGAAGGTTTTTTCGACGTATCTTTAACCAGTAAAAAGTTATGACTGAATTCTTGTACCAATTTGCTCCTTTTCGAGGTGTTAGAAAAATGCCTTAAAATTTGTTTAGCGCATCGGTAATGCATCGAGATCAAAGTGACGTCTATGGAGAGACGTTCGCATGCCATTGCACATTATTTTAATCTGGTACATCCACGAAGAGCTGCGCATTATGAATGGTTGTCGCGAACAATTTACAGTGTGACGCTTCCATTGAATTAAAAGTCCTTCACAGTGACAAGGAAGTTTATAAACAGAATATGTGACCCTTGTCATCTGATAACTAACTTTGGACAAAAACTGGTTCATAACGTTCCCATAAGTGTTCTGGTGTTCTTCCCTATTGAAAAAATTCTGTAAAAAGTACCTTCTTCCGTAAGCAAGGATGAATAAAACTGTTTATTTAACAAATCCAAGTAGCCCTAAGCATTTAAGGTTCCGTTGATGGAAAATTGACTAACCAATCGTGTTCCACACAGCACGCCACACCATTAACTTACCAACACTAACCATTCAGCTTTGATCTGTCGAAAATGGGTTATCAGGTAAAAATCATCGAATATTCTGTTTATGAACTTCCTTATGAACATAAACATTAGCCTTGTCACTGTGAAGGACTTTTAATTCAATGGAAGCGTCACACTGTAAATTGTTCGCGACAACCATTCATAATGCATAGCTCTTCATGGATGTATCCGATTAAAATAATGTGCAATGGCATGCGAACGTCTCTCCATAGACATCACTTTGATCTCGATGCATTACCGAAGCGCTAAACAAATTTTAAGGCATTTTTCTAACACCTCGAAAAGGAGCAAATTGGTACAAGAATTCAGTCATAACTTTTTACTGGTTAAAGATACGTCGAAAAAACCTTCACCATTGCATTTCTCGTGAAATTGTAGCCCATTTTGATATGTCGCACGACCCCCTTCCCATTTAAAATTCTGAAGTTGAATTCAAGATGGCGGACATCAAGATGGCCGCCGACCGTGTGGGTGGCGTTAATGTGGTTCCCCCTTGGCCAGATAACGATTGGTCATCGCCAATTTCAAATTCTATGCTGCAGTGGCCTTGTACTGAGGGTGTTAAGTGACTTATTGAGCCACCCTGTATTTTACATCATTCAAAAAAGCAGCAATGCAATGCATCTAGGCTATTATATATATTTTATGCATACAATGTAAGTTTAAAATTGTATACTATTTATTTTATTTAATTCTTGAAACTTTCCTGGTGGCAAATATTGAAGAGGTTTTCTTTGGCAATCAGCCAGGTGATTTCCGGATTGGCACCCAAGCTTCCGAGAGCTAACGTCACTCTCATCTTCAGGGATTGAAGTGCAGAGATAAGTCAGGGTGAAGTTATATGTATTTGGTGTGGGGAGGGGTCCGGTGTAGGTTGCGGGCCAATCAGGTGGCATTTCTCCTATGTCCGTGCTCCCAGTCGACTATCGCTATTCAGGCTGGGTCCTTGTCCCTGTTGAGGTTTTTATTTTCTCCGTGTATGGCTGTTTTTTCAGGATGAAAATTCTTGATGTAGCTGGCGTGTTAAGGGTTAGCAGAACGTTCCATCCAGGAGGGCCATAGAATTGACTTAACAACCACCGAGATCATCAATAAATTATCGAATTACTGGGACCGTCGCATCAAAGAAGCAATAGCCATACACGGGGAAAATAAAAACCTCAACAGGGGCACGGGACTCGAACTGGACCCAGCCTGGTTAGCGATAGTCGACAGGGAGCACGGATATCGGAGAAACGCCACCTGATTGGCCCGCCACCTACACCGGACCCCTCCCAAACCAAATACATATAACTTCACCCTGACTTATCTCTGCACTTCATTCAATCCCTGAAAATGAGAGTGACGTTAGCTCTCGGAAGCCTGTCCGGAAATTTGATTGTTTGCATAATGCAGATTTTCCTTTATAATATTAAAGGTTCTAGGTCAACTGATATGTATGTTTGGTTTTGCAGCTGCTACATTGAAAACATTGAACATTAAATTTTGAAACAAAGTACAAACTTAAGACACAACTGGACCTTTAGCTGACACCTCTTCGTTAGAAAAACCGCAAACTGAAAAATTACATATGCTTAGAATTCTCTGTAGAGCATCCATATGAATCTTAATGTGGTTTGCTCTCGCTGTTGCCTAGGTATTCTCAATAGTTTCATGGCTAAGTAAGTCTATCAAACTATTGATAATATCTAGACAACAGCAAGAGCAAACCACAAAATTCGTATGAATGCTGTAGAAGGAATTCTAGCCATATGGTCAATTATATTGTGACAGGTGTGACATTCAGACAAATTCACAGCTTCAAATTTCTAACTCGATCAATTCATGTAATTTCATTTCCCTTGATGAAAGTTATGTAATTTCAGAATGTTCTGCTCTTTCAATTTTCAGTTTACAGAAAATACATTTTTTTTGTAATTGTGACTGGTATGACACTTCTCAGACTTGATTTTAGAAACTTCCTCGGTCTTTCAGAAAACTGATAAATGGGTTTACTGAAACAATTTTAATTAATTTTCATAAAGCAAACTTTGTTTGACTTTTAGGTGCTTTTGGTTTCTAAAAAAAATATTTATATACTTAATTTATAAACATTGTTTGCCTGTGATGGGTGTGGCACCATGCACATTCTTTAAATTGTAGGGTTATGGAACAATTCAAAAGCTATTAAAATTTTCATAAACAAATTCTTCAAATCAGAAGTGAAGTAGAGTACTTCAGAGCTTAAGATATAGAAACAATGAATGAGTCACTTAGAATGAAATTAGAATTAATTTAGTTTTGTTATTGAATAATACTATTATCATATTGGTTTTTCGAAAATTGCTTCAATGATGTCAGCCAAGGTCCAGCCAATCCTTAAGTGTTCCTGTTTACCCCCTTGGAACATCTGGTCAGCCTACAGTTACGGCAATTCAAGAATGTTTGTTTAAGTTGCATCACGGCAGTAACAGAGTCATTTACACTTGTAAGAAACAGTTTACGATCTCATGCATGTCACAGATAATTATTAATAGAAGTGTGAATTTAAATGTACCTTGTTTTTATTTGTTTGTGTATGTTTTTGTTTTTCCCATTTAGATTTTGGGTATATGCTTTGCTCAGAATTTGCGAGCAGACATATTTGCTCAAAAGGCGAAGTGGCATTGACAACTAAGGGCTCCCACTGCGGTCTAGTGAAGCTTAAGGTGACAAAAATCCAGTGCAAGGCAGATAAAGTGCAAGTGACATTCTGCTAGAATTAAATAAGTAACAAAGAAAAAGGCGAACTTGGAAAATTTAAAACATTGCTTACAATGTATGTAATATTCTCTCAGTGATTATTATTGCATTCAGAGACGATTCATTATTTTATCGTTAGCGAGGACTGTGTAGGAATATTCACAGATAACGCATTTTCTACTTCCGTGTTGCATCTTGTGGCGTGGGGTCATGTCTAGATGCAGGACTAGTGAACTACAGGGTTCTAGCGTTTGTAGTGACGGCTGCTTCAATATGGACTGGAGTGGAACTACAAAAATATCTTCAACAGCTACGGTGGAGGAAACTACGTGAACTAACAAAGATAAGCTTCTCTCTAATTTATATAACCACTTTAATATTTTTTGGGTGCTGCGACATTGTATTCCGTTGCGTTCCTCTTTGGCTCATCATTACTAACAAGACCCCAGGTATGCTGTTGAAGATGGGATTCATTTTTGGTGACTTGTGGGATCCGAACTGTAGGATAATCATTAAATAGTATTGTTCCTTTGTTTCTTTAAAACTCTAAAATAGAGGCAATGTGCCATTATCTTTGTGAAGATTTGTAAATACAGGCATTGAAATGCCTGTGTATTTTATTGTACAGTTCTGTGTACACTATGCATTGAGAAACGTTTTTTTTAAATAGTAGTGCATATTACAGTTGGTAATGATGTAAAAATATTTATTGCAGTTTGTATTTTTTTCTTTGTTTTATACACTTTTTTTTATAAGATTTTGAAATAACTACTCTATTCTGTTGTGTTTTCTGAAGAAAATCATTTTTTTGAACGAATTAGTATTGTCTTTAATGTAGAATATGTATAATATTAATGAATTATTTTTTTTTAAAATTGAGTTTCTTGTTTTTTTTTGTTTTTTTTTAGAAGTACGTTTTGTTCTCGTAGCGATATTTACTGTACATTCCTGGGATTAAACAACTCACATAATATGTCATTGAGATGGACATTAAACTGTTACGTTTGCCCATTCCTTGTTATAACTAACAAATTATTTTCTAACGTCTTAACCCTAAAATTAAAGGCAAAAATAGCAAGTTTTTGTTGTATATGGGTGGAGTTATCGATGGCGGTACAGGTCATACGTTTCATGCATGGCATGTGTGATATGTATGCATATACTTAAATCAGATTTTTCTAATGTAGGTGTGTGTGCGTGTGAGACAGATCAATTACTATTTCTATTAACATAAGTAAAGTATGAACATGGAAAAAATAACATACCATTTCTGCCGATATTTTAATTATTTTTAATATGATGTATACACAAAAAGAGTAATGGAAACGATATTGCAGAAGTATTATTTAACCAGAATAATGTTGACATAGGTGTTTTGATGGTGTATCACGGGCATTACTGACGGTTTAGATGGTTTTTTTTAATGTTTGACTTCCAAGCAAAACATTTAATATCATTTGGCATGTGGTTGAAATATTTTTTCCTGTAAAGTTTTCACGGTAGCAGACATAACAGATATAAGTGTTCAACAAGGCCAGAAGAGAATTCATAGTACGTAATGTTTTGTTTACTTGTGTACAGTAAAGTTTTAAGTCGCAGTGAATGTCATGCAAATACTCAAATGTTACAATTAGTTGTGTTTATTCATTGTGTTTTTATGCACTGTTTCAGTAATTAATACATGACACACACTATTCAGAACCATATTTTTTCTTAAATTCGTGCATTTTTAAACAAGATTCTTTTCTTTAATTATATTCTTGTTACTAATATGTGTGTTATTTTTTTTTGTATGCAAATTCATGTGTTTTATGTCGTCATACCTTCTAGATACTGATACTGGGTCTGACAGAAGTAATGCTCGTTTTTTATGAGCTGGTAATCTTCAGCAAATCTTTTATTACAGGATGAGAACTGTACAGATTTCTTACAGAACATCATAAGCATGTAATAATGGAACAACACTATACAATCACACTGAAGCACATCGTATGAAATGTTATATAAAATGTTCAAAATGCTGTCCATCTTGTGTTAGACCAACCACAACTGTAATCTCTGCAAATTTTTCCCAAATGCTGTATTTCATTTCACAATGTTGCAGGATTTGCTCTTGCACAGAAGATCTTTAAGGCCACCTCACAAAAAGAAATTGGGTGTAGTTAAGTCTGGGTATCGATTAGGCCACTCTATTGCCCTAACGATCTCCCTTTGAAATGCATGTCCAACCATTCTCTGGTGCTCAATGCATAATGTGGCTGTGCACCATCCTTCTGGAAGTAAACTTACAGCTCTTTATACTACGCTATAGTAGTGCCAAGCTTTCTAAAACCTTTGAAAATGTGCAAACTACAGGCTTTCCAGTAGCACCACTGCTCCAATGCCAGGGTTTGAAATGCCTTGGATCTATACTTAAAAATGGACGTTACTTCTGACCGACCCTTCATATTATGTAAAGAAAACATTTTTATGTCTTTCAGATGTAAATTATTTCAAACTTTAAACAATTTTAAGAGTGAACATATTTATCACTTGTACATGTGTACTCATTATGTAAGTCATGGGCGTCGCTAGAAATTTTCCTAGGGGTATCGAATCGAAGATGTCGAGGATACCCCCCTCCCCTCAAAAATATTGTGATACAGACCAGTAGCATATGCAGAAGTTTGTCAAGGAGGGGTTCATTTTTATAATTATTGCAGTAATAGTAGTAGCAGCACTATCAGATTCAGTTGAGTATATTTTAGCATCCAAAAAGTTTATTATATGAATAATATAGTACTTCTTACAACCAATAATAGTTACCTCTGACATTTATAGCAGTAGCAAACACAGAGGTATAAGAAGCTTCAAAACGTATGAAAGTTACAAATTAACAGATACAGTGTTGCAAATTATGAAAGTTTCATACCAAATTCAATATCTCGAGGCCATTTTTAAACAATGGCGCAAAATGAGGTGAAATAAAGTGCTTAGTTTATTAAATTTTCACAAATTGAAAAAAAAAAGTAGATGGGAATTTCCAGGGGGCGGGGTCGGCCGACTGGTTCGACCCCCCCTGCCGACACCCATGATGTAAGTCATACTGACATGTGACTATAATGTAATGTAGATGTGTAGGAGTGTGGAGTGTGAATAGTTTTAATGAAAACAATTTTTTTCAGTTCTGTAAGTTGGTGATCATTTGTATCTCTGTCATTCGTAATTAATTTATGAGCCTGTATTTTCCAATCTGATGAGTTTCAATTCAAGTTCTTGTTAAGTTTTGGTTTTCAGTGCAAAACATTCCTAAGTTTGTTACTACTATTTTACTACCTCATTATATAAGAAGATGGTGGTAATTGTATGTAAGGCTATAATAGAAGTACTATGGGTTTAAATGCCATATTTGCCGGTGTATAAGACACCTTTTTTTAACACATTTTTGAGCAAAATACTTGATCACTGAATTTATAATTAATTTACAGTATAAAGTAATGTGTAGGTCTACATCAACAAATAACTTGCCTAATGTAACTAGGAAAGGATACATTTTTATTGTCTTCATCACACACCACTATGAATCAAGAAATAAATAGTCTAACTCAGAACAGAGAAAATTTCCAGAAATGAAGGTAATTGAAAACTGAGTATCGACATATAAGATGGAGTTGGTTTTTCAGGCCTATTTTAAAGGAAAGAAGTTCACCTTATAGGCTAGCAATTATGTTAAGTCAAAGTGACTTGTGTTGAATAGCAGTTTCTGTTGATTCTGAACTCATTAATCTCTTTTTTGCATTTTTTTTACATAAATTGCATAATCATTATTCTCATTTTTGTATTTTTTACGTAAATTGTTTAACTGCATTTCAAATTATTAATGAGGTGTAAATAGGGGAATTAATGCTACAATCACCATACACGTCACCACTACGCTTTTAGTCTAGTTCAAAATTAGTCCATTCATTTTAATTTTTCATTATGAATTGTTGTTTTAAGTCCACTGTATGCACAGAAAGGCTAATTGGGACTGGACCTACAGTTTACAGTGAACTCCGAACCACTATGTGCCTCAACCAGGCATCGAACCTGGGACCCCTTGAGTACAAGGCGACGACGCTATTTTTCATCATGAGATTCATTGAATCATGATTATATAACATGCATGTTTTTTTTTCTGATTAACTTAATGTTAAATATTTTCTTTGTTTTTAAAACTATTTTATGCACTGAAAGGCTAATTGGGACTGGACCTACTGTTTAAAGTGTGATCCGAACCACTGTGTGCCTCCACGAGGTATCGTACTCAGAACCTCTTCATTACAAGGCGATGACATTACCACTACCACTACAGAGGTTCCATTTAATATTGCTCTAAACAATTAGAAATGTTTAATATTAAACGGATATTGTTGCCTATTTACTCTATCAAATGCCTGAGGTTTTGTAAAAAAATATTTCTGTATTTCTTTTTGCATTAGTCATTATAAGGGAATAAATGTGTTGCATTTAAAGTTATTTTTGCCACACGTTTATTAATTCCAGTATTTTGCATACTACATAAGATATCTCAACACGTTCAAGTTCCGTAAACATATATATTATTTTGTGTTTATGCATTTACTATATTCTATGGTTGTGTACGTTCTGATTTGAAAGGTGTCTGTAACTGTCTCAAATATACATTGTTTGAAACATACGTTCTATTTTATATATGTGGTACAATTTGGCAGTAGTGGCTAGAACTATAGCTAATGAACTGAACATCCGTATGTTCACATGAACAAACTAATTTCACTTCAAATGTGCTCAGAACTACACACAGTATTCATAAAGTATTTGATATATTGAATTTTTCAATGCAGATATGGCAACAGTGTACAAAGCATTTAGTATATTTTCTTATAACCGTGACTCTTGTATTTGGTTGCATTTCTAGTACACTTGACTTGTCTTGATATTATCTCTGTATTGTATTGGTTGAATTCTCTTCTGGCCATCTGAAAGCATGTACAATCAGTTTGTACATTTGTGCTGTTTGCTCATATTTTTCAGGCTTGTCCAGTGTCTTGTAATTTGTGTTTGTCTTCAGATTATAAATAAACTAAAAAATGCTGTTTTTATGAATAAACATTTATATAAACTAAAGTTTGTTTTTTGTTATTATTTTATCATAGTTGCACAGAGACACGCATCAGGATTGCATCTACAATGAAAGTAGGATGTGAAATTGAAATGTTCAAGCTGGGATTCGAACATGGGACCCTTTAATTACAAGCTTATAGCATTTACTTCACCATGGTAGCTTTGGTTCACTGTTTAGGTCTAACATGATAAACCACTTTGGAGATTATTTTTAAGAAATTAGTTATACCAGTTATCCTTTTGATCTAACTCCATGACGCAACAGTCCTTGGCCTAGGCACTACCAAGCAGTCGTTTTTCTATTGGGTGATGTGTGGTTAGCACGTTGCTGTTATTTTCCGGCTTTTGAGATCGCAGTCCACTATTTTTTTCCCAGTAACTCTCAAAGTGTCCTCATGATGCTTGATCAATGCCAAAATGTTTGGTGCTGCCACTAGGAATCGAACCCGGGACCACTCACGCCAAAGGCAAGAGTGTCACCCTATCTATCCTTCTAGGCATTGCCAAATTTCAATTACAGTTTTTTGCCATGGGTGCAAGTAGCTCAAGTATTGCTGCATACACTCAAATTTTCAAACAATTGTACAAAAAACTGCATTTAGTTTTGCACTACACATATAGTAGGGAAAATTGTAACTGCACTTTATATCAATATATGACCAATCAGCATTGGGCATACATGCCCACACACAAATAACCACAGGCCAACCTAAGTACAAGGGCCATTAGGTTGGCATCAGGGAAAGCTTGTGAGAGCTATTTTCCCAGAAACTTATACCCCCCACCCCCAATTAGGATCATGGGTCATGTTTACCAACCAGTTGTCACTCATGGGAGGGGTAGAAATGCTTTATTTATAAAGAACCAACCATTGTTAGGCTAACAGTAGCCATTTTGGAGAACAAAAACCATGTGCTCCAAATCACATGTTTACTAAATCTTTTATTCTTTACTGAAAATCAGAGATAACACTCACCCATAAGTAAAATAATGCCTAATTTATTAAAAGTAAACTCATTTGCAATTATCTGGCATAACTAAGCCAGAAAAGCTGAAAAAACACTTTTGTTTATACTTTTTAAGCAATTGATAACTCTGCCATCTGGTGGGAGAAAGTGGCACTTCTCCCAAAGACAAGGAAAGATCTCAAAGGACTCCAGCTGGCCAATGAGAAGCCGTCAAGGCTGTGACGTCACAGAGGAGACTTTCAGATGGCCTATTGTGTTCCGAGCTTGCTATTCAAGCTCACTTGTATTACAGACCCACCTGAGAGCAGGTCACCTGGAAGTTGCTGGTAAAATCCAGTGTGTGAATGGCCACCTGTGCCAGCAACAAAGGATACATAAAGGGAAAAGGGATCTAAGGTCCTGTTACAGTAAACACAGGCCTAAGTGTGTGTGACCAAGTGGGATATTGTGTCCAAAAGTGCATTTAAGGATCCCAGTGAAAATTCAGCAAAATAGCGAGTTTTGTGTCCCTCATCCCATGTGGAAATCCAGACCACATGGTCGGCAGAACTGACGCCATAGAAGCATCCATAGGATATCAGAGAATATCCAAGTTGTTCTTAGCCATCCATCCAAGAAAAGCCAGGAAAACTCATTTATCACTCCCCCAAAGCCTTTGTTACACCAAGGAAGCACATAATATTAAATTTTTAGTGTGGTGTACCCCAAATTTGTCCATGTGTCGGGATGTGGCGATAAAGAGTGAAATAGTGTGTGTACGGCCCCAGGTATGATTGATATAGTGTGAAAACTGCTGATATGTAAGTACAAAATCTTTTGTATATCTTTTTTATGTCATGTACAGTGAAGTGCTCATGTTTGGTGGCAGCTATGCCACAAGTGGTGTTCTTTTCAATGAATAAATATGTCTTTTAAAGGTGTCTGACCTTCTATCATTTTAGTGAATCATAAGCCTATTAAGCCCTCCTCTAGTTACCGATTATTAAAGTTAGGCTAAAGTTCGTCTGTTGCTTAACAGATATCTCAGGGGATATCTGTTACTATACGGAACACCACACGTGGAATAGGGTCTGCGTGTGGCCACGTAAAGCGTGGTTCTCTTTTGTTTTTGCTGTTTTTGATATATTATATATTTAAAGTTAACCTTTTGTAAAATCAACTTTAAAGCAACATAATATAAACAAGCACCCCCACAAAAAACATCCCCTCTTAAATAAGTAAATAATTTATTTATATAATTACATGTGATTATAGCGGTGGAAAAGTACAAAAAAAAAAGATAAAAATATGAATGTAATGTTACATGATGACTATAAATATTGTCTATGAATATTTTCATAGAACATTGTGATCAAGACCTATACATATTTATTAAGTTCTCTGTATTTTGTCACACTTCTCGTGGTGATCTACTCAACGGTAGACTCCCATTTGACAAACGGTACCAGTTTGGTAGGAAATTGTTGTAGAAGAAATGTGGTGTGGCAGCATCCACTGTACCAATTGTGGATGTCTCTGGTTGTGGTAATGGAAAACTTTTGCGGATTGGTGGTTGTTTGGTAATCGTTTTGACATGTGTTGGTACCCTTGGGCTTCGTGAGGTAAGCCTGAAATCACTCGGAATATCGTAACACTTGCACACACAGCAGCTTGGGAATTTGAACCAGTCTGAAAATATCCCACGACACTCGTTCTTGGGGTCATATGCCAACAATCTGTGCAGTCTGTATTGTTGTTCACACCGGCAGCCATCGCGACAAAACATCTGCTTGTGCTCGTACCTGAAATGAATACCAGCAAATCAGAAAATGAAAATCTGCTGAATACAATTGGTCTAGTACATGAACATAGGCATCACCACAATTTTTTGAAGACTGGGGTTAGGCCATTGTTGATTAGTAGAAGTTGACTGATTGAGTTGGTGTTTTAAGTCCATTTTATGCACAATAAGGCTAATCGGGACTGATCAGTGGGATCCGAACCACAATGTGCCTCCACTGAGTATCGAACCCTGGACCCCTTGATTACAAGGCAACGATGCTACCAATACGCCATCCAGGAGGTGATTAGTAGAAGTAGTAACAATAATAATTACCACTCTTATTATACAACAATAACTATTGTAAGCTAATAAAAATAAACCAATTATATATTTAATTTATTCTTTTTTTATAAATGGGGAGATTTTGCTACTCAATCCACCAGCTGAGTGAATATCCAGTATAACTGCTTTTCATTTCTTTTACATGTCTTACAGTTAGTATAATAAAATCTAAAGTTATTATATTTTGCTTTTAACTTTTATGCTTGTTCAAAATAAGGCTTTAGAAGTTAGGATGAAATTTTATTCATAAAGTTTGTTGTGACCTCTCATGTAAAAGTATACTTTTTGGAGTTTCGCAAACTGTGAAACCATTTATTCTTCAGACTAAATGAGAGAAGGTGAAAATATAACCACTATTTTTTTTTTCCGATCCAATGAAATTTTTACTTTGGTTATTCTGTTTGAATACTACAGGGTGTCCCACGAACGGCACAACTGGGAATTAAGATTGGCATTACTTTGTAACCGAAACCTGTACATACATAAGTCATACACCAAATGTTAGCCCTGTCCAAGTAGATATTTTTAAACATAGAAACAACAAATGGGATGCAGTGTTGCCAAATGTAAGTGAAAGTGTAAATTTATTTTTCCACAAAGCATGGAAAATTGCATGTCAAACATTTGTACGGAAATTTGGACGTCAGTTTCCACCTTGGGTAGGTGGACTATTTCGCCATCTATAGTTCAGAGAAGAAAACCGATCGTTTTTGCATATAGCCAATTCTGAAATGCCTCGTAAAGGCGTACCGGTCCAAATGGGTGTTTTAAAAAAAATATGAGGTACATTGGCAACATTGTTGATGTTTGAAGGCAATAAAAGGTGTGTTTAGTGATGGTCTATGACATGGAAATACTGGAAACAGGAAAAAAAGAAAATGAAAATTATGGTGAAAAAAGTGTTACTCACCTACTCCTGGCAACCATGCAATGCGATAAGAGCGCCCACCGAACGAGAACAAAAGAATCAGTTAGTTGTGTACTCAGAACTGTTTGAGCCGTGCATTTCGCATTGTTCGTAGGGGAAGATTAGAA
This sequence comes from Lepisma saccharinum, assembly GCF_977018435.1. Classification (NCBI taxonomy): domain Eukaryota; kingdom Metazoa; phylum Arthropoda; class Insecta; order Zygentoma; family Lepismatidae; genus Lepisma; species Lepisma saccharinum. The sequence goes on along the minus strand of NC_139248.1, from coordinate 7,378,432 downwards.
TTGTTCTGTGAAATGAAGTACTCTTTGGAAGAGATCCACAAAAGATCGGTGTGTGGTGCGCGATTTCGCAGAGAAAAATAATCGGTCCATTCTTTTTCAACACGACAGTTGACGGAATAGTTTATCGTGACCTTATCACACAGTTTATTTCTCTGTTGGAACGTGATGAACGTGATTGTTGGTTTCAACAAGACTCCACACGTCTAATGAAACTTTAGACATGTTGGCAGAGTTTTTTGGCGATCACATTATAAGCAAAAACTTATGGCCCAGTTGCTCCCCAGATCTGATGTCTCCAGATTTTTTTTCTGTGGGGTTTATTTGAAACAAACAGTTTACATTAATAACCCAAGAACACTTGATGATCTAAAAATAAACATTTGCACAGCCATTAACAATATAAACCAATCAACCTTGCATAAAGTTGCTTCCAACATGATAAAACGTGTTGATGAATGCCTCAGGGAAAATGGTTGTCATTTTCAACATCTTTTGTAAAGCTACACTGCCTGTTACGCGCATTGCATGGTTGTCAGGAGTAGGTAAGTAACACTTTTTTCACCATAATTTTCATTTTCTTTTTTTCCTGTTTCCAGTATTTCCATGTCATAGACCATCACTAAACACACCTTTTGTTGCCTTCAAACATCAACAGTGTTGCCACTGTACCTCATATTTTTTTTAAAACACCCATTTGGACCGGTACGCCTTTACGAGGCATTTCAGGATTGGCTATAGGCGAAAACGATCGGTTTTCTTCTCTGAACTATAGATGGCGAAATAGTCCACCTACCCAAGGTGGAAATTGACGTCCAAATTTCCGTACAAATGTTTGACATGCAATTTTCCATGCTTTGTGGAAAAATAAATTTACACTTTCACTTACATTTGGCAACACTGCATGAACAACACTGCACCCCATTTGTTGTTTTTATGTTTAAAAATATCTACTTGGACAGGGTTAACATTTGGTGTATGACTTATGAATGTACAGGTTTCGGTTACAAAGTAACGCCACTCTTAATTCCCAGTTGCGCCGTTCGTGGGACACCCTGTAATTAAATGAACTTTATATCTGTTACTAATAATAAAAATAACAAGCTTCCTTTTTTTTTGTGACTTGAAATGGACAAGGGTAATTTTTGTTCAACCCTCCTCCCAAGACCCATGCACATGAAATGTTTGCTTATTATTAATATGTAAAATTTATTTCATTTTTGGTGTAAGTAACTTTCAAAGCTGATATTTCCCATTCTTCTCTTTTTCTTTGTACTCTCATATTTCACTCTTAACATAGACTATTATAAACAGAAAAAATACATACGTGCACTTTTCCCAGTGGACATATTGCTCGAAAGGATATAAATTAAGTAAAGCAAGGACCTCTCCTCTTGTATTGTTTGCCCAGAATGGTGCCACGACTTCTTCCTTCACCGGACAGGCATTTCTGTAAAAAGATAAAATTATTCCTATAAATACACTGCATTGAAATATTTTGCAAGTAAATTGGGCTTCCGTGATTCTAACTATTGTTAATGGATTATTTGTGTATGTACAAATTTAAAAGACACTGTTTTATGGTATTTATGTAAGTAATTGCATGTGAAATTATAATGCATTTGAACATATCTAATTATTAATATAAGTGAAAAATGTTACTTTTTTTGGGCCTATTACTCTATGACCATTTATATGTGAAAATAAATCCTGTGTGTATACATTACCATTACATATTTTTTCTAAAAAATCATTTTATGTGAACGTCAAGCTTAAATGATGAATCATAAACACAGGATGTAAAATGTTAGGATTTGCTCAATTGTATGAAATGTTAATTGGATATTATCCATTGTCTAGTGCTTGTTAACTCTGCTTATTGGAAGACTACGTTTCGGGGGAGCACCCTTTCCCTGGTCTTCAGGTGAACATTTTTCTTTTTTGCTGGTGGTAGGAATCGAATCTATAGAGCCACCACAAACAAAAGAACATTCGGCAAAAAGTCTCCACGCACCTCCCTCTTCTTCCATTCAGCTCGGGCCATAAGGAAGCCTTCTTCACTCTGCCCCTCCCTCCATGTGGGAGTAGGGTGCACATATGGTTACCAGATTGCTATGAGGGAAATGTAGGACTTTATGTAAAAATGTAGGACACCAAACGCTCGCAACAAATAATACAGATTTCTAGAACAAGTTAGAAAGTAATTTAAAATTGGCACTTTTCAGTTTTAAAAAAATATGATTTCTTAAATGCAAAATTCCCAAACTTATACTCAGAAGTAAACGGTACACTTCTTAATACATATTTTAACTGGTACTTTTCAGAGAAGCCACTTTCTCTCAAAATTGCAGGAATAGTCAAATTATATTTCTGAGAGACTGATGAATGGTCAAACTCTTCGAAAATATGTTGAACCAGTACCAAACGCTTTACAGACTTCAGTCCATCAGTATAAACCCCAGGGCAAGAAATTTCGCTCATGCACCGAACAGTGACATCATGAGAATGTGGCCCCAAAACTTATTCACAAATCGCTTCCGTTTTTGCTGTAGCAGAACAAACTTTTATTGTCTCTGTGGGCAATGACTGAATCAACATTAATTTCACTATTAAGTTTGGAAATGCAGTCCATAGACTTGTAATATAACTTGCATGATTTTCTTTGTTCAACTGAAGCATGCATTTTCGTAATTCATATTTTGTGAAGCTCAAAATGTAGGACATTTATGATATTTTTCAAATTCCTCCCGGACGCCAGACATAATGCTAAAATGTAGGACATGTCCGGGGAAAACCAGACGTCTGGTAACCCTAGGTGCACAGGAGTCTCAGGTCTGCACAGTCTTTTTTGCTTGGGGTTCCACTATACAATAGACCTGAGATTTTACTACTCCAAGGCACCCCAGAAATTCTCTTCTAATTTTTCCTCCACATATGCTACTATTTCTAGTTCTCGAAATGTATTGTTAGAGTAAGTACATTTAAAAGCACTGGACATGGGCGTCCGGAAGAGGGGGCAAGGGGGGGCCATGGCCCCCCCTGGAAAACGAAAGTCAACCAAAAATTACATATTTCACACATATAATTAATTTCAGCCACAATAATGTGTGTTAATTTTTGCACGAACATGATAAATACAAATTTAAGCAATGTTTTTTGAGGGATGAACACTATTATTGGGGGAAATATGGCATGTTCCCCCCCCCCCCTGGAAAAAATCCCGCGGACGTCCATGGCACTGGACAATGGATAATGTCCAATTAACATTGCACGCAAATGTAGAGCCATTGTCACGAACATTCAGAGAATTTTTGTTCATATTTTATTATATTTTATACTTATGAATTAATAAAAAATGAAAAAAAAAGATTCGAACTAAAGGTGCCCTGTTGTATTTGCAAAAGTTTGAGCATGTTCATTGATTTATTAATTTCTTTCTTTAACTTTGCTTTTCTGCCACTTTTGGCTAATCGCGAGGATAAGTGATGATATGAAACTCGTAAAGGGACTCTCATGACCAGGCCGTGATTCGAATCCCAGGACCTTTAACATCATACCGCACTATGCTATCCATTCTGCCACAGAGACCGGCTAAGCCATCCCATGGCCTACCCATATTTAAAAGTCTTTAATTACACCACTCCACCCTACACTAATTGATTTACACACTTACACTCCTCGTAATTTGAAAGCCTGATAAACAGGTTTGTTCAGTTCCGTCTTGTCCTCTTCCACTTCTTCTTCATCAATCGTCTCTTCTACTTGCATATCATCTACTTCTACTAGTTCTTCTTCTCTTGCTTCTTCCGGTTCATCCTCTTCCAGGGCATCCTGGAAGAGCTTCTCTTGGTAAACCTCTCCCATTGTTGTAGATTCCAGTGTCGACTCTTCTTCCGGGTAGTCTTCAACCATTGTTGTGGATTCCCAGAATGTCGTCGGCGGGTCCGTCGTTGTTGGAATATTCGTTGTGGTGGGGTTGGTGGTGGTGCTGGTCGTGCTGGTTTTACTCGTAGCCACGGTGGATGTAGTGGATTTCATAGGGGGAGTTGCGGAAGTCCTTGTACTTGGTTTTGCGGTTGTGTACAGGTTGATGTCGTGCACAGAATTGGATTCTCTCTCTTCCGACTCCGTTATCTCATTGGATTCGAATTCTGCTCGGAGGACAGTGATCTGCCTTACTTCTCCGTACATTCTCCTCATCAACCCTTGATTCTCGTAAACAAATCTTCGTACAGCATGCCTAGAAAAAAAACATGCTTTATTCATCGATTCTGTTTTATGATATGTAAATTTAGAATATACCGTATTTCACCTAATAAACACCAGCTTTCTTCAGCGGTATGTTAAAAGTTGAAGAAAAGCTGAAAAGGTATAGCAATATAAATTCGAAAACAGGTTATTGCTATCATTTTCAACTTTTTTATGTTCTTAAATCATGTGATCTTACTTGTAGGATGATAGTTTTAACATGCTCCTTATGAAGATTTATGTTTATTAGCTAAAACTTTGAGACCACAAAAAGAAGAATTGCAAATTTATTTTATTATAAATTAGTGGATGAATATGACTGGGGCATTGACATTTTGGATTAGACAGGAGACTTAATATGATTGCATTGATACAAATATATAATAATTATTATTAAAACTGCAGTAGTTATAATAGTTACCATCGTGATATTTCTATATATATGCTAGTGCAAACCTGTAGTATGGACAACGAAGTTAGTAATAAGGTGCGTTTTATACAGTGTATATTGATACACTTGTAGGTTTAATTGTATCTTCTGCAAATATGCTGTATAAAGAAACAAACTGCTGAAGTACTAAGTGAGGTGAGTGTACAAAGTATTTAAAACCACTTACAATTGAATAATTGGTATATTTGAAGTTAAATATTTCCTTTTTAAATTGTAGATACTGACCACTTAAAATATACATGTTAAATATAGTACTGGAAGTAGAGGGGGTTGACATCCCCTCAGCTAGGATAATTTATGCAAAGTATTGCTTTACCAAACTATTCCCAAGGCTCGAGCAAACATCCCCTTGCCTAGGAATTTCCACTTCAAGCGTGGGTTGAATAACTATTAAGAATTCAACTGTCGAAATATGTAAATGTATTTATAGTGTAGAGATATGGAGATTATTAAACCGAGAAAACCTCGTCAAGTTAATATTCACACTTGTTTATTTCCTGGAATTGTCCGACCAGCGGGAGATCCCAAGAATGCGCTAACTTGTAACTTCCGTTAAACAAGGAACTGAAAGGCAAACGCGTGGATCAAAACAAGATCTACCGCGTTCGAAAGGTTTAACAACCTTTCGAAGCCTAAGATGATAAAAGCAAGCTCACGCTCATTTTGAACTCATTCGAACTACGCTTATCATCGACGCTGCTCTCTTTTGGATTTCGACTCTAATCGACGCTCACATGGATAATTAGTCTCTGATTACTTTACAACACATTAACACTACTACGATGGAACACGGAGTTACGGCTGCCTAGCATGCTACAAGGCGCAAGGGATTGCTCGGTTCGGTGAGCCAAGGGTCGAAGGATATAACCTTGGCACCTGTCACGATTCGGTCTGCAAGAAGCATCTGGACAAGAACATCACACACCTCCAGGTATGAACAAGCGTGAATAACCTTTACATCAACTTTCCATATCTCTACCCTCTTAATCGGAGCAGGTTCAGCCAACAGATACAATTAAGCTCTACCTAAAATGTATAATTGAAACTTCCCTGTGACCTCAGATCCCAGGTAAAACGGGATTACAACAATAGATTGTTCTGTCACTTCTGAAAGCTTATTTGAAGAAAATATTTCATTTATTTGCAAGAAATTGTAGCTTTATAACTAATCATCAGATATATCCCAACTTCTTGGATTCTTCACGCCTTTTGTGTGTGTGTGTAATTAATTATGACCCGAATTCTGTTTTATTATCCTAAGGGCATATGGAAGCTAGATAATAAAAGTGATGCTTACCAAACTTACCAAGGATATGCACTTCCTGGTATAGTGCACCATGTTTGATGGCGGAAGTCGCAGGGTGGCTCTAGTCTTCCCCTTGAGCCCCTCAAGGGCCGAGAGCACGAAGAATACTCGTCATAGCTGGGCACTGGGCGGCCGAAGCATAGCAGGAGCTGTTGAGAAGATTAAAATGTTATTTTCAATACTCTTGTGTAAATATGCAAGGAATAATGCATAATCCTCATTGTAATTCATGTACTTTACCTGATTCCAAGTCACTTTTCGTTAGATGAAGAGAAGGAAGAATTTAGGAAGGCACAGAGGCATCCGGTCATCGGGAGATGTGGCGATGACGAAGCAAAATATTAAAAATATTGCATTTGAAATAATTTACAGCTCGAAATATGCAAGAGATTCGCTAAACTTTAGCGCATCGAAATCGGGGCCCAGTACTACCCCTTGCCCCGAACCCTCCCGCCAAGTTTCCTATTGATGGCAATGGTGTTCGACGGCTCAGCTCGTAGCAGAATGGTGCGAATCTCTCTCTGGTCTCTACCGGTGCCGCGAACAGGCAGACTCTACGACAAGGTTCAACAACCTCTACTTTCCCCCACTCTTGAAGGTGTGGGTCATAACAGGCCCTTTTTTTCAGCCCCATCCTCATGTTTACAGCCACATGGCACTGTTTCTCTGGAGTCATCAATATTCTTCCGGGTGCCCAGGGGTGTGCTCTAGGAGGGGTTGGTGAGGGTCATAATCTCTGCTTAGGCTCAATATAAAAATAAGAACGTCAAAGGTATAGAAAAAAATATGGCAAAAAAGAGGAAATCATTACTAGAAAAAAAAGTACACGTAACAACCCCTTTCGAAAATCCTGGGCATGCTACTACAAATGTCCGCTATTGCCACTTGTTAAAAGGATATTGAACGATATAATCATATTTAATAATTCTTATCGTATGGGATAGAATTATGTATTTTGTAGTCTAAGCTCTGTGGTATGGGCTTTTACGTTGAAATGGCAATGACCTTGGCGTTTATCGCAGAGAAATATTGTACCCCATCCCCCGTTGAAAGATCGACCCTGACGTTTAGCAAATCACGCTTCGCCACTGAGGAAGGGGTAGATCAAGTAAAGTGTACTACAGTAAAGCTAAGAAAAAGTTACTTTCAGTAATAGGATAGTAGTAGGCACGGTGTCAGAATTAAAAACTTTATGGGGATTATGTCCAGATATTATTAGAATAATTAAATCAAGAAGACTTAGTTGGGCAGGCACGAATGGGAGAGGAAAGAAGAGCTTACAAGTTGGGAAACCTGATGGTAAGAGACCTGTAGGAAGGTCAAGACGACGATAGAGGGATAATGTTGAGATGGACCTAAAATAAATTGGTAAGGATGGAAAGGATTGGATTGATCTTGCCCGAGATAGGGACAGATGGAAGGCTTGTGTTGCTGCAGCCATAAACCTTCGGGTTTAAGAAGGCTAGATTGTTAGTTTAGTTATGGGGAATATGACATAAGGGGAGGATGCACCATTGACCTGACATGGGGAGATGAGCACCTCTGGAAAACTTAGGTATACGACTCCTATCGTGTCGTAGATATGATATCACGTGCATAGGTGTGCACACAGGGGACAGTTGCCTTTCCCTAATCATTATCGCCGTTAATAAACCATGTTACAGATCTACCCTAGTAACCTTTAAAAAATGTGTCAGTGACATGGTGGAGATGTTTAAAATCAACAAAGTCTAACATTGTAGAATAGGGTATTTTCATAAGACAGCAGAAATTCATTAAGCCTGGTTTACATTGGTCGAATAGCTGGAGCGAGTAGATCAAAGCGAGCTACTCTCCTCGTGTAAACAGCTGGGGAGAGTACTGGAGCCAGTACTCTCACTAGTTACTCCCTCCAGTAGTGAGAACAGTTGAGTGGCTGTCCATGGAGGACAGTAACTCGACCGAGTTGCTTCGTCTGCCATCGATTTTTTCACTCGCACGTAAACTCGACAGACCACTCGATCAATGTAAACGCTTTCTGAGGAGGGAGAGTATGATGTAGGGTGTATCGAAAAAGGCCCCCAATATTTTTTTCAAAAATTCAAAAACATAGTGTGCAAAAGTTGCATAGAGGTAGCAAAACATCTCACATTTTTTTTTTTTAGCCAAACTGAAAAATTTCTAGCTGCGCCTCCCGAGGGGTCTAGTTAACCCCGCATCAAACGGAACTGGATTTCCAGTAGGTATGCCCTAATTGGCACTGGACTGGCTACCAATTTGCTAGTTTTCGCCTCACACGATATTTATCAGCTTACTTGTCGATAGTCTTTTGTTCCCATATGAGGGAAGTTGTAATGGCGGCCACGTGAGATTTAAACAATGTATCACTTCACATTTTTAAAAGTCTATAACTATTCAACCGAGAGGAATAACATTTCGTATAAAACGTTATTAGGTACAAAACAATGGCGCTGCTTAAATACATACTTTACAACGTTTACTGTACACGTATGGAAGAATATTTTAGTTGTTTCAAATGTAAACAACGTGCACTCAGCATAGATGGTGTAACTCAATGCGCCTTTCATGCTGTATACGTTATACATTGCTGGAGTAACACTCAGAAACCACAGACAAACACGCTCCTTTGCACACTCACAGATTATCTTCACATGGCGAAACTTTGCTCTGATTGGCTGTTCCACAGAATCCGGTCGAGGAAAGCAAGTAGCAATTAGAACATATCCTATTCCTCCAAACCAGTCAAGCAGTCAGCCAGGCGGCCATGATTGTTACCTAGAAAGTTAGTTCAGCGCCAACTAGGGCATTCCTACTAGAAATCCAGTTCAGTGTGATAGGGGCTTTAGTCTAGTTGGGCAGAATGCCCAATGAAGAAAGTGCACTCTTCGCTTGATTCAAACTGCAACTTTTATAATGAAATGTAACTATTTAGATTAGTTACAACAACAAAAAAAACAAATATAGCAATGAAACCAAAATATATTCATGTGCGCGCATGTCTGGTCTAGTGTAGTATAATGCTGCAGGTTGCACCAACCCATAACTCGCCGCGTGGAGGTGGCTGCCAGTGAGTTCCATCGCACATTCCCTCCATCCACCTTTTCCTCCCCTAAACTGTTACTTTAATTTCAGTTTTACTTCTTTCTTTGCTCAAAATATTCAGATTTATTCTCATATGTTGGTAATTGTTTTCTTGCATCAAGTTAAGATCTGATATAAGCACCTCTTTCTCTTTCACTCACTCACTATTTTAACCAGTCTCTCAACTGCTTGAGTGTGACAGGGGAATGATGCAATTGTTGTTTCTGCAATGTTCTGGTCATCCAGAATCTTCTCAGTGTCCTCGGAATTCAAATGGGCAACTAAGGGAGGCTCTGTTACAAGGCACACATCCTATTTCTGGCACTTTGAACTTACGTATTGACCCTTCACCTGATGTTTTCCTTGCCCGAGCATCTAAAATCCTTCTCACAGATATTTCTCCGACTTCACGCTTATCATCTGTCAGCATACTGAGCAACAAATTCTCTGGATGAGCAAAAAATGAATTCCTGGCGATCACCTTATTCACTACAGTTTTCAAAGGTTTCTCAAGGTACCTTGAGAGCTTAATTGCCAGATACAAGTGCCTGGTACCATCTTTGCATGTCGGGTTTGATTTCAGAGAACCAAACAGGTGCTTAAACATACACAACGAACTTAGCAACAATCTTCAGTTCTTCTTTTGGGGTTTCTGTGGAAATGTAAAGGCGAAGTAGGCCACAGGCAGTAGTAAGCCATCTAGCACGAGATAATTTTCCGGGCTTCTTGTTTCCTAAACGTGTGTCGCACTTGCCACTGATTACAGCTTGACATATTTGCAGAAGGTACTGCTGATCTGAGCTCAAATCTTGTATATCTAAGGCTGGCATTTCGGCAGGTATAGCCTCGGAAGTTCGAAACTGGCCTGTCCTCACAATTATGGAGCATGTATAAGGTCCTGTTGTGTGTTCATTAGGGGTGTGCGGGATCCCAAAAAGTCTAGACCAGGATCGGGGGAAAAAAAATTCCCGTCCCGATCCCGACTTCGGTAAATGACTTCCCGACTTTTCGAGATCCCGAGCAGTCGGGAAATACCGAATGATCATTTTAAAAAGTTGTTAATTCTCGACGTTTTCTGCATTGCAAGTGTCTGGAACTTATCGGAAATTGTTTGTTTTTATTCCAGAAATTCAAAAACAATCACTTTAAGTTGGAAATAACTTGTAGAATTCGATATTTTCAGAGCTTCGGGATATTTCGAACATTTCCCGTCCCGAATGTCGGGATTAAAAAATTTCCCGTCCCGACCAAAAAAAAATTCTGTCCCGCACACCCCTAGTGTTCATCAATTGTCTTCAGCACGTGTCGAAGTGGTAATTCATTGAAATGCTGGAGGCAAATTAACCACTGCAAAGGTCTTTGAACGTGGTTCTCGAGAAATTTTATGAGTCCCCCCGAACTCCCGACGTTAATATTAGTTCCATCGCAACCAATTACCCTCAGATCTATCAAGTTCACATTATTATCTTTCAGCTTCTGAATTATCGAACTTCCAATGTTAATAACAGTGGATGATCCTGACACCAATGCATGGCCAAGGTATCAACTGTTTGGTTCTTCAACTAACACGTAGTGTTCCTCATTTGTAGTTTTTTTTTGTGTTTTTGGTCGCCAATCTTCTTTAACATTACAGTCTAATCCTTCTTACCGTCCAAAATATAAACTTTGAGGTTTAATGCCTTCACTAAGTTCTCTTTTTTGCACAAAACTACGGTTTTTTGCAACCTCTCTTTAAACCTTACTTTTGTCTATCACTTTCTGTTGATCTTTGTGTGAAATTACGAGGGTGGTTCAGCATGCTCCGCCCCTGACCCATTTCCAGTGATAGTAGACACCTGTAATTTTATATGTAACATTGTTCATTCTTTAGACTAATATTCACAAAGTTTCAAGAATTTACAACAATTTCTCTTTTCGTTACACGTTGATGATCAGTAAGAAGTGTAGCCACATGTGAAACAATGGAAAAATCTGAGGTCCGAGCAGTGATAAAATATTAACTCAAGAAAAATCTAACACCGAAAGACATCCATGCAAATATGGTGGGAACTCTTGGAGACTCTAGCCTTTCATATGATCTAATGAAGAGATGGTGCCGTGAATTTAAATGTGGTGGGCAGACCTTTGAAGATGAGCATGGTGGTGGCCCATCTGCAACGGTGACCACACCAGAAATGATTACAAAAGTGCATGACATGATTTTGGCAGACCGGCGAGTGACTGTCCGCCATATAGTAGACACATGTGGCATCTCAACTGGCAGTGTGCATTCAATTATTCATCATCATTTGTTAATGAAAAAAATCTCTGCACATTGGGTCCCGAGAATGCTGACGGTCAACCAAAAGAGGACACGTCGTGTGAAAGTCAGAACCTGTTGCGGACAATAAAGGCTGACAAGCCAAAGTTTCTGAAGAGATTTGTTACAATGGATGAAACGTGGGTTCACCACTTCGATCCCGAAAGTAAACGTCAAAGCATGCAATGGAAACATCCCCATTCTCCACCCCCAAAGAAATTCAAGGTTCAGCCACCAAAGGGCAAAGTGATGGCATCTGTGTTCTGGGATGCAGAAGGAATCCTTTTGATAGATTATCTCCAACAGGGAAAGACAATCACAGGTGTTTATTCTGTAACCCTAATTGAAGAATTACGTACTGCCATCAAGCAGATACGCCGCGGAATGTTGGCCCGTGGTGCGTTGTTCCATTGTGACAATGCTCCCGCCCACACCTCCCAAGTTGCGGTGGCTGCAATTCATGCAGCACGTTCGAAATTGTCCCTCATGCCCCTTATTCTTCAGATCTGGCGCCCAGTGACTTCCACCTGTTCCCGAACATGAAGAAACACCTTCGTGGAAAACATTTTGCCAGCGATTCCGAGGTTATGGATGTTGTGAATGCTTGGTTGCAGGACCAACCAAAATATTATTTTTCTACTGGGATTGAAGCACTGGAAGGCCGATTGGAAAAGTGTGTTAATGTTGCAGGGGACTATGTTGAAAAGTGACAGTGATTTGGTTTTCCTACGAGGGTTCCTTCTATGTCAGGGGCGGAGCATGCTGAACCACCCTCGTATGTTCAAATCTTCTAAAACGGCAGAAGCGATAGCAGGTGGTGCCCTCATCTGTGTTGAAGATTGTCTTTTTCGTCTTTTTGGTCGAGACTCTAGGGGAAAGACCACTTAAAGTCATTGTCATTTACGGTTTCCACTTCTGACGAACTGCCTGTCGATTGCATCCCACTGGTCGACGGTTCTTGCAAATCATCTTCTATGGCAGCACGTTTACTTACTCTCCTTTCCTCCCTTCTCAGAAGAGTTTTAGTTTCCAGTACATCGACGGTACCTATTGCCATTTTTCTGTCTGTTCTCTGATCTATAATAAACTGTCTCCCTTTTTCAGGTATTTTCTTAGATTTTTCACATCTGCACGAACTGAAATTCACACATTTGCAACTAGCAATATCAAACAGTTTTTGGGAATCTTCTTTAAATTTCTCGTTTTTTCTGGTTGCTTATTTTTTTCACATTTTTTAAAATATCCCTGACACTTTGGTGATATTCATCTATCATACTACAGAGCATTCCCTGACATTCGCTACGAGACTCGGCGGCAAGTGGCCCGGCATCAGCGCTTGCCTTTCCCGGTGAACGGGGTCCGCGACAGTCGCTAGAGTCTGCTATTAAAATTACAGTTTTCATATTGTGTACTAACCTTGACTACAGAAGGTGTTGAAAATGATGTCCCTCTGCTGCAATGCTGTAACACATTCCTGGCATCTCCCAAGGAAATTGGCATTTACGCGTGCAAGTTCGTCTACTGTAATTCTCCCGATTTCTCGTACAATACTCTCTTTTAACTCACGGATGGTGTGCGGATTGTCTTTGTATACTTTATTTTTTAGATTTCCCCATTTTTCTTTCCACTTTTATTCAGAACTGACCTTGTTACTCTAAACGTTTTACGAGGTTTAATATAGTGGTCCTATGTGGAACGGGAACACCAGGAAATTTCGTTGCAAAACATCGTCGCACTTCTCTTCAATTCCTCTTTCCGAAGTAACACTCGACAAGATAAATCCTTTGTTGTAATGTAAACTTTTGTGGTGCCATATTAAGCCACAATCTTCAACACACGGACACGACACAACACAACTTCGGAGGGAGGATTATACTGGCATCAGTCTGCAACGTCAACAGAAAGGGAAAGAGAGCGAAAAAAATACAGACTGTAGCGTGCGATTGTCGCGGACCCGTTCACCGGGAAAGACAAGCGCTGACGCCGGACCGCTTTCCGCAGAGTTTCGTTGCGAATGTCAGGGAATGCTCTGTAGTAATCTTATAAAAGGAAACTGTGGGAACTGAGAATCGCAACCACACTTCTCCCAACTTTGTGCCAATAATTACGTGACATTAAGAGACAAAAAAAATATGCAGGCAGTGGAGATGAAATTTTTAAGGAGTCTATGGGAGAAGACTAGAAGTCATAGAATAAGGAATGAGGAGATCCGACAGACAGTGGGTGTGGTGAAGCTTCAGGACAGGATAGATCAGGCAGGGATGAGATGGTTCGAGTACATGAAGAGGATGGATGCAGAAATACTACCAGTAAGAGCTTACAATGCACAAGGAGTGGGAATAAGGCCAAGGGGGAGACCAAGATGTCGGTGGAAAGAGCAGATAGTGGAGAGTGTTAGGAGAGGAGGAGAAGACTGAAACACCGTGGAAAGAGAGGATTGGTGGAAGACCAGGAAATAATGGAGAGGCTTGACATGTATGCCGACCCAGTCAGGGGCAAAAAACGGGGAAGGATGATGATGTCATGATTAGCAAAAGTTACAGAAAAGTGACGCAAATGTAGGAAAAATATATAAATTTGAAAACTATGTATATTAACTAAAGAAAATTGTCGTTTCTGCAGGAAAGTCAATAACTCATACCTACTTTTTACAATATCATACAATATATTGAGGAAACTGTCATGTAAACCCGAGTGTTCTAAACGTATTGTAATTTTAAAATTTGTGAACAAATATTATCGCGAAAATAATTGTAAGTCCAGAAACTCTATCATTCTTGTAACAAGAATTTCTTGCTGGTGAGATCCTATATACGGACAATGATCAATGCTGTTAACGTACTGAGCCATTTATTGCTGGCAAAATTCCTTTGTCAGTGCAGTGGAAAATCCATCGCTCATTTTTTCACTGCAAGTTGTGTTTTACACAGCAATTAATAATATTTTGGTGTCTCTTACACCATGGATATCCACAGGATTTGTTCCAGGGATGATACAAACGCGATGCACTTTTTTCCAGCGGTGCAGCAAACGAGGCATGTTTCTCCCCAAAATAGCGATGCAGCTCAAAAAAATGTAGCTGTTAGCTGGAATGTATTCATATATGTCAGTTAGTTATTGGATATCTGAATTATTCAGATACCAATTAAATAACATGCAGATATCTATAATCTACAATCTAGATAATCTGTATTTCCATGTAATAGACTTTGTCTTTATAAGGGTTATAAGGGTTATTGTCGATTTTTCTGACGCTGTTGCCACATTTTCACCTCAAAATGCTGAGAAAAAATGTAGCTGTAGCGAAATTTTCGCTACAACTACAGGAATTTTGTAGCTTCGCTACCGCTACAACTACAATTTTCAAAATGTAGCGTCACTACAGCTACAGCTATAAATTTTGTAGTTAGCTACTGTAGCGACGCTACAAGTAGCACGCTACTTCTGACCACTGCCCCTTACTCTGTCCATCAGGGGAGCATCAAAGCCAGTATCGCCTCTACTGGTTAGCTTCCTTCATACGCCACACGTAAAGTCATGGTCAAGTGGAAGAAAAGGCTCCACAGCCTTAACTTCGCCATGTAAAAGAAGACGAAATAAATAAATAAATAAACAGAACGTAGTCACTTCCTTTTTACCTTGAAGAAATGGGGCAGGTGCCGTTTTCAAGCCACTACACGACCTTGAACTATCAGCTGATCGAGCAATGACCTGCTACGTACAGTGGGACCCATGAGTATTACCGTGCAAATTGTCCATCACCATGTTCGTGCACTTTATTTGACCCAATAAGAGCTTCAAAAATTAAAATAAAACTCAAAACAAGCTGTTGACAACTTCTGCACCAGCATACATAAAAAAATCCATCACTTAAAAACACACAGGATGGAAGAGAAAAATTAATGGACAATTTGCACGTAATTCTCATGGATCCCACTGTACATGATTATGCAGGAGAATTAGAAGACACCAATGAATGAAATAACAAGTTAAGACAACTTATTAAAAAATAATAATAAATATTATTCATATGGTTCAGTCCATTTTAAGGTAATATATTTTCTAATAATTCACAGGAATTTTCAGTTTTAATCGAATGTCGTCTCACTTTGCTTCTGATCATCAATCAGTGATCATGTGTCTTACGAAAGCGTTTATACTGTACTTGTGTAGTTTTACTTCGTTTGGGAGAGCATTCCCGATTTTCGGTGCTATGTAAGTCGTTTTACTCCTAGTTAGATAGTCTGGGTTGTTTTTATTATATGCAGGCCATGTGTAGTTCCCTTCTTCGTGCCGTGTTGAGAATTTTGTGATGCGATTTTAAAGCACGGGAAGAACGTGTTCGTGATTTTTACATATTCGGATATAAAATAAATTGATTTGAAGCAGTGGCAGTACCGCCAACTTTTGAGAAACAGTGGGTGCCCTAAAATGCTTTTTTTGTGTGTGTTCCTTGGCCAGTATATGCAGGCTTTTTGCACTTAAAAACCCTTTCAAGCATTTCTGAGAGAAGTACGTGCATTTTATAGTGGCCGTTTTTGCCTGTTTCGTAGACAATTTCTTTACGAGTGCCTAATCTGGGAAAATGCGAATAAACTGTCAATATTCATCACTTTTAGTGCCTATTACTTTTTGCCCGCCTATTTTGAGAATTTTTAGTGCCTATCCTCATCCTGTTTATAAGCCCTTGTCTTCCCTTGGTTTCCTACAGGGGGGGGGGGGTTCACAGGTTTTCAGGGGGGCTTTGTAAACCAACTCCATTTTTCAAAAGTTTAACAGTGTTAAATGAAGGCAAATTATGTATGTGTGTGTGTGGAGGGGGATGTAATTAAGTTACATAAAATTAGAAATATACAAAATCTACATTTTTCTATGCGTTTTAAAACATCGCTTGAAGCGTTAATTGACTGCTACTGAAATCATCCCTTACTACACACTCCATACTACTTTTGATGATAACTAACTAACTAACTAACTAACTCTCTAGCCTTCTTAAACCCGAAGGTTCATGGCTGCAGCAACACAGGCCTTCCATCTGTCCCTATCTTGAGCAAGATCTATATACTCTTTTCCATCCCTACCGATTTCCCTTAGGTCCATCTCAACATTGTCCCTCCATCTTCGTCTTGGCCTTCCTACAGGTCTCTTACCATCAGGTTTCCCAACAAGAATCCTGTAAACTCCTCTTTCCTCTCCCATTCGTGCCACATGGCCTGCCCACCTAAGTCTTCTTGATTTAATTATTCTAATAATATCTGGACATGAATACAAATTATGTAGTTCTAAATTATGTAACCTTCTCCACTCACCTGTCTCCTCATCCCTTTTAGGTCCAAAGATTTTCCTAAGGATCTTATTTTCAAATACTCTCAATTTATGTTCCTCTTTCAATGTAAGGGACCAAGTTTCACATCCATATAATACTACAGGCAAAATTACTGTTTTGTATATTTTAACTTTTAGTTTCTTAGATATTAAACGAGAAGACAAAAAGTTTATGAAGAGAGAAGTAACATGCATTTCCTGAATTAAACCTACTTTTTATTTCCTCTTTAATATAATTTTCATTTGTTAATATTACTCCTAAGTATTTGAATTTGGAAACTGGTTCAAACAAGTTGTTATCAATAATTAGATTTTGATTATTACCTAACACTTGGTTTCGGCCTGTAAGCATATATTTAGTTTTCTCTTTGTTAACTTCCAAACCTATCTCTTCAGCAGTTTTGAAAAATTTTTTGCATTATTCTTAATTGTATTCATATCATCCCCCAGTAAGTCTACATCATCTGCATATGCTAACAACTGAGTCACACCATTTAATTTTAGTCCTTCTTTAGTTTCTTTTACCTTCCTAACAGCATATTCTAAGGCAAAATTAAAGAGCAATGGAGATAATGCATCTCCTTGTTTTAACCCATCATGAATTGTAAATTTGTCAGACATATTAATACCCACACGAATTTTACTTTCAGTTTCACTGGTGCATACTTTTATCATACTAACAAGCTTCTTAGGTATTCCAAACTCTACTAATATATTATATAATTTATCTCTTTTGACCGAATCATCTGCTTTTTTGAAATCAATGAATAGCTGATGGACATTTTGATTATATTCCCACTTTCTTTCAAGTGTCTGTCTGATGTGAAAAATTTGATCTGTAGTTGATCTGTTACGTTTAAATCCACCTTGATAATCACCTATAATTTCATTAGCATATGGGGTAAGTCTTGTTAAAAGAATGTTAGATAATATTTTATATGTTGTTGAGAGTAGAGAAATTCCACGGTAATTATTGCAGTTCATTTTATCACCTTTTTTAAACACAGGAACAATTATGGATTCTTTCCACTGTTGAGGGATTTCTTCTTTATTCCATATTAAACAAATTAATTTATGAATTTGACATATTAATGAATTTCCACCATATTTAATTAACTCAGCTGGTATTAAATCAATGCCAGGTGCTTTGTTATTCTTTAGCCTTTTAATAGCATCTTTAATTTCAGTCACGTTAGGTTCTGGAACTAAAAGTTCTGCTGTGTGTACTTCATTCATTTCTGATTTATCTCCTACATGGACATTTGAAAGGTCATTAAAGTAGTTCTTTTGATGATACAAATATTTATATCACACAAGAATAAATGCACAATATTCAATCATAGTGCCTACAATACATTCCAATGAAACTCCCCTTCGTTCCCAAAACTTGGGAGCTGTTGAACTTTCACGCAGATGCGGAGGCAATTTGCATGATGACATCAAAGACACAGATTTTTGTGTAAAGGGAGTCGCAACAAGGGCAGCGAAGGTACAGGTAAAGAATGCAATAGCTACTGTTCATGATATGTGAATTTATCCTTCACCAAAGTTGTGAGCAAAATAATATGTGCTGTCTACCTTTTCACTCTTCACTGTAAACAAATTATACAAAATAGTGTTACCTAATGTCAAGGGGGCTGACGGCAGTTCCAGGGGGGAGGGCTCAGCCCCCCTGGCCCCTACCTGGCTACGGGCCTGCTTTCCTAATAACTATGTTACCGGCGATAGTGTAAGTAATATAAGACAGTAATAAGTGATTGTTATCAAAATATTTCATGATAATTTGTTACATCTCACTGTCAGTAATTAAGTTGTGACAATTCTTTAAATGTTTAATGATGAAACATTTTGTTTTCTTAAGAGTTAGGATTTTATTTCTGAAATACAATATAACATACAAATTATTGGGTGCGCTCGAGCTCCTCAGGCACTGTGCAAATTTATATTTTGCTGTGGGGCGTAGGCGTAACTTGCCGGGGGCAAGAGGGGGCACTTGTCCCCTCAAAATTTTCAGGTTTATTACTTTTGTTAACCTCCTGGGATTCGAGGATTAACGTAATAAAGTGTAATACCTACTTGTGCTTTTGCAAATCTAACAGTTATTTAGCAAATGATCCTGTACGTAATTTTAATGGAATGGAAAACTTTCGAGCTGCCCCCCCTAAATGTAAGCCCAGTTTCGATTCTGCCCCCCCCCCACAAATTAGGCCCCAAGTTACGGTCATGCTTTGGGGGATGCCCACTCAGTGGTGTATTTCTGATTTCATTCCGGGAATTGTTTTTTTTTGGGGGGGTATGTAAATTTGTATATGTTACCAGTCAGTTATTGCCTGCCGGTTCTAGGTATCTTGGAACATTGATTCTCACCTAGGACATTAAATCTTATGATAACATTTAAAAGTAATTTACAAGCACTTAGTACATATACAGTTACATTCTAGGAAAACCCAAACTCATACACAAAAACAAAACAGTTATCGAACTAGTAACACCGTCAGCCCTATGCCATGAAAACTTTAGTGGAAAACAGCCTGCTGTTGGCTCGATGAGTTGTTCAGTTGCAAAATTACTCACAAGGCTGCATACTTTTCAACAAGGACATCTTTCATAACTGGATCATTAATGGGCACGAATGATTTTTGAGTTATGATTGTTACATAGTTAAACAATTGTATGTACTCGTATATGCTTTCAATTTAATTTTCTTTGAAGAGGATAAAACATCCCTGGCAGTCTTTTGCCGAGGATATTTTTTGTTGTTGTTAATTCGCACACTGCCCACAGGCCCATGTATTAATAAATTGGCACCACTGAGCAGGAGATAAGTAAATGTCTATCCTAAGGCATATCTTGCAATAGGTCATGCACGATTGAGTGTCGCACTGTTAATAGGTTGAGCTGTGAAAGCGCCTGGAGGAAGAAATCCAAATGAAAATAGAATGAGTAACCCCGACGGTGGACCTGCAGAAGAAGGTTGCGTGAGGTTGTGTTGTGGGTAGAGATTAGCATGCAACGGTTACTGGTGATCTCAGCGCTGTCCTGCATTTTAAAAGCGAATTGGCTCCCCGATTGAACAACTGACCTCCTTCTGCAGCGGCGGTGAAAGCACCGACGGAAATATCGGACAATAGATGTCGCTGGTGAGAGCTTCTCTTTGAAAGTAATGGACAACAAGCCTGCATTTCCGGAGCAAAATGTCTGACTTGGAACAATTTTATCTCAACCTTTCGTTAAAGTTAGTACCAAGTAGATGTTTCTGTATACCGAATTTTGTGTTCCTATCGATAGCAGTTTCTGAGAAATCCTTAGGTAGCAATTGGTTTCAATTGCTGAATAGAGCAAGGAAATGGATAGGCCAATCGGGAAAATAGATATCGCATTATGCACAAATTGAACAGTTCTCTCAACCCACCAAATTTCGTATTTATACTTTCGAATGGTTTCGGAGATATTGAAGAATTGAAAATGTGTCGTTGTTCGACCGATTGACCCCATAGACAGCTGATCTACATCCCAAATATGTTATCAAGGGTATGTAATATATATTTGTAACCATAACTGCTATATGCCATGTATGTAATCAAACCGATATGTAATAATATATACTTGTAACTTTAATTATACTGCATCCCAAATAAGTAATCAAGTGGATGTATTTGTACTGAAATCATGCTAATGTTATGTGTAACAAATGACGTGCTCTATACTGCTGCAGATAGAAATATCTACAATGTAGTCAACAGAACAATAATAAATTACAATTACAATTCAGAAGGTATTTGTTTAGATGGGCGATTTCAGTCGGGCCCTTACCTCACAGCTACGTGTGAACTCTTTTAGGGGCCGTTGACCCGCTGATCACTGTACCCCCCTCGAGAATTAGTTGTTATTTTATTAATGTAATTGACAGATGCCAATGTTTTACGTGATATCAAAGTGGTTCCAGTGCTAGGAAACCACAAGTAATGGGGATATTTGATCCCAAACTATGGTCCACGTAAGTAAAAGCAAGCACATTTCGGAGTACTTTCGCCGCTTTTCGTTAGTTAAAACTGTTTGTTGTATGCACATTAAAAGAACATGTCGAAAATAACTATTAGTACCACACCTACCAATCCTAACCTAACTACGTAAAATTATAGCTACTGTTGTGGAAAGTCGTTGTGGGTGCTATATTCATTTGCGTGAAGCTTTCGCGCTGTTCTGATTCACGGTAAAGTAACACGCTAAGGTAACAGGTAACAGGCGTACTTTACTTCACAATAACACATTTTCGTGAGCTAAAAGTAACCGAAAACGTTCATAAGGAACAACATCTTCATAAACTATGAAAATATTTCACTTTCTCAAGAGGTAGCCTACAGAGGGTCAAGGGAACCCTGTTTTGTACAAACAATATATAGTATATAGTACTGTAGCCAGGAACCAAACTGACCTCATTTAATGTTTTAGGGTAACAATTTGCAAAGATTGGAGTCCAAGGCTAGAATAGATAATTATGCCTTATCATAATTCGTCCCAGTGCCACGGTAAAACGTTCATATACGAGAAATACAAGAAGTCATTGAACGATAATATATGAGAAATGAAGTGAACAAACAAAGAAAACTAAAACCTATTCTCTCAAGGGGTCTCAGGTTCGATTCCATCGAGGCATATTGCACAGTGGCTGGAATCCAAATTTAAACTGTAGGCCCAATTCTGATTAGCCTCTCATGAGCAAAAAGAGGGTTTTAATGCGACTTTACAAAAAGTACAAGCCTGTTAAATTTGGTGATAAAAGGCACATTTGAGTTTTCAAAAATATTAACCATAATAATACCGTATATCCAAAAGATGGCAGTTTGGAGGGGCATCGCCACTATCCCCCTCCCCGTGATCTGCGCCTGACAGTCGGACGGACGTGCCATTCACATACATTTATGTCGCCTTAATTGAGCGTTTACTAGGACTTCTTTTGATGGAAACTTGGATCTTCACACTTGCCACTTTCAGAGATATCGATAGGTCACTTTTCATCGATTGTTACCTCTCACGGCTAGAGTTGGTTTTTGTTGCGTTGAGGTATTATTTGGAAGTGGCGTGCCCAGAATTTTCGAAAGGTGGGGGTACCTACTTTTCCTGCCTTTGATGTTCTTTTTTTTTGTTAGAAATATTGGGCCAAAGGGGTGGGGGATTATATGACCCCCACCAACCTTCATTGGGCACGTCACTGTTATTTGGTTGCTCATGTAGCTGTTGTAGTTCGTGAGACACCTAGAGTTACTAGTGGATTTCCACTCTTCTAGGGGGGACACTTTGAGCTACAATTCCCAATTGTACAGTCACTGGCACTTCTGGGTTATAATGATACTACTGACTTTCAATAGAATTGTTACAACGCATGAGTGGGATGCGGAAACGAGGAACAAGCTTCACGCTATTAAGCCCACCATAGGTGCATGGCCTTCCTCATCCCGTCCCTCTTGTCGAGAAGTTACTCTTACCAGACTGCGTATTGGACACAGCCGTCTTACGCTTACGCATGGTCACTTGCTAGGCTGGACCCTCCGTTGTGTCGTGTCTGTAACGTTGGTTTAAGTGTTCGGCATATTCTTATTGAATGTGCCGACTTTGCTTTCTTCAGACAGGCTTTTAATCTTCCCAGCTGTTTGTCGTCCCTGTTGGGCGATGACAACAGGTTTTATCAAATGTTTTTAGATTTTTGCGAAGAGATGGTCTCTTCCACCGTCTGTGAGGAAGCTTTTACAACCTTGCACTTTTATTTTTTCCCAAGGGACTTTTTACACCCCTTATTTTAATTTTTCAGTCAGAATTTCAGATGAGGTTATATTTCCCCGTATATTTAGAATGGTGCAAAATGACCTTAAGTGCCGACGCACCCAAAACTTTTATTTCAATCAATCATAAGTGTCCGTGACTGTACTCTCTACAGCAGAGTTTCACTGACGTCATCGAAATATACGATTATGGAATGGAGCCACAAAGATTCCCACATGAAGGGAAATTTCCCTCGCCACAGGGAAATTCTGGAAGAAATTTAAACGAAAAGGGAAAACTGCAATTTCTTGAGAAATATAACAACTGCAGGTAAATGTGAAGGGCTGGGCGTGACCAAAAAGGTGTTCACGATTTGTGCGATGAGACCACTTATAAATGCTGCAGCACCAATCAGGTGGTTTGGTTACAATCCCCCCACCTCCGTATTGGATTGCCGCCAAAGACAAATGCAGCACAAGAACTTTGTTTAGAGAAATAACAATTAGTGGCTGTCAGGCGCCAGTCTTTTTTGTTTCAAATTCTCGGTGGGCTAACCAATGCCGGTTAAAAGGCATTTTCTTAATGCTTTACCACGGTATAATTTTACCAATGGCAAATTTTACATCCAGACCCCATCATATACAAGAACGCTTTTATGTCAAGTAAAATAAATAAAATAATTGCCCAAGCGTGCTGATTTTTGCAGAGTAATTGCAATGTTGAGTTGGTTAGATTTGTATCAAGGTCCATTATATGCACAGCTCAATGAAATATTCCTCCACCGGGATAAAACCCGGGATCCCTTGATTACAATGCAGCAGTCTTGCCGCTAGACTACCGAGGTGGGGAGGCCCAATTATAATATTTGTAATTTTTAGCATTTACGAAATAGGTAGTGTGTGTTTCTTTCGCGTCGTATTTCTCCCTGTCGGATATTTGCAAAGGTAAGGTTAGATGTAACGCTAACAAGCATGCTATTGCCGGAACTCGAATGAAGAGCTAGCAAACGGAAAATTTCTTGACGGCAAGGTTGTTAAAGGTACAGGAATTTTAAATAAATTCAATTCCGGTCCAGGAGAGAAAATCAGCAAGCGTAAATGGGTTCTGGAACGTAAAGAACCTTTGTATCTGTAAAGTATTTCAATTCGGTCCAGGAACCTTTTTACCAGATCAATTTAAATACGATACAGGAACATTTCTTCCGGATCAATTTAATTCGGTCCAGGAACCTTTTTTAAATGAAACAATAGGCAACTTGGACCGAATTTAAATTGTACGAGAAGAAAAGTTCCGGTCCTGCATCAGAACCCATTATAATGTTTAGGTTGGTGGACCTTTAACAACCTTCTCAACCTTCATGAACCGTGGCACGGTATATTCGTTTTATAAAAGTCGATATCCCGATCCCAACAATTTTTTTCATAAATGCCTTTCTGATTTTTTAAAACTTCGTTCGTTAATTATTATGTACCTTTGAAATTTAGTATTAATAAATTATGGCATAATCATAGAGAATATTCGTTCGATTACGTCTAGGCTTGTTGACAAATATAAACTTAGGTTTAAATTGCCGTGTTTGCAGCTGTATAAGACGCACTTATTCCCTTTAAAAATAGGTCTGCAAAACAGGGTGCGTCTTCTACGCCCGATGCTCGGTTCTTGATAACATTCATTTCTGGAAATTTTCTCTGTTCAAAGTTAGACAATTTCCTCGCGGTGTGTTGGCGAAGGCGCGAGAATTAAAATGTATTCTTTCCTGGTTATATTAGGTAAGTTATTTGCTGAAAGTAGACCCACGTATCATTTTATATTTGAAATACCACACATTCATTAATGACTAGGATTTTTATGAAATCACCAAAATATGCTCTTATGACCTAAAATTTTACAAAATATGCACTATAATTTGAAAAATATGCCCTTATAACTGGACTGTTTCAAACATCAATATTAACTTATGCTGAAATATTTTCATATACGTACTATAATACTTTCTGTAAATTTTCAATTAAAAATGAAAAAGATTTTGCTGCAGCCCCCCACCCCCCTAAAAAAAAACCTGGAGTGAAAATGGGAGTAAGAACGAATTCACTTGGAAAATGACTGTATATTTCTTGAAAAAGCTAAAATATGCTGAAATCCATCAAAATATGCTTTATCATGTAGAAATGGCCAAATATGCCCTTAAAAGGCACCTTAATTCAATTAGTTTATTCACAATATGAATTTCTATATATTTAGGGAACACATCACCCTTACCAAAAAAAAAAAAAATGTGCTAAGTCATGAAAATCCCAGCCCTATGTAATCATACGTTGAGTAATAAAGCTTTTTCCTCAAAATTTTGTACGAAAAAGGCTGTGCGTCTTATACGCCGGCAAATATGGCAGTTGACAACGACTGGGTCTAATGGAAGGTTTTCGTTTGGTTGGAGTATTTATTTATTTAATTTTCGAATATAAGTATTTATGTATGTATTTATGATGAAACAGTTTCTACATAGTGCCGTCCCGTTTTTCCTTCAGAAAATTGTGAGAAATGTCCCGTTTTGTTGTTTTAATAATCTGGCAGGCAGAGGCGTCTCGTGAACGCATGCGGTGCATGCTGCGCATGCGTCAATTGTGGGAAAAAGGACAGCTTGCTCTGCGACGACATTCATGAGCATTTCTACATTCTAATTTCTTCATATAGGAGAAGTATTTATTTTACACGAGAGCTCTGAACTAAGCTTATATTTACATTTCTTGGATCTGAAGTGACGCATGCGTCAATTGTGGGAAAAGAATTATTACTTTTTCATTTCAGATCCAAGAAATGTAATATAAGCTTAGTTCAGAGCTCTCGTGTAAAATAAATACTTCTCCTATATGAAAAAATTAGAATGTAGAAATGCTCATGAATGTCGTCGCAGAGCAAGCTGTCCTTTTTTCCCACAATTGACGCATGCGCAGGATGCGCATGCACCGCTTGCGTTCACGAGACGCCTCTGTAATTTGGTCCCCTTAAATTTTAAAAATCGTGATGACGAGACCCGAATTGAAAAAATCTCGAATTCCTATTGCCCTTGATCAAGTCACTCGCTGGGCGAGATAACAAAATCGTGGCAAAGTGAGAACTCGGGTAGGGAGGGTTATGTCCCATTCTTCTTCTTCGAAGACAATCCACGAACCACTTGATGCGAAAAATTGCTTTACATTTTAGTGGCGCGGTTTCTTATCACCCCATGATTGCCGAGCAGGAATGCATTCACGACATTGTTATTTCGTCGAAAGATGGTGGCGTGTTTGTTTTTTGAGGTCGCACCGCGGCTGTGTTTGAGAGTGCAGCGTTCAACCTGGCTTTCACCCTACCGTTATAATCTCTCGCCAGTATTTCGAGGCCAAGAAAAGGCCGGATGTGGGTCAATGGCATGGACTCACGTGGAAGTGCGGGATTCACAGCGTACTTGACGTTCACTACGCCCCCACCCAACCCCGCCTTCGTTTACGCCTCTGTACAGAATCAGTGTTGCCATCGCATGAAAACTCAGGTAGAATATTGTCCTGAAAGGGAAATTTTTTGACAGTACGAAAGTTTCTTCGTAATTTTACAATATCACTATTCATATTTTGATTGCCGTTATTTGTAACGTTAAATATTTTAAATAGAAAGCAAACTATTATATTTTCATATAATTACAATTGATATGTTTAAAACAGAAGCACGAAATGTTTGTAACCTTTGTTACAAATCCGTCAAATAAACATAATTTTTAACAGCGTTTGTTGGAAAACATTTTTTAATTTAAATAATTTTTAAATGAAACACTTTTCTTCGTTATTTTAAAATAGGTTGTTCCCAATTATTGCATTTAGGTACGGTCAGTGGCGTACGCACGATATTTTCGGGAGGGGGCCTGGAATTGTAAAGGTGCATTTTTTGGGAAGGGACGGGATACAGAATAAAATATTTGAATATTTGGAACATTTCACTCTATTAAAATCGTACTCAAAGACAAGAATATTGATCGGGGGTTATTTTTGTAGATTTGCATATACCACTTTTTTTCAAGATACTTACTGTGATTCGATTTTCTCAATATTTCGGGAGAGGCTGTATTCTCATCAGCTCCCCCTGCATGCGCCAATGAGTAAGGTTGATAAATCAACGATGTTCTAAATAACGGGTTTAAAACCTTTATAATATTAGAGATCATCGAGTTGAGTTTGTTTTAACTCCACTTTATGCACAGATAGGCTAATGGGGACTGAACCTACAGTTTAAAGTAGGATCCGAACCACTATGTACACCGGGTATTGAACCCGGGACCCCTTGAAGGCAAGGACGTTAACAATACGTCATTAGGGAGGCTATGGATCATCGAATTCTTGTTTGTTGTTTGATTATGAAATTGATTAACTAAAAATTCATCTATGACTATACGGGTTTTTTAAAACACTATTTTGATTTTATATATTAATGCATATTTACATGTTATTAAGTTGTTATCCATTACTTTATAGCCGCTCGGTATATATATGAACAACAGCTTTAAATTTCTTAAAGGAAGGGAAAACAAGTGGGAAAAGGGAAATATTTTATTACAATAGGGAAATAATAAACTTTGCTGATGGCAACACTGTTTGGTTTATCAGTGAAACCAACACACATGGGACTTCATCGGGCTCTTACTGCTTTACAGTTAATCAAGACTTTTGTTTTTTATAGCCTCGCATGGGATGTTCTCGTTTAATGAAGAACACAGAGGGAACCGGGAATGTATTTTTCGTAATTATGAAACAATGAGAAAGACCAGATCACTCTCAGACAAGGACACGGAAGCAGCTATTCCTTTGTTTTTCTGCCGGCATTGCATCACTAGTCACGAGGTATCAGATTGTCCACAAGGAAAAGACAAGTGCAAGGTCTCTTTCGTTGGTCACGGAAGTTGAGAAGATTTGTGCAAGAGTTTAAAGAATGTAGGTTAGGTTGTACAAAGCAACACGAATTGATCTATATCGCTGATTTATTCATTGTTGTCCCCAGCAAGGTAGTTACGATAATAAATATGATGAAGTTGATGTTACTAAAACTTTGACAATACTCAGTATTCATTGCCAAAGCCGATTTACCCTTGTGGGAAGAAAATATGCCAATGCCGATATACAGAAAAATTGTCTGCGAATAATTGAAACAGTTTCTACATACAGTATGATCCACTAGTATTATTCGGCAAATTGTCCATGACTATTTTCATTATTTTTTCTCTTACATCCTGTGTGTTTTTAAGCGATGGATTTTTATATACATATACTGATGCAGAAGTCATCAACAGCTTGTTTTGAGTTTCTTGCATTTCTTGAAGCTCTTGTTGGGTCAAATAGAGTGCACACACATAGTGATGGACAATTTGCACGGTAATACTCATGAATCCCACTGTACCCCAACGGCGAAAGAAACAGTAGGCAAATTGTCCACCACCATTTTAATTCGGTCTGTATTACACATTGTGTTGGCAATGAATTGAAATAATGACTTCAATTAGCAGAGAACAATACCTGCTTCGAACCAACATAGTTTCATTCCTTAAAACAACACAGCATGTAGAATAGAAAGTAATTAAAATAGCAGTGGAAAATTTGCCTACCATTATCTTTGCCGTTGACTGTACCAAGTGACATGTATTCACACTAGCAATACATAGGCTATAGAAGATTATCCTTCAATGTTACGTGATTTGGAGTGGTTTTAGCAAGTCAGTTATAAGTGAATGATCTTCCTTGCAACATATTCATTTATCCTATTATGAACCGATCAAAGAGAAGACAAGCCAGGGTGCAAATTCATGGGTGGACAGGAGGATTTACCCCTCCAATCTAGGCCTCAAAAATCCTCCCACCAAAAATTTTAGGGGGTAGAGTTTTTGTTACAACAAACAAAAGATAAGCAATTACGTTTAATTTCAAATAAACTGTACTAAGAATAATATCGAAAACACAAATTAGTGTAGTTGTGAGTGTTCAATTATTTTTCTCTCTCAAGATATCATTGACAAATCTGCATCAATACGCACAATAAAAGTAAAACAATAATAACTATGAAATCCAATTGATTTATATTAACATAAAGCAAAAACTAAATAAAAACTTACACATAATAAAACCACTTCAACTATTTCATAATTTATTAACATATTTAACCAGTTAGTAAAGGAAGTAGTTTCCTACTTTATAATATCTGATATACGTATATAAAAGTAACAAATTTATTTTTTGTGTAATTAATAATAATATATTTTTAATTTATTTTTACTTTTAATAACATTTTTTGTGGGGGGAGGGGGTTTGTAGATGAAGATCTTTCTCCCCCCACCAGTCTTTAATGATTTCGCACCCTGAGACAAGCTGAGTAAACCAGACTTAAAAGCACAAATTAGGAAGCAGTAGTTGTGTCCAGTGCGTTTACAAAGCATTTATTGTGCTCATGGCACAATACCCTTATTAAATGGAGTACTCGAGTCGGCACGAAACCGAGATCGAGAAAGGTGGGGAACGAGACAGACGCCTGTAAAATCGAGACGAGACATACATACATATGGTACTTGTAAATTGCAGCGAATCAAATGTGCTTTATGATGCGACCAGGGTTGTATTTGAATGAGGGTAAGGAAAAGTTCCTCGTACATATAGCACGGTGTAGTAAGTATACGAATAATAAGCTGATTGAAACAAGCCTGTGGGTTCGATCCCCGATTGAGGTACATTGCACAATGGTTCGGATTCAACTTTAAACAGTAGGCCCAGACCTGATTAGCCTATCTGTGCATAAAGTGAACTTACAAGCAACAACGGCGGCTGTAGCTCTGAATTACGTAGGTGAAGGACTAGCAGGAAGAATCTGGGGTAATAGAAAAAATAGATCAATAGTTACACATACTTATTAGGTGTAACTATTGATCTAATTTTCTATTGTTGTTTCTTCATTTCGTTCCTACTAGCCAGCCCTTCACCTAAAGCCCTATCACATGGAACTGGATTTCTAGTAGGAATGCCCTAGTTGGCGCTGAACTAACTTTCTAGGTAGCAATCATGGCCGCCTGGCTGACTGCTTGACTGGTTTGAAGGAATAGGACATGTTTTAATTGCTACTAACTTTCTTCGACTAGATTCTCTGGAACAGCCAATCACAGCAAAGTTTGGGCATGTGAAGATAATCTGTGAGTTTACAAAGTAGCGTTTTTTGTCTGTGCTTTCCGAGTTCATACAGCACGAAAGGCATGTTTACAATTGAAAAGGCTAAAATATTATTCCATACGTGTATAGTAAACATTGTAAAGTATGTATTTTATCAGCGCCATTCTTCTCTACCTAAAACCATTTCATACGAAGCGATATTCCTCTCGGTTGAATAGTTATCTTATTTTAAAAGTGTGAAGTGATACGTTGTTTACATCTCGCGCGGCCGCCATTATGGGAACGAAAGACTATCGACAAGTACGGTATAACAAGTACCGTGTGAGGCGAAAACTAGCAAATGGGTAGCCAGTCCAGCGTCAACTAGAGCATTCCCACTGGATATCCAGTTCTGTGTGATTCAG
This sequence comes from Lepisma saccharinum, assembly GCF_977018435.1. Lineage (NCBI taxonomy): Eukaryota > Metazoa > Arthropoda > Insecta > Zygentoma > Lepismatidae > Lepisma > Lepisma saccharinum. Next base: position 7,348,389 of record NC_139248.1, on the reverse strand, counting down.
GCTTAACTCAGAGCCACCAGCCGCCGCTGACAAGCGAACTTTGAGAAACTTAAGGTCTTGCTTTCAAGAGAAATCATCCTGCTGATGAAATATTGGAGGCAGACACAGTTTTTTTTATCCATTGGAAGGACGGTGTTGCCAACAAAGGCTCTTCCTACAGTTCAGAGGACGAGTAACCTTCAGCTACGCCAGGTGTTTGCCTGGAGGGACAGAGGAAATTATAAGAACGTGCCACCGACTCCAGGGCAAAGTAGAGTAATGTAGCAGCGCGAAATGAAGCTCTGCGAGCGACCTTATGGCCTTGACGTCTGGTCGAATGCAAATTCGATAGCTGTTGCCAAAAAAGCATCCTATACTTTTTGGATGATGCGCTGTCGGAACTGTTTCGATATGAGTGAGTGGCTATCGTTGAGATCTGTTTTCGAACGAAGTGAGTTTTTCGCTTTCACGCCCTCTACCGCCCAGATCATTGACTTTTAAATGACATTACTTGATTGGATGACATAAAATATCGTTGTAAGAGATTCGAAGTTATTTCGTTATTTCAGCGACCTCCGTGGCAGAGTGGTTAGTACAGCGCGCTACGATGCCAGGGATACCGGGTACGAATCCCAGCATGAGTGTTCTTTGTGAATAATTCATCATACCACCACTCATCCTTACCTACGCCATTAGCCAAAGTGGCAGAAAAGCGAAGTAAAATAAATAAATCAAAACACTGCAATGCGAGTAGAAGATTCTTACAGTCTTACTTCTGACTGCTTGTTTCATCCTACTACAGCTCCCTATGATACCCTCTGCAAAATGGCGTAAATACCTCGATTGAATAGAACGTTCACAATAAGGATATATCAGATACATATAGATTAAGATTTATTGAATTGCCTGGAAATGATAAGTTTTGTGCTAGCGTCAATTCCTTCCTTATTTATGGATTTCATTCGACGGTTTAATGTTCATGTTTTTCGCCTTATATTGCTTCATGTTCCTTCCTATCTTTGTTTTGCTAGTGATTAGTCTACTTCTTTAATATTTTTTAAAGTTTCTATATTCCAATTTAGTTTAGTGTCTGTATTGGTGTATTTCTCAATTCTTACTGCTTTTAAATTGCATATTTCTCTGTTGTAACTTTGACTGTTCATTTCTCATTGTCGCTATTAGCCAAAAGTGGCAGAAATATTATATAAAGTAAATCAATCATTTCTCACTGTCACACTTTTAGACAGATGATTTGCCTTCCTTTAATGCATTCAATTTTCAGTGCTTTCACTTGGTTTCGTAACAACATATGCAACAAGTTTCTATATTCTGTACATTTGTAAACAACTAGCTGATTACCCGGGCATTTATTTATCCCAATCTTCTATTAGACAGGAAAATAATGAATTCTAACTATAGTGTAAAATGTAACTAATTTTATTTACAGGTATTTAAAAGTATAAATAAGTACAGTTTTCAAATTATAAAGTAAAATATTTTACAAATTCACTATAATATTAATTTAACTCAAAACCTGATTATAAACAACGTTTTTAGTTTCACTTCCAGGAGCAAGAATAAATAAATTCTTTGGTGAACCCGCCCTTGAGCAAGCAACATGAAATTGTCCGTTGGAGAAAAATGGCGATCTTAAATCCACTCCACAGTACTTAATAGAAAGTCTCTCTCTGTCTCAAATGTCATCGTGAATGTCACCAATTAGCTTAGCGACTCAGAAAACTATGGATTCGACACTAATCTAGGTCATTTTTGACATTTTAATTTGCACCCCTTCTCACCTCCCATGCCGATAGGTGACGAACTTGGAGTTGAACGGAATTCGGAGTGTCACTATTCATCTTAGCGACCCCGAAAACTATGGATTCCACACTAATATCGGTCTTTTTCGATTATTTTTACGTGTCACCCCTTCCCACCCCCACCCCCACGGGTGCTAGGGGTGTCTTACCCCCACAGTATTTATTTCCAGATTGCGTGTGATACGTGTTCCAAGTTTGGTTGAAATTGCTCCAGGCGTTCGAGAATTATGCCGGAACAAACATGCATACATATAAACACACGTACATCCATTTTTATATATATAGATTAGTATAAATGTATAGCTTAACAAATTAATTCATGTAGGTCAAGAAGCTGTTTTTTATAGTAAAGGAAACTGTAAGCTTAAGTGAAGCTTAAGTAAACTTTAAATAATAAATAACAAGAACAGTCAGTGTGGCATTTGTTTGTAAAGTTTCTAGTGGGAGAGGTGAGTCATCTTGGTGTTATACAGTATGAATTATATACATAGAACGCCCCCTCATCCAAAGTCCAAGGAGGGTTAAGGCAACCAGAGGGGAGGGAATCCCTCCCCAGCCACCCTTCAAATACCACTCCGGTCACAGCGTATCTTTACATCGCACACACTTGACCCTACTCTTGAAATTAATCACACCTGCATCAGGCCACAAAGGGAACAAAGGCTGTTTCGTGAGAGCCTCTAGAACATAACTTCCGGTTCTGTCGAAGTGATAAAAAAAACGGGAGTATTGCTCAAATCGAAAAAGAGTGTTGCTTCTATCACAGATCGAAATCAATGACCTTCTTCCAAGCTTTCTCGCTAGCACTCTCGCATTGCGCAAGTGAAGCTCCTCTCTCAAGTTCATTGTCCTTTCTCTGTTGTTCAGGAAAGAGGTCGAGAATTGGGCTCGTATTGGAGAAACAGGACGTCTGGTCATGGGCGACGTCAAAGGGTTCTTAAGGGGAGCTTGCCCATCCTTTTTAGCTCCGCACCCTAAATACTCAACTCAATGCTGCTACTAATAGCAATATACATAACTTTTTTGAACTAAAATATACTGGATATCCATATGAAATCGTGAATAAGGAAGTTACACGCCAAGTTTCTTAACCTTTTGAGTCCCAAGGCCATTTTCACAAGCAAGCCTCTCGGTCCCGAGCCGATTTTGAGCAAAATGCAGAGTTTCAATTAAATGAGTGTAGATCGGAGACTAATTGCCCTAGAGAGATGAGTGATATACCGTTGTACGCGGAATGAACCAGAGATTCATACTATATGAAATTTATGCAAATTCGGCGTATATATGGAGGGGGAAAGGGGGAAATCCCCTGAAAATACTTTTTTTTAAAAAATGGGGTTTCGTCCCTCCCGCCCCCCCCCCGAAAAAAGGATATGAAAAGTTCAAAATGCACATAGAAATTATCGCTGGCATGTAAGGAACACAAAAATATTTGCATTATTATCATATGACCAATGTAACTTGAGTTGTACATCCAAAAAAGGAATGGTCGGCACGCCACTGATTCAAGCTTCAAAATGCAGTGGTACCTTGAAATGACTTTAGCTCAGAGACTATTTGCCCTGGAGATATGAACTATATACCGTTGTACGCAGAATGAATCACAGATTCAGACGATATATAATTTATGCACCTTCAGCGTATATATGGAGGGGGAAATTCCCTGAAAATACTTATTTTAAAAAATGGGGTTTCGCCCCCCCGAAAAAAAGGATATGAAAAGTTCAAAATGCACATAGAAATTATCGCTGGCATGTAAGGAACACAAAAATATTTGCATCATTGTCGTATGACCAATGTAACGCGAGTTGTACTCCCAAAAGGAATGGTGGGCACGCCACTGATTCAAGCTTCAAAATGCAGCGTTACCTTGAAATGACTATAGCTCAGAAACTAAATGCCCTAGAGATATGAAAGACATACCGTTGTACGCAGAATGAATCACAGATTCAGACGATATATAATTTATGCACATTCGGCGTACATATGGGGGGAAAGGGGGGAAATCCCCTCAAAAATACTTTTCTTAAAAAATGGCGTTTCCCCCCAAAAATAATTCAAAATGCACAAAATGCAAAATTATGCAAATTTGGCGTATATATGGAGGGGGAAGGGAGAAAACCCCCAAAAATTATTTTTAAAAATTGTTGAAATGTTTTCCCTTGAAAAGAGAAGTCCCTTTTCCCTTGAAAAGAGAAGTCCCTTTTCCCGCCTTTTCACCTCCATTTTCATGAAGAAAAAAAAGTGCAAGAAACATTTCTGTTAAATACATGTGTTAGGAACAATATATACAGGGTGACTGGTAATTAGATGTATTCCCTGAAAGGGGTTAAAGAAGAGACAATTTGCAATAAATTTGACCATATGATACCCCGTCCGAAAATTAGTAGTTTTCGAGATAATCGAGTTTCAATTGTTTTTTTTAAAAAATGACAATTTTCCACATAAAAAGATGAATTGAGAAAAAAACTGCTCATTGTATGGAACTTATTTCAGCGTCTTCTGATAGCTAACAAATAAGTGCTTCATTGAAAAAAAAAGTCTTTCCCAAATAACAATCACATGTAAGTAACGGGTGGGTCTAAACTTACAAGTAATGATAAAAAAATGCACACTTAGTTTAGTTGGCAACGTATTAATAACAAAAATGGTATGACACGAAGCGTACAAATTACGTAAATTACTTCCTTGTGACATCTGCTATCCAACAAGGTACAAATGTTGCTAACATACACATTTGTGTACAAGAAATAATACTTCATTCATCTCCATGTGAATGGAATCAATGAACAATACAATTAAAGAAAATTACACGTCTTGCTCGAAGTGGGCACCTCCGTTACGAATGCAGGCACGCACGTTTTTACGGACATTTGGTCTCTTAACTCGTGATGTGATGGTGTCCTTGATGTGTTGACCAACTGTTAAGATCCTCTCCCTGAGCTCTTCTTGCGATTTTACCGGTGTCTTGTCATGTGGCTCCAAATGTAAAAGTCGCAAGGCTTCAATTCAGGGGATCGAGCCGGCCAGGGAATCGGACCGCCTCGGCCAATCCATTTCTTTGGGTAATTTTCATCCAGCCACTGTCGCACGCCCAAGCAGAAGTATGGATGGGCGTAATCAACAATCATTTCATCGAGCCATTTTTCCTGCCCCAAATCTTAAATGGCATCACTTATGAACATTTTTTGAGGAACGGGATGGCAATGTTGTTGGAAGATGTGCCTCTAGCTACAAGACGTGACATGATTTATCAGCATGATGACTGCCCAGCTCGATCCCCCTATCGATTTGAAGCCTTGCGACTTTTACATTTGGAGCCACATGACAAGACACCGGTAAACTCGCAAGAAGAGCTCAGGGAGGGGATCTTAACAGTTGGTCAACACATCAAGGACACCATCACATCACGAGTTAAGAGACCAAATGACCCGTAAAAACTTGCGTGCCTGCATTCGTAACAGAGGTGCCCACTTTGAGCAAGACATGTAATGTTCTTTAATTGTATTGTTCATTGATTCCATTCACATGAAGATGAATGAAGTATTATTTCTTGTACACAAATGTGTATGTTAGCAACATTTGTACCTAGTTGGATAGCAGATGTCACAAGGAAGTAATTTACGTAATTTGTACGCTTCGTGTCATACCATTTTTGTTATTAATACGTTGCCAACTAAACTAAGTGTGCATTTTTTATCATTACTTGTAAGTTTAGACCCACCCGTTACTTACATGCGATTGTTATTTGGGAAAAACTTTTTTTTCAATGAAGCACTTATTTGTTAGCTATCAGAAGACGCTGAAATAAGTTCCATACAATGAGCAGTTTTTTCTCAATTCATCTTTTTATGTGGAAAATTGTCATTTTAAAAAAAACAAATGAAACTCGATTATCTCGAAAACTACTAATTTTCGGATGGGGTATCATATGGTCAAATTTATTGCAAATTCTCTCTACTTTAACCCCTTTCAGGGAATACATCTAATTACCAGTCACCCTGTATATATAAAAATCGAAATTCTAGCCAAAAATAGAAAAGTTATAACGTAAAAACTACGACCTTGACACAGCGTCTCGATCGAGACGCTTGGGACCGTGAGAGTTACAGTTGGGTATCTCGTTCGAGACGTTTGGGATCCAAAAGGGTCTGTTACTCACTCGTTGTCTAGGCCAGTGTTTCTCAACCACCGGGCCCTGCCATCAATAATACTGGCCCTTACGAACTTCCTCTGTAACAGTTTTTTCTCCAACGAACTTTCTTAGAATTAAGTTAATTGTATAGTTATTTTTCCGAGTATAATAATATACCTAGTCATCGAAGTAATTGGAATATTTCTATGTTCAAAATGCAACATGCATTTCGCCGAGTGGTTAGCACGTCACACTACGACGCCGTTGGTTCCGGGTTCGAATCCCGACCATTACATCGGTGTTCTTTGCGAGTGTTCCGTCACCAATATCACTCATCCGCATCGTCGCGATTAGCCAACAGTGACGGAATAGTGACGTTGATTGATGATTCCAGCAGCATTTTCTGTCTTTCTCTTTGTTCCACCGCCGTCGCCTTGTAATCAAGGGGTCCCGGGTTCGATACACGTTGGAGGCACTTAGTTGTTCGAATCCCACTTTAAACTGTAGGCCCAGTCCCGATTAGCCTTACTGTGCATAAAGTGGACTTAAAACACAAACTCAATCTTTGTTCCACATTTTCGGATTTGGCCCCTACCCCAAAAAAAAATCCTGGGTACGGGTCTGCTTCTACGGGAATCTATTCTAATCTACATTTTCACTGTTTTGTATCAATTATGTACAAAAACAACTGACGTTCGTGACGTGACAACCCTTTGAAACCCAAGGCTTTCCAAGTGACTTTTCCCACGGTGAAGGGTGGTCTTGGCGTTAAGTCCCAACGCCACAACGTCAGATCTGGTCTCCATAATCTAGTGTTCTTAACCTTTCATTTACCACGAACCCGTTTTAAACAGCTTTATGTTGTACTAGATCCCCAGAACGTAGGCTGAGATTTTGCCCTAAAATTAATTTTATTATCCTTGACCAGAGAATGTAGGTTCTTAAGTTTAAAAACAGTTTCAGGCCATTTCTGAGGGTAGTACATGAGTGTTTGCTTTCGACTACTTTAGTCACTCAGAAGTGTCTATTTCGAATATAAACTGCGTTTTTGTGTGGCCCACGTGAGAAATTCTGCTTGAATTTTTCTCCATAGACGTGAAAAATTGCAACTTTTATTAATCCAAATCCTATCGAATATATACATATTTATAAATGAGGCCTGAGGCGAGTTTTGACAGTTTAGTTTTAATTTTTATCGAGGAAGGAAAAGAATGCTGTGCGAAAAATAAAACAGAATTCTCTCGATCCGTTAACTTTGTTATTGTCCTTTGCAGAACAATCTATCTGACAGACGGAAGATTATTCCAAGATATCTTGAAGATGACTAGGTACATTTGAGTTTGAAATTCTTACACAACAATTTTTCCCAGATTAGAGTATTCCATAACATTTTTGACTTGTGTTTCTAGATGTATTTCGAGTCTGGGTATGTGAAATGGCAAATGTAAACTACGAACATGAAATTAAATGTTTTAAATATACCGTTTAATTAAATTGAATTAGAATTTTTGGATACATTTGAATCATACCAACCCTTTATATTGTTTCTATATTTGCGTGTGTGGGTGTTGAGAGGTCGGCTGTAGAGTTATTTAGGGAAGTGAACCCACTGTGCACACTAAAACTGACTTTTTTGGTTCCCCGTCGAGAAAATACAGGTTGTAGAATTTAAAATCCATTTCAGACCATTTCCGAAACATAATACACACCAGTTGTTGCTGACTGTTGTTGCCTATTTCGAAGATAATTGCTTTTTGAGCGTCTAATAGGGGTGCCTATTTCTTCCCTATTTTGAGAGAGCCTATCGATCCTCTCCTAAATATATTTTAAGTACTAAAGTGCGTCAACTATTCATTTAAAGTTGCTCAACAGGGATCCTTAACTACAATTATGCAGTAAAATTTATTACAGTAGTGATAGTTTATTTTAATAATAAAAACAATACTGTAAAATTATTTCTATCGTGCACTTATCTAATGGAACACACAAAGATCGCTTCGAAGTTATGTTGTACTTTCTTCAAGTCGTTACGAGACACATGAACTTTTTCTACTCACGATCACTGGCGTACGCAGGATATTTTTTCGGGAGGGGCTGGAATTGTAAGATAGTACAGTGGGATCCATGCAAATTGTCCATGACTATTTTCATTAATTTTTCTCTTACATCCTATGTGTTTTTAAGCGATGGATTTTTATGTATGCTGGTGCAGAAGTTGTCAACAGCTTGTTGTGAGTTTCTTTTTAATTCTTGAAGCTCTTTATTGGGTCAAATAAAGTGCACGAACATGGTGATGGACAATTTGCACAGTAATACTCATGGATCCCACTGTACATAGCTGTTTTTAAGGGTGTGGCATACACACTAAGATATTTCGTATATGTAGAACTTTCCACTCTCCAAAATGACAATAAGGTTTATTTTAAGTGGACTTTGCATTCACCAGCCCCCTCTGAATACGCCAGTGGTCACCATCCATTAATATTGGCTGGCAAATATATGGTGGTCTTTAAATAAAATCGTTTTATTTTATTAACCACTTCTAACTTTAATAAAACCGATAAAAATATGGTCGCGTTTTTATATACCTCTACTTTTTTTTGCTATTGTCTGGTTGATAGGTTTATAAAATCAAATTTCGAAATGTTGTGAAATTTATCTGTGCTGCGCGTTATACGCCATAAAATATATTGTAATTACCATTTTAACCTTCGCTTTAACAGTTGTTTAAAGACAGAAATGGTAATGATGTCATTTTATGGAGGGTTTGCATATAGCGCTTTAGTTTTTCCCCTGAGTTCTTTATTGCTTTCATTTGAAAATTTTAATATTCTCAAAATTTAGGTAGGGTCTGTAACCCCATCAACTCCCCCCCCCCCCCACGGCCACGCGAGTGCTGCACGGTTAAAATTACGTAGCGTCAAAACGAGCCCCTAACAAGCAAAATGTTACTAAGAATTGTTCGGCTTCATGTCTTGTACACGTTGCACGGCGACACCTTATGTACTAATAAAGTTTTACAACGAGGGTACAATTATAAGAGCAAAATTATTGAGTAATAATAAACTGAAAAAAATAAAATAACAATAAAACTACATGGCTATTCCACTAAAAGAAAAAAAGGATATATCGATTTATTCCCACTAATTCGTATCTCCCTTTTTCTTAAATTAGTCATGTTATATTTGAATGCTGAAATACAGGGAGGATCCTAAATCATCTCCTATATACAAGAACTTAAGTATTAGTCTTTGTTTTCAATTTAATGCCAATAATTCTTTATCAGTGCTTTTAATTCCAATATTTGCGTGACTGTTAATGTTAGAATGTATATAGTTAGAATGATAAACATTTATCACTGGCCTTATAATAGGAAAAAAATAATCAGTCCAAGAATACGTCATACATATTTTTAGAAAGTATCATGTACATAAATTTGTACGCTATTTAGCCTTATGCTGCTGCTGTTCGATGGACGAGACAGGGGTTAAAAATAAGGTCCTCTTTTGATATGGAACCAGTGGGCATGACCCAGGTTGAGGGTATGATGAGGATCAATAGCTCTTTCGGCCCAATTATTCTATATAAAAAAAACACCAAATGCAGGAGAAAATGGCAAAATATATGATTTATAAATAAAACAATTCTTACTTCTTACGATTGTACAGCTTCCATAAGGAAATTCTTATGCACGCCACTGTTGTTGATAACTGATAACCGACTTTCTCTCAAATCTGGCGGCTAGCAAACATGGTCACGTGAAGAGATGCTGAAACCGTCTAAAAATCAAGCGATCATCCCCTTCTAGAGGCGACAAAATTAGGATGTCGCTCCTAGAGATGATGTATAAAACGAACAATAAATCGTCAATAAATTTAGCCTAATACAGTAACAACAACAAGAAAAGTCCTCTAACCCTCCCCCCTAGTTCCCAAGAGAGGATGTCGTTAATACGCCACTGTCGCAAAACGTGAATGCGCGGGCTGAAAGAATAGTGAGGAATGAGGATACTTTGTGGGGGTGGCTGTGGTGTAGGCTAACAGCTTGCGATACCAGACCATAAAAATATTTTGCATAACTGCCGTTTGGATGCTTATAAACTATGAAAGTAATCATTTTCCGCAGTGTTGAATACTAATAAAATTCCAAAGGTCGAAAAAGTCAATAAAATCAGCTTAGCTCTTCCTCAATATATCATGGCGAGCATTTCAATACGCTATTTCTCAAGATGGATAAATACAGGCGGGTCCATCACGGATTCTGAACGGACATTTGTTAACGAGAAATGACGTCAGTACGAGTTTTTCTTTTTAGAAGCACAACCACAGATTCGACCTCATTGCACTAATGTATTGACAACATATTAACCGAAAGATTTATTATTATATTTTCTAGAAGGCCAGGCCAGAGAACTCAATAAACACATTCTAGATACTACACATATACTGCAATGGTTTTATGTTGCTTAGTGGTAAGCGACACCAAAGGTCGTGGGTTCAATTCCGGAGACTGGCGTAGGACCACAAATAGAAGTCGACAATATACAGTACATGCTATTAGCCTTTTGAGTAACCGTTAACTTCGGACTACTGTTATTCTTAGACAAAATCTTAATTTGCACATTGAACAATTTGCAAAGGTCAATTATCATTGAAATAATGCAAAATTAACAAAAAGTGTAAACAGGCAAAAATTCGAACAAGAATATTTGTTACTCTCGGTTGAGATAAATTTGAAATCGCGGCAATAACACGAGATTAGGGTAATCTAAATCTGGCAACATTGCAATAGGTGAAACAATTGACCCACGAAAAGCCAGACAAGGCCATAAGAACCGTAACCGGTACAAAAATAAAGAAAAAAAGAAAAAAGCAGACAGTTCTGCTTCTGTTATGCGAGGACATGAAGAGAAAAGCAAATGTAACCTATATTTCTCAGCCTGACCGCCAGGTGGCTACGATGATGTACTCACCAGAGCAACATACAGTTCCTGCTCCATGGCGTGGGTGTTTTCACTGTATTCACTTCCGCACCTTCGATTATGCTCCTGTATCACGGTGAGCTACTGCCCACCTTTCTAACACACAGCCACATCGTACCACCGTGCTAGGTAGTTTGCTACTGAAGACGACCGACTCATTAATGGGGACTTTCCGCGTTCCCAGAGGAAAAAGTGGACCTAGTAACTGGGCCATGCGCACGTGGTGGGGGGTTTGAGGGGTGCCATCTCCACAACAGGGACGTGCTCGGGGCCACAGGAACCGTTACGAAGGGCGGGGAGTCTGGGATGTGTGTCAAGCAATCCCAAGCTTCATCAGTCCTAGCAAGAGAAACGACTCTGAACATACAGTAGCGGAGAAGAGACGATTCGCGAAAATGGCAGCCTGATGTTTTTAACACATAGCTATGGGCTTTATTTTTTTTTTACCCAACGAGTCTCTTTTATTCATGTCAAAACATGAAAGGGGGAGAAAAAACTCACTTTTTAAGTTTCGAAGGGTAGCCATTTCGGCTTGTTAAATGATTTATCATTTTGTACTTGGCCTGGGTAAACAGCACGTTAAGTGCACAACACGGACGGGCAAATTACAGATCGTTGCAATTTGCTTCAGGAAATTTCCATTCATGCTCACCAGACAGTGTTGCAGAACCTTTATTTTTTTTAAACCCACTTTTTCCCTGCGAGCACTTACAATTTCCCTTCCTTGATCAAGGCCACACGTTGAGTTTTCACAGCGACTTTTTCTTTTTAAAAAAATGTGCACGCAATTTATTTAAAATGCTAATGTTCTTGTATTGACTTAAGGTGAGGAGTTACAGTTACGCACCATGTGCACATTTATTTCAATATTCGGAATGGGCGGGCAATGCTACTAAAAAATCTGGACTTACGCATGAATTTCTCCCCATGTTGCAAGTCGAAGCTTCGATTATTAAGCTAGGCACGATACTCGAAAAATATGACGAATGAGAATTTTCAGAATCCCATGTATTCTTTATGGAGAGAAAAAAATCAACAACTTCAACTTCAAGTTGCAGCTAATCAAATGGAAGTTTCGACTTTTCCGCTGGTCAAAAGCTTCATGAAACTGCCCTCTTTCCGTTAATATATTTTTCTATGCATAGGAAATTTGATATTCCCAATACTCCCATAAGGGCAATGCATTTCTCCTTGCCTCTTACGGCCATCCTGGCAGCGCTGCCAAACTTGATGCCAGTGCCGGATCTACAAGTCTTGCCCCCCCCCCCCCGCAAGATATTACCAAAGGCCCCCCTCTACCTACACCCACCCAACTCAAAATACAACTCTTTTTTATATAATGGGAAGGGAGTTATGTGACATATAGTACAGTTTTCTCACACCTGGAAAATGATGCATTTGTTACAATCATGCAGTCATATTTTTTTCCTGATTAAAGATAGGTTAAAGAGACCTTCACCGCTGCATTTCTCGTAAAATTGTAGCCTGATTTGATTCTAGTCTGACTGCCACGCGGGAAATCTAGGGTGGGTGATCTAAGGTCGGAATTTTTCCGGCATTTTCGCAGTATAAAGCGGCTCTAGGGCCCACCCAAACTTAACTGAAATGGCATCGGTGAGGGGCGGCCGCAGCGTGGTGCTGATCACATCATCTCTAAGATGGCCGACATCGTAAATATGTGGGACCTTAGATCAGCCACCCCACGACTTCGAGAAATACGTACATTATTTTCATCATCAGGAATTTGAGTTTGTGTTTCTCTACTCTGTCCCTCATAGGCGTGCGCCCGGGAGCAAGGGCCAGTTGCCCCCCTCAATACTCCCACTTAGAAATTCAGTGTAGAGGAATCTTATAACCGTTATTAAACAATATTATGCTCTTTAAAATATTAAATATTTTCAAGCCGACGACAGTTCCAAGCAAGGAAGGTGCATTATTCTATGAAATTGAAGTATTCCACTTCGTTCACTAGCACATTTCTTGTTATTAACACTCTCACACACTTTATCCGTTGGTTGTGTTGTACTTCTATGCACTAGCGTACGCAGGATTTTATTTCGGGATGGGCTGGAATTGTAAAGGTGGATAATACAAAGCTGCTTTTTAAGGGGGCGGAGTACACAATAAGATATTTCCAGTGGCAGCGATTGGGTTCCAAAGCCAGGGAGGCAAGGTGCCAAAACTTGGGGGGGGTAGTGTATTTCTCTTTGTAGATAAGGTTTAGCATAGTGCGGGGGTAAAAGTGACGAAAATGGGGGCAACTGCCCCCTCGCCCCCCTAATCACCGCCACTGGATATTTCGTATATTTAGAACTTTCCACTCTCAAAAATGGCAAACGCAGTCATTTCAAGGGAGTTTTGCCTTTACCACTGTGAGTTTTTCACTGTTTTTATTAGAAAATGTTGATTTTCTCAAATTTTGGAGGGGCTGTAGCCCCATCAACCCCCTCTGCGTACGCCAGTGCCTCTATGTGTTTGCAGAATAAATTACCCATACATTGGAAATAAATAGCGGAGATTGGGTGACAAAAGTAGGGACGGGGTGGAGTTTACTTTTTCTATTTAGACAAGGTAATTTACGTGTAGTTGTTTTGAATCTGCTGTACGAAACCATGTATATGTGTAAATTAGTCTCTGAATCACAGAAAGGGGAAATATAGAAGTGGCAAAGAACATCCGTGCCACGGAAGTCTGAATTCTTCTTCGTAATACAATGATTTTCGGAGGTCCGGACACACACTATATACGCCCCTGTTACATACCCATCAATACAATAAGACAGTGAAATGAAATGGTTTTTTTCTTCGATTGAACTTTCATCAAGGCTTTGCCCCCCCTCCTAATCGCAGGGACTGCGCACGCCTATGCTGTCGCAGGAATCTCTGACGAAAGCAAGTCTTTGCGCAAATAGTGACTCGAGAGGGTTCGACCAGTGAAGAACAAGTGCGAGGGAACTGGATTGCATGGAGGGGGAAGATCGACTGCGGTTATAGTGAACGACAGGCAAAAGAGCCTGCGCAGACTAGCAACTCATCATACTCCCTCATGGAGGAGAGGGTCAGAGTGGAGCATGAGCACAAATTTCCTGGTAGCTACGATGATCAACTTAAGGCCGAATCACACGGAACTGGATTTCCAGTTAGTTGGCGCTGAACTGGCTGCCTGCCCGGATGTGATAGCTGCCTGGCTGGCTGCTTGACTGGTTTGGAGGAATTCGCGATTAAAATTATCCGATATGCCATCTGGTGAGATTTTCAGGAATCACTCCACGTAGGACACTTCGCTGCACTTCGCCGTGTTGAAGCCGTTCAAAGCATGGGGAACATGCGAAAAACTAGTTCAGATTTTTGCTCTAAATCGTTTTGTGGTTCAGGACAAGTGAAAAGAAAATCTTACATGTATTTTCCACCCCGTAGAATCAACAAAATGAAATGTTTAAATAAATCAGAGAAAACAACTGATTGACAAGATTGGCATAACTGAAATGCGGAAAGGAAATTACGAAGAATGTACGAGTCTGTTCACTCTATTTTCCGAAATAATCTTTCGGAAAGATGATTTTATTGCCATGAGTGTAGCCTAAGTTTTAAATTGTTCTTTATGAATATAACATTTTTTTCGAAATCAATGTATTATGTATGTAATTTGGAACATGTGCAAGTCGATTAAGTGCAAAGATGAAAATAGTTTGAGAATTAATTAAATTAATGTCCGTAATCATAAAGGTAAGTCTGAAAAACATAATTGACATGCTAATGTTGCTGTTTCATTCAGTATGTTAATTTTCAGTGAAGACTGAAAATAGCCTCAATGAAATTGTTGTTATTGTTATTATTATTATCATTATCCGGTGTTGTTATTAAACTAGTCGGCCTCTTTGGGGAAAAAACTGCAACAGGATGTTTTCATTTATTTCCTCCCACGCTTTGCAATACAGGTGAATTGCTTTATTATCAAATCATTTCTGAGAGCCCCAGTTAGGCAGTTACAACCGAGGTGCAGTGCAGATGAAACAGCACCGCTTTGAAAAACCAGTGCGTATACTTAATGTCGTGTGTGTTTTCCGTGTTATTTTTATTATCACAATTAAATGCTTCGCTCTCAGCACAGCTTCACCTTCGTTATAGTTCCTGGAATTCACATCGCATTCGCAATATTTAAATATAACGCGTAATTTAAACGTTCCTTCCATACCAGCAATGACAACACGCTGGTATTACTTACTACTACTGAATCTAAACAAAGATCTATCCTACGTAGAGCGGCCATATTGGAAGCGACACTAGCGCTCAGGTGATAATTTTAATCGTGAATAGGGCATGTTCTAATTGCTACTGGCTTTCCTCGACTGGATTTTGTGGAACAGCCAATCAGAACAAAGTTTGGCCATGTGAAGATAATCTGTGAGTTGGCAAAGGGGAGTTTTCTTGTCTGTGGTTTCCGAGTGTTGGCTGTTTTTGTTAGTTTCTCGATAAAAAAGGGAAAGAGATGACGTGCAGTGCATTCGTGTTCAGTTCATTAATATTTAGGTATTTATGAAAAGCGATGAGATGTGTACGTGACAAATATGATTAGGCGAAAATGAAAATCCTTATTATTACAAGTGTATTAAATTAAATGTTTGATTTTTTTAACATTTGTGAATGAATCCTGCGAATCTCACGTATGAATATGCATACCAGAGTTAATTAAAAAGCTTGTTCAGTACGCATTAATTACCATATTTTTTTTCGAGCCAATCTCTAGTCCATACTTTTCTTTTTTAATGTTTAATAAAATCACAAAGAAGTAATTCTCCCACAACATTCTTCAAATTGCTCGTCCATCTTTACAGATTGTCTGCTCTGCGCAATGTCTTATGGGAACAAAAGACTACCGACAAGTATCGTGTGAAGCGAAAACTAGCAAATGGGTAGCCAGTCCAGCGCCGACTAGGGCATTCCTACTGGAAATCCAGTTCCGTGTGATTCAGGTTTTCATTTCTTGTGTCCATATCGGTTCCTACAAAGTGTAAATTTTTGTTATCTCAATCGCTGCACGTTTCCATCGAAGCGTGTTTGTATTCATTTTCTGCGTGAGGGAGACCAAGACTGACTTGCGAAAATTAATAGCAACTGAGCAAATAATTGCTTCGATTCTTATGTTTTCATTCTTAATTGTTCTTACTTTAATGTGTGTGTGTATATGTGTGTGCGTGTGTTTGTGTGTGTGAGAGAGAGAGAGAGAGAAGAAATACTGGATGAGAAAGAAATAAGGCATTAAAGAGTGCAGAGGAAAAGAAGATAGGGAAAGTGGGACAGATGTAAGAGGAAGGTTGAGAGTGAAACAGAGGGGGGAGGGGAGGAATACACATTTGCAAAACTCATATCATGTCTTATATTTATATAGGGTGTTTTTTTTAGAGTGATAGAACTTTGAATTGAAATAAAACACATAAAAAAATAAGTTTGAAGCCAATTGTGTTTTCATTTGAAAGATAACTTTCTGACATTTACTTTTTGAAAATAATTTCCGGCATATGTCCACCACGACTAGCTGTGATGAACCGGATTCGATCAGTCCAATTTTGAACCACTTTTTCAAGTAATTGGGGACGTATGTCGTTAATAACACGAATTATGTTGGCTTCCAAAGGGTCAATTGTTGCTGGTTTATCAGCATAAACCAGAGACTTTAGATATCCCAAAGAAAATAATCCAGTGGCGTTAGGTCCCATGATTTTGTGAGGCCAATTCACTGACAGCACCGATATTTCCGAAGTGCTCTATACGTTTGGCGAACAGAACATTGATTTTGGAAATATATTTCCACAATTTGTAAACGTTGTTGCGGCGTCAGTCTTTCCGTGATCATTTGGCAATGCTCACTGATATGAAATGACAAAACAACATGTCAACAAAACAAAACAAATGACAGCTATCCCTATCGAAAGTTCTATCACTCTTAAAAAAACACCCTTTACTTGTCCACCCTAATTTTTCAATATATAGTTTCTTCCCACCCAATCGAAAATTACTGGCGCCACCCACCTCCTGTCCCCAAGGCGCCGTCACTGGCTCCGGTAACCCCATGGACCCAGAATTCGATGTCGTCGCTCCCCTGCCTCCACAGACACTTTTTTCTAGCGCCGTTGCTGAAAGGAGGCTGACGGCAGTGCCGGGGGTGGGGGTGGCTCAACCTCTGCCTGGCTACGGGCCTGACATGCATTTATTTTCGGCCACGCATGATAAAAGAACGCTGGTTTGTACCGTAGTGCAAAAAAACACTATAACATTTTTCTCCATATAAACTTATTACACTGCAGTAATCTCAGCACTACTAATAATAATAATAACAACTGAAGATTAGGGATGATTGTTACTGAGAAACAAGCTGTCGATAAAAGTAAACACCTTGTCAAATTTTCCTTGCAAAACGTTCTGCTTTCGCTCCTGTTATCTCTGCTCCAGCCGGCTCCCGTGGCGGAGTGGTTATAGCTCGACCACAAGCAAAAAACCTTCCGTCAAAAGGATTCGCGCACCTTCCCTGCCGTTGTGTGTGCTCGAGGCAGTGTTGCCAGGTCAGACTTGAAAAAATCGGGAGATTGTTCCTTGGGAAACCAGAAGATCTGCTACAAAATCCGATGATCTAATAGTAGCGGATGAACAACGTTCTCGGGGGCGGAAGGGCTGCATAGGCGTGCGCACTGGGGCGCAAGGGGAGTTCTTCCAGCGAGGGGGAAACAATGTATTTTTATCAGGCGGGTAAACGAGGCATATTACCCCGTAATAATGTTGCCCTTTCAGAAAACACCAGATTCTGCGCAGGTTTCTTTCCTATTATAAAAATGGATGTAAATTACTGTGACTGAAATCAACTCATACGTCTGAAATAATAGGTACTTTTATGCCAACATTCATTTTCCAGAAGGGGAGGGGGATGGCGACCATCCTTGCACTTCCTTCTAGACGACCATGCCGCTATATAATTTTGTAGAAAATTAAGTATTTAAGAATAGAATAGTATATTAAGGATAGAAAACTAAGTATTTTCAAGCCCATGAAAGTTCCAAGCAACTACGGGGAGGGGTGCATTATTTCCATGTTCAAGTAAGATGAGCAGGAAACGTGTTTTTGAGCAGTCCGTTGGAGGTTCCATAGCAATAGTTTATTAAAGAATTCTCCCGAGAATTCAATAGGTCTGGCAACACTGACGTGGCCGCGTTGAAAAGCTTCTTCCCCCAACCGCCGGCGCGATGAGATTCTGCGCAGGTTTCTTTCCTTGTGGTTCCTCTATAGCACATCGCGCTACGACGCCAGAGGTCCCGGGTTCGAATCCTGTGAGTGCCCTTTCATCAATTTCATCATATCATCACTCATCCCCTTCTTCGCAAATTAGCCAAAAGTGGCACCAAAGCGAAGTAAAATAAAGCAAATCAATCAACCATAAATGTACAAAAGTAGCTATTCGATTGTCCTTTCTGAAGAAAATGAAACTACCGTGAATGCATATGTTAGATCACAGACAAACATTTGTCTGTGGTTAGATTATCGGAATTGGCTCGTCTGTCACAATCGAAACTTTAATAATTGAAATCGCAGATAATCCTCTTCAGTGTTCAGCGTTCCAAGCGCGAGGAGCAACTTCTTGCATGCATTTCAAGAGCGCGAAGCAGACGACCGATTTCACGGCCGAACGAGAACGTCATAATTTCATAACTGGAATATCGAATCAGATGCCGTTTCGGTTTTGCGTATATCATCAATTTGGCACAACTTCTGAGGTCAATTTTTCGCAAATTAACACAAACCAATTTGCACAACGTTAATATAAAATAAATGGCATGCAGCGATACAGTCATAGATACAGTTAATACAGTGGCGTGGCGTGGCGTGGGATTTTTAAAAGTGTTACCGGTTATCAGTAGGACATTTAAGGGAGACTTGGGCTCCTCCCCACCTCATGCCCCCCCCCCAATGTCTTCCACGTAGTTCATATAATATTAATCTGGTACGTCTGCAATTCAATACTAGATTTTGGTAAAGTTATTAATCAGGGGGAAAAAAGTTGACATAAGGACTGAAGTGAAATCGCAAACATTGGTTGTTTACACAATAATACGTAATTTGATACTTACAGAAACATCGAAGGCTACTTATAGAGCAGATCAATCCGACGACTCTTCTTTGAAAATAGTTATATGATGCTGGGGTCCCGGGTCCGAATCCTGGCTTGGGCATGGACGTTTCTGATGTATATTTATCAATTTCATCATATCATCACTTATCCCCATCTTCGCAAATTAGCCAAAAGTGGCACAAGCGAAGCGAAATCAATCAAATCAAATCAAATCAAAAGGTTCTATGATGCTGTCATAAAGTGAAATTTTTCATTTGAATTTTTGGGTGCGTCATGGTCCATGTTATCCACACCTGAATTCCACACTTTTTTTCACCCGAAAATGGAGTACATGGCCAACAAAAGAGTTTCGACAACTGCGCACATCAACATAACCACGGATAGTCATTATACCACGAAACATTGAAATGTCGGTCATATCGAGCAGACGACTTGGTTTTTAAATCGTTCAAAATAGGCTTTGGCCTCCCTTTCGCAACAATTTCGCTTTTTTCTGCAAAAGAACGAACCGAAAGATTGTTTCAAAATATCTTCTATCGCACGATTACACACACTGTTCAGATAGGATGAACCCGCCAACTCGGAACTCGGAGCAAGCTCCATTAATTAATTGACAATGCCCGAAAACAACATAAAGACGAAAGACACCACTCACAAAACTCGCACTTCACAGTCCCTCCCGCAAACCGTTGTTTACTTTCGTACCACGTAAAGCACCCTCCTTGCCCCCTCCTCTCTCAGTATCGGCGCTTCCCCAATAAAATATTTCCTTCGTAACCTGCAAGAAGTCCAGTTCTACTACTGTTGCCATCTTAGTTCTTTTGAAACCAGATTTGCCCAAATCGCGAAACTTTTCGTTTCAAATAAGACGTATGTAGAGTAGATGTAGTATTCATCTGTTTCCTAACGGCTCCCACTACCATGTTTCGTTAAAGGCTAAGTCTGCTGCCACGCACGTGTCAGCAGTAAGAATAAGCGTCAAATTTGCTCCTGCCACGTAATTCGTCTGCTAAAAGGATGTTACAAATCTTAAGAACGAAGACGAGAAAAATGCAAGTTTATGATTAGTGGGAATGAATGTACAAGTAATTTTAAATCCTTTTCTTTAGAAAGCATTTAGCGCTATTATTTTAATGCTAACGGAACCTAACCTAACTACGGGAGCATTTAGGTTTATTATTAGAAGAATGCTAAGGGACCTAATCTTAAAAATAAAACATTTATGTGAAAGTAATCGCTACAACTTCACAGTATGTGTTACAGACGTAATTGCATACATAGCATGATGAAATCACGATAAAACAAAGACCGAGTCTACTGCCACGTGCATCTCTTTTGAGGTTCCAGCAGAAAAAGAACGTGGCAGCAGACACTACCTTCGTTAAATCCACTGAAATCTCATTTCTGACACCACTACTATTTCGTATATTTTACGTCATTTGCTACTTTTAAGGCTTTCGCTTTATAGGATAATCGTGACGATGAGGATGCATGGTGAATTATTGAAATAAAATTATTATTTCTTTGTGTATGTAATTATTAATTTTTATAATTATGTAAGTAAAATAATAACAACGAACATTGAAATAACCATTTCTTGCTGAAGATTCGAACCTGTGACACCTGACACTTCAGAGCGTGCTAAGATAACAATCGGGAAATTATGCTTGTACAGTGGCGTACGCAAGGGGGGTGTTACGGGGTTTAAACCCCCCCCTTGAGCTTGTGAAATATGAAAAATGCTGTGGAAAAAAAATGAAATGGCCAATTTTTCACAGTCAAGGATCTGGGACAATAATATTACTATTACTACTTCTACTACTACTACTACTACTTAAAATAATAATAATTTGAATTATTATTTCCATGCAGCATGGAGAAAAGCACAGCATTCCAAACAAACGCGTCTTTCAAAGCGATGCCTTGAAAATAAACACGAGTTTATGAGGTTAGGTTAGGGTAACTATGATTTAAAAAATAAAAAAAGTTGTTTTGTATCTCAGTTGCACTGCCGTACGCAGGATTTTTTTTTCCGGGAGGGGCTGGAATAGTAAATGTGGATAGCACATGGCTTCGTTTTGGAGGGCAGGATGCAGAATAAAATATTTCGTATTTTTGGAGCTTTTCAGTCTATTAAAATTGTATTCAAACACAAAAATGGTCATCGGGATTCACTTTAAAAGCGGTTTCGCATTTACACATTTTGATTTTTTAAAGTTCTTAACGGATTTTTATTTGAAAATTCTGATTTTCTCAAAATTTCGGTAGGAGCTGGAACACCATCGGCCACCCCTCTACGTACGCCAGTGTTCAACGAACATGTATTTATTTTTGTGTGTGAACAATGAGAATTAACTAAATAAAGTTGTTGGTACGTTGAAAGAGGCTAATGTATAGACAAAGGCTAGGCGGACAAGAATACAGTCACCAATTTGCCTTCCTATTGTACTATTGTTTACCGCAGCACATTTGAATGTCTCTCTTTAAAATGTGTCACCTTGTTGACTAGACAATCATTCAAACGACAATAAGCTTAACTATTGTAAAATGTTTTATTGGTAAGAACAAGGAGACAATCCAGATGTGAATTATTGGAGACATTTATGCGGGGAAGAAGCCGGAAAAATTCCAACCAATTTCGGGAATCGAATCCGGATCTCCCGCGTGATTGTCACTTGTCAGACGCTCTACCGACCACATCACCGCAGCTCCTTGGATGAGTTCCATACTTTGATTATTTCAATTTATTTTAATATATTTTCTTGTATTTATGGATCTTCACCCTTGAAATGTCTCACCTCGTTGACCAGACAATTATTTCGTAACAAAGAAACAAAAAAATGCTCCCAGGATTTGATAAAAATCGAATGACTAGAAAGTAATTTCGTTTTAATGTTTTCATAAATACTATATTTATGTAGATCTCTACTACTTAAAAGTAGTAGTAGTGGTATTAGTAGTATCATTAGTATTAATTTAGCTAATTAATTAATTATAAGTATTATTAACTAATTGTGATTATTATTATTTAATTAAAGTATAATAAAACAATGGTAATGTGAATTTGGAAAAAAGTTTTAGAAATAACACCCCCCCCCCTTGATGAAATCCTGCGTACGCTACTGTGCTTGTAAGTAATATTTTCACCTTTTCACCCAAAAACAGTTCTACCACCTCAAAAACATTGCTTCAATCCGAAATTATCGCATTCCTGCGACAGCGTATGTCAATCTCAATCGGCCCTTTCAACAATTATCACAAATTCTGTAACCGAAATAATAATATATGTGTGAAATATAGAATTTTAGGTTGACATTTTTAGAAGGACAGCTGACCCCTTGACCATCCCCATCCCTCTCCTCTCCTTCTTGTCCATGATGTCGAAGAAGGACAAAGAGGACTTTGGTAATCGCTGATATTTAGTGTAAATACAAAATGTCACTTGGTAGTTTACTTTTCCCCAGTGTGATTTGATTTTGTAAAATTTTGATTTGGCGTTTTATGTTCACTTTATGCACAGTAAGGCTAATTGGGACAGTTTAAAGTTTGATCCGAACCACTTGTGCCTCCACCGGGTATCGAACCCGGGATCCCTTGATTATAAGGCGGCGACGCTACCACTGCGTCATCGTTCCCCAGTGTGACTGGACACCTTCAGAGTAAAATAGACCCGATTAGGCGACTTAGCTCTTTTCTGTCAATTGAATACGGCAGCACTGATCTGTATCCCGTAAGGATCACCGGCAACTGCGCCGGCTAAACAGGCATGGCAATAACCCGCCTCCTCCTCCCGCCGTAACAGTCTTTGCCGCTACGCGAAGTCTTCCTTTGGTGGGCTCAGGGCCCTTTCCTCATGTTGCCTGAGGAGGGTACCGGATCAGTCCTCTTCTTCGCTTTTGCCAGTGTCAGAAAAAAATGTCAGTCTGCAATGTTTACTTTACGACAATATTACCAGTTTATGTACGTAATAATATTTTAAGACGGGTTCTTCAATTCTTTATTTTTGGCTACATGCACGCCACGCCTGTGAGTTAATATCATATTTCAGGTTACAGTGGAAATGTTCATTCTGGATTGGTGGATTATTGAGGGGTGGTGTCCGTTGCGTGCTATTTTTCGAGCCTTAGCAAGCGCTAATTCTTTGATTGTGCCAGTGAAGTCAAGGCTGCGCAGCAGCTCATGCTCAATGCTCATAAGCGCCAGCATGCTTAGCCTTTCCTGCCCCATTGAAGACCGCAGCTCTCCTTTGACTATTCCCAACTTTGAGAAGCTCCGTTCGCCGGAGGCATTGGACACCATCATGCACAGATAGATGCGCAACGCAATCTCGACGTTTGGAAATGTCTGAGAAAGATTCAACGATGGCAGAAGCCTGTACATGGTAAGCTCTGCTGATTCGTTCACAGTCACCGGTTTCTGAGTGCGCATAAATGTAGCAAACTGTACCAGCTCAGCCGCCGATATTATTTGCTTTTTCCTCGATCTGCTCAATGCTCAATGACGTTAGCTCCGAAAGAAATCCGAATGTTTTACAAATATCGTCATATGCCTTCATTCGCTTGTCCAGTTCAGCTAACAGACTGTCGATCATGACCAGATACGTCTGAATTTTGAACGATTCCCTTTGGCTGAGCCCGTGCAAACTGAACTGTGTCGACCAGTGATGCCATCAAGCCAATTGCCGAATTCATTCTACTGTAGGATCTTGGAGGCTAATGCTTCAAGAAAACTAGTTTAAGGATGTTAGAAAAGTTAATAAACCAAGGTTTAGTGTTATTTCATGATAAAGTTATAACTGCTGTCTCAAGCTCGTTCATCTTGCGTGAAAATCCAGCGCTCTGGTTTCTCGTATCTGCCGAAAGCTCATCCAGGACTTCCTGAATGCTCTTCCACCCAGGCTGCCGTTAGGGAACGTGAGGCCCTGTGCGAACTATATCCGGGAGACCCTTGTATTATGTAATATTAAAATATCGATAACATCAGTTTCTTCTCTAGCGCCAACCTGGTTATTAGAATTGTGCAATTATTACCTATTGTTAATCACGAGCGCGCATTCGCAGTATCGTCGTTTAGCACCAATAAAATTTAAAATTTGGCAACCAGCGTTTCTTAATGACTTTTGCTGATTGAGACCTAATTTTAACGATACAAGCCCAGAATTTTAAAGAGGGTCATGACAGGGGTGGCAACTTGTGTGCCTTTTTTTAACGAGTTTATAGGATGCTGGTGCTTCCAATTAAGTAACTAATCTGATATAGCCTGCTTGCGTGTATTATTTTGACATGCTTAAATATATCCAAAATTACTGAAATCATAAACAAAATGGCCACGACATAACCCAGTCAATACACTAACGTTGCCACAACGTTGTATGAATGTTGTATTTATGATGAATGTTGTATGTAGGGGAACAACGTTGTGGTAACGTTGCCACAACGTTGTATGCTTGTTGTATTTATGATGAATGTTGTATGTAGGGGAACAACGTTGTGATAACGTTGCATCGACGTTACAAAAACATTCCACTGAATACGCTTTAGTTTGTAATATAATTAAGCCTTGTTTCCATATTAAAACCAATAAGTTGCTGACCAAGGCAGTTTATTAAGATAAAAACACTTAACACGTAACGTTTCGACCCTGTAGCAGGGTCTTCCTCAGACGAAGAACTAAAAAAAAAAAAATCTTTTTTTTTTTTTTAGTTTAGTTCTTTGTCTGAGGAAGACCCTGCTACAGGGTCGAAACGTTACGTGTTAAGTGTTTTTATCTTAATAAACTGCCTTGGTCAGCAACTTATTGGCTTTAGTTTGGATGATCACAACCATGAGCGCCACAAGCATCAGATCGGAGTATTTTGTTTAATCTGAATTTGTGTGTGCACTGACCACCAAACCTTATATTTCCTACAGCGTACACTAGATGGCAGTGCAACTCAAATGCAAAACAAACATAACTTTTAGTAACACAAATAAGGATACTTTCGATTGTAATTAGTGAAAAAAATGTGTTTTCTTATCCTTCGAAAGATGTGTGAATATTGAAGTTGTAAGGAAGATCAAAAATGAAATGTGTTGAATACAAATGAAATTCCCATGATAAATATTTTTATTCCAGACTATATAATCAAGAGCTAAGTATTGCAAAAATAAACTGATTACCAGGTGTAGTTAGAGATTGGTTAATTCATCAAAATCTCCAGACTAACAATTTCTTATTATGGTGGAGCAGGAAAAGTTTTTATAATATGTAAAGAGAAACTGTGGCGCATATGTATTATATACAAAAATGGCTTGGTAAGATTGCTAATAGCTTATCATGCAAAATAACCATGTTTTAAATATGCATTGTTATATTCGTAAATTACACAGGCAGCAAGGTAATGTTGCAAAAAAAGTTCTGGCAACGTTAACACCTGACATACCTAATGTAGCTACATAATTTTCAGTATATGTTGTGACAACGTTGTCAACCAACATTGCAGCAACGTTGAAAAAAATGACCCTTAAAGGTTGTACGTTTTCACAACGTTGTATCAACATACACTCAACGTTGTAACAATGTTAGGTATGTTAGGGGCTAACGTTGCCACAACGTTGTGGTAACATTACCTGGTTGACTGGGAAAGATAGTGTTACAAATATTTGTATCAAAAATACTTAACATATAGGCAATTGTTTGCTTACTTATAGAATGAAATATATGAAAATATTTTATGGAAGCAATGCAAATTCACTAGTGTCAAAATTCAATGAAAAGTAAAGAAAACAATTATGTTATTGGATATGATTAAATTAAACATTCCCGTTTTTGCAATTAAATATAATGAACGTCAGATTGATAGATTTGTTGTTGTAAGTCCACTTTATGCCCAGAGGGGTTAATTGGTACTGAACCTACAGTTTAAAGTGGGATCCGAATGACTGTGCCATGTGCCTCCGCCTGGTAACGACGTACATCAGAATGAAAACGTAATAGTTTTTACATTATGATTTTGTAGGACACCTGTACTTCGGACTAAGGAAGAAAAATTGAAATATATATAGTACGTCCCGCGAATATTGGGCCCCGTAATGCAAGATCATGCTCTGCCAAATACTCAATGACATATAGGCTTAGTATTTGTTTCAAGGCCTCTCACGGTAATGCTGCTTTTCCTGTGAAATTCACATTTGGTTGGTTAATTTTTTAAGGCATTGAATTTGACTTTCTGATATTTCATGGTTTTGTAGTCGATAACTTAAATGCCTCCAGGGCCGGATGGTGCATACAGTCTTATTTTTTTTATACAACTAACTTTCAAGGTGAAAATTTTACTACCTGTGTCTATGCATCCAAAACTGGGGCTCCAAATTTCATTCTAAGATTTGTTTTCAGGTTAATATAGCAAAAGAAAACTGTTCAGCTTTCAGAAAATTCTCGTCTGTTTTCATCTGGGCCTAATGCTGCAGCATCAATAGCACCCACCTTAATCCGGCCCTGAGGAAAAGTGGCAAAAAGTGACTTCATCCCTTGCCCACCTACAGAAGTGCATTTTAACCGCATGCACATGCGCACAGACATTATTCTTTGTTCCTCCTTCTTTATATGTGTTTGATATTATTCTTAGTAAAGTATGTATGGTCAAAACTAATTGCTTATTTTTATTATAAAATTTTGATTGGGTGGGGGGGGGGGGTGAATTTTAATAGAACAGGATCTGTTGGTGGGAAGGTGTGATATTCAGGAATTTGTACCCTGGATGTGACCACCAACGCTCAGGTAGTATCGCAGCTGGATGTACGCACATAAGCGTTGCAATATTATGGACCAAAGTAACGGGAAGAAAATAAACTCAGTGATAGTGCCCCTCCCTGACCCAACAATCAAAAATACAGTTGCTTGCAGAGAAACGCTGTCACCTGGCATACAGCTCTGTGCTTTTTGCTTACATTCCATTCTCAAAAGTATTTGAATAATACAATATTCACAAATTAACAACGTTTTTAATTTTCTTATACCACCAGCATTGAACAGCCATAATTTGATTTGATTTGTAATAAAGATAATCTATGATTACAAAGTAATATATTTATAAGTTAAATGACTTGTATTAGGAATGATTCTTATAATGAAGAACATGTCTGAATGTGTATTAACAAAAGCAGTTCGAAAAAGTCAGGACAGGGATTAAAATGAGTGAACTGCCCCGACTAAATTGGGATGTTTGTTAACTTTGCATAAATGTTTATAAAACTAAAATTGCTAAATATATTACAGTGCAGAATTATGGAGTCTGCCTCTCTCCAGAAACAACCCATTCATTTATGCAAGAAGAAAATTGAAATTCTTGTAAAATATGAAAAACCGTCCGTTTTTTTTTATAGGTTCGCATTAAAATATTTCATGGCTTGAGGGGGTATGGGCCTGTCTAAATGTACATTTAGCTAAAATATAGTGACCTCCTTCCATACATCTACACTAATTGCCCTAATGGTTTGGTATGGAAAATCTGGGAATTTCGTTCTTACAAAATTGTAGACAGCCTGAATTTGATAACTCAGCTCAGAAAAATAATAGAAAACCAGAGTAAGAAACATTGTTTTCAGTACATTTCAAGCTACATTTTATGTGCTGCACTATTTTTTAGCATCTCTAATGCAAATGGCTGAAATTTAGGGCCAAAACTGTCACTTTTCAGCAAAGAATCAAAGTGTAGGATCTTTTTTTTTTTTTTTTTTTTAGCAGGAAAGGACTGCAATTTCAGATACACATTCAAACTTTTAGCAGAAAATATTTGAGCTGTGTTACTGGTTTCCTCTTTTAGTTATAACTAGAGCCCGGAAGTTTGGCAAAATGCCTCTTTTTATCTACTGCATATATTGATAAAATTTTTCCGGATATACGTTTCTTTTGTTGTTTCGAATGTTTTGGAAGCCTTTTCATTTTGCCTATTTTGGACCCCACTGCCTATTTTTTTAATTATAATGCCTTTTTCAATGAATTTGACATTTTTTTTTAAAAAAAATGTGTATATAAATTATTTTTCTCCCAAAAATCGTTGTTGGCATTTATTTTTCTTCCGTTTATTATGTGAATAATTTTCGCCTTATTTAAGTAATATTGAACTCACGCATGTTTCAACATTGCTGAAGGAGAAAAGTGTGAGAAAAAAGTATTTCATGCTCAGTTAGGATATTGCCTTTCGGTTAACATTTCTTGTGCATGATTGACTGCTGAAGTGGACAGGATGATTTCAAACACAAAGAAAATATTTCTGAAATCTCCCTCTCGAACCCGAAAATTTCAGGAAGTTGCGATTGAGCTTAGTTTACCTCAGCAACCAGTCTTGACGAGATAGGGAACCTGGATATCAGCAGCTATATATTATGCTAACAACCTTCAAAAAATCAGTGAGGTGATAGATGCTCTTCCAGAAAATGAAGCGGCTTCAATTCGTGAAGTGAAAAAACTCCTGTGCTATTCAAGTATGGTGCATTGCCAGAGACAATTACAATTATAGCATCCATGAAAATCTTCGAGGAATCTATGCAGCAGATGATGGAAGTGCCAGGAGAAAAGGGGTGAGCTGTTGCGGAAAAGTGCTAACGGGTAGTGAGTGCAAATGAGGACTTGAAACAATTGAAAACAATTTGTGATATTCGAAAAGGTGAAAATGCTGTTACCAAAATGAGTCCAGCTACATTAGCTTGTTATATGTGTGCTCCAATAACTTCTGTCGAAGTAGAAAGATCATTTTCTATTATGAAAAACATTCTCTCTGACAGACGACTATCAATGAATGTTGAGAACTTAAAAAGCACCTTGTAGTTATATGCAATCAAGACGGAGAAAATTGAAATGCTCTTCCCAATTTAGATTTTAACATTTTGCCAGAAATTATAGATAAAAGTAAGCGACTTCGAAATGTGCCTTTTTTCGGTTTATTTTGCCTTTTTTTCATTTTTAGTGGCTATTTACCACATTATAAATGCCTTTTTGCCTGCCTATTTTAACGAAAATAAATGCCTGAACTTCCGGGCTCTAGTTATAACTCTTTGAAAATGTTTGATTTAATTTTTTTTAAACATTTGAGCTTCAATATCTGGTGGGGGACCTAATACAAATTTGATATGTACAGCATACAGAGAACTAAGGGTTGCCTGTAAAGAAAAAAAAAGTTTTTAGCTTAACATAAGTTACAACAGGAGGGAGTTGGTCAAAACAGCCAAATTTACGTTGGTAGTTACAAATATAGAAACCTCTGTATTACGTGCCTTTTAATTCATAATGGTTAGTGATGGGCTTACTATGTTACTCGCATGATGCAACTAATAAATAAAATAATTCTAATTACATGCTGGTTTATTAAAATGTGCATATTTATTGGTAACTACTAACATAAATTTGCAGTTTCTGACCATGCTGGACCATTTGTTATGGATTTACCCATTTCTGAAAATGGAGAAATAAAATACTATACATCTGGTATTACAAAGAAATTCCGAAACAAAGCAAACGATTTGCAAATATCTTTATTTTTTTATTTCAACATAGTGAGGCATTTTATGCACATTTACTAATCTTTCTGAGCAAAATATGCTTGGGAACACTGTTTCATTGTCTGGATTGTAACTTCAGAAACATTTAACACAATATATCAATACACTGTACCAAAAAAATGTTACAAATGTACTAACATGGAGACAAATTACACCAGATAGGTATGCATAAAACTTCCCTATTACAAAAGTACTGCTTTACAAAAAAAAAAAGTGCTTTAATTATTCTAAAAAAAATGGTCACATTCACGGATGAACAATGAAAAATACTGCTGTGTGTGTGGGGATTTAATCTATGTTGCTGTTCAGATTTGCAACGACAATTGTTTGTTCTTTGCAAGATTCGTTAATAATTATTTTGATATTGGGATAAATCTGCGAGAGATTTACAGAGAAGAAACATTTAACAGGCAAGTGTTAATTGTTGGAAGTGCAAAAGTTTTTTTTTTTTTTAATTATTTTGTTAGCAATTTCAAACAAGACAATTTTGCTGTCACAAAGTATTTATTATTTGCAGTAGGATTGAAGTTGAACTTACAATTTACTTAGTACTGGTTCTCCAACTATAAAAAGCAGCTTCTAGCGCTACTTACGTAAATATGTTAAGCTGTACAGGTATGCTAATTGTTTATGAAGATACAGAATATCGAAAATTACAAATGTAAACAATTTAAAAACAAAGAAAAGTATGTAAACAGTTTTTCAACTGGCATATTGGGGGTGGGGAGGCCTTGAAGTAAATGAGGCACGTAAACTACATAATTAATTTAAATTTGGCAAAATTTCAGTTCACAGGCAGTTGAATCCATGTTTTACTTGCCAGAGATGATAGGAACTTTGATCCATATCTTGGCTTGTTACATTTTGGTTTATGGATACTATTGGTGTTAACTAATAATTCATTTCTGCATAAGTAGCTCTGGGGCTCACCTAGTCTCGGTCACCAAGCCTGGAGAGCATGGTGCTCACCACATCACCTATACTATGGTTGAGACTGAGAATGTGTAGTTCAATATCATGGTCCAGTGTAACAGTGTTTCCTGATTGTGCTGGATATGGCTATTAGAATGCCATTACATTTTTTTTACACTAATCATGACCTGAATTTGTCGGAGACCCATTTCAGATTCTGTAGTTCAAATTACGAAGCCACAGATTACAAACACCAGCTCAAAATCAAAATATTGTTCATCAGTGAATGTGTTCCACTCGTGTGGTACCTAATTATGTGAATAATTTACATCTACACCAATAAGTGCTTTTAAAATACTACAATGCTCAATATTAATATTACTAATTTTTTCCTAACCTCACAAAATAACTCGAAATCTAATTATTTGCAAAATACACTCTATGAGCTTTGTGTAAAAAATATTTGAAGTCCCGCAGTGCAGAGAGTATAGAGAAGAGATTTAAGTTAACAGGAAAAAAAAAAACTTATATTTTCTACTTATCGCAACAACTCAAGGATTAGGTCAATCAAATTAAATATGTATATATATATATATCTCACAGTCTTACCCTATATATATAAATTTCTCCCATTTGCACACACTCACTAATTCATGCACTCTCTCTCACAAACATATATATATATATATCTTTGTCTTACTTTTTACAATCATATACTACAAGCTCTAAAAACATATTTTGCAATCATTGCAAACTATTTAAAATATACTTTCCTGTACAAATACATCCATTTCACATATAAACATATTGTGCCACAGTATACTGGTGTTTTTATTATTATATTTCCATTCAACGTTTAAATCTGGTGAAAAATTACACCATTTATATATATTATGAAGTTTACAAAATTAATAACATTGAGCTTCCTAGAAACAATGATCTTGTAAGTTATTTATAACAAAATTTTCCAGTCTCTGTATAACAAATATAGTAATTGAGGCCAGAAAATTATTTATGCATGTTTCGTAATTATAATAGTGCATGTAATGGTCAGTGTAGGATTGTAGTGTCTGTAGATTTACCTGCACCTGCAAAATCAGTCTTACTTGTAGATTTGTGATGTAAATTTGTCTTGCCTTTGTGTAGGTAGTACTCATATCCTGGAAGCACTAGTAATACCCTTTTAGTACCATGGTAAAAGTTCACAATATAGTAAAGAACGCAACAATAATAAATTAAAAAGTTGAAAAATGCAGCACCTTATATCTACACAGTTTGTAAATTGCAATAATGGTCTGGTTAGGGATGGTGTAGTGCATCATCTTTGCATATTGTATCTTGGTATGCTGACGACAGTTAGGCCAACATTTATTTCTGTAGTATTGCATAATGCTATCAAGAAATTGCCAGCAATAGAGTATAATGTAATTTACACTGAATATAAAGTCAAATTAAGGTGAAAAAATGAGTGGCAATATCTGAGCTGCCTACAAAACTTGTGTAATTTCACTTGTTATATATCTGGTGTGTGTGTGTGTGTGGAAGTGAGGGGTACAATTATGCATAGTTTGTTAATTTATTAAAAGTCACTTTCTTAATGAGTGTCACAGATGATACTTTTCAGTTAGTATGCTTTAGGGATGGGCCGATATGAAATTTTGGCCGATACCGATAAAGTACCGATATAAAATTTACTGATACCAATAACCGATCAGATATAAAATTAGAAATGGTATTGATCTCCTTAATAAATGTGTGTTTTGAGGTGACTGCAGTGCAAGAGAAGCTAAATATTTAGACATTTACTTTTTAGAAAGAAGAGCATGGAAATTATCCATAAAAATTACTACAAAATGGCAGAATTTTGCACTAAAATTATAAGATATTTATCGTTTACCAATAAACCGATATGCCTATATCGGCTGATACCGATACAGTACCGATTAATCGGTCCCATCCCTAGTATGCTTTGTACGTGGAAGTCCTTCCAAAATATTTGATTGTGGACACAAAAGCTGTAAAGATTGATAAATTATTATTTCTGTATCCATGAAAGTTCCTAAAATGAAAAAGATAGTAATGACTGCTATCAGTAGGGTTGATTGGGTGCTAAAACTGGGGGCAGGGGGCAAGGACAGTTTAGCATTAAGAGGGCATAATGTGGGGGCCTCCACGCTCCCCGAATCGCTGCCATTGACTGCTGTGTTATTTATCAAACGACAAAACTTAAAATTGGTGCATTTTTGCCAGTATTTTGAGAATAACTTGTCACTGTGTCAAGTACATTCTGCCATGTTGCTATTACTATTTAAATCTCTACTGTTCTGGTGAGTGGGCTACAGTTCCACCGATATTCCTCAAACCCCCCCCAACACACACACACCTTTTATAACTTCACTGTAAATATAAAGTAAGTTATGTAACTGAGATGCCAGAAGTTGTCAATCTTTTTGGTACATGTAACAAATGAGACTGGAAATAGGGGTGAAGTTGTTTGTATGTACACTGAGGAACAAAGAACCCCATTTCCTAGAGATGCAATAAGTTACTCAAGGAAGCCTATCTCGTTATGGAAGCTCGTTAGTAAGTGCAATCCTTTGGTCTATTTTTCAATGTATCACAACAATATTAA
Source organism: Lepisma saccharinum (assembly GCF_977018435.1). Taxonomy (NCBI): domain Eukaryota; kingdom Metazoa; phylum Arthropoda; class Insecta; order Zygentoma; family Lepismatidae; genus Lepisma; species Lepisma saccharinum. The sequence goes on along the minus strand of NC_139248.1, from coordinate 7,315,274 downwards.
TGGAAGCATCCCCGGCTTCTTACACTTTCATGTAGAAAGGAAAAAATCCTTAAAAATCAGAAGACAAGAAAAAACTGCTATATATGGCAACATTACCAAGTTCAGCTCGGAAGACGTCGGTTTGCATCTGATGGCAAAAGTTGGCAGATGTTTCACATTAGATTTCTTTTTTCTTAAAATTTAGTATGATGAGCATCCTAGCTTGCAATATTTTTGTAAGTTGACAAGTACAGAGTTTATGGTAGACTATTTGTGAAGTTATTTTACCTGCTATTACATCCTTAGATATTTTTCTAAATTGGAATTATGACAATGTGCTGATGTATCGATATTGGAAAGTATTGGTTGAAATTTACTGACCAATACCAGTTCCGTATTTGGAGAATCCAATGGGATCTGCAAAAATTCCGTGTGACAATTTTGAGACGACCAAGTATCCTTGAAATTAATGTATAGTTTTTATTATTTTTGCACCATTATTGCAGGGAGAATATATTTTGGGATTATGTACAGGGTGTCTATCAAAATAACAAATCCACAATTCTTGACACATCCCCCCCTTCTTTTTTTAACATGTATTTTAGGGGAGGAGATAGTTATGCACCAATTGTGTATTTATTTCAATATTGCCAGAATGGGCACTGCTACTAAAAAAACCCTGGGTGTATCCAAGAGTATAAATTTCTCTCCATATTGCAAGTGGAAGCATTTTTCTATGTTGATTATTAAGCTGGGCACGATGTTTGAAAAATGATGAATAAGAATTTTTGGAATCCCATGTATTCCTTATGAGGAATCAACTTCAACATCAAGTTACGGCTAATCAAATTGAAGTTTCGACTTTTCCGCTCGTGAAATGCATCTTCAAACTGCCTTCTTCCCGTTGATATATTTTTTTATTCCATCGGAAGATTGATATTCCCAGAGAACAAATCAAATAATACTCCCATAAGCCCAATGCATTTCTCCTTGCCTCCTACGGCCATCCTGGCAGTGTTTCCAAACCTGATGCATATAAGAGCTAAATTTCACCTTAAATGGAGTTCAAACTGACTTTCAAGGAGCTAGATTTATGAAGGCTGCATAAAGTGCTTCCTAGGGTAATGTTAGTTGTGAAAGGGGTGGGGTGCTGTTATTACCGTTAACTCTAAATTGATGACAATTTATTCTTCATTTTCATCATCTAAATCCAGCGGCATCACCCATCTCAATAATCCACCAATGGTTGTAAATGATCGAAAATAAAGGATTCCCTGATAACAATATTATGTTAATTTCACGTCAACAAAGCACTATAAAAAAAAGTAGCTGGGCATATAAGAAGGGATTGGGCGATGCAGCCAATATAACAATATCATGTCACGTACAAAATGTATAAACATTGCAAAAATTGGACTATGTGGGCCGGAACCAGTGATGGCATCATAGTGGGGCACAAGCATGGTGCTCATCACATCATCTCTGAAATGGCAGAGATTGAGAACGTGTGGGGCCCTACACCCACATCCCCTAAATGTGCTTTACGGCACTGTGCTATATGCATGGAGAACTTAAACCTTACCAACATTAATATTATATTATATTATTATTTCTGGGACACTTGGTTTGGACCAAACCCCTGAAATGTAATTCTAGATACGTGCTTGGGAACTATGTGAAAGGATCAAAAGTGTAGCCTGGCCTAAGAATCCAGATAATAGTGGTGACGGGAGGTGATGCTCGATGTAGCGAAAAGCTGCTTTATAGCCGTCGCTGCACAGAATTTAGTAACAATCTACCAGGTCTCAGCATTTTTATAACAGTATGGTCAGTACTGCGCTCAGAAAATTCATTGTCCATATGTTGGGCCATCTTACATTTTGATTGTTAGAAAACCGATGCCAACCTCCCCAAAATGATGCAACTTTCTTTGAGCTGAAATTGGTTATGACTAATCGCTGCAAGAGTACAAATGCTAGTTCTTACCAACACACATCAATTGTTACTAAATAAGACTCAAGAAGAAAATTGAACATTAAGAAAACAAGTCATATGCGTATTCAATACACGATATAGAAATTCCATAAATTAATGATCTAAACGCCATTACATGCTTAACATATTTATATTTACTTCGCACACTAGAAAATTCGAAAGTAAATAGTAATATATAAATATATTATGGGTATATAACTGAATTATAAAAAAATCACAAAATCACCATTACATTGGTTTGAAAGACTGACTCATGACAAATTCTTAGAAAATGGGAAAATTCCATAATGGTATATCTTGTATATTCTACAAACAATGAAGGTTGAACAGCTAAAGACGAGCATTAGGTCAATTACATATAACTTTTCTACCACTATTGCCTTGTACATTTCCTTAGTCATATGAGCAGAAAACAAGTTGTGTTAAGGCCAGATTAAATTTTAGTGCTATTCTTCTATGCTAATAAGAAAAATGGCATGGTATGCTTAGTAGTGTTGCAATCAACTTCTTTATACGGAATGTTTCTCCATGGTGCAATTTGATTGTTTTGAAATATAATTTTCTATTACTTTGTAGGGATGGCCAAATCCGGATATCTGAATGTGTGCATTATCCTGTTTCCATCATTTATCCACTTTTACGGGCTATCCACATATTTTCTGTAAATCTTTTGCATCTGAAATGGGTACATAATTTGAAATCCAAATATCCAGATTTTTGTGGTAATCCTTTTGTGTAATTAGTCTTAAATTCTTATTAGTGAAAGTAGAACCTTTCCAATTAATTTTACAAAATGTTAAAACATTGGGTTGATGCATAAGTCTAACGTTTGTGTTTGGTATGGCAACACTGCGGTGTTAGGAGTTTATCGTTCATCAATTGGAGTGGCATTGTTGTGCTTGCGAATATGCATTGAAAGTTACAGATTTGAAGAAAGACTGTCATTTATTGGCTAAAGAACAAGTGTCCAGTGGGAGAAAGAAAACATTTGTTCCTTGTACAGGGAGAATGCCAAGGGGGAAAGAAGGACAAGAAAATGGTTTTGTCATTACAAAGTGAGCATTTTTGACTTGAGCGTTCCTCTATGTTCAGGAAGACCATCGGGCTTTAATGAAGACAGTTTAAACGCTTTAATCCATGGGGATCTACATCAGTCAACTCTAGAATTAGCTAATGTGATGAACTGTGACCATTTGTGTGACATTTGCATTCAATGGGTAAGGTTCAGGATGCAGCACGCTTTACATGAAAATCAGCAAGTAAGCCAGGAAGCGCTCCGACACAATAATGCACACTCACTATCTTCTAACATGACGAAAGCTCCTATCCAGGAGCATGGTTGGGTAGTTATTCCACATCCTCCTTACTCCTCCCGATCTTATGCCCTCGAATTGCTACCTTCTTAGCTCTCAATCCATAAATCTTCAAGGAAGCTCCTTTGGTGACAAAAATGCTCTTCAAACTTGGCTTGATGACGCTTTTAACCCCGTATCAGCTGATTTCTTCAGGTGCTGAATTGAAAAACTGTCCCAACATTGGTAGATATAGACAATGAAGGAAAATATATTATGGACTAATTTGTCTTTTGTTCATCTCAAATTAGTATCAAATAAAAATACTTTTGCTACGAACTTATGCATCGACCCAATAATTAGTAGAATTTAGTAGTACTCTACAAATTGCACAGTACAGTGTTTTCTCCAGAGATCATACTCTGTGATTGATTTCATGTTCATCGTATAATTATAATTTCCACCAACTGAACCCACAGCAACATTACCAAGAATAATTCCACCTTTGCAAGTTAAATAACCACTCAGTAATATCAATCACATCCCTTCCAAAGGTAACACTTAAAGCTATCATTTTTTTTAGTGAGGAGTACTGTTAATATCTGGCTACACAAAGAACACCACAATAGAGTAGGGCTGAATGAATACCAATCTACCAGTGGTATTAATTACTACTGGTTGCAATTTAATCATCGATAATGGTCGTCAAGGTTCGACACCTTATGAAGGTACAAGGTGGTTTGGATCTCGCTTTAAACTGTAGGTCCAGTTTTGATTAGCTTATCTGTGCATCCAGTGGACTCAAACCAATATGGCCAATACTTTTGCCTAGTCTAAATACCCTGAAAACTATATAAAATGTAGAATTTTTTTGCAATATTGTAGAGAAGTGGAAATTGATAAGTTTTGCTTCAAAGTGGTATCGACTCAGCCCTGCGAGAGATATCATCCCATAAGCACACCTGCGATCATGCTTACGGTACTAGGTAATCTCCTTATACAGGGTGGTGCAAAAAGAATGCATGTTTTGTAGTGTCGTTGATTTTCGAGATGCAAACGTTTTATTAACACAAAACCCATCGGTAAGAAATGCAGTTTGGATTGGTAAACAGTGATGATTTAAGTATGGAAAGATGATGTCATTGTTGCTGCACACATCTTAAGCCTCCCCTCAAAGTTCTGAATTTCTTGCTGGTGAGTTTGGTGTTAATAAAATGTTTGTATCTTGAAAATCAACAACGCTACACTTATTCCAAAAACATGCATTCTTTTGTGCCACCCTGTACTATTAATTAGAACTAAACATGTTCTAAGCTCCATTAATTACCTAAGTGTTGTTACAAAGCAATGGATAGGGTGAAAAGATATCAAGAATTGCTTGCTCATCTATGGTGAAGGACACCATTAACTAAATCACAGCTAATGGTGTACCTTCTTAAAGAAAGCTTTTAATGCCATTCTGGGATTGTCCCATTTCCAGAGAATCTGACTTACTATAGTTATACATTTCATTTTTTCGACATGTTTCCTTGATGGTTCACAGAGATCTCCACCTGTGGCTTGCTTCGGAAAGGGCTTTCCCGGAAACTCCGCCCGGGAACGATGCCGACTGTCATATGGTTCCGCTGGGTACCCAAAGTGTCTTGTTCTGCTCCAAGTCGACGGCTGCCTTGATTTGTGTGCACATGTATGCAACATTGACACCTGCAGGTATCACAGCTGTAATGGAAAAACAATTGTAGAGTTAATTAGAGATCCGAAACATTAACAGAAAAGAGAAAATAACATTTCAAGACAATAAATGGTGTACCCTTTTGGTGGTTATGGCAAGATTAGACTAATCTCTGGCAGGGCTAGCACAGAGGTCAAGCCTGGGTCATTCCACGCCATTTCAACGAGGTCAGGACACCCACCAACTCCAATTTCCATGAAATTTGGTATACACCCATACTTTATGGTAGAAAGAAACCCCCTAAATTTTTTCACTCTATATCAAACTGTTTTCATTTTACAGCACTTTGAAATGTCATCAAATCAGTGTTGTCTGTCACTCTTAAGACCCTCAACACCAGATACCCTTGCTTACATCATCAGATCTCTTTGAAATTTTATACAAAGTTTAATGAAACAATGAGGATTTCAGAAAAAAAAATTACAAATGCCTATAAAAATACTAAAAATGGATTTGTAGCCTAATTTTTGTGGTGGGAAAACTAGGTTACGAAAATCTGAATTTTTATCATGTGGGTATGATGGAACCAAAAATTTTTGATGTTGAAAATCATTGCAAAGACATGCTCTTTCTCTACAAAAAATAAAATTTTTGGTTTTCTTATTCCTAACGAAAATTTTACGTTTTTTGGAAATTGCCTAAAATTTCAGGGTCAATCCGTACCAAATGGTCCAGCACTGGTCGCTTGACCATTTTTAAAATTTTTCATTTGTTTGTCGTAACCCCTGTACAAGGGTGGTTCAAAACAGGCATCATTTTTCTAAAACTAGACTTCCTTTGAAAATGGCGGCCATTTTTGTTTCATGACTTGCAACATTTTCGGCCTATGCAGACAGTTGCGATAATTATGATAACTCAGCTAAGAAAAATTATAGAAATCTGGGGTAAAAAACATTGTTTTTCAGTACATTTCAGGCTGCATTTTATGTTCAATATCTTTTTTCACCACATCTAATCCAAATGGCTGAAATTTAGGGTCAAAACTGGCTGACATTCAATTTTGAAGGGAAATCAATGTATACCTAGGATATTTTTTTAGTAGGTAAGCAATGAAATATCAGAGCTATACTTTTTTTTTTAGAGGAAATATGTACATCCAAAGTTTCAGCAGAAAATATTTGAGCTCTGGTTTCCGCATTGAGTTAAAGCTCTTTGAAAATGCTCATTTTTCTCAAAATTTGGGCCCCAAATATATGTCTGGTTGGAAAGGTCTTCCCGAGGGCATAGTGGTTACGTCGACGTTTTGTAATCAAGGGGTTCCGAGTTCGATACCCAGTGGAGGCACATACTGGTTCGGATCCCACTTTAATAAACTGTAGGTCTAGTCTCGATTAGCCTTCCGTGCAGAAAGTTGACTTAAAACTGAAATCAAACCAATATCTGGTTGGGAACCTAATAAAAATTTTATAATTACTGCATAAAGAGGTACCTGTAAAATTGATTTGATATTACATGATAACAAAGTTACAACAGGGGGGAAGATTGGCAAAAACAGACAAATTTACGTTATTAGTTATAATTATAATTATTTACTTTTAATGAACTAACATGCAAATACAATTATTGTACATATTAATTAATTGCAACATACGAATGGCATAGTAAGCCCGTTAGTAACTATTATCAAAGAAAAGGCGTGTACTGCTATGTATCGAATATTTTCTGCTGAAACTTTGGAGGTACATGTATCCTCTAAAAAAAATTATAGCTCTGATATTTCATTGCTTACCTACTAAAAAAAATATCCTATACATTGATTTACCTTCAAAATTGAATATCAGTCAGTTTTGACTCTAAATTTCAGCCATTTGCATTAGATGTGGTGAAAGAAGATATGGAACATAAAATGTAGCCTGAAATGTACTGAAAACAATGTTTTTTACCCCAGATTTCTATAATTTTTCTTAGCTGAGTTATCATAATTATCGCAACTGTCTGCATAGGCCGAAAATGTTGCAAGTCATGAAACAAAAATGGCCACCATTTTCAAAGGAAGTCTAGTTTTAGAAAAATGATGCCTGTTTTGAACTACCCTTGTACAGGGGTTACAACGACAAACAAATGAAAAATTTAAAAAATGGTCTAGCGACCAGTGCTGGACCACTTGGTATGGATTGACCCTGAAATTTTAGGCAAAAAACGTAAAATTTTCATTAGAAGGAATAAAAAACAAAAATGTTATTTTTTGGAGAGAAAGAGCATGTCTTTGCAATGATTTTCAACATCAAAAATTTACATAACCTACAAATCCATTTTTAGTATTTTTATAGGCATTTGTCAATTTTTTTGAGTACTAATGTATTTTTTTCTGAAATCCTCATTATTTCATTGAACTCGTGCATCGAGGGTCTCAAGAGTGACAGACAACACTGATTTGATGACATTTCAAAGTGCTGTAAAATGAAAACCGCTTGAGATAGAGTGAAAAAAATTTAGGGGGTTTCTTTCAACCATAAAGGAAAGGTGTATACTAAACTTCATCAAAATCTGAGTTGGTGGGTGTCAAAATCTTAGTTTTTTGCGTTGATTTGATGTGGAATGACCCACCTGTCAATTTTCACCTCCTTGTCCACCATTCCTCTCCTGCTAAAACTATCAAGTTCGCTTATGAAAATTTCCATTCCCATTTTGTTCTTCTAATAACTACAGTATGTGTTTGTTAATGTTTTTTTTCTGTATCACGTATACCATGAAATCAGAATAATAAACAAGCCATTATACATTTTTTGCACTGATGCTAGCCAAATTTTAAAATCTGCAGTGATATGGTAAGACATATATTTGAATGTATTGCATAGTTATTCATGCTGTTGCGGGGCCTCCCCGATGGCGCAGTGGTAGCGTCGTTGCCTTGTAATCAAGGGGGCCCATGTTTGATACCAGGTGGAGGCACATAGTGGTTCAGATTTCACTTCGAACTGTACGTCCAGTCCTGATTAGCCTTACTGTGCATAAAGTACATGTAAAACATGTACTTTCAATGAATATTCCAAACTGTTATAAAAAACTGCAAGAGTATTAGGATTGGTATTGATTCATACAAACTTAAAAAAGAGCAAATGTGTTCAAACATCACACTTTTCTAAGTTGTCACCAAAAAGTGACTTTTAAAAATCTTCTCACAAACACCCTCCAGTCATTAATGATGCCCGAAGAGACTGACCTGAAATAAGATGCTTGTATTCGGACTCCAACTTCAACGCATGTTCGTACATTTCCTTGGCTGTTTTTGCCGATACCTTCTCCATTGGATAGCGAGTGTCTTTTACTTCACGAATCTGTTTGGTTGACTTGAATTTGATCAGCAGAACTATTGGATAGATTTGGTGTCGGTGCAGTCTGTCCACAGAAGATAGGCCAATGTCGAGTATGCAGTGACAGTTCTGAAAAATTTACAAGAAAAATTTCACACATAATATCTAAATAAGTACATATCTTGTAATGAAATAAGTACTTTATAATGATCCTAACAGATTTAACACATCGTTAGAACAGGCATGCTCATTTTTGATGGAAACACGAAATAATACACTGTAATGTTTATTTTTCATGAGTTTGAAAGATATGAAATTATGCAAAATGAACTGCGGAATAAATTCAAAATGAAATTTAGATTTTATGTACCAAGTGGACACTTTCTGACATCTGAATTATCCTGCGTGCAAATCACGGAAAATTAATTCTTCTGTAAATATTTGAGAAGCAAAAAGGGACTCCCTTACACTTATTACTCCGACAACAACATAAATGTACTGTCAGAAGGTAAATGTTTATTTTGAATAATAATTGTACTATTTAAATTAAACTTGGGGTTATATTCACCATTTTAACACTGTAATGCTAATTTTTATCCTGCTTTTGATCCCAAAATGTGCCCAGTTTTTGAAATCTCAAATTTTTATTCACCCTAAATGTGTGGCTCCATTAGTGAACTACAGATTGTCCTTGGTTAATTTACATTCCGTGTCAACTCTGAGCTAGGAAAGCAAACCTAGAACTTCAAATCAAATTCTACAACTTAGATTACTTTGTATGAGTCGCCTGCACCTATCATTAGACAGGGATGACTACTGATATCTCATTGAACAATTTCAAACAAAATTTTCTATTAGAATAGCTTAACGGCACGCAGAGGATTAATGCTAATTTGTTGAAAAATTAGGGTGGTTATAAATTATTGAGCGCATTTGACATATGAATAAAAAAAATAACAATATATTGAAGCAACCTTTCTCTTGTTGCAAATTATATAGCAGCAGTAAGAGTTTATATCACGATAGACCAGTGGTGCCATGGTGGCAAGGTAGGGAACCTCAGTACCAAAATGGTTACCGTACAAGAAAAACTGTGTGTTCTTTGATTTCATTAAACTAAATCTTCAATAACAGTTCAAAGATGTTTTCACTTAAGAGTACATGGAAGGATTCCATAAAATGTTGGTATCAACAATTTAAGGGTACAGGAGGTATCGAACATACCAAACATGCTGTGGTGGCAGGCCACTTCTCTGAATGCATTGTGGATCAAGTGAGAGATGCTTTTATGAGAACCCAGGTAAATAAACTCCTTTCACTGGTTGTAAATAAAACTGTTCAGCATGGTATATTGAAGACAACAAACTAAATACGGGTACTTTACTTACTTCTTTTTTTCTTTATTCATCCTTGAAATGTCCTCAATAATTTATAGCCACCCTGTATAATAAAAAACTATTTCCAGGTAGCTACATAGGTGTAAAATGTGGCGTAATTCACCAGAAAAACTAAAAATCACATCAAAGACCAAACTTGCATTATTTTGCAACCTGCTATGCATAAAATTATCTTTTTTCCTGGACATTTACATTTTAGCTGTATGAGTGTTATGTAATTATGGACTTTTAGTTTGAGAACCAGAAAATGTTAGAGATTTTTTTATATATATATAGGAATATACTACACTGAAGCCTGGTATGTGGAGACATTGGAAAGTGTAATTTTTAATCAGATAAAGACATTCCAATCAACAATAGAACATGACTGTAATCATTTAAAAAAATTTAAAATTACTTTTGAGATCATGTTCGTCAACATGAAATTATTTGTTGTATATTTTCTATTATGGTCATAAATATTATTTATCATGAATGAACTGTTCTTAATAGTCTTTACCAGGGTTTGCAAAAACTTCAGACGACACTTTGTCAAATTTCCCTGAAAAATTCTGTAAAATTTATAGTTTCTTTTTATTTTCCACCAGTTTTGTGTGAAAACCTGGATTTTGTGATTCCATAGCACATTTTTAATATTCTGATGTCATTCTTGAGTACTTTAAAGCAAAACTCTTGTTAAACTTATGCTAATAATTGGCATGGAATAATTGCACACTAATATTAATTAATATTGAACTTCTAATTATTGTAATTTTCAAGCATCGGTATTGGCTCAGTATTACTTATAAATCCAACTTTTTACATATAGTGATTTGGTAAAACTAACATAACAGTTTCTGGTAGCAATGAAGGTTTCCTGGTGTTATTGCAATTGAAGGTCTCAAGCTGTATACGGTGAATGCAATACAAACGTATTACGTAACAGCTTAACACAGGCTTGAAAAGTAACGAAAGTCAACTACAACACCCAAACATACCTTATCACAAATTTCTTTCACGGCCGACACTGTCGTGCATTCGAAATGACTTCCTTTCCTTCGATAGTCAATGAAGATGTTCTCCACTATGCCCTTCTCCATCACACTCTGCGAGCGATGCATTATCTCAGGGAAGCAACGAGTGAATTTGTCAGGAAAATCTTGTACGAGCTTTTCTGTAACACAATCCATAAGAGGGCCTATCACGAGCACTGGTCGAAGAACAGGATCTGGAATGAACACAAACACCTATTAAAGAAATAGGTTTTTTCATTTCAATTCATTAAATTAGGCACACACTGGAGATGTACCACGTAGAAGTTTCAGCGAGAAATACAGGCTCGACCAGGACTCGAACCTGGGTGTTTGGCATATCGTGCCATTCAGGCTCGGTGGTAGAGCAATGGCACAGGATGCCAGAGACCCAGGTTCGAGTCCTGGTCGAGCCTGCATTTTTCGCTGAAACTTCTACGCAGAAGGTTTTTAACTTATAGAATTTGAGAATTGAGAATGACAAATGAGTGTTATGGAAAGTTTGGTACAAAATGTACCAATACGAAGAACCAATATAATATGAAATCGCAAAAATTGATCACAACGATTAATTTACTTCCTTCACGTGTCCACGACTGTGATGGGTTCGTTCAACTTCGAAAAACAGGCTGCATTCATCTACATAAGGTTGTTCGCTTTATATCCGACCATTTTTGACTTGTACTCACCTTAAGAGATACCGCGCCGCCACCACCGATCATGTTCTATTGGACCGCCAGCATTGTGGACTATTGCCCTGCATCACCGTTTCCATTGCAGCAAGCTCTGGCGCAGGACAGGCATGGGAATTCTGTCCCACTCCTCCCTGCAAGCTTTCCATAGACCATCCAGGGTGCGTGGGCGGCGATGTTGAAGACGTTGTTTAAACAGTCCAAATGTGCAAAAATCCATTGGACTGGCATCTGGGCTTTTCACAGGAATGTCTTCAAACTGAATGACACGAATTCCTAATTCCTCTGCCATTTCCTGATAAAAACGTAGTGATGTTCTGGCGGTATGACTCGAAGCCTTGTCCATATGGATCATCATCTGGTTCGCGTCCATTCCATACAATTGTGGGCTGTCTCTCTGATACATAGGTGTCAGAATGGAGTCTTGGAAGTATCTGGCATTCACCTTCACGTTTTTGTCCACCTTGCGTATCATCAATTTACCCTCATATCCGAATCCCGTCACAACCATAAAGCCACGAGGGAAACTTTCCCTGCACCGATGAACAAAGTTGCTGCGCCCCTTGCTGTCAATGTCACGGTATGTGATCGCCCGAATGTGACCACCAGCAGTGAGATGGACATATGATTCATCCATTGTGACAACTTTCTTCCATTCAGAACCCACCAGGTACTTTTCATACAGTTTCCTGCAGTTCGTCTTACATTCGGCAATGTGACGTGGTAGAAGGTGGTGTACATGGGCCACACACTTCAACCTGAGGCGCTTGCGAATTGTTTTGTTCACAGTTGACAGTGCGAGATGAAATCTGTGGGCCATATCACGTTGAGTCGGGGGATTTTCTTGGCACGCCAATCGACGGATCTCCCTTCGCACTACGGGTGACACTTTGCTTGCAGCCCTTCTCCTGGTGGTTTTCGTGGGTGAATGTTTCGCAAGGAGAGCCTGTTGTGTGTAACGGGCCACAATAGCTTTCGCAGTAGTCACCCCGAGTGTTAACCCATTCTCCCGACACTGTTTCACAATGCATACATATGAAAACTTAGCATGGAAAAGAGCCATTACGTAACCCTCCCAATACCGGTTGATTTTCGGCGCCATTTGATAACATTCACTACCAACACTCGCGCACCTACAAGGTCAGACACAACACTGCTCCCCTCAGCAGACCCATAGTTCCAGCATGATACGCCAGGTGGCAGCACCGAATCGAAAATGGTCGGATATAAAGAGAACAACCTCTGTATTCTACAAACCAGGACACATGATTTATGCTTTTATGAATAAAAAGCAATAGCATAATAGTGCACAGAATTTCTGACTATTTATTACAAATATCTGATCTGTCAACTTATCAACACCATTCTCCACATGCCTTTATTAGTTATTGCACATACAGAACAAGTTAACCTGTCTGGTATACATTAGAGATGATAGTGGGTGGCTTTGTGGGTTCATCGTAGTTTTCCTCTTTTATGTATAACGATAGAAAGTTTGAGGTTTTGACTAAAACTTGCATGACTATCAATTTCTATAAATGACTAAAATGGATCAAACATGTCAGGAATTATAAAAAATCTTTCTTGTATTTCAAGCTGATGAATCCTTAACTTCAGTAATGCATAATGGAAAAAGAAGACGGCAGGATTTACACAACTGTCATTTAAAATGCTTGGGAGGATACTTTAACCTTCAGCTGCAGAGCCAAGATTTTCACTAACTATTGAGATAAAGAGGAAACTTTTTCTAAAGGATTTTAAAGACCAAACTGAAAATATTCTTATTTTTGGGCCATCTCTAATAGCCCATGTTCTCAAAATGGGATACTTAATGTTACAGACCCCCTATAATCATGGGGTAAGTATAGTGGTACCAAATGCAAAAGAACCTGTGCTGTGTGCGTCGTGTGCATTGTACTCTCGCATGGAGGGGAGGGATGGAATGGAGCAGGCTTCACTATGGCCTGAGATGAGTGGATTGAGGAGAAGGCTTCTTGCTGGAAGTTCTTTTGTTTGTGGTTCCACTTAACAGGGAACTGAAATTTTTATCACCCTATGTAATCTTTTTTCATTAACCTTCAGCGGATGGGTGGTCGATGTATTGCTGGTGACTGCAATTAAAGTGCCATTTCTCCAAAACTACACCTAATATTTCAGTTCTGTCATTTTAGTTTTTTTATTATTTTGATTTGCTTCATTTTACTTCGCTTTTTGTGCCACTTTTGGCTAATTTGCGAAGATGGAGATGAGTGATGGTATTATGAAATTAATGAGTGGACACTCCGAAACATCCACGCCCAGGCCAGGATTCGACCCTGGAACCCCTAGTTAATTTGTTTACATATAAGGGTATGACATACTCGATTCACAAAACATAACTGTTATTATTTCTATTTTAATAAACTTTTTTTTTCTTCAGAAAATTGTTTTTGTTTTTAAGCCCACTTTATGCACAGAAAGGCTAACTGGGACTGGACCTACAATCCCCTTCCCTCTCACATGTTCATTGGTGGAGTTGTCTGACATCAGTACTTGCGCAGAGACTTGTTTTCGTTCTCCTACTCCAGAGATACCCAGGATGGAGTATATGTGCCTCCATCAGGTATTAAACAGAGGTCCTTTTTTTGTCCAGAAAATTTGCATATGATTGGATTTTTACTTTTTAACCATAGTTTCTTGCCAATATTCTTTACCTATAACTGCTACAGTCTGCTAGAGGTTAAACATGTCACAGAATATATATAACTTTAAAAAAAAAAGAATATTTTAGATTCTGAACACATCTCTACAATTAAACTCACATGCAGGACATTTCAACACAGGTTAACTGGCTGCATGTGCAGGTAACACAAAAATTACAATTATGTAATATGTACCTGCACCTTACGTGCACACACGTAAAGATTGAACCTTGGGGATACTCACAATCTAGCCTTTCCACCCGCTGGTACGAGCAGAGGGCATTTTCTTCGTTCAGGGTTCCCGAATCGCTGTACCAGCCCAGACTGATGTCAGAGAAGCTGGCCAGTTCCTTCGAATCCCTCGAAGAACTTCTTTGGTGTTTCTTGCGGCGGAAGAAGCTGCGTCTCGCTGAAGTGGACCCTCGCCTCGCATCACCTTCTAGGTCCCCTAAGCTGCGGCGCAGTAACAACTCTTCCTCCACCCTGCAGAATGCAATACTTTAAAATATCTCCCCACAACTTCAAGAAAATATATTTCAGTAAAGCGAAACAAAAGAAATTTTAGTCCTAATAACTGAAAAATGAGGGAAAATTAAGGTTAAACCAGGAATTTAAACTGAAATTTTAGCAAAAGCTATAATATGTAGCTAAATATACAATATTTTAAGAAATGCAAAGAATTTGAACAATCAACAGAAAACACGAGCACAACTGACTACATTTTTTGGAGAAAATCCAGAACATTATCACTCCAAAAATCATACTTGTCTTTAGTTTATTCACAATCTTCTAAAATGTGATTTAAATGTTGATTGAATTATGGTTAACCTGAATCACTCCCATCGTTGTAGATTTCTGAGGTGGATTTATCATTTTTTCAGCTCTCACGAGTATACCAAACAAATACTTGATTAATTGTTCACTTTTTATTACAGATGGATCAATATGGAATTTTTGCCAATACCAATAGAGTACCAATGTAAAATTTGCAGATACCAATAATCAACATTTGATCCGTTATAAAAGTTAAATTGTTCCTTGAAGAACATGAATGGTTAATTAACCTCCTTAATTTAAACATGTAATCACATGGTTCCAATGGGTTTTGTCTTTGACAAGAATAATCAACTTTAACTTGGCTTCGTATTGGACACAGCTGTCTCACCCATGGTCACTTGCTGCAAGGGCTGGACCCTCCAAAGTGTCGTGTTTGTAATGTCATGTTCAGAATACTATCATTAACGATTAACGAATGTATAAGGTATGCCCAAACGAAGAGGAGACCTTTGCTGTAGTGGCGTTGTATCTAATTGAAGAAGGTAAATATGTTTGCCAATACATGGCGCAGTGTTTGTCCCAGTTTGCAGGTGTAGCAAATGGCTTCGCCTACCGTTTCCTCAGTTGGCGAGAGTTGTTTCGTGCGGACGGGTGCATTATGGATTTCTCCAGATCAGCACAGAGAGGATAGTGGTGCTCCAAGACAACGTTAGGCCACATGTGGCCAAGAAGACCCTCGACCTGCTGAGATCATTTCAATGGGAAGTCCTCACGCATCCTCTGTACAGACCCGATATTTCCTCATGTGACTCCCATATCTTTGTTGCCTTAAAACAATCACTGAAAGGTCAACCTGTGACAAGGAAGTGCGGAACTGGATCCGTAAGCAACCCAGGAGTTTCTACACTGGAGCCATCCACTCCCTTCCTACGTGCTGTGATCAGTACATCAATATCAATGGCAATTATGTGTAGGTATCATGTTACACACTATGTAATACAAATATTCTGTAATATAATATTCTTTAGATATAACCGTAGTCTCCTATTCATTTGGGCATACCTTATATTTAGATTTTTGAGAAGAGCAGGCCTCTTACACTGTTTCTGAGGAAGTTTTTACGCATCCTTACCTTTTTAATGTGATGTGTTCGTCCTGTGCAGATCCCTTTACAATTTGCACTTTTAATCTTACTCGAGGGACTCTGTACACACCTTTTTCAACTTTTAATTTAAGTGTTTTAGATAACAGGATGCTTTCCTCACATGAAGGTTGCAAAATGGCCATACATGCTCACACACCCAAAGATTTTTAACTTATTAGTTCATTTATTTTACAAAACCAGGGCATATGAATTGTGTGTTCAAATTCATAAAAACAGAACAAAATAGTAAAATTTTGCACCACATTACAGGGTATTTGAGGGGCTCAGAGCACAAATGGTGTAACTCCATGAAGATAGTTTTGAGAAAAAAGCTCATTTGGATAACTTAGTATTGTGTTTATGGGAGAGGAAAGAGGAGTTTACAGGATTCTTGTTGGGAAACCTGATGGTAAGAGACCTGTACGAAGGCCAAGACGAAGATGGAGGGACAACGTTGAGATGGACCTAAAGGAAATCGGTAGGGATGGAAAAGAGAATATAGATCTTGTTCAAGATAGGGGCAGATGGAAGGCCTGTATTGCTGCAGCCATGAATCTTCAGGTTTAAGAAGGCTAGAGAGTTAGTTAGTTAGTATTGTGTTTAACTGTTTGAGCACAAACGTAGTGGTGCGTCTGTGAGAATGAATTTGAAACTTAGGAGATACTTACTTCTAGCACTGAAATGTTGATACTTCACAGTTCTGAGTTATACATGTAACTTCATTTCTATGAGTGGAGTTACGCCACTTGTGCTATGAACCCCACATTTATTGATATATCAGATCAATAAATTACCAGCGATTTCATAAATCAACTGATATGCCTACATAAAGTACCAATAAATTCATCCGATCCCTACTTGTTTCATATCTCCTTTCATGATAGAAGCATAAACAGAGTGAAGGGAACACTGCACTAACTTGTATTTGCTGGGTATGATTCCGCACTGTCTCCGATGGCCATCCTCGTCCACCAACCAAGCTCTCCAGTTGCCTGGAACTCCATTGAACATGGTGTTGTCTACATAAAGAATGTCGTCTTTTTGGAACTGAAGCTGGAGTGAATCTGACAAGTCACCTTTTCTGTCGAATAAAGCACGGATGTAGAAGCTGTCTCCTGGTTTGTCTTTAATGTCATTGTAACCTGAAAGAAATGATTCCTTAGCTGTAACATTATCCTTATGAAAACAATAAATTATGTATATTTTTCACAACCTATACATTCATTTAGTTTACATATACGAGGGTCACTATTTATATTTTGAGCCTAACAATGTGCATTCGTTCGAACCATTTGTCAAAGCAGTTTTTCCAATCTTCTTGAGACACCTCCATAATATGGTTTTTGAACGCATCAACGGCATCTTCCGCCGACGAAAATCGTTGTCCACGCAATTTATTCTTGACATTCGGGAACAAAAAGAAGTCATTGGATGCCAAATCAGGACTGTACGGCGGATGACCCATCAATTCGATTTTTTGACTGTTCGTAAAGTCGGTTGTTAGACGAGATTTGTGACAGCTGGCACTGTCTTGATGAAGAATGATCCGACGGCATTTGTTTGTTTTCTGTATTTGACCGAAGACCTCTGGCAAACAAATTGTTATGTACCATTCAGAGTTGACCGTTCTACGTTCCTCTAAAGGCACAGTTGCCACATGACCAGTTTTCCCGAAAAAACAGGCGACCATTAAGTCCACTTTATGCACAGTAAGGCTAATCGGGACTGGACCTACAGCTTAAAGTGGGATCCGAACCACTATGTGCCTCCACCGGGTATAAAACCTGGGACCCTATTAATTACTAGGTGGCGATGATACCACTGCACCATCGGGAGCCCCCCCTGACTAGGAGTATGCCATCTTATCAACTCACCTAAATATGTTCCGTTTCTGATCAAGTGTGTAATAAGTAGAGCCACATATATACGGTGAAAAAAACTTTTCATATTTCGGGACCAAAAGCAGTGTATAAAATGTTATTTCAGTGTTAAAATGGTGAATAAAACCCTAAATTTAATATAAAAAACATTACTTATTACACAAAATTAACATTTCACTTCTAACAGGACATTTATATAGTTATCAGAGTATTAATTTCATTCCTGTGTAAAGGAGTCGATCTTTGCTTCTCAAATATTTGCAGCAAAATGAATAAATTTTCCATGATTTGCATAACTCACAGGATAATTTTAACCTCAGAAGGTGTCACGTGGGTAAATAAACCCTAAATTTCACATTTAGGAGTTTAATTTGCAGTTCATTTTGTGACAAAACAGGGTAGGAAAATGCACAAGTTATAGTAATATATTATATCTTTTTCTTAATCAGTTGTATTCAAAACATGTTCGTAATAATAAATTTATGCAATTTTATTAATTCATTTAATATGAAAGCAGGAAAGAAAATAAACAATGTAATGTTGCGAAAGCAGAACTGCCTAATGACATGAAGAAAAGTATAATAAACATTAAGAAAATATATAATGCTGAATGTTTTTGAAAATGTGATTTACACGTGACAGTTCTATGTAGAAAACACATAATTGGAAATTAATTTAGGCTAATAAAAACATTGAAGTAGGCATGGTAGCTTAGTCGTTAGGGTGTCTAACTACCATGTGAGAGACCTGGGTTCGATCCTCGGCAGGGGAAAACCGGGATTTTTTCCACCTCTTCAAGCAGCTCCAGCACCCACCCAGCGTTGTAAAAAGTGAGTACCTGGAGGAAACTCTGGGGGGGGGGGGTAAATTCAGCCAGGAGCATGGTGCTGATCACATCACCCCCCCCCTTTCGGTTGTGATCAAGAAAGTGTGGGGCCCTAGCTCCACACCCCTTATAAGCCTCCATGGTGTGATGCAAAGCACAGGGAAGCACTTTACTTTTACATTTTAATAAAAACATTGTAAGTCAATATGAAATGTTGCTACTTGAATTAATTTTGTGTGGTTCATATGTATCGATTTAAAAGTAATAGTGATATCTAGGTCTGAACTGATACCAATGTCAGTAATATCAGAAAATGTCAGTTGCAATTTATTTAGCGATACTGATTGATACCATTCAGGTATTTTGGTCTGTCTAGGGCATCGTTTCTCAACCTTTTTCAGTCCAGGACACACCTTGAAGGATTGCACTTCATGGGACCCATAAGCAAGGTGCCGGCACAATTGCTTGTAGGGGTGTGCACCCACTTTATAATATTTTTTCTAACAGAGTACTTTAAGAAGCCGTTTTTTATGCCTGCTTAAACAAATTAACAACAGGTGGTCGGAAATATCAAACAACATTTTAAGGCGACATGCTGTGACACACAGATAATTAAGAAGAACTCATTGCTGTGACCGGAACGAAAATGACTGGTTCCGATTCACTTGAGTTAAACATCGGAGAGATGCCGGTAAAAAGCAATAGTAGAGCATGAATAACAGAAATGTGGGGTTTGGACTACGTACAACACGGGTTGAAATTAAATTGTTAAAGCAATATCTCTTACTAATTATATGTATCAGCTAGAGGCACATATTTTTGGTAAATAAAAAAGCAAAATTTCGGCATAAAAACAGTCTATTACGGGTTCAAAAGCAGTAAATGAAATTTTGCTGTTATAGCAGTGAAAAGCAGTATATAAAATGACATTTTGGTTATAAAAATGAGTATATAATCCCAAATTTGATTTAAAAACAAAATAAGCATATCCCTTCTAATAGTACATTAAATCATTACCAGAATATTAAGTTTATTCCTGTATAAAGGGCGCCATTTTTGCTTCTTAAATATTTACAACAAAATTAATTAATCTACTTTCCGTGAATTGCATAACTCACAGGACACTTCAATCAGACTTCAGAAAGTGTTGCGTCGGGATATATACGGTAAATTTCGTGTTTAAGAGTCTATTTCGCATTTTGCAGTTCATTTCTTATTATTTCGTGACAAAACAGGGTAGTGAAATGTACCTCACACCTTTCAGAAACATGAAAAATTAACATTACAATGTGTTATTTCACATTTCGTGTTTTCGTTAAAAACAAAATATGCATGCCTCTAGTAATAGCCTGACTTCACAACCCACCAAATGTCCCTTCGGGACCCAGAAGTGGGTCACCCCCATACATTGAGAAATGATAGTCTACGGTTGCATGCTGCATTTTGAGATTACATGAAATATATTTTAATATTGTGATGTAATTCTTGAATATTTTAAAACAAATCTACTGGTATAATTGGAATGGAATACTTACACACTAATATTAATATTTTGAACAACTTTTAATTATTACAGTTTTCAAGAATAGGTATGGTTGTTGGTTCAAGTAGAATGGATGTGATAAGAACCATTGCACCTCGTTCATGAAGAGGACCTAATTTATAAAATGATCAGTGAAAAGTAACAGGCACTTACGTTCCATGCTGTATTGAGCGAGAAGGGTGACCTTGTCAGCAGGTTTTGCAAGTTCGTAAGCTGCTTCTTCGGCTGTCGCTTGCCGTAGATCGGTTCCATTGTATTCCAAAATCTGATCCCCTGTCCTGTGTAGAGAAACAGAAGGAAACTTTACAGAATACCTTCATCACAATTCTTTTCTAACATTAGAATGATTGCTTGGGTTTATTTTACTTCACTTTTCTGCCACAATTGGCTAATCGTAGAAGATGATATGACAATATTTGTCATGGCTGTGACGTTTGTAAAGTGAATTAAGGCCGATTGTGCCGAAATTGCCGATAGATGGCATTTGAGTGTTAAATTTACCTTGAACCGAACATTAGTACAAAGATTTGACAATAGATGGCCTCAAGGCACTTTATGTGAAAATTAACACGAATGTTTGTATAAGTGATATAAATAAGATTGTATTGTGCATACATCAAAAAATAATATTATGAACATTTAAAATATATCGCAATTAGTAACTTGCGTTTTGGTATTGCAACAAAAGAAAAACTTTCGTCACCGCTGGAAGACGGTGCAATAAAAGTGAACTGGTTCGAGGAACGGGTCATCGTACCCGTTACCTGTGCATAAGCGGTGGATTGGAAAGAGCAGGAATCGGAATCGAGGGAACTGTTCAGGACTCGGTCCGGGAGAGGAAAGAATCTTGGTGGATGTAAAAAGTAATTGGACGAAACATCAATGGAAATCGAAGATAATGGGAAGTGTTAAGTGAATCCATATGTCTTAAATTGTTCAGGAAGGACTGTTCGTCAAAAATCTCGATGAGTATGGATTCTCCATTGTGTCAAAAGATGGATATTTTAAATTAAACATAACGGAAATTTCCCCGATGGCATCTGATCCGTAAGTACTGTTTTGATGTCATTCCTTGCATCTCAGTTACAAGAATGGGAAGAATTGTGATCTACGCCCAAATTCTTTCTCAAATATAATAATGCTAGCATCCGTGTGTCACAAATGGCCATAATTCGTGTGCTTTCTTTGTTTTAAGATTTGGCGGAAAACTTGGCGTCCGTGGCAGCCATATTGGAAAAAAGTAAATAAGAACGTTGAGGAATTTTCCTTACAGTCGTTAAAGAAGGTTAAAGGTCTCTGACGTATGTCTTTACGACAAACTTTGATGAATGTTTCAGTTTTGTTTTGTTTGGATAATACAATGCCGGTATTTGAAACCGTTAAAATATTTCGGTAGGAAAAATAATAATTTGTACTTGGCACCTGACCTGTAAGAAAATATTCATTGTCTAATACAAATTTGTTTGCATGCTATTGTAAATAAATAGTTGTAGTCAAAGCAGTATTTCTGACTCCAAATCAATATTATGTATCCAGGCATGTTTGATGTAATTTAAATGGTATCGTGTTAATAAGAATGTTTCTTTCAGGATGGAAAGGTTCATCTCGCTCTGGTCTCATAAGTCGATAAACTGAACTTCCATTTCAGCAAGGGTTTTATGTTAAATTCTACTGTTCTGGGTTGGGGTGTACGGAAAGCTAGCATACCCCCCCCCCCCTTTTCCGGTTAAGCGAAATAGTTGAACTTCTTTGAGTTTACGAATTTCATCCATCAGTGTAGATTAATTGTTTTGTTTTTCTTTCTAAAAGCCTGCGGGAATTTAAGTAAAGGTAAGGGCTTGGGGTGAGCTTAATTCATTCGCAGAGCTGTTCATTCTAACCGGTTGGTCACCATATGTGTTAATTTTTGGACGTTGATTTTTTTTTAACTTGGAGCTTTAAGGGTATGATCTCACGATAACAATCACAATACTGCGTATCCGTGCGTTGCTTGACGGGTGAGTCCAAAGTGCGGTGGCTCTAAAATTTTAAGGAGAATATAGGTTTGGGAAATTTTGTAGTGCACTGCATGAGGATAAATAGGAACGGGAAAGTCTCGTCTACCTAGTCTCGTCATAATGAGGAATGAGTGATGATATGATAAAATTGATGGACACTCACAAAGAAATTATACAAGAATCACCAGATGAGTGAAAAGTAGGGATGGGCCGATACCGATAAAACATTTACAAATACAGATATTCTACCGATCCAACATAAAATTAGAAATGGTCCTTGAAGAACCTGAAAGGTTCATTGACCTTAATAAATGTGTTTCAAGGTGACTGCAGTGAAAAAAGAAATTGCATATTTTGACATTTACTTTTTTAGAAAGTAGGCATGGAGATTATTCATAAAAATTACAACAAAATGGCAGAATCTTGCACTAAATTATCAGATATTTATCGATATATCGGATCGGTAAAATAATCGTTAATTTTACCGATAAACCAATATCGGCCGATACCGATTAATCGGTCCCATGCCTAGTGAAAAGTAAGTAATGATCTCTTAAACCAACAAATAGTAATTTACCGTCTACTTCTGATTAAAAGTTAGTTAATAGCAATAACATAGGAATGTCAAACCTAAAGATACTTTTCAATTCCACATGTCCAGGTTGGGATTCAAACTAGGTATGGCCAAAATTTCCAGATAACAGATATCCAGATTTCAAATCCAATATCCATTATGCAATGGATAATCCAATATCTGGATAATTAGGATATCTCGATAATACAGATTTGGAGAAAATCTGTAATGAAATGTGAACATATCAAGTAAAATAATAAATGGATAGTCCCTAAAGTGGATAAACAATAATACTGTCTGGATAATGCACACTTTTGGATATCTGGACATTTGGATTATCCATGTATCTGGATATCAGAATATCCAACTTCCAGATATTTGATATCTGGATAGAAAGTTATCAGACATCCAGATAAAATTTTATCTGGATTTGGCCATCCCTGATTCAAACCTGTGACCCCTGGCATTGTAGCATCCTGTGCTAACCACTCTAACATGGAGGTCAGCATTACTAACATTAAAAAGTCAGCATGACCAGCAACTAACCTGAGACCAGCCTTGTATGCCGGGGAGTCTGGCTGAACGCCGTGGATGAAAATCCCGACAGCATTCCCGCCGACCAAACTGATGCCGAGGTTGCTGGACTTCTTCGTCTCGAGGAAGACAACTCGAGGTTCATTCACTGGAGATTTATTTGGGTCGTCTGGACTACTGGAAATGAGATCACAAGATCACTAACATGTCTAAAATTATCCTTTCTGAACTATACAGGGTGGGCACAAAGTCCCGTGAGCCCCCTCGATATTGTGACTGCAATTGCTAAATTATTATTTGTTGCTAATGCATGTATATATTGCATGTTGCAGGTGTAAATCATGGCTGACACAAGTGACTACACCATTGAACAACGCCTGATTGCCAGCTGTTGGGTTCACGAAAAGGAACAGACTGGACGAACATTGGAGAATGTGCGAACAGACTTTCAACAGCAGTTTCGATGAGCCCCTTCTCCCAAATTCACATTGCTGCGACAGACAGGAACAGTGCAGAGAGGTAGCCCAATCCGTGGTAAGATCCCCAATGAAGTCAATGCGGAAGAGATCCGCGGAACTGGTCATACCCCGGTCCACAATGCTTAAGCACATGAAGTTGGATTTAAAGGTACGACCATATCGACTGATGAGTGTGAATGAGATATCGGACAATGACTTGATGCGCAGGAAGGATGCATGTGCCGCACTGCTTCAGACATTTGACAGGATACCGTAGCGGGGGAGAGTAATCTTTATTGATGAGTGTTCCATTTATCGGAGCTCCTGGGCACGAAACGTTGTGTTCTGGTCAAAGGAAAACCCTTATTTTTACGAAGAACTGGAGAACAAACCTCCTCATGTCATGATATGGGCGGTCATGGACAGTAAACGTCTTTATGGTCCTTATTTTATGGACAATGTTGTGAATCAGTATAAATATCTGAACATGCTCCATAATTGGTTTGTACCCCTCTTGACAGGCATGGGGGTTAGGCAGACATGCTGGTTGCAGCAAGATGGTGCACCTGCTCATTTTGCCATCAGAGTTCGCGAGTACCTCAATGTAGTCTTTCCACAACGTTGGATTGGTTGTGGGTCTCCTGCCTTACCGGCTCCATTTGACGCAGCCCTGACCTCACAACGTGTGACAATGCACTATGGGGTTTTATCAAGGAAATTGTTGCCAAGGACCGTTATGATATGGTTGAAGAATTGAAAGACGCTGTGCGGAGAGCGTTCACCCACGTTCCTCCAGAAATGTTGAGGAAGATGTCACACAGGACATGGCAACGAATAATTCTGTGTTCGAAAATGATGGGGTTCATACAGACCCTTTGGACAGTTATGACAGTTAAGATACATTATCCCGCATATTAAGTTTTTTTCAGCTCGGTCCCCGAAATGAAATACACAAATGACATTTCTGCAGTCTTTTAGTGGAGTAACCTTACAAGACAAAATTAGAAGTGAAGAAAGCTAGGCAAACGGCTATCTTGCATCCTCAGAACATGTTCATTCCACTTTAACTGATAATTCTTAATTTCTTCTACCATTGTTTCCCCGAAGTACAAATATACCATGATATATTAGTGCATATAAATGCCCCATTAAAATGATTCTTTTGTGATTTAGTCATTTGTTATTTGTATGCTATTGTTGTGGATCCTGCTATAAAGACCAAAATTCCGTAAAAACAAATGACAATATTGTGCATATTGTTTGTTTGTTTGAGTTTTTGTACACTTTATATACAGACAGGCTAATCAGGACTGGACCTACAGTTTAAAGTAGGATCCGAACCACTGTGTGTCTCCATCAGGTATTGATCCCTTGATTACAAGGTGAAGACGTTACCACTATGCCATCGGGGAGGCTCCAATATTAATGAATAAATAACAAGCAACACTACAATGGTATTTGCTCAGAATTATGTAAAATCCTGGAAAATTTGTAACATTTTGCTTTTTCAGACCAATCAAGTAAAAATTTATAAAATGAGAAAATCCGGAAACTTTAATTGGGGTTGTTTCAGAATGGTCCATTCAAAAACCTCAGTGAACGTAGTACCATTTCTTGCAATGGAACATTGAACATCATGCACATAACATCATACCTTAAAGCATTCTGCCTAGTGAGTGTGGAAACTGCCTGCGAGATCTGATGCCTTGTGAGTGTGTTGTGTGCAGAATGGGGTAAGTTGCGATCCCCGATGCCCCCTCTGAGGGTGGACGTGGCAGAGGGAGAGATTTCTTCCAAGTGAAGCGGAAGGGGATTGCGAGTGGACTTTGGTGAATTGCATGGGGTAGGAGATCCAGATCGTGAAGCAGCTTCCTCACTGCTTGTACTTGCTGATCCATCGAGTTCTTGGTATTCTGGAATAAAACAAATACAGGCTTACATTCCTCTAAAAAGGCACTTTGGCACACACACAGAAAAACAACTCGTTCTTTTTACAAACCTACTTCTTCAAATCTCAGATGCACCTTTCTTGGGGGGTTTCGGATGTTGAAAATTTGGAAGTGCTTGGATACGATGGCATCTTGAATCAGTGCATATAAGCATAAATATATCACAGCATTATGTTAGTGCACTATAGTAGTGTAATAAAGAATGAAGTATTTGCCTATTTCAAAGATCAAAAGCTTTTTCTTTTCCTTGACATTTTACAGAAATACCAGTATTGATAAAAATCAACCTTAAGGATAGGAGTTACAGTTACGCACCATGTGTGCATTTATTTCAATATCGTCTGAATGGGCAATGCTACTAAGAGTATGAATTTCTCCCCATGTTGCATGTAGAAGCGTTTTTATATTGATTATTAAGCTAGACACGATACTTGAAAAATATGATGAGTGAGAATTTTCAGAATACCATGTATTCCTTCCCATTCATCAATTTCATCACTCATTCCCATCTTCGCAAATTAGCCAAGAGGCACAAAACGCGAAGTAAAATAAACTAAAATCAATCAATCAATCAAGTTGCAGCTAATCAAATGGAAGTTTCGACTTTTCCGCTGGTCAAAAGCTTCATCAAACTGCCCTCTTTCCTTTGATATATTTTTCTATGCCATTGGAAGTTTGATATTCCCAAGAGAACAAATTAAATAATACTCCCATAAGCGCAATGGATTTAAGAAGGCTGGATGAAGTGGCTCCTCAGGTAATTTTAATTTTAGGTGTCAAAGGGGTGGGGGGTGCTGCTATTACAGTTAACTTTTAAATAATGACAATTTATTCTAAGATTTCCGATGGTCGTATGAAAAAAAAAAAAAAGATTTCCGGATAACAATATTGTATTCTTCACGGTGCTATAAAAAAGTACTCAGGAAGGTAAGAGGGGATGGAGCGACACAGCCAATATAACAATATCACGTCAAGTGCAAAATGTATAGTCATGGTAAAAGTTGGTCTGTGGGTCGGAGCCAGTGATGGCATCAGAGTGGGGGCATGGGGCGGGTGCCCCAGTTCACAGCCAAACGAGTGCACGAAAGAGCCAGATCTGGCCCCAAAAGAGCTAAGTTGGCAACACTGACTCTGAGGGAAGAGCCTGCAACTGTTCCGCATGCTCTTAACAAAATTCTCTTACGGTAGTATTGTTTACGGTAATGTAAATGTAATAATATACAGCATTGTTCTAATAAAGTACTGGTATCTGTGTCCCTTAAATTGGAAGTAAAATTTTATCTCAAAAGCTGAAGCATTAAGGTGCACCTTACATTCAATGGCATCTTGGATTTGAAGAAATAAGGTATACATATTTTTTCAGAATGTTTGAAGGTCTAATCTGTTGAACGAGAAAAGTACACCATCAAAACATGTAAAGTTACAAAATATTAATCAAGGAAGAGGGAAAATAGTTTACCTAGGACTGAGAATATGAAAATTTGGCCAAGTCTGATAAAGTACAGATATAAATGATACCAATATTCTACATCTGATATAAAATTTCAAATGATCCTTGAAGGATCTGAATGGTTCATTGACCAACCTCCTTAATCAATATATGTTCCTAGATGACTGCAATGCAAAAGAAGTTGCATATTTAAAATTTTACTTTTAAAAAAAAGCAAGGCATGCACATTACATGCTTATATCCATAAGAATTATAACAAAATGGCAGAATATTGCA
This sequence comes from Lepisma saccharinum, assembly GCF_977018435.1. Lineage (NCBI taxonomy): Eukaryota > Metazoa > Arthropoda > Insecta > Zygentoma > Lepismatidae > Lepisma > Lepisma saccharinum. The sequence continues at coordinate 7,287,834 of NC_139248.1, read as the reverse complement.
CTTAAATATAAGATATTTATAGATAGATTGGTAATTTCACTGATAAACAAGTACATCAATTAATATGACAGAGTACTCATTGATCTGTCACACATGTAATGAAAGTTATGCATTTTATGCAATTGCCAGGGTATTTAGACACTTGTGAAGGTGTACGGTGACATTTTTGAGTGCAAAGCATCAATCCTGGACTCTGGTAAGGTATACACCGGTATCGGTTCAGCCTATTACAGAAGGTCGATCTGCGTATATGTGTCCGATTTTGAACCGTCACCCCTGTGCACAGAATCGACCGATCCAAGCGGTTAAAAGCGTGGGAGGACGGTTAGAGTCTGTAGTATAGTGTCACTATCACGAGTGTGTGTTGTGTGCATCATGGCTACTAAGGTGAACAGTTTTTGGGAGGTCTACGTAGTTGCACTTTTCCACGCCAAATATTCGGTGTCAAAAATTCAGAAACAGTGCAAAGATCATGGATGTGCCTTGGGTTCGATGACCATCAAGAACATAATCAAGCGGCATAAAAACCACGAGGTTCAAGCTATTCAGTTGCCCACCAGGGGGACGGGGAAGTGAGCGTGCACTGCAGTGATGCCACCCGTGTCTCGGAAGTTGCATCGAATGGCACTACAGGAAAACCCCCTGACGCAACGTGTGATGGCCACACGACTCCACATGGCCCAGTCAACTGTGAACCGCACCCCGTGTGAGAAATTAAACTTCCGGAAGGTTTTTAAAAGCCGTGAACATTACCTCAGTGAGGACTATCTGTGTAAGGTCTCATCACATACATCTTGTTCTACCCAGAACTTTCTGCAAAGATGGCGACAGATACCGGCATTCGGGCTATTCCATTTCACAATATACTGGTGAAGTCACCGGATGTGAGTCCCATGGATTTCTGTGGATTTGGTCTACTGCAACGGGCACTTTACTCTCATCGTGTCACCACTCTCCGGGCCCTGTGGAAAGCCTGTCAGGAGGAATGACAGAAGATTCCACTTCCTGTACTTCATCGTAGCCTCCTACAATGGAAGTTATGGTGCAGGGCTATTGCCAAGATACACGGTGATCACATTGAGGCCAACCGATGGTGGTCCCGTGGATTTTCATAACGTAAGTGCTAGTCCAAAATTGGACACATATACGTGGATCGACCTTCTGTAAAACACATTACAGATTACATACAGTGGAACCATGATTTTATGTTCCTCAATTTTACCATTTTCTCACATTATACATTCCATCTTGATGGTCCCAACATAGCAGAATGTTATAAAATTATCCCCAATTTTAGGTTTTTCCAGATTTCAAGTTTTTTTTCAGCTTGGTTTCCCGAAAAACGTAAAATCGAGGTTCCACTGCATGTACAGCAAGTAATTTTTAATAATCTAACTCAATATACATGAAAGATACTTACTGTCTGGACTATATTGTACTAGCATTGTAATAGAATTACCGCATTGTCTAAGTACATTTGCAGCTAGTTGGTAAGTAGCACTCCTCATGTTTATACCACACACTTCTAATAGCTGGTCGCCAACCTAATGAAAATATAAAAATATATCAAAATCTACACTTTTGGAATAAGTCAAACATGCTACAAGGGTAAATTAAATATTTCTTTAAAATCATTTACAGGAGTCGAAACCAGGCAAAGGTCGAGATTACCGATTTAACTGACCAAATATTGAATAATTAATTTACAACCTATTCATGCACTATCATTTGCAAAGTGCAACCGAGATTCTCTGGCATCCAACAATGCTATTGCCAATCATGGGAAACCTTATGATTTTTTTTGTATGTACGCATTACTTGCATTGTACAATTATTTCTCTTGTACTCTACCCTTGTTACAAGCATAAAAACACATTTTTGCGTTGTATAGTTATAATAAAGGTTAAAATTTTTTTAACAAAAAAAATTAGTAATACAATATACCTTTTTTTTTTTTAACACAAAGCTATAATTTTTATGAACATTAGCCAATGTTTAAAATAGGGATGTGCCAATATGAAATTTTGGCTAATACTGATAAAGTACCGATATAAAATTAGAAGAACCTGAAAGGTTCATTGACCTCCTTAATAAATACATGTTTCAAGGTGACTGCAGTGAAAAAGAAATTGCATATTTAGACATTTACTTTTTTAGAAAGTAGGGCATGGAGATTATCCATAAAAATTAGAACAAAATGGCAGAATTTTGCAATAAATTATCAGATATTTATCGTTATATCAGATCGGTAAAATAATTGGTAATTTAACCGATACACCGATATGCCTATATTGGCCGATACCGATAGAGTACCGATTAATCGGTACCATCCCTAGTTTTCATTATTGTATTCAAGGTGATTCATAATTCCCTCTGCGGTTTGGAAAGTTTACAGCACAAAAACTATAATACATATAGCGAAAAGGTGCATATCGTACATAAAGAATCTCTCCAAGTTGGCACTCGCAATAGGCGTAATTGTAGATTTAGCTGCAAGGTGTCAGCATAACACAGTTAGTGGAAACATGGTGTGTACTGGCGAACACAAAAGCATTCTGCATCTTAGAATTATATTTTTCCTACGGGGTCAAATCAAAGATTGTGCGTTTGAATCCCCTTTGCCATGTGATTCTGTACAACTGCGAGAAAGATCACGCATGCAATCGCTGGTATTCATCGTGATATGTTGGGACGTGTGTGGCAGGAACTGATTTCAGGATTGATATTTGCCACGTCACCCGGACGGTGTACATATTGAGCACCTTGAAGATACGTACCAAACTTGAAGAGATTCTTTATGAACTGACATGCACTTTTTTACTGTACGTGTTGTAGTTCTTGTACTATAAACGTTCAAAACTCTGTATGAAATTATGAATCATCCTGTATTTTCATTCGTTACTAAACAGTTAAAGATGCAAGAAACTCTAGATCTTTTGATCAGCTAAAATTAAATATTTACTGTAGTATTTGCATGATTGCATTACTTGTGCAATTTCCTAATTTTAATTATTACATTTGCAATACATTGAGTTCAGGGGTATTGTAAAGAATCAATGCCTTATGTTGACATTCAAATGGTTTATTTAATTCTATGTGAATAACCTACACAAGCGTAACTAAAACACAAAGACACAAACCTGTAATCCTACTTGAGCAGCGAGGCTATGTTCACTGACTGTAGACACAAACACTCCGCCACTTTCCAGACACGAGATCTGTATCCCCAGAGGTTCTACAGATTTGTCTATATGTACTCGCCTGAGTTCCCCTCGAGCAGGTCTGAAATTTATAATACAAAATATACTTAATTTATAATAAAATATATTTTCAATGTACCTTGGGTGCATTCCGAAAGTCTTAACGAAACAAACGAATCGAACGAAAGTAACTGGCCTGGTGAAACCAGTTATTTTACAGCCTTTTACAGACGCTCTTCACGAAAGTGCAGGCGCAGCGTTTTGTTTATAGAAAATTTTCCGCATGGTGTCCATCGGAAGGAATGGCCTTCTGGCAGAAATAAACTCTGCTGTGAACACTGTTACCAGGGTGGCTACAAACAAGCAGAAATGAAATTCCCTGACTTTTCCAGGTTTTCCAGGACAAAATTTACATTTTTCCCTGACAATCACAAAGATAACTAAATCGATCTTTTTGCAAATAAAAATAATAAACTCACACAGATACACGTATGGTTTTGTTAAGTACCAATATTACCTCCTATGAAATTGACTTAATTTCTCTATTCTCTATGATTTGAATTCAAACTGCAAAACAATGAATTTGGAAAATTATTACAATTCACAAGCTACGGAAGGATTACGGAATTTTTCATATGCAGTAAGTTTAAAATAAAATACTTGATTATTTTTAAAGTTACGACTAAATGAGATAAGAGTGAAGAGTGATTGATTAAGAAATACAATTTGTAATTTATCAGTCTCCTTAGCTATACATTCTCCGTATTATATGTTGATATTTCCACTGAGGTTTGGAACCCTCTGCTTTCAAGAACCATGAGTGCAGACTCATTTTTCAATGCATAAAGCTACTTCTCTCTTCTCTGTAAAGCAAACAACTTAACTCTTGCATATAAGTGAAACAATTGAATCGAACAAAATAAAGTGCCATATTTCCTTACATTATCAATGGGATTTCTGCTTCAGTACAGTATATCCAAGTGAAGTACTGTGAAACTGACAATATGCAGTTATACCATTAATACTGACGAAAAGGGTATGTAGGTATTAGAAATTGAACGCAAGGAATTTATAGAATTGCATTGTATAGGTACCTGATTTAGCTAACCACACATTAAAACAGGAACACTCTAATAATAAAAGCTTCTGAAAGTTCATATACGAGGGGCATCCTGAAAAAAGCTCCTTCAAAGGTGCCTATACACAGCACTAGTGGTCGGAGAGCTACACACACACATGCAGGCAGGAAGAAGTGGCATGTAGCTGTAATCTGGTACAGTTGCAATGAAGCCGTTTTAGGACAGTTCTAGGTTAAAGATTGCAGCTCTCATACAGTCTCCCACCGACTGCGATGTAGCCTACATTGCACGCTCAGAATTTGGCACAGAGCCACCAGCAATCGCGTCAGGTGTGCAGACCGGACGTCGTGAGTGATAGTAAGGTCAGACGATGGTGCAGACAATTCACGGAAGGCCAATCGAATGTGCGAGAGATCTTTGACAACTCCCTGTACAGCCCTGGTCTTGAATGTACCGACTTTCATCTCTTTGATTAACTGAAGAGGTTTCTGGCAGGGCAAGGATTTGACAGCTACACTGCGGTAGAGATAGTTCCAGTCTTTGCTGTCAGACACATATAACATGGGCATACAAAATTAAGTGCCATGCTACGACAAATGCCAGAACAACGGTGGTGATTATGCCGAAAATTAGGTTAGGACTCACTGTTACTAATGTAATAAAGTAGAACTGCTATTCTTGTTTTATTTATGCCTAATCGGTAGGGACCTTGATATTTTGTTATTTTCTTTAAAATTGATGTATTTTCTTATTTTTTACGACACGGTGTTATTTTACCCAAAATTTACATTTTCATTTTAGCGCATTGTCTGGCAAATATCTGAAATTATACCTTCATGGTGTTTTTAAACTACTGTTTCAAAGTAAGTCAAATGGCTTACGCCTCTTCGTGAGAGTTTGATATCTTGAAAGTTATTTCGGGAAAGTTATTTTCCATACCCCTTTTTTAATTTTAAGGTAAGGATTTTAGATAATGGAATTTTCACCGCATATATACTGAAGGGTGCATAATGACCATAAGTGGCGACGCACCAAAAAATTAAAATCAATCAATCTCACGTGACAGATACCGATATATTATGGCACCAAAAATTGGCATTATCTTTTTTTCACTTGTTAAGTTGAAAAAATCGTGGGAAATACATGATTTAATGTGGCTGTCGGAATTATTCCATGTACGTATACCTCTATAGTTTACTCTTGAGTAAAATGTTGGAAACCTTGCATGTTCTATGTACACAAACATGGCCTACAAAAGACAAGAATGTTGGATTTCATGGAATTTTTCGTTGTTTTAGGACATTTCTTTAAAAAAATCGCTAAAACCGCCAACAATTCGCATTTTATGCCAAATTCACATTATTTCGAATGGGCGAAAAATGTGTCCAGACATCATCACTGCACATTCCTAAACATAACTTCGCAGCACTTACCATTTTTAGCAGTTCTCGCGTTTGTGAAAAATCAATGTCCTACTAATTGGAAATTACTTTCTGGCCACACCTCGTATAAATCAGTAGATGGAAAGTGAAAATTTAGCAGGGCTGGCAGAGAAAAGTCAATTATTGAAGAAAGTGATTTGCTTTTATGATTGAATGATTCGAGTATATATGATATTCAAATATTTACGTATCTATTATTAGTATTTTATTTCATAATATTGGACATTAACCTTACTCAGTGAGAGATTAATGACCATCTCTCATGAGTTTAAACAGACAGGAATTTACAGTGTTGCAGTAAATTTGAGGTTGGGAGCATGCATGCACTTGCCAATTTTTATAACGTTCACTAATGCAGTTTATGTTTCACTTTTTCGTGATAGTATTCAATATATATTCCATTTGGTTGGATTCTTCTTGATATCTAAGAATAGTGCAATGTCATTGTAAACGTATGTTAACTTGTGCAAAACCAGTAATACGTCAGAATGATGAAAGAAAACCTTCGTAAGCACTGCTACATTAAATAAGGTGAAGTGAGACAGAAGAGTAATAAAATTCCAGCAGCATATTTGCAGTCTAAAGCACTTCTTGTTTATGCATTCGATTTTTGTTGCATGTTGCAGTCCATGCAATTTCTGTCGCATGTTGTAATGAGATACTTTGCCGGGTGGCGATATTCGACAAAAATCGTATGTATCAATGGAACCTATTTGTTTCCATGTTCCTTCAGTTTGCCCAACAAAATGCCTTACTATGACGTCCGACAACTATCGGACGGTGCCACCCGCTGTTACGAGGGTCACTATTTATATTTTGAGCCTAACAATGAAAAAACAGGAATTTGGCATTGAAAACTGCTTTATTGTTTTTCGAAGTATTCTCCTTTATGGTCAATACACTTTTGCATTCGTTCGAACCATTTGTCAAAGCAGTTTTTCTAATCTTCTTGAGAAACCTCCATAATATGGTTTTGAAAGCATCAACGGCATCTTCCGCCGACGAAAATCGTTGTCCACGCAATTTATTCTTGACATTCGGGAACAAGAAGTCATTGGGTGCCAAATCAGGACTGTACGGCGGATGACCCATCAATTCGATTTTTTGACTGTTCATAAAGTCGGTTGTTAGACGAGATGTGTGACAGCTGGCATTGTCTTGATGAAGAATGATCCGACGGCGTTTGTTTGTTTTCTGTATTTGACCGAAGACCTCTGGCAAACAAATTGTTGTGTACCATTCAGAGTTGACCGTTCTACGTTCCTCTAAAGGCACAGTTGCCACATGACCAGTTTTCCCGAAAAAACAGGCGACCATTTGTTTCGATGTGCTTCGAGCGCGAACAACTTTTGTTGGATTGGGTTCATCTTGAAACACCCATACAGTCGACTGCTGTTTACGTTCCGGCTCATATGCATATATCCATGATTCGTCACCTGTTACAATCTTATATACGTCTTTTGAAGCACCACGATTGTATTTATTGAGCATTTGTTTGCACCAATTGACGCGAGCGTCTTTTTGAGTTTTTGTCAAATTGTGTGGGATCCAACGAGAACATACCTTTCTCACAGATAAATGATCATGTAATATTTTATATATGCTGGTGGAACTAATGCCTATGGTTGCCTCAATTTCACAGTATGTCACATGACGATCTTGCAGTATTAGGTTTTGCACAGCATCAATGTTTTCTTGAACAACAACTGATTTTGGACGACCTTCGCGAATCTCGTCGGTGAGCGAATGGCGGCCACGATTAAATTCGTTATACCAGCGTTTCACAGTGGCAAAGGATGGGGCTTCATCGCCAAATATGGAAGTAAGTTGATCGATGCACCCTTGTCTTGATAATACACGTCGAAAATCGTAAAAAAAATCATCGCACGAAAATGTTCACGAGTTAATTCCATTTTATTGTTGTCGCGCAATCTCCAAGGCAACACATAAACAACACAAATGAAGCTATTGACAAAACATTTGAAGTACGTTATGGTCAATAATGCCAGACGATTCCGTGCAAACGTCAAATCGTGCCTAACTTCAATCAGTGTTGCCAAGGCTCAAAATATAAATAGTGACCCTCGTATCCCCTCCATCTGTTGACAAGTCCCCTTACGACTCCTATACGGACAAGAAAAAAAAATGATAATTCAATGCATTTTCCACGTAATATTTAGAGGTAAGGTCGTACTCGCCCGATGATAAAATATGGTATCATGGTGCTGATTACGAAATGAATGTGCTTTTTGGACCTATACTCTTATGTTTGGGTGGAAACTCTGACAGGTCTGGAGCAAGCCTGGGAAATTCATATTGATGACCAACCTCCCCCTTCTCTGCAACATATCCATGCCACATTTCCGAACAGAGTTTCACATTTTGGCTCATTATTCAACTTGTATGGCACCCAGGAACATGAAATACTCTATGTGATCAGAAGTATCCGGACACCCACCTCAAAATAAAGTACAAGTTTGAGCAACCCTCCATTGGGAACACTGACAGTCAATACAGTGTGGGCCCAACCTTAGCCTTGATGACAGCGTTCACTCTCACAGGCATACTTTCAATCAAGTGCCGAAAGGTTTCCTGAGGAATGGCAGCCCATTCCTCGCAAAGCGCCAAAATGAGAAGAGGTATTGATGTGGACCGGTGTGGACTAGCACGAAGTCTGCATTCCAAAACATCCCAGAGATGTTCTATGGGTTTCAAATCAGGACTCTGCTCAGGCCAGTCCATTAGTGGGACGTTGTTGTCGTCAAACAACTCCCCCACAAGCCCTGCAGTATGGACGGGTGCTCGGTCGTGTTGAAAGACACAATGGTCATCCCCGAACTGGTCTTCGACGGTAGGTAGCATGAAAGCTGTTAAAATGTTAACGTAAGCTTGTGCCGTGACATTGCCATGTAAAGCAACAAGGGGGCCAAGCCCCCTCCAGGAGAAACATGACCACACTGTAACCCTGCCACCTCCGAATTTCACTGTCGGCACTATACAGGCTGGTAGATGTCGTTCACCAGGATTCGCCACACCCACACCCTACCATCGGATCGCCACATTGAGTACTGTGATTCATCACTCCACACAATGGTTTTCCACTATTCTATGGTCCAGTTTCGACGCTCCTTGCACCACACGAGGCGGCCTTTTTGGATTTGTCTGTGTGATGTTTGACTTATGGGCAGCTGCTTGGCCATGGAAACCAAGTTGCCGCACCTTGCCCCAAACAGTAATGGTGCTCGGAGTAGATCCTGATGCAGTTCGGAATTCCTGTGTGATGGTGGCGATGGATGATTGACGATAATGCTGTACGACCCTCTTTAACACTCGATGGTCTCTGGAGGTCAACATGGGAGGTTGGCCTGCACGCTTTTGGATTGTACACATCGCTTCACTATAACATTGGAAACAGTGGACAGAGGGATGTTTAGGAGGGTGGAAATCTTACACACAGACTTCCTACACAAGTGGCACCCAACCAACTGACCACGTTGAAAGTCTGCGAGTTCCTCAGACCACCCCATACTGCTGTCTCACACTGTCTGTAGACTACTGAGTTCGCTGACTATGTGTTCCACGCGGTAGATGGCAGTACTGTGTCGCCCTCTATGATAAACATACGTTTCGCAGTGTGTCCGGATACTTTTGATCACATAGAGTATGTTTCAATCTCTTTGGAAACGTCAATTCTTTGAAGAGAATACTAAGGTTTGCACCTTCTCCCCAAAATAGCAGCAGAAGAGGGGGCAAACTCGAGATTTTTTTTTTTTTCATGGAAATTCGGTGGTCGCGCCCCCAAACCCCCCTTCCTCGGTTCGGCATTCTGAATTATACACGGTTGCATGCTATGATGATCTAGCTGCAAAACAAAACTTATCCGAAGTAGATTGCTCCTATAGTGCCCGAGTTATAACAATTTTCCTCCAAAAATGCAAATTACCTATTTTTTGTAAAAAAATAATTAAAAAACCACATTTTGGCTTATTATTCAACTTGTATGGCACCCAAGAACACGAAACATGTTACGTTCTCTGCAGAAATGTCCATTCTTTGAAAAGAACACTAAAGTTCGCGCCTTCTTCCCAAATAGCGGCGAAGAGGGGGCAAACTCCAGATTCTTATGGTTTCTTCATTGAAATTCGGGGGATCCCAAACCCCCTTTCCTCGGTTCAGCGTTCTAAATTGTACACGGTTGCATGCTCTGATGTTTTAGCTGCAAATTAAAACTTATCCGAAGTAGATTGCTCGCATACTGCCCGAGTTATAACAATTTTCTGAGCAATATGCAAATTACCTATTTTTAGTAAAAAAAACAGTGTTTCACATTTTGGCTTATGGCACCCAAGAACATGAAATATGTTTCATTCTCTTTGGAAACGTCCATTCTTTGAAGAGAATACTAAATTTCGCGCCATCTCCCCAAAATAGCAGGGGAAGTAGGGGCAAACTCCAAATTTTTGTTTTTTCCATTGAAATTCGGGGGTCGTGCCCCCAACCCCCCTTGCTCAGTCCGGCGTTCTGCATTGTACACGGTTGCATGCTATGATGTATTATCTGAAAAACAAAAGTTATCTGAAGTAGATTGCTCCCATAGTGCCCGAGTTATAACAATTTTCCTCCAAAAATGCAAGTTACATATTTTTCGTAAAAATTAAAAATCACATTTTGACTTATTATTCTACTTGTATGGCACCCAAGAACATGAACCATGTTTCATTCTCTTGAGAAATGTCCATTCTTTGAAAAGAATACTAAAGTTCGCGCCTTCTTCCCAAAATAGTGGGAGAAGAGGGGGCAAACTTCAGATTTTTGTTTTTTTTCTATTGAAATTCAGGGGTCGCGCCCCCCAAACCCCCTTCCTCGGTCCGGCGTTCTGAACTGTACACGGTTGCATGCGCTGATGTTTTAGCTGCAAAACAAAACTTATCCGAAGTAGATTGCTCCCATAGTGCCCGAGTTATAACAATTTTCTGTTCCCGTGCAGAGTTCCATAACGATATCTTTAAATTAAATAAATAAAAAAAAATAAAGAAAGTCAATGAAGACGAAATTCCCTGACATTTCCCTGACTATTTTTGACACCTCAAATTCCCTGACTTTTCCCGGTTTTCCAGGTTTTCCAGGTCTGTCGCCACCCTGGTTACTCATTTTAATTACATTGTAAGAACAGTTATGGCACACTCATCTTGTGCATGTTTCTTCATATTGCTCTCTGTTAAAATTATAATACATTTTTCAAACTAGTGCAGTTTGAAGCCATCATGCACGTGCGTTGTCTGCAAGCAGCAGACGATTCTCACCTAACAAACCAGCCTCCTGGCCCATGCGTTTGGTAAATCTTGTTCTTGCACGAAACACACGGAATGCGACTTTTGGGACAGCATAATGAACCTCACGAAATGCATGGAAGCACTTATGGGACAGCCAGTTACCATAACTCGTTTAATGTGTTCAACTCGCGTGGCTTTCGGGAAGGACCCCTTATTGTGGCGATTTCTACCTGCAGAGTTTTACGTTTCCATCTTCAGTTCCAGAGGAAATCATATGTATTGATTGTTTCCAACCAAGATGATGAAATTTGCATCGAGCTGACAATTCACAGTTGTTTAAACTTGTTAAATTTCGTATTTACACTACAAATGTAATGAATATTAATAGGTCTTTGATTGACTGATTCCAATCTATACCAATATTGACGCGTGAAAATTGTAAAGATTAAAAGTTGTTGAAAAAATTGATTAATGTCAGGTGTAAGTATTCCATTACAATTGTATGCATCAATTTACCAAGAGTTTGGTTTAAAATATTCAAGAATTACATCAGAATATCAAAATGTATGTTATAAAGTAAAGTGCTCGCCTGTACCTAGCACCACGCAATTTTTTCTCCATAAGGAATACATGGGACTCTGTACATACTTATTCATCATATATTTTACTGATTGTATTTAGCTTAATAATTAACTTAACAAAAAACCACTTCCACTTGCAACATGGGGACAAAATTCATACTCTCTTGAACATTTTTTTTTCAGTGCATTGTCCATTCCAACAATATTGAAATAAATACACATCTGTTGCGAAACTGTCACTCTTCACCTTAAACTAGTCTGCTAGATTCTGAAATACTAACAAAGTCACTTTTAATTGATTGAAAGCCTGCAACAGATGCAACAGCTTATTCACTCTGTTTGTACAACAAACCAGAGAGATCCATTTGACTTCGGCCTCCGAGCTCCAGGTCGGCCTTCAGCTACTTGTGACCAGCAATTCATTTAATTTTTCTATGCGGTACAATTTCATACTTTCTGCGGCAATATAACATATATCAAAATAGCCACAATCACTTACTTCTTAACCCAGCCGCACTCCTGCAAAGAATTCCTGTTGCAATCTCTGCGACCGGGGTTCAGGACTTCCACGTGAAATGTCGGCATGGGGCTGCTTCGTTCCGAGGCCCTCTCAATGCTCCCCGTGGACACTTTCCCGGCACTGCTCTTACTAGTCACACTTTGGTTGGAGGGAATTCTGGGGATAAAAAATTATTACATGGGGACAGTTACGAATAATATCAGCAAACAGTCTGCTTCATTTAAAATGGGAAAGGTTTGGATTTCTAAATGAGCAACGTTGGTTTAAAGCCAATTCATTTACAAAACAGTGATAATCCCACGCCCCTGAATTTGTCTATTCATTTTGGTGACTTACCCTGACCAATCACAAACAACTGGTTAATTCTCTGTACCCTCTCAAGAAAGTGAAATACTTTACATTCCTCGTTAAGAGAGACAACTTGAAAACAACAACTTGGGAGTCTTGCCTGAGCAAAATTCAAAACATTAATGATACTTGAGATGTTGTAACAAGCATTGACAGTATTTATAAACTTACCAGGACAAATAATGGACAGACTGAAATTCAAGATTACTCATTCTAAAATATCTCCATAATTAATTGATTGATTTGATTTATTTTAATTCGCTTTTCTGCCACCTTTGGTTATCGCGAAGATGAGGATGATATGATGAAATAACAAATGACACTAATGTCTAGGCCAGGATTTAAACCCGAGACACCTGGTGCCGTAGCGAGCTGTGCTAACCACATCACCATGAGTGTTTCGTGTATCATGCAATATCAACAATTGCAAGGGACACGTGAGATAAGCGAAATCCACGAACAAATGTAAGCATGATGTGTTTGCTGCCTCATTTCGAACACATAAGACTGTAATGTTATTACAATTTATTTATTAGAAAATTGTGAACTAACGCTATTGCGAATCGAGTTAGTTATAAAAAGCAGGCAAATCTCTATACTGAAAAGAAACAAAAATCTCCGGCAGATGAATATTCTTGAGCCACTACGGTGACTGAGTACGTTTAGTGATCCAACACATGATCTCTCTACCAAATGTTCCGGACACGAGTTCCGACCTGGACAAAGTTGTCAGTGGATCTTTTGTCCTCATATTTACTATTTTCCTGAAAGTGCAGCAAAATGTCGTACAATGAGAAGAATAGAAATTCACAAGAATTATGCCGGAAATTCATCTAGATGTCAGAATCTCGCTAGTTTGCTACAAAACGTTGTTTCCAGGGTGAACTAAAAGTTGACATTTTGCTGCCTTTCAAAAATGTTACTCTTACATTTCAACGTTGATATCAAGTTGTTACAAGGACTGATAAATATGTACAATTTGTGATGTGTACTCAATGGTTTCCTTTTGATTATTTTTTTTCCACGTTCGATGATAAGAATGCAAAACAAAAACACAAAATGAGAAAACTAATTCCCACATATGTAAAGAGTGTAAATTACGAGGATTTTTCTTGATGTATGTACCAATATCAAACGATATCGTGAAGTGCAGAAAAAAACAGTACAGGCAGTATGGACCGAACTCAATGTAATTCCTTTCAATGAAATATTAATTTCTTCCTAGAACTTCTTTAATAGAGCATTCAAGATGTGTTTGAGTGTAGAGAGAGAGAGTTTTTAATTCTCATGTTCCTAGTATTGCAAATAATCGTTGGAATTTTCTTGAAACCCACTTTTAAAACACATAACTTGTCTCACATGCATATCAGTTGTCGCTAAAATTTAGAGGTTGCCACTGTTCTAAAATAAGTATTGTAATGTTGGTTAATTGTGACCTTGGCCTCATAATGCTTTGCTCTGTGTTTCTTACGTGGGCGCTGTAGACACCAACCCCGAAGGTTTCTTCGTATTGTGGATGACGTTGATTTCCCCTCTCTCACGTGTCCCTTTCAGTGTTTGATATTGCATGATACACAAAACACTCCGTGGTGATGTGGTTAGCACAGCTCGCTACAGCGCCAGATGTCTCGGGTTTAAATCCTGGCCTAGACATTGGTGTCATTTGTTATTTCATCATATCATCCTCATCTTCACTATTAGCCAAAGGTGGCAGATAAGCAAATTAAAATAAACCAAATAAATCAATCAATTATGGAGATATTTTAGAATGAGTAATCTTGGATTTCAGTCTGCCCATTATTTGTCTTCGTAAGTTTATAAATACTGTCAATGCTTGTTACAACATATCAAGTATCATTAATGTTTTGAATTTTGCTCAGGCAAGACTCCCAAGTTGTTGTTTTCAAGTCGTCGTCTCTTAATGAGGAACGCTAGTGGCAACCCTGCTATGCGGCCCTGGTAGTTATGTCAGAGCAAGCATTTGCTGTGTTGGGTTGCATACGTACAGGATAGATTTTAAGCGCTTATAGCACAGAAACTAAGTGCTTTTGAGGTAAACTTTATAGGGAAAAGTTATTTGTTTTTATGTCTACCAGCACCCAAGCGTTGTTGAAAGAGTTTTGCGACACCCTGTGTGTGTGCTTATATATATATAGGTAATATGTACTATGTAATATAAACTAGGGGTATGGGGACTTCTTGGACACCCTGTAGTGTAGCAAGTAGCAAAACCTTTCTCCACAAATACTTATGGTCATTTACCATTGATAAATCAACATGCTAGTGTATGGTGGTGCGATTAAACTAATGAAGTAGTATGAATAAAGTCCAGCACCTGTTCAGTATTCAAGTTTTTGTTCAAACTCCACCACAAACCATTAGCCCATTCCCAATTAGTCTTTTGTCGATTGTTATTCTCAAAGCTGGATGGATCAAGTACATGCAATAACTATTCCCATACCTTATCCTTTGGTTTTCTTTCTTCCTTGGGAAGGTACCTCCTTCGTATCCATGATATGGTGTAACTGTTATGATGTCTTCATTTCCCCTGTATCCGGGATGGGAATGAGCTGGCAACACTGGTCGTGGTTTTGGATAATGCAGCTCAACTGACGGTGAGTGTGAGTGATTGAAAGACTGAAAGGAAAAGGCCAATCTCGTTAAACAAACTTCAAACGTTCGTCCTGCATCAAGATCATGAAATCATATATCAAATTTGCATACAGTCCTACCAGTAAGAGAAAAGCCAGGGACAACTTGTAAATTAAAGTGGACAGTCATTTGTATGCTTCTCTCCCAGTCACTTGTCCCATGTTGGCATATTTGCAATTTCCCACTCTTGATTCATCATCAAAAAATAAAAAAACATTAAAGAGGTTTTCTCAGGCAATCAGCCAGGTGATTTCTGGATGGGTTTTCGAGAGCTAACGTCTGGGTTTCCAAGAGCTAGAGAGCTAACGTCACTCTCATCTTCAGGGATTAAAGTGCAGAGATAAGTCAGGGTGAAGTTATATGTACTTGGTGTGGGAGAGGTCCCGTGTAGGTGTACATTTCTGCTTTCACTGTGTACACTCCTGTTCTCATAAAGTGGGACAGTTTACAAGGTTGGACAGTTGTAGTACAGCTGACCGCACAAGATGATCCCGACAGAAGTGAAGTGACGTAGTGGCAGGCAACTCCACTATCAGGGTGGGGGGAGTTCACCCTGCATCAGAAACACACTGGTCTCTTTGTATCAGGTGAAGTGCAGCAAGTCACTGCAATATATTTTCTTTGAGCTTCTTTGATATACAGGCTAAATAATGTACACAGGATAAGCAATACAAAAATATTCTGTACACTAAAGGTAGAAAAATCTTGGGCACCCAGTCGCCATGGCACCTAAATTTTTTATTTTAATTCTGAAAATTTCTTTCTTTAATTTTGAGTTCACTAATGGAAATGGAAGGACAGAAATTAACTGAGATGTACACACTCTGACAGCTACACCACAACTGATCCAGATGGACAAAGAAGCATAGGAGAGCAGGAATAAACAAGTCACTGAAGGAAAGGGATAACTCACCAGATACCACCTTCAAATTTTGACTAAACCTTCAGTAGATGTGTACCAATATGTGTAAAATTTTTGAAAATTTCGTTTTTTGGAAATTTTAAAATAAAATTTTGAAAACACTTTCAAAATTTGTTTTTCGCAAAAAAAAAAAAATGTATATCAAATGAAAGCCCTCTTCATAAGCTTTAAAATAAGACCATGTCCAGCCCTGTAGTTGAAACAGGTCTCTTGCAAATTGTATTTCAAGTTTCAACGGTGAGCGGTTTTTGGGAAATTTTGTCAATTTTCAAATTTCAATAACTCGCGAACCGTCAACATAAAAAAACAAAAACATTTTCTATATTTCAGATGACAAACATGTATACCAAAATTTAGCCAAATCCATGACATCATGACACTGTTTGATTTGACATGGAATTACCCAACAGATATCGAATAACTTGAAATCTGGATACCCAATATCCGAATCTTGTGGCCATTCCTAGTTTAAAGTTGAATCTAAACCATTATGTACATTCACTTGCTATCAAACCCAGGAGACACAAGAGCTGGTTGAAAGCCACAGTTCCAGAGACTCGTCTCAAAAGCTAGAAAACAGCAAGAGATGGAACCACGAAAAGCCACTTGCCATGCCTTGACCTCCCGAAAGGGATGCAGCGAGTTGATGTACACATTTTAATAAGTTAATGTTACATAAAAATCCCAAGCAATATTTAAAAAAGCTGCACACATACCTGTGGTGATGGACTGTAGGGTGGCTCAAACGAGTACGACCTGGCATCTGGTGATGATAAAATTGACTCCCCACTGTGAGAGGAAGGCAAGTGCGTCGGTGATGAATATCTCGGTGATGCTGCAGCCGACTGGGATGAAGTGTGCGGATGAGGGTGCGGGTGGGCCATCGTGAACGGCGTGAAAGGGTAATGAGGGAAAGACAACGGCGACCTAATCAATGATGGATGCACACTTGTTGGCGATCCGTAGAGCTGCGACTGTATCTGACTATGAGATGGAACGCGATCCACCGGTATCGATTTCGATGAATACGAAGGAACATTAAGTGATGACATTTGTAGAGAATCGATCGGGCTCATGTTACTTTCACTATCACTTTGGGAGTACTTGCTGCCTTTCTTCTTAACATAATATTCGAGCACTTCTTTCCCAATGTTGCCAGACTTCACGGAGAAGTCTATGCTCGTGTCGCACGGGACCAACATGCTTAATCTGTCCCTTCCGTGGTCCAGATCACCGTTTGACTTCCTGTCCATGCTTAGATCCCTGACCGGAGAGGGACTGAACGATTTATGACTAGATATCAACTGCCCTGATTTGGTACAATGCACAACAGTGTTGCCATCTAAAGATTTATAGAGGGAACATGGAACTTTCCTGTCTTGCGAGACTTGATACGCCAGGTCTGCATCTTTGTCCAGATGATTACACATACTATCTGGTGGATACTTGGGAGGATTAGTTAGCAACACTGATAATGGTAGTCTTTCTTTATGTTTCCTTGGATGAAGAATTGTTCCTGTGGCATGTTCGATGACTGGCCCGGTTCTGCATTTCGGCCAAGTTCCGCCGTTCTTCTCCATTTCCTTCTCTCGTCGCTTGCTTCTTTTCACAGCACTACCACCCGGTCTGTGGTAGCTTTCTATAACGGAATCCAATTCTGCTATAGCATCATATTGCTCCTGATCGAACGAGGCAGGGGAGAAATTTCTGTGTCTTTTCTTCTCATCCCCCCTGTCCCTGTTTCTTTCTTTACTGTGCCTGCGACCTCGCACTATGTCTATTTTCTCCCTGATCAGCTCCCAAGCACCCGTAGGTGCATTACCACTTTTCTCGCTGCTCCCAGACTTGCTAACTTTGTACACTGCACGCTCGCCACTTCCAAACGCGTTACCCACGTACTTCCTCTCGGAAACACTGTCTTCCGTCTGGGCTGCACTGTTCGAAAGGTATCTTGAGTCTTCTTCAGTTTGAGCTGCACTGCTGACCAGTTTCCGACAGTCCATTCGTGGATCGTCTTTGCATCCTACGTGCGTGTTATTGCTGCCCTTTTCATCTTCCGTGGTTATGTTGTGACCACTCGAACTAGAGCTGAGGGGGGCACTTGGCGATCCCATTCCTTTCAGAGTTGTAATTGTAAGAAAATCACCAGGCTCGTCGAGCACCATCATAGCTTCCCGAGCATTCTGCCCATCCATCATTTTGCTGTTAACCTGCAAATTACAAAAAAATCAATTAGTTATCTGCAAAGGTTATATACAGTATATAAGTTCAAAGAAAAATAGGTACTATACTGAATAACAACGTGATATCGATACTTTATGACACAAACTAATAATAAAACATATTTGATCATTTGTTGTTTCATTTAGAGATGTGAAGTGTATCAAGACATTGCAGGAATAAATTTACAGCCACCTAAAGACAGTTCAAGACTAGGAACGTGCAATTAGAATGGAACTTTCTAAAAATAATATTTCATGCAATAAGTGTAAATTTTGAACCAAGTTTGGGATTTTATTTACATTTATAACACCAAAATGAAATGTTCATCACATATACGTTTCTCTGTTTGATTTGATGTTTTAAGTCCACTTTATGCACAGTAAGGCTAATCAGGACTGGAACCTACAGTTTAAAGTGGGATCTGAACCACTTGTGCCTCCACCGGGTATTGAACCTGGGGCCCCTTGATTACAAGGCAAAGACGCTACCACTACGCCATCGGGGAGGCCCCCACGTTTCTCTATGTATAAGGGCTATGAGATATTTATATGAACATTTATAAATATGTAATTTGAACAACTTCAAATTGTTACAATGGCTAGTAATGGCATGGTTTAAATTAGGATAACATCAACCCAGGTCTTAATATACATGGAAGTATATACATATAATGAACAAAGGAAAGCAAAGGAACCAGAAATGTGAAAAACTAAAAAAAAAATGGAAGGCAACACTTACCACACAAAATGAAAATATCTAAATTTCATTTTGTGTGGTGAGGGTTTCCTTACATTAACGAAAAAAGAAAAAAAGAATAAAACTTCATAAACTTTTCACAAATGTAGAACTAAGAGTACATTTAATAGCATTAAATGTTAAAATATTGTAAGCAAAAGTTATTTCAATTGGAATTGTACCTTAATTGCAACAAAAGAAACATGCAACAGCCAGACTAATAATTTAATTAGATGAAGAAATATGAAAATTTTAAAAATAATAATAAATTATCATTTTTTGCTGAAACATGTAACAATATACCATTTTGATTTCAACATGTAAACAAAAATCATTTCTCCAAACTTTAATTTTTAAAACAATGTCATTGACAGACAAAAAGTCAAAACATACAAGACAATGAAAAGACAAAACGAAGCATGAAGGACCCGGAAAAAATTTAAATGACTGGTTAAATAATAAAAAAAAATTACAATGACACTGACAACAAAGTGTAATAACCATTAATAGTCCTTTTGAAATATTTCTAGCTCTACTGAAAAACTACTGCAAAACAAATAATATAGGCAAAAGGAAAAATTCACAATAATGTACAATTTTTTTAAAAAAGCACAATACACTTCAAACACTCACGATAAACCTTGGATCTACAACAAGACATGTGACCAACATGCCAAGCACGTTTCTACAAAATCAAACTTATTATTATTTTCATTGTATTTTAGTAATGTGTTCATATAAGGCATTAGTTCTTTATGTATAATAAATAAAATTATTTTTAGTTCTTCCTCCTCTCCAAAATCATACTACCAGTGTGGCTACTCTAGAAGCCTGATAAAATTCAAGTATAATTCCCTATTTTTAAGGGAACATTCCAAAAATTCAAGGGTACAAGCAGATATTTTCTCTATTTCAACTTTACGTATTACTGCCTCTAACCCCCCCCGACACAAATATATTAACAAAATAAAGGATCTGTGTGATTTCAACAATCCTATTTACGAAAAACTTAATTCTACATGGAATTCAAACTCAAATTTACCTAATGAACTTCAAGATATCTTGCAATAATCTTCTATCTGTTCTGCAAAGAACACTAACAAAGTAAACGGATTGAAGTTTGTTTTATTTTCCATGCAGCTTTCTCTTCCTTCCTATATACAAATAAAAGCTAAACTATGAAAAACTTGTCTCAGGGCATTTATAAATATGTACAAATTCAATGGGATTTGGATTAATAAAAGTTGTAATTTTTCACGTCTACGGAGAAAACTGCACGCAGCATGCATGCATATTTCCCAGTGAGTAGCCAGGCCGACTACTTAACAAAGAAAATTCTGGGTTTTAACAATCCTACTGAAAGTAAATAAGAGTCATTGCAAGCCAGAAGTGTCCATGATATATAATATGTTGAATACAATGTATATCTTACATAAGCATTGCAGATCTAGGACATGGCACAAAAACGTGTCAATATGTACTATTTGCAGTAAAAGCAATAAATTATGCCTTGATCAGCATTTTAATGTTTAATTATACATTACAGAAATGTTCCTCAATTGTTTTGGTCACGTTTCAGGAGTTGCTGTAACTGTAGGACTGGTCCTGTTGTCACCATATGATAAACTTTTGTTGCAATTCTTGTCTGTAATTTTACAAGCTCCCCTTGTAGGTCAAAAAATGGTATTACATTTAGGTAGGGATGGGCCGATATGAAATTTTAGCCGATACCGATAAAGTACCGATATAAAATTTACCGATACTGATAACCGATATTCTACCAATCCGATATAAAATTAGAAATGGTGCCTGAAGAACCTGAAAGGTTCATCGATCTCCTTAATAAATGTGGGTTTCGAGGTGACTGCTGTGCAAAAGAAGTTGAATACTTAGATAATTACTTTTTTAGAAAGTAGGGCATCGAGATTATCCATAAAAATTACAACAAAATGGCAGAATTTTGCACTAAATTATAAGATATTTATCGATATATCGGATCGGTAAAATAATCGGTAATTTTACCAATAAACCGATACGCCTATATCTGCCGATACCGTACCGATTAATTAGTCCCATCCCTACTTCTAGGTCACTGATATTACTTATTATCTGTAATAAATATAATGTTTTCATCATCAACTGGTTACACAGAAACAGAGTTTCCATAATATGCAAACTTTAAAACATATTTTCTAAATCGCTGCCAAAACTGTTCAGGTGGAAAGTAAAGTGCTAAAAGATATACACAAAAGAAAATTGCACGTGCAAAAGATTAAAACAAGGAAAGGGGAAGCACTTTGTGAGGAGACCAACTGCGTAATGCTATACTCACGCTTAGCACTCTGTCCCCAACAGCCAAATTCCCCTCCTTGGCTGCTAAAGATCCGGGGTTGATCTTGCATATGTAAATACCAGTCTCTAAAGTGAGCCCGTGTTCAGAGTTCGTATTTAACTGCAACTGAATGAGACCACACCAAATAGTTATACTTACAATTTATCTATACACGTCCTTACACCAGTTATGCTGAGACAGACAGGAAAAATTGATTTATTCATTTTACTTTTCTTTTCTTCCACCTTTGGCTAAGACAAGGATGAATGATGAAATTGATGAAGGGGACACTCACAAAGAACGCCCATGCCGGGATTCTTTAGCACCTGGGACCCCTGGAATTGTAGCATGCTGTGATTGGTTGATTGATTTGGTGTTTTGAGTGTGTTTTAAGTCCACTTTATGCACAGTAAGGCTAATCGGGACTGGACCTACAGTTTAAAGTGGGATCTGAACCACCATGTGCCTCCACCGGGTATCGAACCCAGGATCCCTTGATTACAAGGCAACGACGCTACCACTGCGCCATCGGGGAGGCACAGTAGCGTGATGCGCTAACCACTCTGCCACATAGGTCGCCACGGCAACCCCCCCTCCTAAACATATTACAGTACTATTATGAGGAAGTTCCAGTGCATAGTAGTTCTTGCAACATTATTTTGCAATGGGGCAATTGTAAATATTAAGTGCCAGAGTGTATCTGGAGCTCCCAAGTGGCCGAAAGGTTAGCACTCGTCTGTTGCAAGCGGTCCCAGGTTCAAACCTGGAGAGAACTATAAATTTTCATTGTTGACCACATATTGTGCAAGTAGTTGACAAACTACTTAATAACAAGTGGATTTGAGTATAGAAAGTCAGAATTCAGCACTGACGTGACTCTGTATGTACAGGTCTTGGTCCTCAAAGGCCTGGTACACTAAGGAATTTTGTTTTTTAGTTTTGGTGCATCTCTATTTTTTCTTTGTTGCTTCCTGACACTTTTGTCTACTTGCAACAACGTCCAGGCTGAGACTGAAGCTTTGATTGACCAATTGACTGATTTGCTTTATTTTAATTTGCTTTTCTGCTATTTTGGCTAATTGCAAAGATGAATGGTGATAAGCTGAAATGAATGAAGGTACAACCACAAACACACACGGACATGCCCCACAGAGGATTATACTGGCTGAGAGTCCAGGAACCAAATTCTCATTAGTCTGTAAAATGCAGTCCAGGGAACTGAGATAACCCCCTCAAGCTGGGTATCTTCAGTGGTGGGATTGTAAATGAATTGATTTGGTTTACTCTAGTCAAATTTTCTTCAATTTTGGCTATCTGCAACAATGAGGATAAGTGATGAAATGATGAAGGGACACTCACAAAGAATACCCAGGCTGGGATTTGAACCTAGGATTGTACGCGGATCACACTCAGCCACCGAGATTGTAAGCTCTGCCAGGATTCAAATCTGGTTCCACTGCTTCAAGTTGAATCTTCCACTACACTTCTCAGCAGTTTAACCAACGTGATTGTCTGCTAGGGTCTGCTGCAGTGTGGCTATCCTATTTTGCTATGAACCCAGGAATTCCTTAACCACTATCACATCTTACTTTTCAGCTACTTACAATGAAGTACAACCTTTTTCCTGTCTATCTCAAAATTGTTTCTACACAATAATTATCATTCAACACATGCAGATGTCTTATGTACAATAGTGCTTATATAAAGAAAGAAAAACAAGATATATATATATTCCTCATGCATAATTCATCCTTAACGTTAATATACTGATTTAAAAATGGACCATAAGGAAAGTTGGCAGCAAGTGAAATAATACAGCTGAGACAAACAAGAAGAAGACCTTATATGCACTGTAACATTTCTTTATTTTTAAATATATTTTATCAAATGCAACTGTAGTACATATTATAATTACGACTGAGCAAATACCAACACAGTCTAAGTGTCCTGGAAATTAGGCACCATAAGTGCAACATTATTGTTGGGAAGAATGGATTAAATGATCAAATCATACTCAAAGTGAAATTAAGAATATTTTAAAGTAAAATTCTTGCTGAAAGAGGAACATAAATTAAGAGTATTTGAAAATAAGATCCTTAGGAAAATATTTGGGCCTAAAAGGGATGGGACAAGTGAGTGGAGAAGGTTACATAATTTAGAACTGCAAAATTTGTATTCATGTCCAGATATTATTAGAATAATTAAATCAAGACGAGTTAGGTGAGCAGGCCATGTGGCACGAATGGGAGAGGAAAGAAGAGTTTACAGGATTATTGTTGGGAAACCTGATGGTAAGAGACCAGTAGGAAGAGGAAGATGGAGGGTTAATGTTGAGATGGACCTAAAGGAAATTGGTAGGGATGGGAAAGAGTATATAGATCTTGCTCAGGAGAGGGACAGATGGAAGGCCTGTGTTGCTGCAGCCATGAACCTTCAGGTTCAAGAAGGCTAGAGAGTTAGTTAAAACTCTGGTATACCTAATGAAAACTTGCACATTTAAAATATACTGAACTACTGTCACATGTTACATTTTTCAACCATCGGTAACAGTAATAGTGGCACGCGGAAAGCGTAATAGTATCAGTGTTTATTTGCAGTAGTACCGCTTCAGTCCTAACCATAATAAAGTATATTTATTAGTGTAATTCTAAGTATCTATGTATAATACAACAGTAGATTCTTTATTGGTGAAAAAAACAAACAAATAAATATGAGAACTTTTAAATATTTATGTACTTAGTATTCAACTCTGTATTATTCAAAAGTTTTAAATTCAAGAAACTGGTGTAAAATTTTTCAAAGGGCATATCAGTTATACAGGTTGGGCCGTACAAAACTATACCCAAATGTTATTACCATCTTTGTATTGGGTATATTTTGTGTTGGTATACTTTTAAATGTAAGTTAGAAAATGGAAAATAATACAAATGACAAGACAATATGAAGATTTTGTGGAAAATAAAGGATGTTTTTTAAGAGCTCTGAATTTAAGTTTCCTATATACATTATAATTATAATCATTTTGCATAAATGTTTCAAAAGTAATGCCCCTAATAATAACAAGTTATGCATATTAGCAAAAATAGTTCAAGTTACTTCGAGGTGTAATTAATTATTTTGCTCTAGGCCTCTCTAATTTCCATACATAAATATTACTAGCATAATTACAAGTGATTCTTTTGAAAATTCGCTAATAATTTGTAAGAAATGCAATATAGTCATTCCAGAAACTACAACTGTGCAAAATGTGAAACTATAGTGATTGAGGTGCAGCTAATTCAAACACACTATGCGAGATGTAAAAATCTAAGGCTAAAATTCTTGTTCTACAATGTCACTCGGCTGGAGCTCATGCAGTACTTGATCTCACTATGAAGGAGGAAAACTAGAGTTGCTACGATTTTTTGATTATGGAATCCCCTGACATTTCCAGGTTTTCTAGTCCAAAAATGAAATTTTTCCAGACATGTTTATCATCATGATTTTTGATTTTGAATCTTGTGTTTTTCAACGAAATATATAATCAGTTAATTATTATGAAATTTTTTTTTAAATTTTTTTTTTTTTTTGCAAATTTCATTCTACACACACACAAGAAGATGTGAAAATTCGAAGAGTAAAATGTAAAATTACAATCGGTATCAAATGTATTTGGTGCTACAATCATGTGCATCTAGCTTTCAGGCTAAGGTAACAAAGGTACATTATTTCATCATAACAAATTTCCACAATATAAAAACCGAAAAAGTTCATAACCCATACACAATTTATCCTTTTCTGGCAGATTTATAGTGTCGTAGAAAATGCTGCTTTCTTGATTACAATTATAAGTACACACCATCTGGAGAAATTTTTTTGTTGCATATAGGAATTATATAGGAAATGTCAACAAGACTAAGATCTATAAAATAATAGACAATAACATCTTCACCAACCTTTCCAATAATTATGATCATATTGTTAATGTACTTTAGTTATCAATCAGATAACTGGACTGCAAAGTTTTACTTTGATATTCTTTCTAATATCTACTATTATAAAAGTGAAAATTTATTACAGAAATTCGAAGGAACTATAAGGAACAAGACCAAGAATCATAAGAACGAAAGAAACAAGTTTCTAAATTGAATCTTTTTTGGGAGTGGAATCGCAAGCACCGAATGCAGAAGTGAAAGTGAACTGCTTGTTCATTTTGCAACTTTTTCTCTTGCAGGCTCCAAAATGCACGTACATTCCAGACGATCTGCAAAATTCCCTGATATTTCCCTATTTTCCAGACACGTAGCAACCATGAAAACAGCACTTTAGTACAAGAATGTATAAGCACTTTGTGCAGATGCTGAAATGTCAGTGTTGCTTCCAATTTACTGTAATTACGCTGTACATAATATGAAGAAAAGCTGCAGAAATTGTTTCTTGTATGTATCCATGCAGTAGAATTCCAGAAAAGATTTTCTTATTCCTGGCACTATATGGAGCCAAGTTGGAATATGATTGTGCATATATAAAATAAGTCACCTGCTGATACTAAACCCCCTCCCCCCAAGGTTATTCTATAGGGTTGTACATGCCACATGGATTGATTTGATTATTATAGGTAGCCTCAGGTTAAGAGATACCTGCAACCTCCTCCCATAAGTACTAGTTATTGATATGTCAAATAACTATTCAATATAGATCGTTGATGGAAAGAATGATATTCTACGGTTATTGTATCCAAAGAAGCTGATTGGGTAGGTACATGAAAGAAAATAATCAGTATGAATGAACTCCTCCGCTGTTCTACAGGTTTTCAAAGTATTGCGTTCGACTTTGCACAAGAAAGCTGACGGAACTGATCATGATATTTTAAAACCCATAGAACAATGAGCGAGTTAATTTGTACCGATTCTATGGCTAGGATTTTGGAAAACTTTCACCGTCACCACCTTATACAGTGAAACTTTGATTCTATCTTTTTCAACTAAAACATAACTTAAAATGAAAGAGAATGTAAAATGAAGAAAAGTGTAAAATCTGAGAAAATATAGCTGAATAATTGGTTAATGAAATAGGGCTGAGCAGATACTGATGTTTGAAAATTGTAACAATTACGAAAAAAAAAAAGTTGTTCAAAAAATTGATTAATACTTACTGTGTATGTATATGCATATGTATTAATTAGGGATGTGCCGATATGAAATTTTGGCAGATACCGATAAAGTACCGATATAAAAGTTACCGATACAGATATTCTACCGATCACATATAAAATTAGAAATGGTCCTTGAAGAACTTGAAAGGTTCATTGACCTTAATAAATATGTGTTTCAAGGCAACTGCAGTGAAAAATAAATTGTATATTTAGACATTTACTTTTCAGAAAGTAGGGCATGGAGATTCATAAAAATTACAACAAAATGGCAGAATCTTGCACTAACTAAATTATCAGATATTTATATGATTTATAAACCAATACACTGATATGCCTATATTGGCCGATACCGATAGAGTACCGATTAATTGGTCCCATCCCGAGTATTAATTTATCAGAATTTTGCTTTAAAGTACAGCATCAAGAATTACATCAGAATATTAAAACACTGATGTGATCATAAAATCCAGTTTTGTACACAATACTGGAACAAAATAAATGGAAACTTTGAATTTTGCCTAACTTCCAGGATGATTAAACTACATGAAATATCAAAATGAGAGAGAAAAATTGGCAAATAAATTTGTAACGGATACTTTCTGATAGCAATACCACTCGTATCGGCAATACTGATACATCATCAATATCAGCTTATCCAGATAGACCAATCAAAGCTAGAACTTGATACATAAACTTTCTCTAACTGAATGGTATATTTCACACACATGGACAGATGAAATTAATGGACATATTCTTCACATTACGGACACTCTTTTAAAAATAAAAGCTACAGAAAGACAAGGAAATCCATGGACAATTAAGCACGTAAGAAAAACCCAAACAAAACAAGGAAGCAGTTACAGATGCTACACACAGAGACCACTTTAAGAGTTAACAAAACCACAAGAGAACTGCAGAAATATCATGGATGACGAGTTTTTATTATTAGTGTCGTTTAGGGAGGAACCAAATTACTTTATAGTCTTCGATGTAAGTATGCTTCCATGGTGATTATATTAGATTTTACTAGGTTCATACTCTAATTCTCACCCATAGTAATGTTTGAAAATTCTTAATTAAAATTGTAACATTGTGGGAAGAAATTAACTTTCTTCATTGATTTGGTTAATTTTACTTTGCTTTTTTGATTGTGAAGATGAAGATGAGTGATTACACGAAACTGATGAAAGCCACTCACAAAGAACATCCATGCTCAGGCCAGGATTCAAACCTGGGACCCCTGGTGTTGTAGCATACTGAGATAACCATTCTGCCACGGAGGTCGACGAAATTGATTTTGTGACTGAATGATAATCTCATGTGCAATTATGCATACTTTGAAGAAAAATTCTCGTAGATTGCTATGATGTAATTCGATGGAAAAATATGTATTAACATATTAAATAAATACAAATTTTCAAATATTAGTATTCTCGGTATCCGTAAGAGATTCGCGAGTCGTACCGGTATTGGTTCATCCCCAAATTCATGGTTGGATAGTGTCTTATCTTTACTGGATTGCAAACCATCCTTATATCGTCAAACCTAAAGACGTGCGATCTAGGCTGGGACCAGAGAAAGTAGTCTACATCAGTGAAGATATGAATACATCAAGCACCATCAGATTCAATTTACAATAAAAAACAAATTCCAAACTTGAATTTGTTGCCACATACCTGTGTTGTGTATAAGCATCGTCCTCCAACCCTACGTCTACGAACCATTAAATTCACGCTGGCACCGCTTGAGCGAAACACTTCGAAAATAGCTCTCTTGTCAACGTTTGTGCACTCCATGCTATTAACTCTGATTATGCAATCATTTACTCTGTAGGGAAGAAATTACCACACAATTAATGATCGCAAAAAAAAACAACATTCAGTGCACTTATGAACATTAAAAGCACAAAAACATTTTTATGTATCAATTCAACCACTTCTACAACAACTAGTCTTGGTGAATACCAACACAGCAATCAACCTTCAATGGCAACAGTAGTCATACAGAAAAAAGTCACTAACATCTAAATGAGCACTCAACAGAAGCTCAATACCAGTAGGTTGAGTTGAGTTGAGTTGGTGTTTTAAGTCCACTTTGTGCACAGTAAGGCTAATCGAGACAGGACCTACAGTTTAAAGTGGTATCTGAACCACTATATGCCTCCACCGGGTATCAAATCCAGGACCCCAGGGCATCGGGGAGGCCCTCAATACCAGTAGGAAATAAAAGTACGCTCTGAGATATACTAATAATTCTACTGAGACAATGGAGTCGAGGACATATTTACGAGGGGTGGGTCCAGGGGATACGGGCCCCCCTCCATTGAAAGACTTACTAATTACAAAAGTTGAGTAATGAAAATATACTTGTTCTTTAATCGCTGTATATTTGTTTCCGCAAAACTTATTGGAAGGCAAAGTTTTTATTGTAATCATACTACTTTGAATGACAGTGGCAAAGTAGATTTATGCAAGATTTATAACTACTTACAACGTAACATTCATAAAATATTACCAGGAACTTTACTTTTCGTCAACGGATCTAACAACCTTTTCTGATATTCAATAAATACTCAATTCTTTATCTACTTGACATTAATTTCCTTGCCAGAGAAGTTTTTTTTCTACAAATTTTGCCGACCTTAAGTAGACATAAGCTAGATAATGAATATGTGCTGTTATATCACTATTCTTATACAGTCCTTTTACCTATTCATGCAATAAAAATATTATTTTTTAATAAATTTGAATATTTTAATTAATACTATTTTAATTTAATATAATAATTATTTTTGTTTAAAAATTATTATTATTATTTTGAGACACTTGGTTCAGACCCCCCTCCCCCCTGAAACATATTTCTAGATATGTGCCTGAATGGAGTCTAATAATTTCTAGTATTGTTCCTGTGAATTTTCAGATTTATGCAAAATTAGCACACACTATACTTACTTAAGTTTCCCATCAACGATGCTGCCTTTCGCAACAGATATCACATACACGCCACTGTCATTAGGATAACATGGGTCCTCTCTGCCTCCACTCAGTTCAAAGCCTAAATCATCTTCAGATGCCAAGCCACTCTGGAAACAAATTAAATTCCATGAATGAATTGCAAGAATCACACAGTGTTGGTAATTACACATAGTTTATGTCCCATACTAACATCTTTTATTTATTGTATATATTCTCTGCGGTGGCTCAGTCGGTAACGCATCTGACTACCATGCTAAAGGTCCCAAGTTCGATCCACAGCCGGTTCAAATCCGGGAACTTTTCTAACGATGGAAGCGGCCCCAGCGCACACCCAGCGTCGAATAACATGGGTACCTGGGGGGTACAGGCGGTCACGGGCATGATACTGATCACATCACCCCCACTCATGACCGGATCAAGAAAGTGTGGAGCGTAACCCCCACACCCCCTATACGCCTTCATGGTGTGGTGCTAAGCACAGGGGAGCACTTTACCTTTTTTTTCACATTTTCTCTATTTCTAGATATGATGTGTTCCATTTCAAGAATTACTAATTCTAATAAAATATTAAAAAGTTAAAAAAAAAAAAGGGAAAATTAAGACTTTTACCTATAAATTGATTGAAAACAGCTTTGACAATGTTTACAGCCTGAGATACAAAATTCTTGTTCAATCCCCCAATGATCACTTTTCAATGCACTAGAAGTACAGTAGGTAAAGTTCCCCATGCATATAGCACCGTACCATGGAGGCATGTTTAGGGGATGTGGGGGTAGGGGCCCCACCCATTCCAAGAATAGAACCTGGGTCTCCCACATACAGTGTCCCACTCGTAAGGAGCCCCGGAAAAAGTGTTATAAAAATCTTAATAAAAGAGGATATGAAACCAAATTTGTACATGACATACTTTTATGGTTGAGAAATGAAGGTACATTACAAGAAGTGCTGGAAGTGACCTTCTCCCACCTGTATACACAGTTCAACACGGCGCAGCATGTTCGTGAATGTTGCTGCCAGAGTATTTGGCGTGACTGCCTGGATTTCACAGTGGATGTTCTCACGTAACTCGTTACTCTTGTACACACACCTTAAAGGTAGTGTGTACAAGAACAAACCACGCACCATCGACGAGTTACGTGAGAACATCCGCCGTGAAAACCAGGCAGTCACGCCGAATACTCTGGCAGCAACATTCACGAACATGCAGCATCGTGTTGAACTGTGTATACAGGTGGGGTGGGGGGGGGGGTCACTTCCAGCACTTCCTGTAATGTACCTTCATTTCTCAACCGTAAAGGTATGTCATGTACAAATTTGGTTTCATATCCTCTTTTATTAAGATCTTAATAACACTTTTTCCGGGGCCCCTTACGAGTGGGACTGCCTGTAGCAGTCAAGATACCCTACCGACAAGACCACTGAGGCTCCAGTACAATAGGGGGGAAAAACAATAAATATGTATTACATAATGAAATGACTTTGCAAATTATTTACAATGTTAGAAATAAATGGATTCATACCAGATCAATGTCCAAATTCTCAGTCTCCCATTCCTGAAGATCTGCGTCTATCGCTGAATCACGGCTGTGGTTGTGGCCGACTGCATGGAGCTGCTTCATTCTGGTCTCCTTCTCTATGTGAGCTTCCATCTTCTCCCTTGTGAAATAAAATTAAAACTTAACAATTTCAAGTAAATAAATACATCAATATTCCAAATGTTCCCAAACTTTCCAAAGCAGCTCTCACTCTAAATTATATTAGTTTATTGACCCTTGAATCGCAGGAGGGGTCAAAATGATCCCTACCCTCACAGTTTCATAAATAACTAGAGGCATGCATATTTCGTTTTTGACGAAAACACAAAATGTGAAATAACACATTGTAATGTTAATTTCTCATGTTTCTGAAAGGTGTATTTTCCTACCCTGTTTTGTCACAAAATGATGCGAAATGCGAAATAGACTCTTAAATATGAAATTTACTGTTTATGTACCGACGCGACACTTTCTGGAGTCAGAATTATCCTGAGAGTTATGCAATTCACGGAAAATTGATTAATTCTGCTGTAAATATTTGAGAAACAAAAAATGGACCCCTTTTTGCAGGAATTAACTTAATATTCTGGTAATGATTTAATTTGCTATTAGAAGCGATATGTCTATATTGTGTAAGAAGTGCAGTTTTAAAATCAAATTTGGGATTATATTCACATTTTTAAAACCAAAATGTCATTTTATGTGCCGCTTTTTCACCGCTATAACAGCAAAATTTCATTTTATTTACCACTTTTGAACCCGAAATTGACTGTTTTTGTACCGAAATTTGGCTTTTTTATTTACCAATAATATGTGCCTCTATTAATAACTCTCCCGTTTATCTTTTTTTTCTCAAAATTTTGTGACTATTCATAATTCTTTGTCCTTTTTGAGATGGTATACTGAAATCTACATGCTATACCCCTAGAACAGTGGGAGGGGTCAATTTGACCACTGTAAAGTTTCATGTATGCATGCTGCAATATCAGTGTTAGGTTGCAGTTCGTGTGTCTTCCTGTCTTTAGCGTGTTCCCACTTGTCATAGTTTACATGTCGTCATGTAGGTAGTGTTCTTTGGCCGGGAAGGACATCTCTGAACACGTCGCATCAAGTAGCAGATTCTTGTGGTGAAATGTTGCTTATTCAGGAGTGTTCAGTTGTTCATTATTATATTTTTTTGTAATCAAAATGTATCACAAACCACCCACACACTTTGATTATAAAAGTACCGAAAATAATATAAATTTAAAATATGTTCCCCTGAAATGATTAGAATTTTTAAATGCATTTCTTACGAGGGGTGAAAATTACCCCTTTCTGCTGTTCTAGGGGAAATCAGATCCTTCGCTGTTTGTATTAAACAACTATTAATTCAGAGGACTGCGACCAAATGATGCCTGAAATGTTTGTGTCATTTGAGTGCGATAAAAATGACAAAATAATTCCATTATGCCACACTTACTCCCAAAATAGTTATAATTATCATTATGTACAAGTATTCAGTGATTTTTCTGCAAGAAAAACTTGTGATTTACAATTCCAGAAATGAAGCAAATAGATAGTGTATATTATGTTGATAATTGATGTCCAATAGTAGAGATGGCTTTAAACAGGAGCTTTAACCACTGATCCACACTGGGATTGAAATACAGATCAATTGAGTGCAAGGAAACTGGTGAATTGGATTAATTCGAGTGTGGTTTGTTTATCAGTTTCAGATAAGAGTTTAAAACTAAGTTACTTATAATTAGGGATGGGACCGATTAATCTGTACTCTATCGGTATCGGCTGATATAGGCATATCGGTTTATCAGTAAAATTACCAATTATTTTACCAATCCGATATATCAATAAATATCTGATAATTTAGTGCAAAATTCTGCCATTTTGTTGTATTTTTTATGGATAATCTCAAAACCCAACTTCCTGAAAAAGTAAACGTCTAAATATTCAACTTCTTTTGCATTGCAATCAGCTCGAAACACACATTTATTAAGGAGATCAATGAAAATTTCAGGGTCTTCACGGACCATTTCTAATTTTATATCGGATCAGTAGAATATCGGTTATCGGTATTGGTAAATTTTATATCGGTACTGTATCAGTATTGGCCAAAATTTCATATCGGCCCATCCCTTCTTATAATAAGCTTAAAAACTAACAAATTAAACTACCTTATGTAAACTCTAAATTCTAATGCAATTTACAATTCATTAAAAGATGCTCCAGGCTTCCATTTATCAAAACAGACTTACAGAACGGCATGCATAAAGCAGCTGAAGAGTAAATAATGTTCTTTTTGCCCTAGTTGTTATAACTCTTGTTATATATGTATATGTGTGCGTATGTGTCCATCTTATTATTTTCTTTATTTCTTTTCGTTAATGGATTCTTCTGTATTCAGGAATTTTCAAATAAAAAAAATAAAATCTAAATAGAAAGGCACCAGGAGAAGTTGGCAAGAAAAAAATAAATGATTTCATAATATTCATTAACAGGTATGTTTTAAGTTAATTTAAATATTTTATGATTGCCATATGAGCCATTTATTATTTTTTTTTTTTTTACTTTATTCTACTAGTTTTATTTGATGTATGAATTAAAGTAATGTGTAGTAAGTTACAAGCTTTTTAAGTCCATAAGTTTTGCTTACATTTACAGTGGAAACAGAAAAATAAACTGTATCTTTTCAGAAAATGTTTCATTAATGGTTTTATATATTTTATAAATAAGATTTGCCACACGACACTTCCAAATACCGTATTTACTCATGTATAATGCACACTTTTTTCCAAAATTTTTGCACCCAAAAACTGTGGTGTGTATTATGCATGGAATAATTTTTGCATGTTTACGGAGCCCTATCATGTTATATATGGTTGTAAAGCTTGAATTCTCTAGTTTCTGAATATGGCAACAGTATTCCATTCAAGATGGCGACACTAATGTGCAATGCAGTTGAAATAAGCTCATCACAAAATGAAAAATTTTTTTTTCTGATTTTTGTGGTACTTTGGATGAAAGAAAAGATAAAGAGAAAGAAAATAATAATTAAAATGTATTACTGGCCAAATAATATGACATATATCAGCGTGTAAATGCCTTAATGAAAGAAATCTTGTTCTGCTAACTGCTAGTTTGAGGGTTCTGAATGGGCCTCTTATAAATGTAACATTAGTCATGGAAAAAGTATATATCTAGAAGTGGTATTTTTTTTTTAGAAAAAGTAAAGAGAAAATGAGCATAAACATGCATAAAAGTTTAAAGGACATTTTCCACGATTTTTCACTTTGTAATGTAATGTTCTGAAACACAAGAAAAGCAATGCTGTTCTGGCAGAATTCAAGCATGTACCTCCGGTCACATGAGATGTGTATCAGCAGTATTTGTTGGGCGAGAAATAACAGAAAATAACTTTCCGAGCACTGCAAATCCATAACGTAATTTTGATCTTGTTTTCTTCTACTACAGAATAAACAAGGTGGTTACAGAAGTGAAAGCTGTGGGATACTAAACACAGTGGAGGGAGAGGGGGAGGTGATGTGCATTGTTGACTTATTGTTCTACACAAGAGGATATTCTCCTCTTGGTTCACATAGTAACAGGTGACTCATTCAATAGGTATGATGTAATTTGCTGTTGATCAGCATAGCAACAGCTTTACGACCTAAAACTAAGAAAGCCAATTCTTGAACCTGGATTATACTGCGCATGATACACGAGGAAAAAAAATAGTCACTTTTCTCCATCCAAAACCAGGGTGTGCATTATACATGCATGCGCATTATACATGTGTAAATACAGTATATACAGGAAAGTATGCAAAATGCATAATATTCATTATCTTTCCAACAACAGTTTTGAAATTAAATGATTATCTTGTGTGAAATTAATATTTTAAAGCATAAGTAGATTGATATAGCATAGTTGAAATGGAAAATTTATGTATTAAAATTTATAAATATTTTAAACTACCTTTAATTGTTAACTACTATCAAGTATTGGAATTGGTGCGAAATGGTAAGTGTGTCGGGATTGGTTCAAAGTACTATTGGTCCGGTCCTAGCACCCAGACATACCTCAGTTCCTTGAGTTCCTTTGAAGCCTCATTTCGCTGCTTCTTAATATCATCGGAGTCCCTAAGGGCTTCAGCAAGGTCCGACACAGCTCGGTCCCTTTCCTTTCGCAGTCTATCACACAGTGTTCTTATGCTTTCTCTCTCCAGAACAATTTTATCCCGCTCGCTGAAGGCCCAGTCTCGCCGCCTTTTGGAGACCTCTGCCTCTTGAACAGCCTCTGAGAATAATAGAAATGGCATATGTAACACAATATAACATGCTTTTTAAAAATTATTATTATTCGCAACCCTAATAAAATTCAACTTTGCAATTTCATTTTTTTAAAAGGCTGATTTGATGTTCACATTTAGTCACATGCACAGGTCGACTTCTTTTCAGGTAATTCGCAAGTTCCGCAAAGTGCAGTGTAACACTTCGTCAGAGTCTAAACAACTGGGACACACCTAAACAAAAGAAGACTCAAAACCACACTTTTCATTGTTGGAACTACTAGTTGAAATATGCACTATAGAATGTAAGTATGATGATTGTACTACCCTAAAACCCACTTCTGTACTGAAAGCACATGAATCTGATCACAGGAACCAAATAGGCATTTTGGTATGGTTTGGTCTTTGGAATCTGTGGATAAGGCTATGTACAGGGTGTTTCAAAATCATGTGAACGATAAAAACACTTCTCATGAGTAATACAACATAATCACTGATTGAGAGGCATGCATATTTCGTTTTTGACGAAAACACAAAATGTGAAATAACACCGTTAAGTTTGGGTTCTTTCTGTTCTTCGGTAATCCAGGAAATGGAGTAAAGAATACGACTGGAGTGCGGACACAGACAAAAGTGTATCATTCACGAACACAATAAAAGAATTAGTACAATAACTTACATGATGGTATAAATGCAAGAAGCCTTGTCACGAAGGATGGCTATCACTTTGAGGCGTACATAACGGAAGCTATAACCTGAACACTTAATAACCAGGTCTGGCGTGCACAGATGATGCAAATCAGGTTTGGCGTAGATAAGCGTATATGTTCAGTAGGTACACAACAAACACATTGCAATGTTAATTTTTCATGTTTCTGAAAGGTGTGAGGTGCATTTTCCTACCCCGTTTTGTCACGAAATAATGCAAAATAGACTCAAACACAAAACTTAGTTTATTTACCAACATGACACTTTGTGAAGTCAGAATTATCCCGAGTGTTATGAAATTCACAGAAAATTGATTAATTCTGATGTAAATATTTGAGAAGCAAAAATAGACCTCTTTATGCAGGAATAAACTTAATATTCTGGTAACAACATAAATGTTCTATTAGAAGGGATATGTTTATTTTGTGTAGTAAGAGCAGTTTCTAAATCAAATTCTGGATTGTATTTACATTTTTAAAACTAAAATGTCATTTTACAAGGGTCGTTCAAGGTTGACCGGGATTTTCGTACGTAAAAAATCGATGAATAGCCGGATCATGATGAAACGTGCGGGTGACGTAATGTATTCCTTCACGAGTAACTAGTGCCCGGCATGACGTATTTCGCGCATGCGCAGCAATTGCAGCGAACATGGCAGCAAGCAGTGTGTCTGTGGCTGTGGAGCAGCGGTGTGTAATCAAATTTCTCGTGAAGGAGAAAGTGAAACCAGCTGAGATTTTCAGACGATTGCAAGCACAGTATGGTGAACAAACGATGTCGCAGACAAGAGTGTACGAATGGTGTGAGCAGTTTCGCGAAGGACGGGAGCCGGTGACAAATGAAGCGCATGGACACATTCACCAGACTGCAGTCACACCAGTGAATATCGCACGTGTTGAGCAAATGATTCTTGAGAACCGGCAAGTAACAGTGCGGGATATTGCTGCCGAGGTGAATATCAGTGTCGGGAGTGTTAAGACAATCATTCACGACCACTTACGCTTCCGCAAAATCTGTGCAAGGTGGGTTCCCCACCAGCTGACATTCGATCAGAAGTAGACACGCAGGACGGTCTGTGAACAGCTTCTGAATCGGTTTCGAGCAGAAGGTGATGAATTGTTGCAATCCATCATCACGTGTGATGAAACATGGTTGCACAATTCAACCCCAGAGACCAAAAGACGCAGCATGGAGTGGCGGCATAAAGGTTCCCCGTCCCCCAAGAAAAGCAAAACGCAGCCGTCCGCTGGAAAGATCATGGCAAGTGTCTTCCGGGACATGAAGGGCATTATCCATGTGGATTTTCTGGACAAAGGGAGCACGATTAATGCCCAGTATTACTCCACATTGTTGAGTGGTGCTGTACGAAAGTCCATTCGCAAGAAAAGACCTGGGATGTTGTCTGGAAATGTCATTCTTCTCCATGACAATGCCCGCCCTCACACGGCCAATGTGACAACAACAACTCTGGCCGACATGCGCTGGGAAGTTCTGCCCCATCCCCCCTAGTCCGGATTTAGCCCCCAGTGATTATCATTTGTTTGCACCCCTTAAAGACCATCTGGGAGGGAAGAAATTCACGACAGACGAAGCACTGCGGAGCGATGTCCTCCAGTGGCTACGACAACAACCAAGTTCTTTCTACGCCAAAGGAATCCGGGAGCTGCCAGAACGATGGCAATGGTGCCTCGGCGCGCATGGAGAATACTTTGAAAAACTGACATAGTTTGGTGTTTCTTCTGCTACCTATTTCCTCTGCAGAAATAAAAGTCCCGGTCAACCTTGAACGACCCTTGTATATACCGCTTTATCACTGTTATAACAACAAAATGTTATTTTATTTACCGCTTTTGAACCTGAAATTGTGTTTTTGTATCAAATTTTGCTTTTTTATTTCCAAAAATATGTGCCTCTACCGATTGAATATCCCGTGAAATACATTTGAACACACCCTTAAGTTTTTTCAAACGTTCCCAGTAGTTCTAAATTCTGCCACCAGGTGCTAGGCTGACCAGTTTAAAATGGCTGCCAGTGGTGAGGAGAAAGCATTTTGTGAGACTAGGTCAGTCATGAGAGTGCAATGTTCGTTTTGTATACAATTTCATAAAGATCACTAGCATAGAACTATATTGCATGAGCGCTGCAGTGCAAACCTTTGAAGAGAACATGCTGCAATGTACCTGGATGAAGTTAGATTACAGTATTGACATGTGCAGAGTGCAAAGTAACGAAGCACTTTGAGCACTTGTGAGTTAACTTCGCGATAACCATTGGCACTTAAACTTGGACAGTTATATTACATGTGTGTGAAATTTGATCTTATGTTGATAATTTATGAAAAAAATATAACGAGTTGAAATCGTTCACATCATTTTGAAACACGGTGTATAATGGAATAGGAGGAGAGAAAGTGAGTTGGCGGAGCAAAGCAATGCATGCTGCTCCAAACTTCTGGGAGATGCACTCCCTTCCCGTATCATGAGTTCATTGGCTGAGCCCTCTCGAGTAACCACTTGCGCAGACTTGTTTTTGTTTGCTTGCACCAAAGATTCCCAGGACAGTGTGTAGATTGGGTTAGGTTTTGAGCAATACATGAAGTCTAGTAATCATCTAGTCACCGAGAAACACAAATGCACACATATTAACTTGGTCGTTTAAGTCAAGCAGCAGCGTGAAACTAACCTCTAGGTTGAAACATACTGCAAATAAAACTATATCAGTTAAAGTAAAACTAGATTTTAATTTAAGAGATAAACCAGTACAATACCTTCTAATAAATTATACAAGAGACCAATAAAAATTTCACATGGGTTACCTTGCAATTCAATCTGCAATTTATCCACCTGCTTCCTTAGCCTGTCAATTTCTTGGTTGGCTTGATCCAGATTATCCATCCTCTCCTTCTGCGATTTACCATAAATATCTCGGGTGCTTGTTGATACCTCCGCTTTCTCTCTCCTGGACGTATCTCTGCAAACAGAAAAAAAAAAAACATGAGATACAGATCATGCAGAGACATGCTGAGCAAGTACGTACAGTCAAGTCACAAAAAAATTAGCACCACTGTGTTTCTGCTCAGCTATGAATTATGTGAACTCCCGGCAACTGGACGATATAGAAAACAATTTCTTTTGTTCCGAGGCTGTGAACCCTTGATTTTTAGTAAATCATGCTAAACATGCAATTTTTAAGAGTGGTGCTATTTTTTGTAACGAACTGTATGCATAAGTACAATTGTTACAATTATATTACTTTGTTGTTGTTTTTAAGTTCACTTTATGCTTATATAGGCTAATCAAGATTGGATGAACAGTTTATACAAAACTGGGAGCGATCGAACCCTTCTCCAATTTCGTTCATATTTCGCATACTCACTAATTTAGGGCTCCTAATCACGAATATGAAGCTAAAATTTGGCGCTCACGTGTGAACTTGCAAAATAAGGGGGTCAGTGATCGCAACCGACAATGCACAATTGCTCATTATTTATCGCAAGATTTTGCGTTTCGAATACATAAAGAACAGAATATAATTCCTGATATTACTACAACCCCAAAATTTAACTATGTTTGCCTAACGTAACCTAACCACGTCAATGGTTCATGGGGCTAGCGCCAATGGTTTGTGGGGCTAGTGTCAATGGTTCGCAATTTTTTTGCAATTTCTAGATCCTGATACTACCACAACTCGAAATTTTAACTATGTTTGCCTAACCTAACCACACGTCAATGGTTCGTGGGGCTAGCGTCAATGGTTCGCAATTATTTT
Organism: Lepisma saccharinum; assembly: GCF_977018435.1. Lineage (NCBI taxonomy): Eukaryota > Metazoa > Arthropoda > Insecta > Zygentoma > Lepismatidae > Lepisma > Lepisma saccharinum. The sequence goes on along the minus strand of NC_139248.1, from coordinate 7,248,119 downwards.
GCAATTTCTAGAAGTTTCCGACAAATTTTAACTTTAGAGTCATCATTAGCAGGCCTCAATTAGTAAGTATGCCAAATATGAAGACAATCGGAGAGGGGTCCGGTCATCTTCAGTCATACCAAAAATGGCTTTTTCCAAAGCAAAACTTATGGAAAATGGACATTACATCCTTCCTTCAAAAGACACCATCTTCCTCACATGAACAACTGACGAACTGAAGGTCTCACTTATCGCACAACACTTTATCAACCTTCTTGTGTATTGAACGCAACGTAATGAATAACGGGTCTCACTTATCGCACAACACTTTAGCAACCTTCTGAACGCAACGTAACGAGTTGCGAACGTCACTTGTTCACATGAGAAAACATGGCTTCTTTGTTGTTTATGTATCGACAATCACCGTGACAATTCACAACACTATTTTACAACTTCTACATGTTAATTTACAATTTCTACACGTGGCCACCAAATCTTAACTGCGTTATCAGGACTCCATAATTAGTGAGTATTAGAATTATTAACGAACTTATGCCTTTTTTTGGTATTGTAAAATCACAACCTTCTACACGTTATTTTGAAAGTTCCACATGAGAGCACCAAATTTTAACTGCAGAGTCGTGATTAGGAGCACTAAATTAGTCCGTACGCGAAATATGGACGAAATAGGAAAAGGGTCTGGTATTGTAAAATCATACCCAAAACTGCATAACTGCACAAGTAAGTACATTAAATAATAGCAGTAATACAACATACTAGGGATGATACAAGTTCATCAGAAGAGACATGCTAATTTCGTTTTTGAAGGAAATAAAACGTTGTAATTCATGATGGATGCAGTAAACGCGGTTTAAAAATACTTATGTTAAATTTAGAAATTTCACACATCCGCCTTGCAAAATTTAATTTAATGATTACATCCTATTAATTTTTAGTCTTCATTCACTGAAGGGTACAGTTAGGATTTAACCATTAAATTGTGCAAAGCGGAAGTGCGAAATTTCTAAATTTCACGTAAGTAACGCGTTGTATGTTCAAATTTATCATTTTGAAAGGTGCAAGGTATGTTTTCCTACCATGTTTTGATGAAACATGAAATGATACAAAATGCAAATTAAGCATGAAATTTACAGTATTTTATTGATGTAACACTTTCTGTATGATATTGATTAATCCTGATGTAAATATCTGAGAAGCAAAAAAAATACTCCGTTACACGACAAATTAATATTCCGATAACTACCACACGTGCGCTACTAGAAAGGAAATTGTTTATTCTGTGTACTAAGCGAAGTTTTAAATCAAATTTAAGGTTTCACCATTTGAAGACTGAAATGTCTTTTAATGTACTACTTTTCATACCAAAATGTGCTCAGTTTTTGTACCAAAAATCTTGATCTCTTATTCACCAAAAATATGTGGCCCTAGATATCTGCTCTGCCAACAAAAGTGAAAACACAGAGCCTTTGTCAAGTGTGTACAGAAAACTTCTGAAAGTCTATCGTTCTATTGACACCAGAATTACTGCTGTAAGTTCTATCATTTATCTGTAGTAAAATTTTAAAATGTTTCACACTTATGAATCAACATGTATAAATAACTTATTGAATGCAAATGTTAAAAAAAAGCAACAAAAAACTACTTACCTTTCTCTACTGAACATATCATATTCGAATCTACTCTTAAAGCTTTCTCTACTGGATTCCTCTTTGGCACTGTACCCACCAAACTTCTCCCTCAGGTCGTTACACTCCTTCAGGGCCTTGTCTCTGTCGTGCAAGGCTGATGCGATTTCTCTCTTCAGTGTCTCGATCTGATACGACAAAGTTTTCTTCTAAAATAAAACACAAGAAATATATTTTACTCATGTTATTTGTATCATTGTCTACAATCAATAAAAATTACAATTGCATTAATGCAATAACAGGGTGTCTACAATTTTGTAAAGACAAAATTCCAAGACTTTTTCAGTCCAAGTACTGAAAATTTCTAGACCAAGTTATTAGGGAAATTCATGTCTTTAAATATGTGTGCAAGAAGGTCACTATGTTTTCGTTCAACATCACACTTAGAATCTCACATAACAATGTAGTTTTTAATAATATTCAAGAAGGGAAACTGAACAGAAGTTGACTGTTGGATAGGGCTATCAGGGATGAGCTTTTATGTAATGTTAGCCATGTATTAACTAATCGTAAACAAATAATATTTTTTTATTAAAAAAATCACTATTATAGCATAACAGATTGGTAGAGGCACATATTTTTGGTAAATAAAAAGGCAAAATTTCGGTACAAAAACTGAGTCAATTTCGGGTTCAAAAGCGGTAAATAAAATAAAATATCGGTGTTATAGCGGTGAAAAAATGGATGAAAAGTGGTATATAAAAAGACATATTGGTTTTAAAATTGTGAAAATAGTCCTAAATTTGATTTAAAAACTACACTTATTCCACAGAATTAACATTTCACTTCTAATAGCACATTTATGTAATCATCCGAGTATTAAGTTTATTTCTGTGTAAAGGAGTCCATTTTTGCTTCTCCAATATTAACAGCAGAATTAATCAATTTTCCGGAAATTGCATAACTCTCAGGATAATTCATACCTCGGAAGGTGTCACGGCGGTGAATAAACCCTGAATTTCGTGTTTAAGAGTTAATTTCGCTTTTTGCAGTTCATTTCGCATTATTTCGTGACAAAATATGGTCACAAAATGCACCTCACACCTTTCAAAAACATGAAAAATTAACACTACAATGTGTTTTTTCAAATTTCGTTTTTTCGTCAAAAACGAAATATGCATGCCCCTACAGATTGGCCACTCCAGGACTATGATAAAAATCAAGTATAATTCCTGGTTTTCAAGGCAAATTTTCCACAAATTCAAGGGTAAAAGCAGATGCTTTCTCTATATCAACCTTATGTACAGGGTGAGCATAAAGTCTTTCCCTGATTATGATTTTTTACGTTGTACCTCGGTTACAGGAATTTCAACCATGGGTGGTGTTTCAACAAGATGATGCACCACCACACTGGGAGTTAACTGTTCGCCAGTTCTTGCACGACACCTTTCCAGACAGATGGATCGGTAGAGACGGTCCCATATCATGGCCACCGCGTTCACTGGACATAACCCCTCTTGACTTTTTTTATGAGGTTACGTTAAGGGGACAGTGTTTAGTTCACCAGTTCCTGATATGCAAACTCTTCAGACACGAATACGGAATGCTATAGAGACGGTGACGGAAGAGGTGTTGGCAAAGACATGGAGAGAAATTGAGTATCGCGTAGACGTTCTAAGGGCAACAAAGGGAGCACATGTCGAAGTGTACTGAAAACAAAACATTATGAGTTAAGCTACCATTTCCAACAAACCGCATATCTGGATCTAGCATAGTTCTTTAGCAACAAAAGTTTGTAATCAGGGAAAGACTTTATGCTCACCCTGTATTACTGCCTCTTACCACCCATCCACACAGACCAATATACAAACAATATAAAGGGTGTGCCTTTATGTATCCAATTTATCCAAAAACTCTAATTTAATTCAATTCAATGGTATATATATTTAATTTAAGGTGCGGTTTTACATTTGCCATTTCACATACTCAGACTAATCTACAAACAAAAATCACAAATGTTACGAGACATGGTAATCTACGAAAAATTTGTTAATTGTAAAATTTGCCTAATCAATTTCAAGATATCTTATCTTGCAATAATCTTCCGTCTGTCAGATAGATTGCTCTTCAAAGAATGGACACTAACAAAGCAAACGGATTGAGAGAATTCAGTTTCTTTCTTCTCCATCCTCCATAAAAATAGAAGCTAAACCGTGAAAAACTTGCCTCAGGGCATTATTCAATGATAGTTAGATTAATAAAAAGTTGCAATTTTGCACGTCTACAGAGAACAATTCAAGCAGAATTCATGCATAATTCCCAGAGCCAATAATTCATGCATAATTCTCGGAATTCCCGGTGAATAACCACCCTGCATAAATAATACATAATTGTAGTAAATTGCAACAAGGAAGTGCTAAAATCCAATAGCCTCCTACTGTAGTGTATTTCCTCTTGAAAATGCTTCAAAACATGACCCCTTTTCCTAGAGTATTTAATATACAATGTGTACTGTAACTACTGGTAATACTTATTATAGAAAGCTGAAGTAAGTGTGTTCACAGCAAATATAAAATTTCTTGCTTGTCCTTTTTTCCCTGCACTATCACAAAAATGTTGATTTTCCCAGAAACATTTCCATGACTTTTACAGAAAAGGAAATTCCCTGACTCTTCCACAATTTGCAGGTTTTCCAGGCTGGTAGACACCTTGTAGAAACTAATTATACTAGGGCTGATTTAATACCACTTTGAACTAAGACCGACACACATACAGATTCCCACCAATACCAGTAGCGATGCTTGAAAAATTGTAACCATTAAAAGTTCTTGAAAATATTCATCAATGTGCAAGTATTACCCTCCAATTATAGGCATCAACTTGCCAAGAATGCATCAAAATATTAAAATAAATGGATTTTCGTGATTACATTATTTATTTTGTGTGAAATTACAAACATTTTTAAGCAAAAACTCTGATCAGCGTGCCACATAGCTCCAATAGAGAAACTTACATATTAACAGGGGTAGAAAAAAACTAAAAATTATTCAGGCACCAGCTTCTCTTTCTCAGGAGCCAGCCTTTTTTCTTTGGCAAATGTGGTCCTAAGAAAGCTGTGAATCCAACTAAGATAAAGCTGCACATTTTGAAATATGACCTTAAAACATTTAAGTTATTAATTAATACAAGATTTGATTAATAGTTTTTCTTGAATGTATGCATCATCGAGGAGAAGCATTTGATTAAAAAAATAAGGGTTTTAAGAAGATTGACGGGAAACATAGATTTGAATGTCTGGGAAGCCTTGTTCATTGCAGAAGAACACTGGAATAAATTAAATAATGAAAATGGTAACATAGATCCAGTATGGAGTTTTCTTTTAAATGGAGTAAGCCACCATCTTTAAAATTTAATGTAACAGAAAACATCAAGATACTTTGTGAAAACAATGACGACTTTGAATAACCTGATCATATTTGGGATTCATAAATTTAAATAAAAAATAATGTGATGAAATTTTTTTATATGAAATAAAAATAAAACAGACTGCTTCTTTTCACAGTTAAGTTGCTATATTACAACAATGTAACCTTGACAACATCCATTATATAAGGGATTCTTTTTGTTTAAAAAATTGCTAACCATTGTTATAATGGTATCTTTAGTCAAAATGAAAATAAATGTCTGATGAAAGGAGCGTGTGTTCTCCTGAAACGTCATAACGAGAAACTGTTTTCTTATGCTTGTAATAACCGTAAACTACAGGAAAATAATAAGATTTGATTAAAAGTAAAGTAATTAATTCTTGCGCCGGAATGGCATTCCTAAAAGAGGTCGACTGGTAACAGCATGCACAACTATGCAATACATTCTAACATATGACAGACACAATCATGTTGAAAAATGCATATCATTAATCTGATTTAATGATGCATGTGATACAGAAAACACGAAAACATTAAAAAACACATCCTGTACTAGTTATTTTTTTTAAAAAAAAGGTAATCAAAATTTCCATAAGTGAACATTAAAAAAAATATATTCCTCTAGCACTGATTATGAAAATTCATGCAGCATGGCAACTGGGCACCATATATTTTTCTACCCCTGCATAAAGATGTATAAATGTTCTGAACTAATTAGATTTGTTACAATTTTCAAGTCTTAGTATTGGTATCAGTGATAATTGATTATCAACAGAGCTCTACTAAATATAAATTTAAAAAAATGATAAAGGTATGCATAAAGCAAGAGAAATAAATTGATTGAAAGGCAAAGAAGAAGCAACAATTTCACAGCAACTGGGAAATGAAGCTTGATTCTCCAAGTTACGAAAGCAAAAAGTAATATGCGAGCACAAATTCAAAATAAGTACATTGCCACAAATAGTGCAAATAAATAATAATAATAATAAATAAAATTGCAAAATAGTACAAAAGGAAGTAAAAATATACCTCCTCAATTACATCTTTATTTTCCATCTCCAGGACTTTAATTTTCTTCGAGGCCTGAGTTAGGTCGTCCGTCAATTTTTCTATTTCCTTGTGAACCGAGTCCCTCTCGCTCATGATGAGTGAATATTCCTGCATCGCCGCGTTTCTCTCTTCCGTCAGTCTCTTCAGATCTTTGCTGGCTTTCATTCTCACTGCCATGGCTTGGTTGATTTCCTTCACTGCCTCCTCGTGTTGTTGCTGTACCTGAAATTTAGAATACACACGCAACCATGTGTATTACTTTGTACTGTACGCATTTCAATACCATTTTAACATGACAATTTCTACATTGTCTTCCGACATCATGTAACGAGCTTGTTTTAAGCCCACTTTATGCACAGATAGGCTAATCAGGACTCAAACTACAGTTTGAAGTGGCTCCAATCAGGAAATCTGGAGCACCAGCACCAATAATTGATTGATTGACAGATTTGATTATTTTCCTTCGCTCTTCTGCCGCTTTGGCTAATTGCAAGGATGAATGGGGGATAAAATGAGATGGATGGAGGGACAATCACAAACATATAGGGAAAACACAAGCCGCATGCAGGATTACACTGGCTTTGAGCCCACATGCCAGAGCTTTGCTACTCTGCAAAATGCAGTACAGGGTGTGCTATGTGAAAGGGACGTTGCATTTGGGTGCCTTCGGAAAGGGGCATCCCTTACACCCCATAAATAATCTAGTTTATGATACACACAAACTAACCTTAAAATGGCTTCAGCAACTGCTGTGAAGCCACTAATCATAATCTTAGATAGCCTAATCTGCTACATATCATCACACTTTGTGTCATGTGATAGCTAAGTGTTAACTCTATTGTTTCACACTAGTGAGTGAAGGCAGGTTTTGTAAATGAAAGCTTGGCTTAAATGACATGCAAACATCATAACGTAATAAAAAAAGGTTTTCAATTTGGTACATGTTTTCAGTGGCATGCTCAGTTATTTCGGAAGGGTTGGGTACGTATACTTTTTTTTACTAGTTGGTCCTCATTTTGCCCATGTTTCCTGCCTCTGATTTGCTTTTCTTTTCTTTTCGAATCACCATCCTCGCTGCATGTACTCTAGGACCAATACATTTTAACCTTCATATTTTATATGTAGTAATACAACCACTTTAGAGCCACAGTGGTCTAGTGGGTACTGCATTTGACTGCCACATGGGAGACTCAGGTTTGATTCCTGGAGGAGGCAATCTAAGTTCGGCCTTGTCCGCATGTAAAGCAGCTCTGGGGTTTACCCACCTTCTAATAAATTGGTACCTGAGGACAACCTTCAGGGGTAATGGCAGCCGAGTGTGGTGCTGATCTAATCCTCGAAAAATGGATAAGATTGAGAATGTGTGGGGGACTTACCACCACATCCCCCCTAAATGTACCTTCAAACATGGTGCAATGTGTGCTGAGAACTTTACCTTACTTTAATACAACTAATTTCACCCACCATCCCCCCTATATACATACTTTTGTAATGTTAACGTTGAGGTCTTCAACATTTAAGTGCTCCTGTTTCAAACCGTATTCCCGAAGAAGACAAATTAACTTGGTGACATATAGGATAACAACCTTACACAATCTCATATCTCTAGACTACACAGGTTTAAAGACCCACATTAAAACTGACCTGAAATACGTTAAAAGACAATTTACATCTTTTAGGCACTTGCGATGCCCCACTATGCAAATTCCCTCACCTTCGTCAAGGCCTCTCTGTATTCATTGCGTTCTCTCAAAGCCATATCCCACTGACGAATGGCTGCTGTGCACTGCTGCTTCAATCCATTCCTCTCTCTGATGGCAACGTTCCTTTCCTGAATCACGTCCTCGTACTGCTTCTTCATGCGCTCCATTTCCTCCTACAAGGATATTAAAACATGCTCAGTAAACATAGTTAAAAACTAAGAATTCATATGAAAACTCTACTTTGGCAAAATAATGCAGCTGGACTTTTCAGTTTCACACGAGGGGGTGTACAGTGTTGATTTACAATTAGTCATGAACCATCCTTCTGCCAAGCAACACCTTGTAGGTTAACCAAGAATCCCTGGAAAACCAGAGGCATTCCAGAAGCTTATGTACACCCTATTGCGAAGGCGTTCATACAACTCTAAACTCCCAGAGAATTAAAATTCTGAAAAATCTTAGAATTCGATGAAAAACTTTCTTTTATAAAGAAATAGCCTAATAAGTTGCTCTAGATAATGAATGACATGCGCAATTCATTCTTTCATAAATAACAAATGAGTGATGGTACTTGAATAATTTGCCACAACCACATGTTTGGTGGTCAGGACCAGTAAAGCTAAGGAAGAAATAATTAGGAAGTGTTCTTTTTCCAACAACTGATGAATGAAAGCAATACAGTTAGGTACATCAAAACTAAGAATGAAAGCATGTTCAAAGTGAAAAATCTGAGATTTCTGTACCATAAAACATGGGTTTTCACTAAGCCTTCAAAGGTCCTTGGTCCGATCCCTTGTGGGAGCCCACAAAAGTTTTGGTCCTGATTCAGCGCCATGAGGACAACTGTGAAGCTACTTGCAAGCACAAACTTAGCGGATGCCAGACTAGAAAGTCAAATAACAGCAGCAATGGAATCCTGTGTGTTTAACCCAATAAAAAGCACCCTCAAAACACTGTTGCACCATTGGGTTTAGTTCTGTTTATGTCACTAACGCAAAAATATTTTTAAAAAATAAATAACAAATGATAAGCAATGAGATTAATTGTATTCTCCTGCAACTAGGGTAAAAATAAAGGTTGTTTAAAACATACAAACCTGTGCAAGTTCCAATTTATGAACTGCAGCCGAATGAGAATTAATGAGATCGTCATATCTCTTTCTGAGAGAATCGTAATCGTCTTTGATGGCTTCATATTTCCTTAATGCAGTTGTATAATGTTGATTCAAGGCATCGTTTGCATTTTCGGTGTTGATGACTTCCTACAGAGGACAAAATAAATGGGAAAAAGAAACTTAATAAAATTAAGGAAAGTGAGGAAGACAAAAAAACAAAGAAAGTGCAATAACTAAGATGTGCATTATTTCAATCAAACGAACATTATTACGGAGGTAAAACTAAACACTACTGTTCGGATAAGAATAAGTTAACAGAACTGCTAAGAAAAATCATAATTAGAGGAACAATATGAAAACAATTAAAAATGAGAAAAGATTGTAAAATATATAAAGAAGTGTTAATTAAATAAATGTTTAGTAAGTCTGTATCCATATATGACAGTGGTTACCAAAGTGTGTGCCGCAGCACTCTGGGGTGCCACGACTGACTTACTGGAGCACCGCAAAATGTCCCAATATTTGTTAGTCTACACTTGGATTTAGAATCGGACCATCGCATCAATTCAAACATGTGCTTATTTAAAACTTTTTACATATAAAATGTTTCTCAATTAGAAATGTATGTTTATTTTTTTAACTTAAGGCAAGCAACCTACCAACAATAACTGAATGTTGCAAGTGCTAGATAGGCCTACATTCTGACTTGGGCATCATGGAAAAATCTTGAAACACTAAGGGTGCCGTGAAACGAAAAAGTTTGGGAACCCCCTACTATATGCAAATGAATTGATTGATTGATTTAGTTTATTTTACTTTGCGTTTTGTGCCTCTTGGCTAATTTGCGAAGATGGGGATGAATGATGAAATGGATGAATGGACATTCACAAACAACCAAGCCCGACCAGGATTCGAACCCGGGACCCTTGGCATCGCAGCGCGATGTGCTAACCACTCAACCACAGGGTCGGGCATATATGCAAATGAAAACTGTTAACGTGAGCTTGTACTCTAGTATTTTCATGTTTTGTATCATAAATCTTTGCTATCATACACGTCAACTTCGTTCCACATCCTATGTTATATATATATGTGTGTGTATGTGTGTGTGTGTGTGTGTGTGTGTATATATAAATGGATGTATGTGTGTGGGGGTGTATGTTTGTTTGTTCCAGCATAACTCTCGAATGCCTGGAGCAATTTCAACCAAACCTAGTACACGTATCACTTGCATTCTGGAAATAATATTTTGGGGGGTAAGACACACCTCGCACCCCAAGGGGTGGGGTGGGGTGGGAAGGGGTGACATGTAAAAATAATACAAAAGGACCGATATTAAATTCCGCACAAACACACATCCATGACTCTATGCAATCCTGCACAACGATAGTGTTTCTCGGGTTGTCTAACATTCTGGCTGATATGACTTTGTGTTGCGAAAATGACCGATATTAGTGTGGAATCCATAGTTGATGAATAGTGACACTCCCAATGCCGTTCAACTCCAATACACTTCTGGCACCCCTAGGGGTGGGGGTAGAAAGGGGGTGACATGTAAACCGACCGATATTAGTGTGGAATCCTTACTTTACGGGGTCACTAAGATGAATAGTGACACTCACAATGCCGTTCAACTCAAGTTCATTTTGCACAACAGTTAGAATTCATTATTTTCCTGTCTAATAGAAGATTGGGATAAATAAATACCTGGACAACGCCGGATAATCAGCTAGTATATATATATACTTTAAAAATTCAATTGTAAATCCCATCTTTATTGCAATAAAGCTTCCACTTGTTGCGCTCATACCTGTTGCTGTTTACGTAGTTCCGATATTTCCTTCCTATGTTCTTCTAAGAATTTTTGTAGACTTTGTACTTCTTGCTCCAATCTTTTGTTTTCAGACAGCAGGTCACCGTATTTCGCCCTCAGCGTAGAAGCTTCTTGCGTTGCCAGTTCGAGTTGAGTCACAGCTGCTCGATGCTGCCCTCTGTAGTACTCTAGTTCTTTCATCGTCTGGTCATACCGTTTTATGGTCTCGCTGTGCTGCCTGCAGAACATACAACAAGCATTACACTCAGAAAATAGAAATAATGTCCGTGTGCATCTCACTGTTACACAAACTTTAATTTACAATTTCACTCTTCGTTTACTTGGCTATATGTACAGTCACAAGCAATAAAATGGGACACCGAGATCTTGAAATATTCGCTGCCTAATTGTACGGCCATAGAACAACTTCCTATTGAAGTCAGCCGTCGGGTTAGGCAACACTCAACACATTAATGGGAAGCCACTATTTAAGGATCTGGGTGTCCCATTTTTATTGCCAGTGAGTGTACGATCCAAATCAAAAGTGTGCTAGGAAAAAAACACTAAAGATGCTGATCAAGGAAGTCTTTTTTATATTAATAAAACACTATACATGTAATGTTTCAACTTATATCGTGTACAAATTAATTTTGGTTCAGTTCTTAGCCTGAAGAAGGACCTGATATATTTCAAAAGTTACTTGTATGGTGTTTCATTATACAGGGTAAGACAAACGTCATGTTACATTGGAAAACAAGCATACAAGCACACACATGATTGATATGTAATGATTGCAGTTACAGTGCACATTAAATATGAGCACCATATTCTTGAATGCATGCTTCAATTTGACATTTTCAGTCGTGTAAGACATCTTCTAGTGTGATGGGAGTGATTTGGTTATAGTGAGGTTAGATCTGGTGACTGGGTTGGTCATTCAACAACGGAACAATATCACCACCCATGTAACCTGACTTTTGTCACCCTGTATAAAAAAGTCTGCATTTGTCAGCATGTTTTAATGTTTTTCCTAATCACCCTGTATAATAAAGTCTGCCTTTGTCAGCATGTTTTAGTGTTTTCCCTAATCACCCTGTATAATAAACTCTGCCTTTGTCAGCATGTTTTAGTGTTTATTCTAACATGGAAACAAGGCTTAATTGTGTTACCAAAAGTGTGCTATAATCAGTCACAGAAAATTACATTTCTCATACCTTGTCCACACCAACACATATTTTGCCCATTAACTGTACCATCAAAATCCAAAATGCACTAACTACATTTTGTACCTGTAATTGCTGATTGCTTTCAATTCAGTTGTGGAATAACGACTATACTTATTGCCACTTGTGCCTCCCTGATAGGGGTACTGATTACAGTCACCTTGTAACCAAAGTGTCTTGGATTTGGTTCCCTGATGGGTGCACATGGCAGTGTTACAGATCCCACACCAATCCAGTTCTGATAAGACTGAGCATAAAGTGGGCTTGAAACAAATTTTAATTTCTCAACTGTCACCTGTTAGGTTTGATGAAAGCTTAGGGGTCAATCCATACCAAATGGTTCAGCACTGGTTTCTCGACCATTTTAAAAACCTTCATTTTGTTCTTGTTGTAACCCCTATAAAAGGGTAGTTCAAAACAGGAATTATTTTTATAAAACTGGACTTCATTTGAAAATGTCAGCCATTTTTGTTTCATGACTTGCAGCATTTTTCTCTGTTGTGATAATTATAACAACTCAGATAATAAAAATGATAGAAAGCTGTGGCAAAAAACATTGTTTTGAGCACATTTCAAGCTACATTTTACGATCTGTGCCTTTTTCCACCATCTTTAATGAAAATGGTTGAAATTTAGGGGCAAACCTGATATTCAATTTAGAAGAAAAATCAAAGTTTTGGATTTTTTTTTAGTAGGGAAGTAATGTAATATCAAAGTTATATATTTTTATTTTACCGTACACACATACATCCAAAGTTTTAGCAGAAAATATTTGAACTCTGGTACTGGTTTCCTCCGAGTTATAGCTCTTTGAAAATACCAGAATTTAATTTTTTTTCAAAATGTAGGTCCCAAAATCTCTGGTGGGGAACCTAGTAAGAATTTGGTATTTACAACATGAAGAGTACTATATGAGAGGTACCTTCAAAAAAAAATTGGACATTGAAATTCCATGGTTAACAAAGTTACAACAGGGAGAAGGTAGGCAAAAACAGGCAAAATTTATGTTATTAGCTACAAATAAATATTTACTTTTAATGAACAATAAAGCAATTAAAATTATTGTATTTATTAATTAAATCATACTAAGGGCATAGTAAGTCTGTTCGTAGCTACTATGAATGAAAAGATGTGCAAGGCAGAGGTTTGTCTGAACAGGTTATTACAATTTTTTTTCTCCTTTGGATTGACCTTACACTATTTTCTCCTGAGGGGGAGGCTACATAATTTTTAACATTAAAGATTGCTTTTAATTTTTCAACATCAACATTTGCTGTGTTAACTGATGGTTGGTTTGCTGTCTGCTGTCATTCTAGATATGTTCGGGTGAGTAACTGCTTCATATAAACACCATTTCAACTGATGATTTATTGCAAGTTTAAAATGTCCGGATGGGTCATCTCCTCCATAATCAACCCATGTATGGAGTAGCCTGAAATTTTAACTACGAACTGCTTTTCCAAGTTCATATGTGCGTAATTATAATCTTAAAAGTACCAAAGCATGCTGTCTGTTATCTCTGTATTTGGTACGCACAGGAGATGTACTACGTAGAAATTTCAGCAAAAATGCAGGCTCGATCAGGACTTGAACACAGGACTCTAGCATACCATGCCACTGCTTGACCAACTGAGGTACCGACCCTGTCCTGGATTCCCCTGATTTTTTGTAGAACAGCAACAGCGAAAAATCAAGCAAAATTAGTGCTGGTTTGGTACAGAGTGTCCCACTCGTAAGGGGCCCCGGAAAAAGTGTTATAAAAATCTTAATAAAACAGGATATGAAACCAAATTTGTACATGACATACCTTTATGGTTGAGAATTGAAGGTACATTACAAGAAGTGCTGGAAGTGACCTCCCCCCCCACCACCTGTATACACAGTTCAACACTGCGCTGCATGTTCGTGAATGTTGCTGCCAGAGTATTCGGCGTGACTGCCTGGATTTCACGGCGGATGTTCTCACGTAACTTGTCGATGGTGCGTGGTTTGTTCTTGTACACATTACCATTAAGGTGTGTGTACAAGAGTTACGAGAGAACATCCGCCGTGAAATCCAGGCAGTCACGCCGAATACTCTGGCAGCAACATTCACGAACATGTAGCGCCGTGTTGAACTGTGTATACAGGTGGCGGGGGGAGGTCACTTCCAACACTTCTTGTAATGTACCTTCATTTCTCAACCATAAAGGTATGTCATGTACAAATTTGGTTTCATATCCTCTTTTATTAAGATTTTTATAACACTTTTTCCGGGGCCCCTTACAAGTGGGACACCCTGTGCTTCAGTTGGTAGAGCAATGGCCTGGTATGTAACAGACCCAGGCTCGAGTCCTGATCAAGCCTGCATTTTTTGGCTGAAATTTCTACATATGTTGTACGTGTTCAAATATACCAGTCTCAAACTACGGACCTTCAGGGGGAAGACAACGGGTTGACAACTCAACATCCTCACAATTGAAGGGAAAGAAAACTTAAAAATGCACAATCAGTTAAAAATTCTTACCACGTTTCTCATCAGTTAAAATTACTCTCCGGAAAAAAAACACCTTCACAAATTCTGACAATGCAGGTCGATATCTAAATCCTTGCACTCACCTCCTTAGTGACTGTAATTCGTTCATGGCTCTTTCGCACTGCTGTTTCAGACCATCATAATCCCTAGCTGATGCAGAAGAAAGGCTCCTATCGCTGTTGGAAACTGTGTAGTGAGACAAGGTCCCTGGAGAAAAGTAAAAAAAACCTTTTGTAGTCTATATATTGATATTCATTCTACCAATTTTAAATCTCATGTTATTCTGTACATGTTAAGAAATCCACGTTTCAGTAAAGCAGAGAGTGTGTGCATGTATTTTTGTTAACAGAATCTTTGTGATCTTCACTTGCTGTATGTCCAATAAAATGTTTTCATCTTTATACACTCTTTTTAACCAAATGAAGCTCAAAGTTACAAGTACAAGTTGTAAGTGTACTATATTTGACATGAACATGCTCATTTAAATTTAAATATCCTAATTGTTATTTTCTTCTATGAAGCCACACTAGAAACTGATTTTAACCACTATTTGTAAGGTAAGTGGTTAAAATATTGGTAGGGGAAATAGAAAATTGCATATCTTGCACAATTCCAGCTACATCTGGTGCAACTACTCCCAGAAAAGTACAAGTCCCTGACAAGTACTGTTACGTATAAGTACCTGTGCTCCCAGAACTATCGAGTGAAGATGCTCCTGATGCCATGGCCAGCTGCTTGAATGCTCCATCCCTCTCGTTTGCTACTCTTTTGAGCTCCTTCTTAAGCATGTCCCGGTCATGGCTCGCAAGCTGCAACAAAATACACACACAATAACTTTTAGCATATAAAGACAGGGTGCCCAAAATTAATTTGCCGAATTACAAATTGCTCTGAAAATAGTGAAATCAGTTTAGTTGGAACCAGCAGGTTTTACATGCTTGAGTTGTGAAAACATTTACTGGATTCACTCTCTTTTATACTTAGGGTTATCAGAGAAGGCTACAAAGCCTTAACTTCGCCATGATAAACAAGATGCAATAAATAAATAAATAAATATCCTATTTTAACAAACAACAAAAAAAGTAACATCTTACTTTTTGAGCATCACAATTTACATTACGAAAAATTGTGAATCAGCCGAAGAAACCACACGTTACACCCATAATTTACTTCATTTGAGTCTTGTTATATACTGTCGCTTTTCTGCCACTTTTGGGTAATTGCGACTGAGGATGAGAGACGACACGATGAAACACCCTGGGCTGAGATTCCAACTAGGAACCCCCTGGTGTCCTCTTATTGAAATCAGGTAAAACTGGATTGATTTGGTGTTTTAAGTTCACTTTATGCACAGTAAGGCTAATCGAGACTGTACCTATAGTTTAAGGTGGGATCTGGGTATCGAACCTGGGACCCCTTGATTACAAGGCGACAATGCTACCACTGCACCTTCGGGGAGGCCCTCAGGTACAACTGAACACATCTGCATGATGCTGATAGTAACAACACCATCGGGGAGGCCCTCAGGTACAACTGAACACATCTGCATGATACTGATAGTAACAAGTTACTACATGAGGCTACTCAAATTTTAAGTGTGATAAAGTCTATATTCAAGTATGTGTCATGAATTTAATTGTTGTTGATGCAATGCATATGAAATATAGATGAAGTTCTTTTTTTACAACTTTGCTGATCACAATCTTATTAAAATCTCTAATTATTTTTCATTACTATGGAATAATAAATCTGTAATTGGACAATCATTATGATCACCACACACACACACACACAAAGTAAATACACTGCATTCCAATCCAAAACTTAAATTATGATTTCCAAGAATTATTCATTGTTGTTTAAAAATGAATATATAATTTCTTTATACTCAAATCATGCATACTTAACAAATGAGAAAGTGACAAAAAGGGAAAATTCATCATGAATTTTTCTAGGGCTGGGCCGATACAAATTTGAACAAATAATGATGCTTGAAAACTGTATTAAAATCGTTCAAAATATTGATTAATATTATTGTAGAAGTATTACATTCTAACTATATGCATCAATTTACCAAGGGTTTAGTTCTAACATATTAAAGAATTACATCACAATATTAAAAAAAAAAAAACATGTTATGTAAAAATTAACTTCAATTTTGTATAATTTCCAGGATAAATAACGTGCCACGTAGCATTTTTGCGGACCACGCAAAATACCATGATGCCAGAAAAGTATAGGCCCCTTCTCACCCCCACCTGGTATCAGTAAATAAATTCCAAACAATATCAACAAGAGCAGCGGTTCTCAAACTTTTTTCTCATTGTACCCTTTAGTGGGAACTAAACGTCTAATGTACCCCCACCATAGGTATTCTCCAGAGTGGATTTTGGGGGGAGGGGGCTGAATGATTGGTTTTTAATATGTTGGAGGCATGCAATAGAGCCAAATGGCACAAACATTAGAATCCTACGTTTACAATATTCATGATGAGTTACAAAAATAAAAAAAATGTGAAACACATGTATGCCAAGAAGTATATAAAAAAAACTTTGGGTAAAACTATCGAAGGTGGGGATCCGTTCATTCTGTAATTGTTGACATTCCTACTTACTTATTCTGCATTGCGAAAAATTGTTTAACAAGGGATTTTGCTTTTTTCAACGGAATTAGCATCTATTGTCGACATATCGAATAATTATTGTTCGTTCTTTACCAGTTTCCTGAACATGTAAAATGGCGGGCAAATCTTGACTAGCGTTGTGTTTCAAACGGCAAAGAAGTGTTTGAACCTCCTTAACAGAAGAATTCCCGCATAGCCCCAAAAACCATTCTGGATCGTATAACCATCCACGAATAGCCCCAAAAACCATGCACGAGAGCCCCACGCACCATCACGGTAAGGTTAGGTTAGGTTGCTTTAGATTGGGCAATATAGTGAAAAAACTCTGTGTTTGGAAACACTTACCGGGGATTACGTCATCAGTTGTTCGCAACATCCGGTTCAAGTACATGGATGGAAATGCAAGCAACAGCTTTCGTGCATAGGACGGATATTATTATAGAAAAATACATGCATTAGCGGCCAAATACATTGAAAAATGCGAGAAAACACTTGTACGACCTTCCGAAATTTCACATAAATTCAATTCCGTAAGTACTTTCTCCTGTAAATTTGAAGAAATCTGATTCCCGGCTTTGATAGTTTTACCAAACTTTGCTTTTCATATATTTTTTCCAGAGTTTTTGAAAAAAAGTAAAGAACAGAAATATGTTTGCAAACAAACTGGCAAGCACTATTTTAGAGTCTTTATTGTAAATCCTCAGAGTTTCTAGTGAGAAGGATGTGCCTGCATAGCCTGACACGGTTTCTTTGTGTCTGGTTGTGCACTTGAAACTTTCAAGCCGAGATTCGGCTCCATATTTAGTCTGTTATAGATTTCAAATGAGTATTCAATTTCAAAACATCTGAAAGAAGATAAGAGTGTCAGTGACAAAATCAGCCTTATTATCCTGATGAGTGTTAAAGTTAAGTCCGATCGGTTTCAGAAATATTGACCTTACCGGCTCCTGCTCAGAAATTTGTAGGGTAACCCTTTTACAGGAAATGGTAAGAACACTGGCCTTTGGCTAGAGGTGACGAGAGGCCAAGCGAGGGTTTAAATAGGTGCGCATGAGAGCGACACGAGGTCTTCTTACTTGGAATCATCGGAGAAGCAGGAGCTATTGGTCTGTTTTCTAAACAGATCAGGGTAAGCTATCCTAAACCCTAATCTGCCATTCGCATTGCTCAGTTCAGTATAAAACCTAATCATGAGTCTATATTAATGTTAAGTTAGATATTTGTACCTGGCCCGTTCAGGGCTGTCTCTAGCATCAACAGTATTAATCGGGAGGGACAAGTTACATCCCTATTTAAGATCCCCACGTTCATGTTGGAACGCTACGAATGAAGTCAAATGTTGTCGTGTGGGTATTCTCGATATTTCTCTTCCGAGCTGATCGCGAACCCCCCCCCCACCTTCAAGTCATTCGTGTACCCCTGGGTGTACACGTACCACAGTTTGAGAACCACTGAACTAGAGGATATATCGTCATGATAAATTGTCACATTTTAGTGATATATATCGGATTAGTGATATATCATCACGATATTTGGAAATATTTGACAATACATCGCCGATATCACAATATGGAAAAAAATCATATCATCTGTGATGACATTTTTTTTGACGATATATCAAATTTCCGATATAGTCCATCGCTAATATCAATACATCGGCTCAGCCCAATTTTTTTTACCTTAATATCACAAAGGAAAAAGATAATTAACATACCAAGTAATGACATCCAGTTTGACCAGTCAATAGACAAAAAAGAAAATAGTAAAGAGGAGGAAACATTTGATATTAAAATGAAGATTGATGAAATGATCAGAAGAGAAAAATGTTGTAGAAAACTAAAAAATGAGTTACTCCATCATCAACAAATTTCACATGCAAATCGCCGGTTTAAGTCATGAAATACAGCAGACGAAACTATACTGGAGGGTAACACTGAATGAAGCAAGAAGGTGATAATCTTTATTTTCGAATAAGGGAAATACATTGCTGTAAAATGACCAAAAGCTGGCAACAGAAATAGTTCCTTGAACGTAAAACGGTGCAGCATTCATATATAGAAACAAAAGGTAAACATGAATAAGTACTGTAAAGCCAAAACTTGAAACATACAGCAATTGGAACCTTCCCACATTCAGCAGACTTGTAAGTCAGCACTAAATTCGCTAACGATTTCTGAAAGATCAAACCAGATGGCTTGTGTAACAATTAAGTTTATACAATTAATTATATTAAACTTTTTCATTATAATATCTATATTATTTTTATAAAACAACAGAGTACACAAATAAAATTAAATATATCTAACCCAAACTTGGGCTTTAGAGAACCACCATTCATATTTATTCATGGAAAATTAAGTATCAAGCACTTAGATTCTAAAGATAACACATTTCTTCATGGTTACATATGAACACTATAAATTCTGGTAGTCATACATACAAGTTCAAAGTAACTGAATAAAAACCATCTGGAATTGCAAGTATGATTAAGTCCATGGGTAGAAAAATACAGTGTGCCTGAAAACTTTCACCGAGCACCTGAATTTTAAAATTCAGTTCTAAAAAAAAAACCCACGATTGAGTGCATGTAGTTCCGAACAAACTACCCCACGTTCATGAGAGTTTCCTTACAAGAACTGGCAACATTGAAGGGAAAGGTGGGTTCCACATGCCTCCAAGGTTTTGAGGAAGATAAAGCCAAACTTTATTTAATTTGGTCCAGAACTATACCCACTGAATGGAGGACACATACACATACATTGCCGATTTCAGAGAAACAGTGTCAAGTATTCTCCTTGCTTACTGTATATCAGCAGCTTCGAATAACTATTACACACGATATTGGTGCTATGAATTGCATATCCATACCATAAAAAAACATCATTTTCATTTTCACAAAATGTACATAAATATTAGCAAAGTAAGGCCTATTTAATAAATATACAGGAACATATGTAACTTCCAAGAAGTTACTGCAAATTCACAATCATGATCTACTTACTTTTATCAAACAATATTATTGCCAACATTAATGATTAAAATACTACATATTTAATTAATATCAGCAATTTCGTATTGCTCATTTTTATGAACATTAAAAAGAGGGGAATTTGGGGCAGTTTTGTGACAAACTGGGTAAGTAGGCATTTTGTAATAAACTGCAAACACCATTAACTTTATATTTTTTTAAAAAAATGTACTGCCAAATTGAAAAATATGGTTTATCTTCTATACATTGGTAATTTAATTTCTTTAATTGAGGTATAATTTGGGACATCATTATGAGGGGGGGGGGGAGAAAGAAGATGAAGGATAGGTTGCAGAAGGTTATAAAAGACATTTCATATTATGTAAATTTTAATAACCCTGGAATTCTGGGGGTGGGGTCAAGTGCCCCTTGTCCATATCAAGTTATGCCTGTGAGTTGGAGACTATGTTTTCAGTTCTGGTGAATAGGGGCAGTGCATTAGAAGCCAAGTTGGATCTAAGTGTAGAGTTTCAAACACTGATAAGTAGGGCCCGGGAATTTATGTTATAACATATATTTTATTTCACATCAGATCGAATACTTGGGTGAGATCTTTACGTATCTGATGAAAATTAGCCGAAATAGAAGAAAGAATTCATAAGACATGTTTTGACCAATTTAATGTTCTTACAACATATTTATTCAATTTTCTCGTAATAAGACATATTTCTGTATAATTTTGTCATTGTCTTGCATGTAATCAGTTAATTTATAATTTATTCTTTGTATTTTAGCGCAACGAATAGTTCATATTATCGATAGCAGGACCCCGAGGCCAAGGTCGAGACCACAATGCTGGGGCTGTAAATAGTTTTCCTTCCTCCCCGCCTGGCAATGAGCCGCCACCCCCCGTGACGTTACACAGGCTGAGCGTGGCAAACCGGAGATTCCTTGCAAACTTGTATCCGCAAGTAGAAGACCTTGCTTTCCCCGAAAACGCAGAAAATATCACGGTGGGCCACGTCAATATTAACCGCATAAAGAACAAAATAGATGAAATCGCAGCTTCCCATATAATAAACTTCACATTGTAATATAATTAAGCCTTGTTTCCATATTGAAACCAATAAGTTGCTGACCAAGGCAGTTTATTAAGGTAAAAACACTTAACACGTAACGTTTCGACCCTGTATCAGGGTCTTCCTCAGACGAAGAACTAAACTAAAATCTTAGTTTAGTTCTTCGTCTGAGGAAGACCCTGATACAGGGTCGAAACGTTACGTGTTAAGTGTTTTTACCTTAATAAACTGCCTTGGTCAGCAACTTATTGGTTTAAACTTCACATGCGTTGCAATCACCGAGACTTGGCTCGATGATTCCATTCCAGACAAACACGTTGAAATTGAAGGGTTCAAAATGTACAGACTTGATCGAGACTATCCTAAGCAAGAGAGAGGTATTATTGTTTACGTAAAAACAGCTGTAATATCGGAACTTATATATTCTGTGTCAGATGTAGACATTGAAGGATTGTGGGTGTCTTTAAAACTCAAACAGAACGACAAACCTTTAATTCTAGGATGCGTATATAGACATCCCAAGGCCCCCGTCACTTTTAATGAAAAACTAGAAAATATTTTGCAGTCATTTCCGGCTTGCCACGCTTCGGTTCTCGTTGGGGATACAAATCATGACGTCATGAAACCAACTGCAGCGGACAATGCATTTTTCGATACGATGGAATCAGCGGGGTACAAGCAGCTCGTTCGCCTGCCGACACGCGTCACCGACACAAGTGAGAGTCTCATAGATCACATTTTTACCAACAAGAAAGAATTGCGTGATAAATCCGCCGTAGTAATGCATGATTTAAGCGATCATTTTCTGATATACACCTCAATTAACCTAAGGCCACAAAGATCTACAAGAATACTCGTAACTAAGCGTTCTTTTAAAAATTTCCCTGAACAACAGTTCGTTGATCATTGTTCTTATCTACCCTTTCACAAAACAACAATGATGTCGGATATAAACGATAAGGTGACATATTTGCAGTCATTAATAACCGAAGCTCTGGATGTCTATGCGCCAATAAAAACGTTTCGTGTTAGGGGCAACAAGCGTCCCTGGATCACTGGCGGTCTTCTTAGATTGATATCACTCAAGAACCGGATGTTTAAGCGCGCAAGTAGTCCAAATAATAATAATTACACGTGGGAACAATATAAGACTATAAGGAACTACGTAACAAAAACAGTAGAAGATGCGAAAAGAAATTATATCCTTACGCAGATCTATTCCGATAAATATTCAGGCAATAACAAATTCAAGATTTTCAGGGTCTTAACTGGAAATGATAGCAAAAGCCAATCCGTCGCATCTATTGAACATAACAATGAAACAATTACGGAAGATGCGAGGGTGTCGAACGTCCTCAATGACCACTTTGCTAACATCGGTAAGTCAATATCCAACACATTCCCTAACAATTTAAGGGTGAAGAAAAATGAAAGTAGCAAACAAAATGAAAAAGACGCTAAATATCAAGAAACCAGCTTCAGTTTTAAGCCCGTCTCAAGTGATGACGTTAAGAAAATTCTTCAAAAACTTAACCTCAGAAAAGGTCCAGATTTCAATGAAATAAGTAATCGCATAATGTATCTACTCGCCCCATGGATTGTCGAACCTCTCACAGATATAATTAATTCATCCTTAAAAAGCGGAATCTTTCCTAACACTTGGAAACACACAAGGGTCACACCTATATTTAAAGGGGGGTCCCCGACGCAAGTTAATAATTATCGCCCCATATCAATTACTTCCTCATTAAGCAGGATTCTTGAAAAGGTAATAGACAAGCAATTAGAACAATACTTACATTCTAACAATCTACTGACAGATAGACAGTTTGCTTTTAGAAAAAATCGCTCGACAGAATTACTCGTGCACGAACTGATACATAACTGGAGAAATATATTAGATCGTAAAGGGAAGCAATACATTGGCATTATTTCTCTAGATATCAGTAAAGCATTCGACAGTGTTCAGCCAAATTTATTAATACAGAAATTACATCAGCAATTTAATTTCTCTGCCCTTGCATGCAACTGGATCGAAAGTTATTTATGGAATAGGAGTATCGACACAAAAGTAGGCAACTCAATTTCAAACAGTTTAAATGTATCTTTCGGTGTACCACAGGGATCTATTCTAGGTCCTAAACTGTTTAACATGTTTGTGAATGACATCGCAGACAGGGAATTTGGGTTTGAATTATATTTGTACGCAGATGACTGTCTACTGTACTGCGCGTCAAGCAAATTAGAAAAAGTAATTGCAAATATTGAGGAAAATATGCCCGAAGTTTTTGAGTGGTATCAATCTAACATGTTGAAAGTGAACGAGTCTAAGACGCAAGTATTAATACTATCCAGTGAAAATAATAACAATATGCTAATTGACAACATTAAAATAGGAAATTTCAATATAAAACCATGTGAATCTCTAAAATATCTCGGTATGCACCTAGATAAAAGTTTATGTTTTTCACAACATGTAAAAAGAATGTGTTCACGCGCAGCACCTAGAATCAAGCAGTTTCAATTTGTCTGCAAATATGTACACCTCGCCCACAAATTAGCGTTCTACAAAGCATTTATTAGGCCGTTACTTGAATACTGTTCCTCTGTACTTTATGGGATTAATAGAAATAACACCACGAAACTAGAGAAAATGCAAATTTGGGCTATTCGTAGCATAAGAAATACAGCGCACACGACCTCACGTGCAAGCAGAGAAGAACTCCAATTACCCACGCTGGAATCCAGACGAAAATATGCATTTCTACTAAAAATTCACCAGGCAATTAACACGTACCACCACTTATTAAAGGACAAAGTAATGATATCTAGTAATATAAATTATCCCAATCTGCGATCCAACAACACCAACAGTATCCGAGTACCAAAATGTAACAAGGCAAGATACGGATCAAAATCCCTGTCATCACTGGCAAGTAAAGCGTGGAATCAACTACCTGTAAATTGCAGAAAGGAGAGAAATTTGGCCAAATTTAAACAACAGATTAGGACATTAATCTATGAATACTGACACTGTGCCTATTCTACCTCATTTCTTCCTTCATAAAACGTAGCTGCAAAAAATGTTTATTTTAGTCTATTTCTTATATTTTTCAATTATATAAATTTATAATATTCCATTGTATGTATACTTATAAACATATAGCATAACTGTATATTAATTCATGTAGGGCAAAAAGCTGTTTTTGTAGTTCGGAATCAATGTAAAAAAAATGTAAGCTTAATTGTAACCCTACTTTAATAATAATAAATAATAATAATAATAATTACAAACGAAGAAATTGAAAGCAGATGCAGTCTTTTCTTACCAACTAGTACAGAACAATAATACCACCTCTTTTTTATCCCAGCGACAATTGATAGCCGTGCGAACATTAGTGAGGAAAAATGTTCTCAGTCGGTGTTGTGGGGGCACAAGAATCACCATAAACAAGTTTCAATTGTTTTCATTTTCCTTTCGCTGATCACAAGTCAAAAATAAAAATAACAGCCCCTAATCTATCAGCAAGCGAGTACGGGAGATTCAAGATCGTTTGTCACTTGAGCCGCTCAAGTATCAGTGTGTATACTCTGTCCTGGCTCTGGAGCAGGCAAATGACAACAAGTGTCTGCGCAAGTAGCAATGAGTTTCCACACAGTTTCCACAAAGGTGTAAATCTGACATAATAGTAACTGAAACTTAGGAGAATTGCAGTGAACCTCACGATATTTTCAGTACTTTCCCCACTACATTCTACGGTTAAAGTAATTCTGACTTCATTTAATACACCATCCCCACCCTAGCCAATCATCCCTCTTAGGTACTGAATTCTTGCATAATAAGAAATTCGAAAGTACTGTTGTACATATTTTTTGCTTTCCTTGGAATATTTCTGTATTTTCTGACAATTTTTTAAATTTTTTTCTGACATACCAGGTGTATAAGCTTAAATCTGCTGTTTGCTCATTGATGGCGATAGTGAGCGTATGAAGGTACCATGGGCACGCCATACCTAGTGTTTGTATGAGTTGGACATCTGCCAACACGAATCAGTGCACATCATCAGCACGTGCAGACAACAACAGACAGTGTTCCTGTGGTAAGCATATCTAGTTTTGTGCCAGAAAAAGAACATATGCGAGAAGCTCTGCTTCTCTGCTTCCATTTGTAGAAATTGGCTGCAGAATCGCATCGAAGCTTGTGGAGGCTTATGGTGACAGTGTTGTATCGGAAACAACGTGCAGGGATTGGTTTCGTCGGTTCAAAGATGGCAATTTTGACCTGAGCGACAAGCGTGAAAATCGGCCCAGGAAGGTTGAGGACCATCAATTGCAGGCTCTTTTGGACAAGGACGATACCCAAACGCAAAACATGCTTCCAAGCAATTGGGTGTTACTCAAGCAGCCATTTCCATGCGTCTACGTCCCATGGGAAAGGTTCAAAAGATCGGAAAATGGGTGCCGCATGAATTGACCGATCGGCAGCTGGAGAGATGCCAAAACACATGTGAAATCTTGCTTGCCAGACAAAAAAGAAAGTCTTTCCTGCATCGGATTGTGACTGGCGATGAAAAGTGGATATATTTTGAGAATCCTAAACGCAAGAAATCGTGGGTTGATCCCAGCCAACCATCAACATCTGCCTCGAGACCAAATCGCTTCGGCCGGAAGACGATGTTGTGTGTTTGGTGGGATCAACAGGGTATCGTCTACTTTGAGCTGTTGAAACCTGGTGAAACTGTCATTGCCCACCGCTACCACCAACAACTGATCAAATTGCACCGTCCTCTGTGTGACAAAAGGCCGGATTATCAACAAAGACATGACAAGCTGATTTTCCTCCATGACAACGCCCCATCGCACACATCAAGACTGGTCCAAAACTACTTGGAGGCACACAACTGGGAGGTGCTACCCCATCCCGCCTATTCACCAGACCTGGCCCCTTCCGACTATCATCTGTTTTCGTCGATGGGGCACGCCCTCGCTGAGCAGCACTTCGTTTGTATGCAGACGTCCGAAAATGGCTTGATGAGTGGTTTGCCTCAAAAGAGAAGGACTTTTTTGGCGTGGTATCCACAAATTGGCCGAGAGGTGGGCAAAATGTGTAGCTTGCGAGGGCAAGTACTTTGAATAAATTTCTTGTAGCTTTCTATGACCAAACCATGTGTTTTTCTGACTACAAAACAGCAGATTTCAGCTTATACATCCGGTAATTACATACACTTTTTACAGTTTTATAGGACAAAGTCCTGGGCTCTACTGACAAGTATCTTGCATTGTTTTATTGGCACTCTGGCACATGCTTGGTTTTTGAACATTCCAACTGTTTTGGTCTTCATCAGGAAAGCATACAGAGAATTCTAAGCCTGTTGTCAAGCAGACCACAGAATAGATGCGACATTTCATGCATTTATTTGTTGTCTTTCATTGCACTGTAATAACTTCAATGTACTATTTACATTTTGCATCGACAATACAATTAGAATAAATATATTATTTATTCAGTTTTAATTTAATTTAATTCAGTTTTCAATTGCAGAATTTCTTCAAGTGTGATTTTCTATAACAACAATTGTCATCCTACACACAATACTTCTGAATGTCTATTTTTTTTGTTAGTTAGGTATTGAATGACTCCTCTATGTTGAGTTCTATGCTTCCTTTTGCACTATTTACAATTATTTTTTTTACTGCATGATCTTTTGTGTCTTAAAATAGTCCCAATTCAAGTGCTATAGCTTACCAAACAGGTTTTCACTTGTTGATGCATAGTCAGAACTCTAAGTATCATCTCCAGTGCCATCTAAAATACTAGACTAAGGCCGGGTTTAAAAGAAAGCATAACCATTTGCTAGCATAAAAGGTATGAATTTACAATACCGGAAGTATCTCCAATTGCTTTCAAATTCGGCATACTCACTACTTTTGGCTTCGTAATCACGAATCTGCAGTTAAAAATTGGCGGTCACGTCTAGAAATTGCAAAATAACCTTGTCAATTACAGATATGATTCTCCATACACTAACATGGAAACCATGTTTTCTGACATGAAGACGTCTTCCTTTCCTCACAACGGTCTTGCTACTTTGTGTTCTGACGTAGTCACCATTGCTCAAGTGTTGTGCAATAAGTGAGACCCGTTGCATGGAGCGTGTGAGAAAATAGCATCTTGCATAAAGGTGGAGAACATGTTTGCCCCACGAACCATTCACAGTAAGGATAGGTTAGGTTAGGTAAGCATAGTTAAAATCAAGGGTAATCATAAACATAGTTTTGAAACGCTTATCATTGCAAAAAATAGTTGTTTTCTTCATAAATCAAGGGTGTTCACTCCATTCACGGACCCACTTTTTTCGACTTATTTTGCAATTTCTAGACGTGACCGCCAAATTTTAACTGTAGATTCGTGATCACAAGGCCAAAATTAGCGAGTATGCCAAATTTGAAAGCCATTGAAGATACTTCCGGTATTGTAAATTCGCTCTGCATAAAATGCTATGTAAATGCTTCCAAAAATCTTATAGGAGATAGAACTTTACACGAAAGCATTTCATGGAACATTTCAGTTAGCTTTTGCGATTACAATGTATAATGCACACAGCACGAAAGGCACACCGAGTTACACCATCTATGGTGAGTGCATGGTGTTTACAATTGAAAAAACTAAAATTCTTCAGTACGTGTACAGTAAACGTTGTTGTATAGTATGTATCTAAGCAGCGTCATTCTTTTCAACCCAAACCATTTAATATGAAATGTTATTCCTCTCGGTTAAATAGTTAGTCTTTTAAAAATGTGAAGTGATACATTGTTTACTTCTCATGCGGTCGCCATTACATCTGTACTCATGACCTACAGGTCGCTTCTGATTGGTTGTGTTATGGAAATAGGGCAAATCCCATCCTTGAGAAATGATATGAATACATGAAGTAAGCCATGGCATCCGAAATGCCATAAAATTTCTCACATTACCATAGAACAATGCAAAGGAAAATGATTTAATCTAACGTGGGTCTAAAACTGCTGCAACTCAGTGATTTATCCACCTTACTCAACATTTTCTCAGTGTAAAATTTAGCTTGCACCCAGAGATTAAAAATAAAAATCTGGTAGAAAATGCTACCAACAACCCTGTCTAGTTTGCTGTACATTTCGAATCTCTTTGCACTCATGTGTCTAGCTCAGGGCGCGAAATTTCCGGTCGCCAGGTCGCCATTGGCGACCAAAAGTTTTAGGCTGGCGACTAAAATTTCGTTGTTTCAAATGGGTGTCAAACACGCCTCAAGACTTCACCTCTTGAGAGAAACGGCAGAAGTTATAGAAGAAATTCTAAAACTGAGTGATATTCACACTATCCCACAAGTCCCACAGATGATTATACTGGCCATAGGTACAGATGCCAGAGTCTTGTTAGTCTGCAAAATTCAGTCTAGGGTGCTATGGGTAATGGTTCCGATTGTTTTATGATTTTTTTCAAATTCTCCTAGCAGGAAGACTACTTATCATAGAATTTGGAGACCGGAAGTATCTCCAATTTGTTTGAAATTCGAAATTTTGGCCTCCTAATCACGAATCTACAGTTGAAATTTGGCAGTCACTTCTAGAACTTGCAAAATAAGACTAAATAAGTGGGTCCGTGAACGGAGTAAACACCCTTGATTTATGAAGAAAACAACTATTTTTTGCAATGATCAGCGTTTCAAAACTATGTTTATGATGACCCTTAATTTTTACTATGCTTGTCTAACCTAACCTTATCTTGAATGGTTTGTGGGGTAAACATTTTATCCACCTTATGCAAGACACCATTTTCTCAAATGCAAATCAACGTTCCATACAACGGGTATCACTTATCGCACAACATTGTAGCAACCACACCATTGCCAAACTTACCTCTATTCGAAGCCGCATTCCACAATCTCTTCTCCCTCCACATCATGAAACATGGCTACCATAATAGTGTATCGACAATCATATCATTAATATGTGCATGTAATTTCACAATTTCTTTAAGCGACCGCCAATTTTTAACTGCACATTCTTAAATTAGTGAGTATGCATAATTTGAAAGCAATCGGAGATACTTCCGTTATTGTAAATTTATACCAATTCTCCTAGCAGGAAGACTAATTATCATAGAATTTTCACAATCATTGTCACACGAAATTTGAACCTTCCTTAAAGTAACTTAAAGCACTGTTTGGATTTCGAAAAAACTTATTTATTTTGAAAAAGCAACTTGAAAATTACCTTATGCATGCATTGTCCCATGGACAATGTCTTTTCCGTTTACAAGCGACTAAGTATCATAGACTATTGATAATTAATGTAGAAGTAAATATGAACCTTAGTAGAATATAATTAGGGACTTTATTTTAATGCTAATAGAACCAAATCTGCCCTGTCTAAACTAACTGCGAAAGCATATATTGAACAAAATCTTAAGTAATCGCTAAAACTCAGCAGTATGTGTTAACAGAAGTAAATCAGAATCGAACCATATTAAAATTGCAATTGTAGCATGATGAAATTGCAATAAAACAAAAGGTACTTGGGCCCACACATTTATAGTACCCCATGACTTGAATCTATAGTCTTGGCATGAAAGGATGCACATCTCATTAAAAATTTTGTTTAAGCATGTAAAATATGCACACACACAAATAGTTTGTCCTGCAATTCTATATTAGTACTTCATATTTGGATAAAATACAGTCTTTACAATAGATCTGAAGAGACAACATACAGACCTTACTGTAATCTGTAAATCAGAGGGAAAAAATGTGCTGGTTATTGAACAAACCATGCAGTGCATGCACATACAAGCAGCATACATATAATACCACAACAAATACTGCAAAAAAGGATCTATAAAACCATGAACAATTAACAATTCAGGAAATTCCTGATATTGGTCCACCTCAACTGTAAATTAAATATGGATCATGTGATGCAATTATGTATTATTTTTTTTACAGCACAAAACACTCAAAAGTTATTCCTAACATGGGTTGTAATCACCAAATAATAGAAAAAAAAAAACTTCACTATTCATGCTTCTAGACCATAAAATGATGACAAATTAGAAGAAAATGCAAGTTTACCTTCAATTCTGCCTTCAGCAATGCAAGATTGCTTTGCTGAATGTCATATTCATGGGCCATTAGCTGTTGGATGGGAGTTGTAGCCGAAAATGGCCTGACCCTTTCAAGGGAGCCTTTCTCTGCAGAACGCCTATCGTCCATTATTAAAAGCTAAGCATCATATTAGATGCTGCTGAAACAAGTAATGTTAATATGGGTTAACCTAGAAGACGATTTTTAACTTTGGAAAAACATTTATATTTCGTTACCTAGATATAAGTAATTTGCAAGTAACTAAACATGGCTTCCATCGGAGTTTGAAGAGGCGACCAATACAAGATATTTCCAATATCTATTTCAAGTCTTGTGGTTAGTTTACATGTCAGTTACTCTATGTTTTAAAATAGAACACTTTCTAAAAGCATTAGAAGCATGCACTATTAATTAATAGGAATCTCTACAGGTGCTGGTACAATAATTAGATACTCACAGAGTTATTACACATTATGTTTCCTAATATGCACTATATATTAAGTAGTGGGTTATAATCAAAGCTGGAATATCCACCCCATTGAATGCCTTATTCTATGAATGATCTTCGAAAGAAAAGCACTTATTTCAAGTAAACAGTGCATATGTAAATAAAAACAGAAGATATAAAGTATATACTTGAAATTCACAAGTACTGTATAACATTTCAAGCATACACATGTGAGTAGTTTATATGGGGAAAAAAAGCACTACAATATTACACTAATGAAGCTGTATTATTATTTTTTTGACATTAGCAAGTAAGCTGGACACTGACAACCACATTAATATTAGGCTGAAATGGGCAAATGTTTTAAAATAAGGTAAAATAGGATAAAAATCATTGTATATTGCGACTAATGTTTCTTTACTACCCTGTATTATTGCAACTTAGTACTTACCTGGACATTATTTCATCTATCTCAGTGACATTTATCACAATAAAATTATTCCACTTGTTTGAAATATCAATCAATAACCAATAAACGCACTTGTTCAACATGTCACTACATTTACGAAAGCTTTTTAACTGTATATGAACTAATTTCGCTACGTAAATAAACTTCTATACACAGTTAAGTAGAACACCTCACAGCACCTATGTTTGAATTTAGGCGATATGAAGACTATCTGGCACATTAAATGAAAGAAATTTTCATGTATAATTTTGGTACGTGTTTATGAATTTTAAATGACAGCAAAACAGTAAAATAAATTTATTCGAGAAGGTAAAGCACCTACCGTGTACTTTCGACACGGTAGACATACAAGTTCGTTCATGGTTATGGTTCTTCAGTTGTAGCGTGGCATGACCTAATTCTACACTTGTGGCTTAACTGTCAGATAACATCTCTTTACAAAAACCACGTAAGGTTCTGAGTATTAATTAATCATTATAACACGGAGGCCACCTTACCTGTCATTAATAGCAATAAACTCGACTTCTTTCTTCCGCCATTTTGTACACTTCATTCAACACTTTACACTCGAAAAACTTAAATAAAATGTTCAATTCTTCCAGATTATCCTTTAGAACAAGTAATAATAAATATGTAACAGATTACAATTCACTTAAACAAATAAAAACACCAATACACTCTACTTCCCCATCACAAATTAGCCTTTTCTCCGACATGGCACATACCCACTGTTGCCCTTTCACATATGATCGGTCGGTCGGCACGGCACTAGATGTTCGAGTGTTGCACAACTTTTCCTTTTCCCCTTTTTTTCTTTTGCCATGTTAAATGCCAGAGATACATGAAAAGAATATGCGACAGAATTCGGATATGTTTATTGTAAGCATCAATTACAATACTATTTTGTATTAACGTGTCTGCACGTAAAACAGTAACAAATTAAAAACACAGGCGTATCCGATTGGGGGCTGAAGGAACGCGAGCCCATATTCAGCCAAATAAGAGGATTCAAATGTGGAAAGTTACTTACAATTTGGACGAATATAAAGTATTACATTGAAAATAAAGGGAGTAACAATTTTGTTTGTATCATTCGTACACTGATTCATAAGATTGATATCCTCAGGGGGACAATGGGGTGGGGCACGGTACTAATGCGAAATGAATGTCAACCCCTAATTAAGTTATATGTAATTTCATTTAGTCACAGTAATTTATGTTAATTATTATAAAGGCATTGATGATTCGAACTGAAGGTGCGTTTTACTGGAGAAAATATGCCTCGTTTGCCCAGGCCTGGAAAAAATCACCTTGCTTGCGCCTCTCTGGAAAAAAATGTGCATGCATTAACACGATCGTTAGCGGAGGGACTCGTCACCCTAATCAGTGATTTATCCACACACACCCCCCAACACACCCAAAAGTTTCAACACCCCCTAAAAGGTTTCACAAATACCGAATTTATGGTTAGCTTGGCCCGAAACTTACCCTTACACCCCTCCAAAATGGAAATGTCTGGATATAACCCCTGACCCTAAGAATTTAAAAATACATTATGTACAGTCAGCGGCAAAGATACTGGCAAGCAAATTGTCCACCGCTATTTTCATTACTTTTTTATTCTACATCCTGTGTTGTTTTAAGAAATGAAACTATGTTGGTTCGAAGCAGGCATTGTTCTCTGCTTATTGACGTCTTTATTTCAAATCATTGTCAACACATTGTGTAATTCAGACCAAATGAAAATGGTGGTGGTCAATTCGCCTACTGTTTCTTTTGCCATTGGGTGTACAGTCATGGACACTACCGGCTTGTAATGAATAGATTGACTTTCAATGGAATCGTTACAAGCCGGCAGTGTCCGTGACTGTACAAGGAGGGCAGTGGCGGCGATTGGGTTCCAAAACTGGGGGGCAAGGACTGTTTACTTTCTCTTGGTAGTTAAGGTTTAGCATAGTGCGGGGGCAACTGCCCCCATCTCCATAGCCCCTCTTAATCGCCGTCACTGAAGGAGGGATTATGTACTCGCTTATTAGTAGTCAGCCCTACAGGGGATGTTCCTGGGTTAAAAAAAGGAGAAGATCGAAGGTGGAAATGGAACTTCTAGTTTGACCAAATTCGTAATGTAAACAAGTGTGGTAAAGATTATCTTGGAACTTATTTTGTTATAAAAGATCGCATACAGAATGGATGATTTAAAAATTTTAAAGTAATATAGAAAAACAAAGGTACTGGAAAAATTGGGAAGTTCCCGGGTCCTTTGGATGAATATTTGAAGAAAAGTAAATAAATATTAAATTCTTCAAGATAAAACAATGATCTCATTTCTCATTAATAAAACCACAAAACAATTTGTACATGAACATGTATCTTAAGTAACTCTAATATAATTTTGTTACACATTTATTATTATTCATAAACACCAGCTGATTTGTGATTTCGTGAAAACTGAAAAAAAAAGGCCATTTCCATATATGCATATAGTTTGAGTATATACGGGTTTTCGTAAATGATTGTCGGGGTTTCCTCATTGTTGTAACCAATTTGGGTGAATGACACGGTGAACACAAATGCACGATATTCTTGAGAAACTCAACAAGTTTTGTTCTTTATTTGTTTCATAGACCTATGTTTCCAGATTCTGCCGCTAGGCGGCAGTTTTCCAAAATGGCGGATATTGCTAGTGAGAAGGCGTTCTGTGTCCTTGAATATCACGCAACGAGGTCCGTTACAGTTGTGCAACGACATTTTCGTGCGCGATATCGGAAAGATGCACCATCAGACAATTCGATTAGAAGGTGGTATGCGCAGTTCAAGGAAAAAGGTTGCATTTGCAAAAACAAAAGCAGTGGTCGACCATCAGTGCCGGAACATGATGTGGAGCGAGTTCGTGAAACCTATCTACGGAGCCCGAAGAAATCGATTCCTGCTGGATCCAAGGAACTAAACATACCGAAGACAACATTATGGAGTGTTCTACGAAAACCGCTCAACATGAAACCATACCGCCTAAGTCTGCATCAAAAGCTAACACTTAACGACCGTCGTGTACGGGAAACGTTCGCCAGCGATATGCAAAATCTCATGACTGACGATGACAATTTCATCGAGAATTTCGTTTCCACTGACGAGGCGACATTCCACCTAAGTGGAAAAGTAAACACACACAATGTGCGCATATGGGGAACGGAAAATCCTCATCAGTTTGTTGAATTGGTTCGGGACTCGCCTAAAGTGAATGTTTTTTGTGCTGTGTCACGAGAAAAGGTGTACGGTCCATTCTTCTTCATGGAGAAAACGGTTACAGGATTGACATTCCTGGATATGTTGAATAAGTGGGTATTTCCTCAAGTGGAAGAAGATTCTAACACCTTCATCATGCAATTGGATGGAGCCCCACCTCATTTCCACTGTGAAGTGCGATCATTGCTCAACAGAAAATTACCAAAACGTTGGATTGGGCGCGGGAGTGATGAGGATGAAAACCTTTTATCATGGCCGCCTCGTTCCCCTGACCTTTCTCCTTGCGATTTTTTTCTCTGGGGATACGTAAAAGATACCGTTTACTATCCTCCATTACCCACTACCATCGAGGAACTGAAAACACGCATAACGAATTCCATCAACAGTGTTACACGTGATATGCTATCCCGAGTGTGGCAGGAAATGGACTATCGCTTAGATATCTGCAGGATATCGCGAGGCGAGCACATGGAACATTTGTGACTTTGTCATAAAAACTTGGTGAGTTTTCTAACATTTTGCAAAAAATTGCATGTATCTACCTTTATTACGTAAAGTACAGTGCTTGTTTGTAACCCCGACAATCATTTACGAAAACCCTGTACATGCATGTATATGCATGCGTGTACGTCTATGTGTAGATTAAGAGGACCACCACTAGTCTTCAACGAAACAAAAAAAGGGTATTATAGGGA
This sequence comes from Lepisma saccharinum, assembly GCF_977018435.1. Classification (NCBI taxonomy): domain Eukaryota; kingdom Metazoa; phylum Arthropoda; class Insecta; order Zygentoma; family Lepismatidae; genus Lepisma; species Lepisma saccharinum. The sequence continues at coordinate 7,213,007 of NC_139248.1, read as the reverse complement.
AAATTCTCAGCCTAATTTAATTAAGTTCTGGAGGTCCGGAACAAGAGATGTTATTTAAATGAAGTCTGTGGTAAACATAAGCTTAAGAACTGCTGGATTAGAATACTTTAGCAGTACAACAAGAGGCTCAAGGTTCGAACGCATCAAGGCATTTCTTTGTTTATTTTCACATCCTTATTGTCCATATCAGTGGCAGTAGACCCCCCCCCCCCCCCAGTTTTCGCCACTTTTGCCCCCGCACTATGCTAAATCATATATACAAAGGGAAATATACTGTATTTGCCCCCCTAGTTTTGGCACCTTGCTCCCGGTTTTGGGACCCAATCGCCGCCACTGGTTCATATTATAGTCTAAAAAGTGAAAGTGAAGTTTTGAGGCTCTTTCTCTATATGCAGAGTGATTCAGTGAAAGCGTGCAGAAATGAATCCGGAAATACGTAATGCACCACTGAATAATTTGAAATAGGCACCATATGGTCGGCGAAGCCAGCGTACCGAGATACGAAACACAGTCTCATTTCAGTGCAGATTTCCGCAACAATCTGGATGCTATATTTCCTGTTTGCTAGATTGGATGGGGTTGCTCTGCCTGCAAGGTCACCCGACCTGAATCTACTCCATTTTCGTATTGGGATATAACAAAATAACTTTTTTATGTGACCCAGTGTTGCCAAAATTTCTCTTTCTGAAGAGAAATTCCGGCGGAATTTTAGGCGGAGGAAAATTCGATTAAAAATAACAAAATTTGAGGGAAATTTGAAACAATCAGATTCAATATTAGTTTACATTATGTTAAGTTCCAGTTTCATATATTCATATTTTCTTGTTCCTTCATTATTTCTACTCATTTGAGTATAAGCCTATATATTTATTTATATTTCGATTTTGATTTTGTTTATATTACGTCACTTTTACGCATCTTAGGATAACAGCAGCGATGAGGATGAACGATCAATGGATACCTGACCAGGGTTCTAACCTAGGGCATCTGGCCAGGAGGCGATGAAGCTGGCATGTATGTGATTAAATTGTTTCAGATTTTTCATTCGTACCAACGGCAATACTATTACTTATTATTTGATTTCTTTAGGTAAAGGGAAAAAATAGTCCAAGAAGGGAAATTTTGCTACTTGAAAAGGGAAATGATGCCCTCCCATTGTGGCAACACTGATTAGATCACAGTGGACAGGGACATGGAATTAGTTGCCACGCTTGCCGCTTGTGATGCGATTCATAACAACCCAGGAACATTTTAAACGATGCGGCAGAATCTCGTACACTGGCATGGCCGTAGACAGGACATTTTTTCGGCGGGGGGGGGTCATTCGTAATTGTTCCCATGGGCGTGGCGAGTAATTTGAATAATAGTAATAATAACAATAATTATACAATAATAATTAAAATTTCATAATAAAACAATTTTATTCCATAATAATAATAGGCCTAATAATAATAATAATAATTATTATTATTATTGTTATATCCTTGACGGGACTTACTCAATCCAGAAGATGAGTGAATATCCAGCACTTTTTTTTTACGTTTCATATAGTGTGTTCTGAAATCCATAATTATTATACTTTGTTATTAAATTTTAGATACCTTCAAGAAAAAGCTTTAAAAATTAGATGGAAATTTTAGTCACAACGTTTTTGTTGTTTGACCTTAAAACTTAATTTTTGGAATTTTGAAAAGTGTGGAACCGGTTATTCTTTTCAAAAACTTAGCCTGGTGCATGGATTGTCCCAATCGCGAACGTAATGCGCTACGAAATTGGAGATCCTAGGTTTGAACTCCTATCAAGGGGATTTTCAACTTTACCGAACAGGGAATTTCAAAGTTGGAAAGGGAATTTTCAGCCTATATTTCTTGTGACGCAGGAACAACACTGGAAAGAGGACAGCAGAAGTGAAAATGGAGGGGTCGCGGGCGGGTTGCGATTCCGGGAATAAAAATCCTGTTTCACTCAAGTTTCAGAATTCCAAATGTATGAAAATTCTAGCTTCATCGTTTCGACATTGTCTCCTTGTAATTTGTGATGCTTCGAAAAAAAAATTGAAAATTAGTTACAGATTTTGGTTTCTGAACTTCCATTAATCCAATACGTCATACGTTTCGGGGGGGGGGGGTTGAACCCTAGAAACCCCCCCTCTAAATACGGCCATGTACACTGGTGTCATGCTTGTATTCTGGTTCGTCGTCGTCATTTGGAACAACCGTTGTTAGGCGCTAACACCTGTTTGTCAAAGTTATGAAACTATAGCTCGACCACAAGAAAAAAAAACTTCCGTGAAAAGCATTCGCGCATCTTCCCTGCCGTTGTCGGTGCTCGGGGCAGTGTTGCCAGGTCATACATGAAAAAATCGGGAGATTATTCCTTGGGAAACCAGAAGATCTGCTACAAAATCCGATGATCTAATAGTAGCAGATGAACAACGTTCTCGGGGGCGGCGACATAGTTCAAACTTGAGCAGGCCGTTGGAGGTTCCATAGCAATAGTTTATTAAGGAATTCTCCCGATAAATCACTAGTTCTGGCAACACTGGCGTGAGCCGCTCTGAAGGCTCCTTCCCCCTGTCCTTTTCCCCACCCGCCAGCGCGATGAGGTTCTGCGCAGGTTTCTTTCCTTGTGGTTCAACTATAGTTTGCAAATGTCGTCAAGCTACATAGGCGTGCGCACGGGGGGCAAAAGGGGGCAGTTGCCCCTAATACTCCTATTTTTAAATTTAGTGTAGAGGAATCTTATCATAGTTATTAAAAATATTATGCTCTTTAAAAAATTAAGTATTTTCAAACGGAGGAAAGTTCCAATCAACTACGGAGGGGGAGGAAGGCTCATTGTTTCCTATGAAAATGAAATATCCAACTTCGTTCTGTAGCAAATGTCTTGTTATTAACACTACCACGCATTTTGTACGTTAATTGTGTTACCTCCATTTGTTTGCAGAATAATTACCCAGGCCCGTAGCCAGGATTTTATTTCGGGAGGGTCTCATCCCTTATCAGCAACCGCCATCTAAAGGCGGAAAAGTGGAGGGTAGAAACCCTGAAGATGAATTTCTCAGTATATTACAACGTAATATACAAGATGTATAATCCTGCTAAGGATGTAAATTACCCAGGCCCGTAGCCAGGATTTTATTTCGGGAGGGTCTCATCCCTTATCAGCAGCCGCCATTTAAAGGCGGAAAAGTGGAGGGTAGAAACCCTGAAGATGAATTTCTCAGTATATTACAACGTATTATACAAGATGTATAATCCTGCTAAGGATGTAAAATTAATTACCACTATACACTATTTAAATTAGATATATGTAGGATTTCGAAGGGGGCTTCAGCCCCCTTAGCCCTCCTCCTGGCTACGTGCCTAAAAAGGTGATCAGTAGCGGAGATTAGGTGACAAAAGTGAGGAGTGAGGAACAAGGACAGTTCACAAAAAGTGTGGGGGCAACTGCCCCCGCTCCCTCGGAACGCCGCCCTCAGTAGCGTACGCAGGATTTCATCAAGGGGGGTTATTTCTAAACCTTTCTACAAATTCACATTACAATTGTTTTATTATACTTTAATTAAATAATAATAATCACAATTAATTAATAATACTTATAATTAATTAATTAGTAAATTACTATTAACAATACTACTAATACCACTACTACTATTAAGTAGTAGAGATCTACATACCAGGCTGTCCCAGAAGTCCTGCACCATCAGCACACTGAGCCCCAAGAGATGAAGTTTGCGAGGGTTGGTGGCGCCACTGGTGAAAGGCTGTTGGCAGGCATAGAGGACAGGTTCGTGGGATGAAATGAAGGCACGCACATCATGTGTAGCTAGTGTTCCCGTGAAGTTAAAGTGGGCACGATGAGTGAGGACCAAATTGCACTTCGTGCAGTGCTACGTTTTTTATGGAAGAAACTACTAACAGTAAAAGTGGCAGCAGAGGAAATTTGTCGTGTGGAGAACGAAGAAGTGGTGAATCGATCGACAGCTTCCCGTTGGTTTAAAAAATTCGCTTCAGGTGATCTACGCCTCATGGACAAGCCTCACACGGGACGACCTCCTATAGACATTGACGAGTCTCTGCAGGATGCTGTGAATGCTACACCACAATCCAGCACATGTGTGTTAGCAAGAGTGGTTGGGGCATCCAAATCGACAGTAACCGTCGCTTTCATGACATGGATTACACCAATAAACAGCCCCGACAAAGTCCGCAAGAGCTGACAGAGGTGCAGGCCCAGCGCAGAGTTGCAATTTGCCAGACATGGCTCCAAAACCCGCATGACCTTCGTTTTTGGAGGAGGATTGTGACAGGAGACGAGAAGTGGGTGTTTCTGAAAACCCTGATACACGTAAACAGTGGGTGAAAAGAAGACAGGAGGCCATCGCCCATGTGAAACAGGACAGATTTGGGAAAAAGCTCATGCTGAGTGTGTGGTGGAATATGAACGGATTGTCCATTATGAGTTTGTTCCAGAAGGTCATGCTGTAACAGGTGAACTGTATTCTGAACAATTACGCCAAGTGTATGCCATTCTGAACGGGAAATACCCGGCATTAACGAGGAGGACGAGGTTACTGCTGCAAAATGACAATGCTCCGAGTCACTGGTCTCGAAGAGTGACCAACACCCTGGCTGAGCTTGACGGGTTTGAGTTGTTATCTCATCCTGCCTATAGTCCGGTTGTTGCACCATAGGATTACGGTTTGTTTCGCTCTCTCTCACATTTCCTGTCTGGTCGGCACTTCAATTCATATGATGAGGTAAATTTCGCCTGTCATGAGTTTTTCAATTCTAAACCTGCCACCTGGTATCGTCATCAGATTGAACTGTTGTCGCAGAGATGGGTGAAGGTAATTGAACATGGAGGCCTGTACTTTGCTGAATAAAGTCTGTCTTTGTTTCTGATATTCTGTGTTTCATTTTCGCCCATGTATGGTGCAGGACTTCTGGGTCAGCCTGGTAAATATAGTATTTATGAAAACAATAGAACGAAATTACTTTCTAGTCATTCGATTTTTATCAAATCCTGGGAGCATTTTGTTGTTTCTTTGTTACGAAATAATTGTCTGGTCAACGAGTTGAGACATTTTAAGGGTGAAGAAAATCTATAAAACCAAGAAAATATATTAAAATAAATTGAAATAATCAAAGTATGGAACCTCATCCAACTAGCTGCGGTGGTCTGGTCGGTAGAGCATCTGACAACCACGCGGGAGATTCGGATTCGATTCACGAAATTGGTTGGAATTTTTCCGCTTCTTCCCCGCATAAATGTCCCCGATAATTCACATCTGGATTGTCTCTCTGTTCTTACCAACAAAACATTTTGCAATAGTTAAGCTTATTGTCGTTTGAATAATTGTCTAGTCAAAAAGGTGAGACATTTTAAAGAGAGACATTCAAACGTGCTGCGGTAAACAATACAATGGGAAGGGGAACTGGTGACTGTATTCTTGTCCGCCTAGCCTTTGTCTATACATTAGCCTGTTACAACGAACCAAGAACTTTCTTTAGTTAATTTTCATTGTTCACACACAAAAAATACATGTTCGTTGAACACTGGCGTACGTAGAGGGGTGGCCGATGGTGTTCCAGCCCCTACCGAAATTTTGAGAAAATCGAATTTTCAAATAAAAATCCGTTAAGAACTTAAAAAAATCAAAATTTGTCATTGAATACAATTTTAATAGACTGTAACGCTCCAACAATAAGAAATATTTTATTATGCATCCGTGCCTCCAAAACGAAGCCATGTGCTATCCACATTTACTATTCCAGCCCCTCCCGAAAAAAAAATCCTGCGTACGCCAGTGTATTGAACATTGTTGCAACTGAGATGCAAAACAATTTTTTCTCTTTTAAATCATAGTTACCCTCATATTTTATTTTCAAGAACTCGTCTTTATTTTCAAGACATCACTCTGAAAGACGCGTGTGTTTGGAATGCTGTGCTTTTCTCCATGCTGCATGGAAATAAAATAATTCAAATTATTATTATTATTATTATTAGTAGTAGTAGTAGTAGTTGGCCGCGGTGGCTCAGTCGGTAACGCGTCTGAGGTCCCGGGTTCGATCCCTGGCCGGTTCAAATCCGGAAACTTTTCTAAACGTAGGAAGCGGCCCCGGCGTCCACCCAGCGTCGAATAACATGGGTACCTGGGGGGTAAAGGCGATCAGGGGCGTGATGTTGATCACATCACCCCCACTAAGGACCGGATCAAGAAAGTGTGGGGCGTTATCCCCACACCCCCTATACGCCTTCATGGCGTGGTACTAAGTACAGGGGAACACTTTACCTTTTTTTTACCTTTTAGTAGTAGTAGTAGTATTGTCCCAGATCTTTTAAATACACATTTCAAATGTGTATTTAAAGTTTAGTTCATGAGGGACAATTCAGAGTGAACTTTACAAGAGAAGTAAAATAATACATTAGATCCTCTTAAGCAAAATTATTTGGGGGCTCTGCCCCCACATCTATAACATTGGGGGGCTCGAGCCCCCCCCCCAAGCCCCATGGAGTCGGCGCCTATGCCCCCTGTTAATTCGCACCCTGCATACGTGCCACTTATTTGTCATTCCTATGGATGATAGTACAGTCGGATCTATAAGTGTTGCTCAGCAAATTATCCATGACCATTTTCCTTAGATTTTATCTTCATCCTATGTATCTTTAAGGACTGTATTTTTAGGTATACTGGTTCAGAGGTTGTAAACAGGTTGTTTGGTGTTTTGTGCCAGTTCTTGAAGCTCTCATTGAATAAAACAATGTGAGAAAACGTGGTGATGGACAATTTGCTTGGTAATATTTATGGATACCACTGTACATGCTAAAGCTCGACAGGTTCCCTATCTCAAATTTCTCAGTGGTGCATTAGCTATATCCTGTTACATTTTTGCACGCTTTTTTTAATGAATCACCCTGTATAAAGTCGACTAATACCAAATCAAACCTTCAAACTTGTTACATAATTTTATTTCACAAACAAAAAGCATTGAAAACAATTTCATTCGGCAGGCTTCCAACAATAATGGCCAGAGCAATCATTCGGACAACACCTTCTGGGACCATAACAGTCGCTGTCTTCAAAGCAAGCGTCTTCACACCTGGATTCCACATGGCCTATTGGTTTTATAACAGGGCACTGACGACTGGAACCTGTAGATACAAAATACAAACATTCTCAATGTTATTTTTTCATTAAAAAGAGGAAACTATTATCATTTTTGTTCCATAATGTTTTTTTTCTTCATAAAAATTCATAAGCTTGAACTATATAAATCTATTCCAGCATGAACCACTTACGGCAAGTATATCCAGAATTCTCCTCCTGGGAGGGGGAAGATCGATTTTAGGGTATGTAAAGGAGAGAATATTTAGAGCCAAAACGACTACAAATTTGATTTCTGTGGAAGAAGACTCTCGGGAAAATTGGTGCCAAAAAATCTATCCGCAGACCGAAAGCACGAAAGGATGGGGACATTCAGGAAAATCATATCCCATTTTGAACACGTCGAACAATTCCTGGCAAGATTCGTTACCATGAACGAAACGTAGTTGTTTCACTCACCGTGATCAGGAGACAAAGCAACAGTCGATGGAATGGTGGCACTCTGGTTCAACGGCCTCAAGATGTTCAAAGCACAAAACTCTGGAGAAAAAGTTTTTGCTTCATTTTCCTTGGATAAGAACGGCGTGTTACTTGTAGATTACATACTCAAGGGCCAGACAGTTAATGCAGAGTACTACACATCATAATTCACCCGTCTGAAGGAGGTTCTGAATCAGCAACACCGAGGAAACCTAAACAATAGGGCCCTTTTCGTCGACGACAATGAGCCTGCTCATCGAGCACTGCAACCACACCTGAAACTGCATGACTTGGGCTTTCATTGTCTTGATGGTCTCCCCTATGACCTCGATCTAGCTCTGTCAGACTACCTTCTCCTACCCCAACTTAAAAAAATACATGAAGGGACGCAATTTTGCACTTGATCAAGAGGTGAACCCTGCTGCGTATGTTTATATGAGGAGCAAACCCAGATTGTTTTTAAGCGGTCTTTAAAAGTTGGAGCATCATGCCAGAAAGTGCTGTAACTGTAAAATTTAATCATTTGCACTGCATTCCTTCTGGGCCAGGCCACGAAATGTTCAGCACCTTACATAGTTAAAAGTCCTCCTCCGTGGCCGTGCGGTATATGGCGCTGTGCTTTGGACTCCGACTGCGGGATGGCATGCGTTCGAGTCTGCCTGGGTTTTCGGCCTGTGTATAGGACCGGTGGCAACCCACTACCGTGAGGAAATTGGGGAGATACGAGTGAGTAGCGTAATCCGGTCTGGGAAATCTCCTATGACGGCTGAGGGTTCGACGTGCTGAGCCCACGTCACCCCATTACTGGTTGAAGATCTTCAAACATCTAGGTGGGATTGTGGGAGGGAGACTGGCAGTCGGGAGATAGGCCAAGACCCTCCCAGGACTGTCGAGCTTATTACATAGTTAAAAAGAGTAGGGTTTCATTTCCATTTTCTTTGAGGGGTAATTTTTGTTGGGAGGTTATCACCGGCATCCCCCTGGGAATTCGCACAATGGTCTGGACCCACTGAATCGCTAACCACTGAGCTACCGAGGCCGTTTTCGTTTCCTTCAAGGGTCGAAGATAAAGAACTTGGAGGAGAGGATAACGTGACGGTAGCATCCACATTCTGTGGATTGGGTGCAGGAGTGTGGAATAGGTAAGATTCGGAGGGTTCACCACGGCCAGGATAACCCCTGTGGGGTCCTGTGTTTGTCCTTGTGTGTGCCGAGTGCCCCTTTACAGCCTCAGCTTTTAACCAGCTAAGGAGAATTTAGTTCTCAGAGATAATATCGTTTTAGTTCTTGTTAAGTAATGAATGAATGGTTAGTTTTAAAAAGTGAGTTAGGAAGTTTGTAACAGACATAATTTCTTATTGATACCTTGCTCTCAGTTTTGCTTTAGCTAATGGGCTTGCTTGTCCCTGTATTGTGAGATGGGTAAAAATAACCTATGTGCTGATCAAAGGAGCCAACTTAAAAGAAAATATGGGGGGGTCAAGGTTGGCCAAAACAATATTTTATATAATATCTGTCCCTCTAGGAGAATTTTGAGGGCAGAAAGTGCCTTATCCCCTGAAGTCGGCGCCTATGGTGCTGATATGTCCATAATACAGTGCGTTCGATTTGACTCTGGGCCGAGATAGCGCGTGACATGGCGCAGATGCCGGCATTTTCGTCTCGTAACATCTCGCTTATTTACTCACATATAGCTATCTACCATGTAGACAATTATATTTATATTGCATAACGACTACTAACCTGTGTTATAAGAGTTGCCCAAAGTTGTTCACGCGCTATCTGTACCCAGAGCCAATACGAACGCACTGTATAAAAATCAATCACTCAAAACAGGGCAATTGTTCTACTAATCAGGTAGTTCCAGTTTCAAGCCACGATAAACGGAAGTAGATGGCAGCACAAAACCTTCAGAAACTTCGAGTGAAGCAATTGGACATAAATCGGGCAAATAAATATAAAAAAAATACATCAGTTCACAAAATTATGCTGTGGTACATACGAACAAATTGCACGCTTACTGACAACAGGTAAAGAAGTATGAAGGTAAAGGAAAGGTGTGGTAGCATTCCATGGATTACATCACGGTCAGCTTTATTCCAGGCCGGAATACTGAAATTTGGCAACGCTGTCTCGCCGGCTTAAAAATCAAGCTACAAAGCATGGGCGCGAATAGCAAAATTGATGTTGAATTTTAAAACAAGGGAATCTGTGTAAAATGTTTTTCTCTTTCCAAGTCTGGACAAAAGATTGACATTATGATGTAAGTGGAAAACATACATTAACAATAGAAATGGAAATTTATCGTTAAATAACTGGAAATAAACAGAAAACGCAAGACCATGGAACTTTCCAATAATGTGAACAATAGTTATTTGCTAGAATGTCAGAATGACATTAGAAGCTCTTTAGAAACTAAATATTTAAGTGATGGAAGATCTAACACATTGGCTTTAAAGTTTTAAAAGTAAAACGTAAAAGTAGTTCTGGATGCGATAAACCAGCATGGGCGAGTATTACAGAGTGTAAAATTATCTTGTACATAATATTTCTGCACTGCGCCTTCATTTTATCAGTCTATGACATAATTTGCCAAGATTTTATTGAACAGACAATACATTGTAATTACGATGTGCGTATGAGCAAATATTTGTTTTGTGTGCATATATATGTACAAGGCTAAAATAATGCCTTCCACGAAATTAATTAACTTAAAATAAATCTTTCCAAACAAATGGCATTTTCGTTAGGATAGGCCTGTTAAGTTTTATGCTCTTGGAGGCTATACGAATTATTGTTGGTTTTTTTTTCGCCCTTGTACTTAATACGAGTAACTTTAAAGCTTATCGTGTGGTGCTTCATGCACACTTTTCTCAGCGTGGAATTTGCTTTTTGTGTAAACAAGTTTTCAATTAGTCTGCCTCTATGTCATGGTTATAGCTCTTGGACGTCACTGATTTATTTTGCAAACGATAATTTAAACTCTTAATGACATCAATATGGGATATTTATTATATTTGATAATTCAGCACATGTGAAAAGTAGCCTACGAAAAGCTCCGTGAAATGTTGGTACGTGGCTCAGAAAATATAATGTATATTTTTCAACAACTTAATACCGTACTGCTTTACTTATGAAATCTAACGTTGAATACACTGGTGGGTAAATGTCTGTTATATCGGAGACACATTTCTATCGGATATTTTCAGTTTCAAATGGTTCGTACTTACCAATTGTGTATTACGGAACATAGTTGAACGTGCCATTATGCTTTTTACACGAAAATAACTTAGATTTTTCACATTACGAGTAATTCTTTTGGGTCCTTTCTTCCGTTGCCGAACATACAATATGGCGCGCACAGCTGTGGATCATCGCGCGTCGTGCTTGTGTTTTGTTGATTTGGAGTGGGTATGCAGTGTTTCAACCTTCCTAACCGAAAAATACCTACTTTCGTGTTCATTATGTCATCACAAACCATTGACGGATAGCCCCAAAAAACATTCACGATAGCCCCAAAAAACATTCACGATAGCCCCACAAACCATTGACGGATAGCCTCAAAAATCATTTACGATAGCCCCACGAACCATTGACTGATAGCCCCAAAAACAATTCACGATAACCCCACGAACCATTGACGGATAGCCCCAAAAACCATTCACTATAGCCCCACGAACCATTGACGGATAGTCTCAAAAACCATTCACGATAACCCCACGGACCATTTCCGGCAAGGTTAGGTTAGGTTGGGTTAGATTAGGTAAGCATAGTTAAAAAATCTCATAAAAAAGGCACGTTTGGAAACACTGGCGAGACCGCCTGAGTTTTGACGCTCGCGCCATCTGCAGGTACATAATGGAAACAACGGCATAATGTTGTCATAATATATCAAAAGTGCTTATTTCTTGTTGTGCAGCATTCTACGGTGAGAAAATACCTCCACGAACTTTCAAAATGCTACAGAAACTCATTTCCGTAAGTAGTTTCTTCTGTAAAAATGAAGAAATGTGTCTCCGACGATGTAACAGACATTTAACCACTGGTGAACACAATTTGGCCGATGAAGTGATTTCGGGATGAATAGGCTACAGAAAATTATTACTTTTTTTACGTTTGAACGTTCATTCTCTAGTGTTTCTTCCGAGTAACATCGGCCGGCTGATGTCACGGTTTACAGGGTTGCCAAATTGAAGGCTCCGACCTCACTTGGATTAACGATGGCCGTGATTACATCCTTTAGACGCTAGACGCTTGCTTACCTTCAGGTGTATTTTGTCTCGACGTGAAATCTCTTCCATTTTTGTTCAACAAGTAGATTCTCATTATACATTTGTGTTTGCAGCGCTTCTTCAATTTTTTGTTCCCTTTACATCCAGCCAACAAGAAATCTCCACAGTTAACTTCGTTTGCGTCAGATGATTTTTCATTCTTGTTCTGGCAACACTTCTTCTTCCGGGCAGGAATGCACTTCGTTTGTCGACCTAAAATTTTACATTATATTAATATTTTCATTCATTTTAGTGCACTAACTAATAAGCAAAAACTGAAAGAGCACTCTTGTGCGCCAGTCCGTGTCCAAATAGGAAACTACAAATGAAGTATTTGAAAAAAAATCTTATTTCGTGTCTATTTTTTACCTTTAATGTTAATTGTGGCGATGAGGATGAGCGCTAGCACGATGAAATGCACATAATTAACAGCCATCATCTGATAGTGGACATTAAACCAAGTGCGTGCAGAACGTTTTTTGGAGTGGCATTCGACCTCCCTACAAATACCCTCGAAATAAAAACACCAGGTCCCGATTTATGGGGGGTCTGCGTGCTACAGTCCTAGGCCTCTATCTGCCCAGGGGAAAATTTGGTTTGAAAAGGGAACAATATATTTTAAATGTAAAATATATTTTAAAAATGTAGCTAATCATTTGACATACGAGTAACTTGGCCTTCAAGTTGAAACTGAAACTGTATATAAAGTGGCTTCATGATGTTGTTAGTTTCGGGCTTTCACATATACAGGGTGGTCATAATTAAATTTTCCCAACTCAGAGCCCTCTGGAGCCCGTTCGAAGCATCGGATTGCAGTGAAACTTGGTATATATGCTATGGAGACCATGGGAAAGCAAATACTGATGTAAAAAAAATACGTAGGTCAAATTTTCATCACCGCCATCCGATGCTTCGAACGGGCTAACTTTTGGTATAAATCCGGGCTTGAATAAAACTATGAATATAACAAATTGGTTTCCATTTTCCATTTTCTGGTATATCACCCCATACATACTATATATACACACACATACATACATACATACACACATTAGTCAAAACAATTAGAGGGACACTATTGTCATTGCGAAAATCAGAAAACATTCAACTCTTACAGGTAGAAACTTTGTTGCACATTGATTGTTCATGTTTTGTGTACATAAATCATCAACCAAACAAATTTTTCGTGCGACCATGAATGAGGGAGAAAGAAACATAGCAAGAACGGAGCGAAATCAAAGTGGCCGCACAGGAAAGGTCCATACGTCAAGCACAGTCTAGGAGGCGTATGTTTGTGTACATGTTTCTGTGGCGTGTGTACAACTAGTCAGTCGACATGCGGCATCTGAGCGAGGATGACTGGCCCGATCAGTTACAATGCTGGAAGGGGGGAGGTCTATCAGAACGGTTTCGGCTGAGTTTAATGTGGCTCCTTCTGTGATCGACAGAGCTTACAAGAGGTGCAGAGAAACAGTCAGTTACAAAAGAAGACAAGGGCAAGGTCGAAAACTGAAGACATCAGCATCAGAGGATCGTTATTTGAAACATTGTGCTCTTCGACGCCGCACTGCAACTGCTCAGGATCATAAAAATGATCTTCGGGCCTCTACTGGAGTAAATGTAAGTACTCAGACTAAGAAATAGGCTTAGGGAAGTGGGTATGCGATCAAGAAGGCTCCTACAGACAATAAGACTTGAGGCTGAGCATAGGAGAAGTCGAGTAGTGTTTGCTCAAGAGCACAGAAACTGGCAACTTCGTCATTGGAGGAATGATTTTTTTACCGACTAGCAGGAGTACCCATCCCCCCCCCAAGGCCAATGACGCACCCCCCCAAAAAATCATGTCATGCGTTTCCCCCAAATCATATCATTCGCACCCTTAAACCATATCGTAATCCCCACAAAACATTTTTAATTACGACAGCGTGTCTACCGAAAGTAACTTTTTCCTTAGCTTTACTGAACATTATAATTGATCTGCCCCTCCTCCATAAACAGGGGTGTCATCACACAAGACCACCCCAAAAATCGTTCATCATAATCGAGAATATCGCGTGGATCCCAATTTAAAGTGTAGATTTAGCCTTAGAGTGCATAAAGTGGACTTAAAACCCCAAATCAATCAATCGAGAATATCGCTTGTCTTGTAATGCAGATTTAGTATAAAAACTTCATATTCATCTCATTAAAGCGCCAAACACACATCGTGGCAACAAATCATTGCGAGCAAAACGAGCAAGAAAATATTTACATCCATTTCTTTGCAGGCTTTGAAGAATATTCATTTAATGGGGGTGTCAATACTTTCTTAAGATCCCGAGATATTTAGTCTTTTTCTTTTTCAGCTTTTCCTTTGGCACATTCGGGGTCGAAAACGTGTGGATGCCTTATCGCTAAATACAGTCTCCAAAATATAACGCTCGAACTCTCTCTCCACTACAGAAATCCCTTGACAATCTAAGATTTAACACTTTATCAAGAGCTTTCTATCTCCCCTTTAAATTTCATACTCAATACTACCACCAAAATTTCCATATCAATTTTAGACTTACTGCTAATATTGAAGAGTAGATATTGCCTCCTCCAAAAAGTTAATTCTCAGTCTCCACACCAGAATTTCCGCAACAGTCTACGACAATAGTAATAGCAATTGGATACTCCCTTCAATTTAATTCTCAATCCGCCTCTAACTAAAATACTCGCCATAAACTAAGACCTAGAGTTGGATACTGTCCTCCCCAAAGTTTAATTCAGAATCCCACTCAGAACCCACGTGTCAATTAAGGCCTAATATATAAGAGTTGGATATTTATCCCCCCTCCCTTCGATAATGCCCTAAACACTTCCATTTCTTCATGTAATGGATTAAATACGGTGAACTTAAGGTGTAAAATTTTTGCATATATTTTGGAAAAGATATACAGCACATCTATAAACACAAGTCACAAATGCGAAAAACTTGCCTCAGGGCATTAATAAATAGCTATGTATAAATTCAATGCGATTTCGATTAATAAAAGGTGGAATTTTTCACGTAATGAAGAAAAATTCACCCAGAATTCCCGGTGAGTTGTCACCGGTATTCTGCAGCAAATTATTCACGCGTAATTGATTCTTCATATCAACAAAGTAACTTTTGCTAACATCACTAGTATTACAATAAATTTGAAAATGATGTATGCAAATGAAAATTTGGTTATAAAATTAATAATTGGTTGTTAATATACCTATTAAGATTTCTTACGGTTCTTTTTAACGATTATACCTAATCAGTATTTTTCAGGAATTTTGAACCGTTTTAAGTTCTTTTTTCGAAGCTACACACGTCAGGATCTTTCGAGCCTAATTAAAACATTTTAGAACATATTTTGGGATTTTCAGAGGCTATTTTAGGAAGCACACTTTTTTGGACCTAAAAATCCGAAGTCTAAATATACACGTTTAAAAACGTTTTGATATGAAATTGCTACCGTATTCACTCGAATCTAGTGGCGTACTTTTTTTGGGCCAAATTTCGTCTCCAAAATTAATGCGCGCGTTAGAATTGATGGTGCATTAATTTTGAGAGCAATTCCTTGTTCCATTCTTGTATAGCCGGTCCCCGTGACGGAGTGGTTAGCACATTGCGCTACGACGCCAGGGGTCCCGGGTTCGAATACCGGCCAGGGCATTGATGCTTGCGAGTATCCATGCATCAATTTCATCATGCATTCTCTTACCTGCTCTCGCAGTGACGCACTTTCGCTTGCAGGCGAATATTGTGCGGAAAGTGCCCTTCCATCTATAGCAGCCTGGAAATACCAGTGGCTTGCACGAGTTGTCTTCAGGGTCGTAGGAGAATCGGATGGTACCTCTCTGTCTTGCTCTGACTTGAGCTACTCTGGGTGTGTGTTCTGGAACTGTATGAAAAGAAGTAAACAATAAGTATTATTTATTCATTGAGGTGAAATACGAAGATAAAAAACACCAAAATTGGAAATACAGTCAACTCTGTACGTAGTGAACTGCTACGACCCTGAGGGTACGTACTTAAATGTTATTTACCACGGCTATAGAAATATCTTAATCTCAGGGGATAGGTTCTTTATTCGAGAATTCCAAATAAGAAAGCGTTTTATAGCCAAGAGGATATAGTTAAATGCGGATCTATATTCTGAAAACTGTACACAATACAAGCTTGTATATACATTGAAATATAAATATATGCTGATTCCAAATTTACGTCGGTTATATTCTTCTTATAAATATATGGACACTTGAAAGGAAATCTTCTTCTTTTCTTCTCACAATTTTGGGGAAAAGGCTTCTTCTTCTTTTCTTCCTTCTATTTTGGTAAAATGCTTCTTCTTCCTTCCTATCTTTGATTTGGGAAAAGGCTTCTTCTTCTTTTCTATCGTTGATTAGTGAAAAGGCTTCTTCTTCTTTTCTTGCTTCTATTTTGGTAAAATACTTCTTCTTCTTTTCTATCTTTGCCTTCTATTTTGGTAAAAGACTTCTTCTTCTTTTCTATCTTTGATTAGGGAAAAGGCTTCTTCTTCTTTTCTATCGTTGATTAGTGAAAAGGCTTCTTCTTCCTTTCTATCGTTGATTAGTGAAAAGGCTTCTTCTTCTTTTCTTCCTTCTATTTTGGTAAAAGGCTTCTTCTTCTTTTCTATCTTTGATTAGGGAAAAGGCTTCTTCTTCTTTTCTTCCTTCTGTTTTGGTAAAAGGCTTCTTCTTCTTTTCTATCTTTGATTAGGGAAAAGGCTTCTTCTTCTTTTCTATCTTTGATTAGGGAAAAGGCTTCTTCTTCTTTTCTATCGTTGATTAGTGAAAGGGCTTCTTCTTATTTTCTATCTTTGATTTGGGAAAAGGCTTCTTCTTCTTTTTCTTCTATTTTTGGAAAAGGCTTATTCTTCTTTTCTTTCTTCTAATTTATTGTCTTTCCTTTTAAAGCGTAATCTTATTTATTACATATATACGCTCATTTTCCCCGCTTCTTTGGGATTATACAAACGACACAAGCTATACTTATAGAAAGATTAGGGGCGACTAAATTGACAGTAGCACCACGTCCTATGTAACGACCAAAAGGGGAATAGCCCAGGATCGCTAACAGCAAGCGCTGCCTATGGTCCAGTGCGTCTAATAAGAAGCGCAACCGTAAGTGCTTCGGGGCGTCTAATTGAACACAGCGCCACCGAGGGACGGACAAACACAAAAGCTGACGATGTTCTCCTCGTCAGATGTATTGAATCAAATTTTGATCACTAGGATCAGAAAGGAGATACATTTCTGAATTCATTTGCTCACTTATTAACTTTCCTAATTGTTTCATATACGAGCATATTCTTAATTATCATAATTGGCTATTTACAACATTTTATTTATTCCTTCTATAATTTTTATACTCTTCCTTTATGTATTTTGCATTTACTATATATATAATCGCTCTTCTCCGCTCCTAGTTTCTACAATGAACTCTGCTCTTCTTTATATGGCGTGCTGCCATCTATCGTCGCATTCGGGAAACCTTTTATTCCTTGCCTTTTTCATTGTGTCGTCGGAACTGGCACGTGACAGAACTCGGTTGTGCTATAAGTAGGGACATGAAGTTTTCGTTTTAACGATAACACCGAATAGTCGAGGAAAGCAAAATAAAGTGTACAAAATGTATTTGGGTAGGTAAAGGAGCAAGTTTTCGGGTGTTTGGGAATCGAAATTACGCGAATTCTGCCATGTTTAAGAATATCACCGAATTTCTCACTTTAACGCGAAAAACGTCACGAAATCTGCAACATAAAATGGAGATCACACTTCTTCTGTTCAAAAAGAACTACCGGAAGCGCCATTTCTGTCATTCGTAGTCTAGCTGGTAATAGTTCGATTCAAAAGAGATCTTCCCAGAAGGGAAATTTCGTAGGAACAAAAAAAAAAAAAATCAGAGAGGAACACCTGTAGTGTTCCAGCATGTATGTGTGTGTACAGTCATGGAAAAAAGTTCTTCCCCATAAGAATTTAATAGGAGCAAGTAATGCAGGAGGGTAGGCAACACATATTGCACCCTTCGATGATCGGGTGATTTTGCCTGTCTTAACACCGAGAAATGTGTTCCACGCGAAGGCCAACATGACAGGAAAGCAAAGAGGGTCACGTGACTATTGGTTACGTGGAGTGTTGTGCTTCTCCACGCCCCCAGTTCTTGATCCACATTGCAGAAAAAGTAGAGCTGCATGCAATATATGAAAATAGGTTGTTTTCAACTACACGCTTAATTATGATTTTTTCAATTGTAAATCTATCAGACGTGTCTCCGGATTTAGTCGGGACAGTCTTTTACTTTGAATTCCTGTTTGTCATAGGCGTAACTTGACGGGAGCAGAAAGGGCATTTGTAACCCCCCCCCAAAAAATCAGGTTTCTTAAAGCTGCTAAAACAGGAATTAAATACTATGATTTGACGCGTCCAAAAAAGTATTATATTGAAAGATTGTTCCCAAATACGTAGATAGCAATTTAATACTTTGAAAGTGTCTCAGAATTGTTTATTATGTCACATCTTAGTGTGGCAAAGGTCTACTACAAAAGTGGAATTTCGTAACAGAAATATGAACCCACTCCTTTTATTTCGTAGCCGATTTCATCTTGAAACTGAAATTAAGAATATTAGTTAACAATGTCATTGGTAAACAATAAAAAATGTGTTAGACCCAATTCTTTAATACCTTATCATAATCTTTATCGCAAGTTTAAATTTTGTTGTAAGTCCACTTTATGCAAAAAAAAAAAGTAAAGTGCTCACCTGTGCTTAGCGCTACGCCATGAAGGCGTATAGGGGGTGTGGGGGTAACGGCCCCCACACTTTCTTGATTCGTTCGTGAGTGGGGGTGATGTGATCAGCATCACGCCCCTGACCGCCTTTACCCCCAGGGTTTCCCCCAGGTACCCATGTCATTCGACGCTGGGTGGGCACCGGGGCTGCTTCCAAAGTTAGAAAAGTTCCCGGGCTTGAACCGGCCGGGGATCGAACCCGGGGCCTATAGCATGGTAGTCAGACGCGTTACCGACTGAGTCACCGGAACAGATAGACTAATCTGAACTTCATACAGTTTAAAGTGGGATCCGAACCACTATGTGCTATCACCTGGTATCGTACCCGAGACCCCTTGATTACAAGGCCTTACCACTACGCCATCAGTGAGGCGCACACAATCTTTGTATTTCTACCTTTTTAAACCTATATGTATCATATAATAGGTTGTTTAACGTTGCTATGCCTCTATAGATTATATTTAGCCAGTATTCGAGCACATAGCGTCAGGTTTCATAGAATATAAGCTTCTCTTCCATGTTTATGGTTTCCTATCTGCAGTAGAAAAACTGGCAGGATCCCATAGCTTTTCTTTCAATAGTCTTACAATGGTTGCATATCATATCACTCAAATTTGATTCATTCGTTCCGAACACAATCCCCGATGGCGCAGTGGGATCGTGGGCGCCTTGTAATTAAGGGATCCCTGATTCGATACTCGTTGGAGGAACATAGTGGTTCGGATCCCCCTTTAAACTGTAGGTCCATTCACGATTAGCCTAACAGGACATAAAGTGGATTTAAGACACCAAATCAAGCAACCAACGCAATCCCGTTATTGTCCAAATTATCAAATCCAGAACCTTCGTCGCGAATGACATAAGCAGGAAGACAATGTGAAATAACCGAATAGAAGCAGAACCTAAAACCTACAACGGATAGATTGGATTAAGTCGACGATACAGCACGCGTTCTGAAGTGAACAAGAATACGAAAGTTGAAGGACCTCTATACGCACCCACTCTTCCTCCACTCAATGGGGAAGATATCTTTCTAGCTGAGAAGCTTTACGTAGGAGTGCCCTGAGGGAACTTCAAGGCCACGACGATAAAGTGTTCTACATGCAATGACGGTACCAAAACATACGTCTGAAAGCTATGTTCCTCCTTATTTCCTACGCCATTGATAACAGGAACACGTGCCCTCGTCTTTGGTAGAGCAGACGCCTGCTTGCTTGCCACCACCTTTTAGTTCAGTGACCTTCGCCCGTAGTCAGCAAGAGCGAATGACTCAACAGATACTTGTTGTCTGTGAGGCTACACAAGAATAGATATTTCGTTAGTGGCTGTAAGTATTGTTTCATCTGCAGTTATATCAGTTAACATTTCAATAGTTTCCTAATGGTTACGTTAGTGATAAACATGTAAATTAGTTCTCGAGAGTGAACGTTTTATCTATTTGAACGGGGGATTATTATACAGCCTGCATGTATTATTTTTTCATGAAACAAGAAGAAATTCGAAGACGCAAAAAGAGTTGTATTAGAGTAGTTAACAAAAGGAAAAAAGAAGAAGAAAACGAAAATGTAAATGCTGAAATAAATTATGGTAGAGATCGAGTGAATAACATTTTGTCATGGGGCCTCCTCGATGGCGTAGTGATAACGTCGTCGCCTTGTAATCAGTGGATCCCGGGTTTGATACACGGTGGATGCACATAGTGGTTAGTTTCCCACTTTAAACTGAAGGTCCAGTCCAGATTAGCATATCTGTGCACCAAACCAAAACTAAGAAAGAAATTGTCACAGTGTAAGAAAATTTCATGTTCAACCACATACGAGAAAAAAGGGAATAATATATTGCAGGTTGGAGTTCACATCTGTAGCATCTAACCAGCACAATTATGAATCGCAACATATCGTATCAGATCCATTTTTATTATACATGTATGATAATATAAGAGAAGTAGAGGAAAGAGAAAACCAAGCGAAACACGGACGCCTTCTCCAGAATTTCAAATCTCGTTACATAAGGTTCTGGGTTGGAGTCCCGAACAGACATGACTTTCTTGTTTTTGCCCTTTTATCTGCTTCATTTCATCATAATTCATCGTTATGGTTTACCTGCAGAAGAAGAATAATTACAATAATTGCAAATACAAAGCCAATGACAAACAGAACAACTCGATTACGGAGGTGCCAAGAAGAAACGAGACTTGACAGTGTCTCCGTCTCTCGGTTTGTCGAATTGAAAATTGCTCTCCCGTTCTCGGTCTCGATTAGTTAAATATAGAAATCGAAAATGTATGTGAATGAATATACATGTATTTTATATATTCCGGTTTTGTAGGAGATTTCGTGTTAGATGAAAGAAGTACTCTTCCATCGTATTTATTTTTATAATTTTTATTCCCTGTTCGATGATCGCGACGATAAGGACGAGTGACCATTACATGAAATTGATGACGAAATAGTCAAACACCCCCGACAAGGACGGTACTCAAACCCGGGAACTTTGGCAACGATATCGAATGTCAATCACTTAATGAGCTTGACCACCGAGCTTGCTTAATGTTGTTTCTGTCAGGTAATTCGTAATAACTGTCAATATCCCGCATTCACTATCATTTGCTTCATAATTTATCTTATTGTTGTGATTAACCTGAATTCAAAGAATTAGTTGAAAGGCAAAAATGCAAGATTGAATGTCTCTGATGTTACTTCGTGCCGAATAATATGACGTGGTATTATGATATGAATTTATTAATCATATAATATGCCTATTCATTCCATTGATTGTTCCCAATCTTGGGCGTGGGTGTCCTTGTTAAGTGTCCCTTCATCAATTTCATCATAGCATCACTCATCTTCATCGTCGCTATTTGCCAAAAGTGAAAGAATAGCAAATCTAAGTAACAAACATCCAATCAAATCGAACATCTCCACCGATTTAATTCTATACGGTACCAAATTCCCACTTTATTACTGCATCTTAAGTCATTTTACAGCATCTCAATTGTTTTCCGATTCGAAATAATTTGGAATGTTGTTTTGTGCAGTTGATTGTGCATTGTTTCGTTGTTTGGATTGTTTAATTAACGTCGCATTAATTAGTTTTAGACCAATCGTGACAGGGGGAAGCAAGAGCACAAAGGAAGCGAAAAAGACAAGGAAAAGACCACGGCTTTCTTTAAAGATAGCATCCCGTGAATACAACTCAAGTGACTGCAGAATATTATGAATAAAATTTATTTCGCTTTTTCCCTTTATTTCTGTTTCAGTTATTTTACTTCCATTTTCTTCTACCACTCGCGTTAATCGTGTCGGTGAGGAAGAATTATAAACTCGTGAAATGGACGATGGTACCAAAAAATATATGCGTCTCCCACGGTTCGAAACTGTCAGTACAAAATATTGTCTTATTTTTAAAATTTACGGGCAAACATGGTTTGTCACGTAGCAATTTTCGCTTATCTCTTTCTCAAGGGGTTCCATTGCCTCTCTGATGTCGTAGTGGTAACGTCTTCGCCATGTAATGAAAGGCTTCCGAATTCAATACCAAATAGAGAGGCATTTGGTTGGGATCCCATTTTAATCTGTAGGTCCAGTGCATGAACTGGACTTAAACAATTAACGTGTGGCATGTGGTCTGTGATGAGAACCATCTTTCAGCGACCCTTCTTCACAATGACTCAAATATCACTCGAAAGATTAGTATTTCCTTACGAGTAGCTCTTGTCAAGAAACCAGTTCCTGAAATTTTCTTCTGGAGGCCTCGTAGCACCCAGCTGTTTGTTGTGGCTGGGGCACGAGTCATGTGACTCATGCTATCAAAGCTCAATCCTTCCCGAGAACTCAGAATCACCAGGCAAACTTAAGCGAATATTTTGTTATTTGGGTTGCATAAACAACAGGTTTTAAGACGTTACGAAATTCTACGTCCCGTGGCCCAGGTAATTTTTTCTCTGACTGTACACAAAATGCTATTTTCAAGTCGCAGAGGGATTTTTTGGCATTTTTAGGGAAATGTGATGTGTATGATTGTGTTCAAAGATTTGGGTGCTATTATTCAATAAACATTTCATATTTAGTGGCTGATGTGATGAAATAGTTTTCCAAATGGAAGACATTTGGTCATTTCTCACAAAGGTGAGCCATAATTTCTTTGTTATTAGAACTAAAATTTGTCTCAATTTTCCAGAACTAGAACAATGTGAAAATCTTAAACATAGAAGGAACAGTAAAAATGCATGTAAAAATAACACCGATATTAAATTAATAACACCGAATTTTGCCATAAACAGCGAAAAATAACACCGAATTGCAGTAAAAAATAACATCGAAATTTAGGGAAAAATAAAACGAAAACTTCACCTCCCTAGCTATAAGTGACAAAAACGCCCGCATCACACGGAACTGGATTTCCAGTAGGTATGCCCTAGTTGGCGCTGGACTTGCTACCAATTTGCTAGTTTTCGCCTCACACGATACTTATCAGCGTACTTGTCGATAGACTTTTATTTCCATACGGGGAAGTTGTAATGGCGGCCGCGTGAGATGTAAACAATGTATCACTTCACATTTTTAAAAGCCGATAACTATTCAACCGAGAGGAATAACGTTTCGTGTAAAACTTTATTAGGTACAAAACAATGGCGCTGCTTAAATACATACTTTATAACGTTTACTGTACACGTATGGAAGAATATTTTAGTTGCTTCAAATGTAAACACCGTGCACTCGGCATAGATGGTGTAACTCAACGCGCCTTTCATGCTGCATACGTTATACATTGCTGGAGTAACACTCGGAAACCACAGAGAAAAGCGCTCCTTTGCACACTCACAGATTATCTTCACATGGCGAAACTTTGCTCTGATTGGCTGTTCCACAGAATCCAGTCGAGGAAAGCAAGTAGCAATTAGAACATGTCTTATTCCTCCAAACCAGTCAAGCAG
Source organism: Lepisma saccharinum (assembly GCF_977018435.1). NCBI lineage: Eukaryota > Metazoa > Arthropoda > Insecta > Zygentoma > Lepismatidae > Lepisma > Lepisma saccharinum. Next base: position 7,189,400 of record NC_139248.1, on the reverse strand, counting down.
TTCAGCGCCAACTATAGCTCGACCACAAGGAAAAAAAACCTTCCGTCAAAAGCGTTCGCGCATCTTCCCTGCCGTTATCGGTGCTCGGGGTAGTGTTGCCAGGTCAGACTTAAAAAAATCGGGAGGTTGTTCCTTGGGAAACCAGAAGATCTGTTACAAAATCCGATGATCTATTAGTAGCGGATGAACAATGTTGTCGGGGGCGGCATAATCGTGCGCACTGGGGGGCAAGGGGACGCCACATATTTTTATAGCGAGGGGGAAACAATGTATTTTTATCAGGCAGGTAAACAAGGCATATTAACCCGTAATAACGTTGTCCTCTCAGAAAACGCCATTTGAGTTTGAAATTATCACGTTCCTACAACCCTATTTTAATAATGGATGTAAAAATTACTGTGACTGAAATCAACTCATACGTCTGAAATAATAGGTACTTTTATGTCAACATTCATTTTCCACAATCTTTGAAGTCGAATGCTAACAATAACAAATTAATTTGCCTTCCGCTGGTGTTCAGTGTACAGCTATCATTAGGGGTGGGCACGCGTCCTGCATCATAATGAAAAAATGCATTACGTATGTGAAATATATTTGGTGAATTAGACAGCATGTCTTCCTCAATAATTGAAGATAACAACGCTTATGCTAGGGTGCCACCTAACTTCCCCATCTGCTAGAAATACACACACACACACACAACACCCACCCACCCACCCACCCACCCACACACACACACACACACACACACACACACACAAACACCCCCCCCCACACACACACACACACACACATATATATATATATATATATATATATACATGTATAAAATAATTTGCCCACGCTACGAAGTCAGTGTTCCTACCTAGTATGGCAAGGACGTTTCACTGTGTTTGTGTCATTTCATCCATTTCATCAGTTTTTCATTCATCCATACTCGTACTTACCCGTAGAGACACAAAAGCGACGTAAAATAACTAAAATAGAAATAGATTTTCGGGTGGGATAAAATACAACCATCTAAAAATAGTAATGTAGTAATAGTAATAAGATAATGTCCTAGCACAATTGAGTATCGTTTGGTATAATTTCACAGTTCAAACAGCACTTTTCATGGCAGAGTGGGGTCCCACTCTACCTCTCCACTCCATGTTCAAGTAAGATAAGCAGGAAACGTGTTTTTGAGCGGGTCGTTGGAGGTTCCATAGCAATAGTTTATTAAGGAATTCTCCCGAGAAATCAATAGGTCTGGTAACACTGACGTGAGTCGCGTTGAAGGCTCCTTCCCCCTGCTCTTTACCCCACCCGCCAGCGCGGTGAGGTTCTGCGGAGGTTTCTTTCCTTGTGGTTCCACTATAGGGCATTCCTTCTAGAAATCCACTTGTGTGTGATAGGGGCTTAACTCACCAGTCCCGACCCAAAAAGATGGACTCAATTTCGTACGGCTATATTTCCTGAACTATACATCGTAAGTGAATGATCTACAAGTATATAGTTTCAAATTCATTTTCACCGTCGTGATTATCCAAAAGGGCTAAAAAGGACGATCAATAACACAAATACAACTACAAACTACTGTCATTATACAACCGCTTTACAATAGTAAAAGCAGTGCTCGAAGTGGAAATGTCTTGTACGCTTCAACATGGAAAGGGAGAGGGGAGAGGAGCTTTATTCAAATTGAATTAACTCGTTCCCTCCATTTAGAGAACTGAGTAAAATGTACTCCGTTGTATTACATTTTGAAGCATACAATTGTTATTAATAGACCTCGGATTTTTAGATTCTAAAAAGTGTGCATTTAGGTTCCTAAAATGGCCTCTAAAAAGGTTCGAAAAACCTTAAAGAAGGTCCTAAAAATATTGTTAGGCCCGAAAAATCCTGAAGTAGGTTAAAAAAAACTTAAAATAGTTCAAAATTTTTGAAAGATGCTGATTAGGTATAGTCACCGGCAATGAAAATTGGACACCTATATCCTGAAATACGCACTACCTTGCATAACGTAATGTGTGTTGCCTAACCCTACGGCAATGGCAGAACTTACCATTTGAAATTTGTTACTAAAATCCACTACTCGCCGTATAGTTAGGCAACAATCTTTCTTTCATGTTATCCACAGCCAAACTCCGCAATTTTGTCTATGAGGATCATCTTATATGCTGAAAATAATCTTTAAAAAGAACATAGTCAGTGGTGCAAATTTCAATGCTGAAATGTTAGTTTGCCACAAAGCACCGAAGTGAGCAAGACCACACAGATCAGACCACTTTGGATTGCACAGGTAACAGTGGCACCAGACATTTTGCACTGTTCAGAGCTTTGAAAAATCACCAAGGACTTGGAGGAAGGGAAATCGACAGAGAGTACGTTTCAAACACGTTCGTCATTGAATTTTTTCGTGACGAACAAAGCAAATGTCTCTGTGTGACATAAAAATTCTGTAAAACCTTTAAAAACATATAAAAACCTAAAAAAAAGTTTGTTTTAGGCGCAAAAACCTAAAATAGGTTCTAACAAGCGAAATAGTTTTTTTAGGCAATATAAAACTTCATCAGTTGTTGCATTTTTTAATCAAACGTTGACTTAACTTATTATTTCTTACATACCTGTAAAGGAGAAAATAGTTTAAAAACCTTAAATCCTAGGTCTAGTTATTAATCAAGTCCTTACCATCTGTGACTTGAAGTGTTATCCATGGTTCACCACGCGCTTGGCACGTGTAGTTCCCGGAATCTCCGACCGTGGCGTTGTGGATGATAAGCTTAGTTGTAACAGTGTCTGGTCCTTTCGGCACAAGGAATACCTCTCTTCTATCGTCGCCATTGTGGATTGAGTCATTGTTGTGATACCAATATGGATCCTCGGGAAATTTCAAATCCTGTTTCTTCTTACAGTGTATCTCAATTGTTGACAAGGCGGGTACACTGACTGTCCTGTGTTTCGGAACGAGGATAGTTTTACGTCCTAAAGGAATAAAGCATTAGTTGTTAAATATTCAATAACATTATTTACTTAATTATGAACACAATGTTGCTACCAACTTATGTATGCCCCACGTTAGGAGCGTCACTAATGCTACGCCCTTGTGGGTACGTACTTAAATGTTATTTACCACGGCTACAGATATCTTAATCTCAGGAGATAGGTTCTTTGTTTGAGAATTCCAAATAAGAAAGCGTTTTATAGCCAAGAGGATATAGTTAAATGCGGATCTATATTCTGAGAACTATACAAAATACAGAGAAAAATATATAGCGACATTGAAATATATCGAAAATTTACATCAGTTACATTCTTCTTGAAAGGAAATCTTCTTCTTTCTCTTCGTAATTATGGAAAGGCTTCTTCTTCTTCTCTCTCTTGATTAAAGAATAGGCTTCTTCTTCTTTGATTATGGAAAAGGCTTCTTCTTCTTTTGATTATGGAAATAAGCTTCTTCTTCTTTAATTATGGAAAAGGCTTCTTCTTCTTTTCTTCTTTGATTATGGAAAAGGCTTCTTCTTCTTTTCTTCTTTGATTATGGAAAAAGCTTCTTCTTCTTTTCCTTTTGATTATCGAATAGGCTTCTTCTTCTTTTGATTATGGAAAAGACTTATTTTATTATTTCTTCTATATATAAGAAATCTAGTTCCGTCGTCTCGCTTCCTTTTCTTTATGCCCTATATATGTTTTCTTTCCCTTTCCCCGTTTCTTTGGCAAACGATACAAGCTATACTTATATAAAGGAGTAGGGTCGACTAAACTGACACTAGCGCCACCTCCTATGTAACGACCAAAGGGGAATAACCAGGATCGCTAATAACAAGCGCTGCCAATGGCCCAGTGCGACTAAAAAAGAAGCGCAACCGTAAAGTGCTTCGGGGCGTCTAATTGACCACAGCGCCACCGGGGAACGGACAAATGCAAAATCTGACGATGTTCTCCTCGTCAGAGAATCAAAAAGAAATTGAGATGAGATACATTTCTGAATTCATTTGCTCGCCTAATAACTTTCCTAAACGTTTCACATATGAGCATGTTCTTAATTCTTTTAAATTACTATATACATCATTCTATTTACTTCTATTATAGTATTTGAACTCTTCCTTTATATATTTCTCAATTTACTATAATATAAATAATCCCTCTTCTCCGCTCCAAGTTTTTACAATGAGCTCTGATCATCTTTATATGGCGTGCTGCCATCTGTCGTCGCTCTCGGGAAACTTCTTACTTGCAACTTTCATTGTGTCATCGAAACTTGCACGTGACAATGTGGATCGACAATAATAGGCTCAAACACGCTGTACAAAATATATATAACACTCAAAACCTATCTGGATAAATTTATTTCTATGAAGTTTACAAGTCTTGTTAATTCATCTTTGGAAGAAAATGTCAATGCTGTATGAAAAAGATCGAAACAAACAAATACAAAGGTACAAACTAGTTTTCATTGAAGAAAAAAAAATATATTTAGGTTCTTTATCGCAATGACTTTACGTAACAAATCGTTTAGAGATATTTTCGGTAAACTTGGGCATGTGTGTATTAAATCGTACTAAGCTCACAAGATTTTTGAGTTCCCTAAGAGATGGGCAAAGTTTCCCACCTTTATTCTTAAATTTGTTAATTTTAATCAGTTTTCGCTTTACATCGTCGGTGTTACTAACCGTTTTAGACGTACACATAATTAATAACAATAATAAAAATAATATACCGGGTGATCCGTTTGAGATGTCAGAAAAGTAAACCTTTATATGCAAGAGGTTAATGTACGTATCTGTGAGCAGTTTGTTGTAATATAAACACAAAGGATGTAAGTTTCGAATCAGTGGAGATTTACTGACTTCAGCTGCGTGGCGGTAGTAGCATGCATGGAATACTCGAAACTTTCGCATACCATACACATTAGCGCCGCCATGTGGCTGAAGTTTGTAAACCTCCACTCATTCGAAACTTACATCCTTTCTGCTCTTCTTATATTACAACAAGCTCCTCGGAGAAACTTACATTAACCTCTTGTGTATCAAGGTTTACTTTTCTGACATCTCAAACGGATCACCCGGTATAATCATCAATCATCCTCATCGTCGCGATTAGCCACTTTAAAAGCAACACAAAGTAACATATGTACAACCGGTGATGTGTCGTAGTTTGGTTTATTGTTCTACACCAGTGGTTTCCAACTTCAAAAGGTCCGAGGGCCAATATTATATCCAGCAGTTGATAGGCGGGCCGCATTTTTTTTTGGGGGGGGGGAGGATTAAAAATTACAAAAATTGTAAGTACTGAACTGAAAATGTAGTACTTTCGCTTGACCTAAATTTCTAAAATAAGGCAATAAAACAATGGAATCACAAATCAAAATTGTATAATTACAATTTATTTCTCAAAAACCCAATACCTACTTATTGATGAATTGAAAGAAATTAAAGACACACCATACAAATAAGAATACTTCATAGTAAGTGTTCAATGTGAAAATTGAGCCCCATCTGCTTCTTTATTAAAGTTGTATTTGAATTTCTGTATTTGAAAGTCTCAGAAGGTGAAGGAGTGAAGAATCTGCCAGTCTGCTTCTGTAACGGTTCTTGATAAACTTCATTGAAGAAAAACACTTTCACACGTGTATGTGCTGCCGAACATTGATGTCATTCTTTGCCCAAAACTACGAAGGTTTGAAAAGCGTTCCTTTATAAGGTATTTGAAACACTCTGGCCACTTTTCTTGCCTAGTTTGAAGGTACACATCGCCTTGCAAATCACGCAATTCAGGTTCGAGAGAAGCTATTTTCATTTTCAATATTACGTTTTTTGGAGATATTGCTCATTTCGATATTTGCACAAACTTTAACAATCAGTCACAGTACAATCCGAGTTGGAACACTGGAAACCTCTTCGTACTTCGTACGTAGTAAAACAGGGGTGGAATGAATGGGGTGAAGAGAAAGTTATGTCACTTTAGATTCTTCTGATGATCATTATTGACTGCAAAATCAATTCTACCTGTGATATGGTCTTTATTCACAGAGCTTCCGTTCCTTCAGTAAAAATATAACGTATTTTAATAAAAATAAATAAAATTAACGTATTTTGCAAACTGGCTTCGCGGGCCGCAGAAAAAGGCAACGGGGGCCGCATGCGGCCCGCGGGCCGCCAGTTGAAAACCCCTGTTCTACACCAGTGTTTCTTAAACGCCGGACCGCGACTCGGTACGGCCCCTTGAGTCAATTATACCGGGCAGCGAGAGGTTCTACTGAAGTTTTGCAACTTGCAGCCTGAGCTGGTTGGGTCTTTCTCGAGTTAGAGCCGGAAGGGTGAAGCGACTTGGAACCTAAGCTGGCAATCATCTAGCAAGATGACCTTACGTTCAGATTTCAGTTCGACTGCGATAACAGGAATTGCTTTCCTGTGGCGGTGAGTGATCAAGCGTTGCTTCTCGCCTCCAAATTTGTGCCCAAAAGTCCATTTAAGGAGTTCCGCGTTTTGAAACTATCATGTGTATTTGTTCTAAACTTGTGCAAGAATCAAGCATCTAGACCATCGTTTCTCAACCTATGTGGCGCGACCCACTACTTAAAAACCTATTATATTTAAATTAGGGTACTAAGGTATATTGTTATAACAATTTAAATTCAATCCCTGTTGCACGTAGTCCAAACTCTACATTTCTGTTATTGCAGCTCTACCATAGCTTTTTACCGGCATCTCTCTGTTGCTTAACTCAAGGGAGTCGGATATCTGTTGTTTTCGTTCCGGTTGCACCAAGGGGTTCTTAAGAGGTAAGGATCCTGAACTTTCGGATGAGGCATTAAAGTTTCTCATATCGTTCTCCACCTCAATTTGTGTGAAGAGGGATTTTCATCTCTGATTCAGTGAAAACCAAGTACAGAAACAGACTTGACGTTCACTTAGATTTAAAACTTAAGTTAACCACCATTGAACACAACACTTCATAGTAGACCAGTCAAAGAGCAGAATTGTGACTCTTCTACTTGCATGGAATGTTAATGACAGACATCTATGCTAATCCATCAGTCATAGGTCTGACAGAAAAACTAACGTGGATGCCACCAAATATTTTGACCTTAAAGGTCATTTCAAGATCATTCTGACCCTAAAAAGTCCAATTTCAAACTCGTCAAATATAGTCGTGTAATATATCAAACGAAAGGTATAGAAGAGACAACTGTTAGGTGATATTTTAGCTCAGAATATTGATGTCAGAAGTAGCTCTTGTGGGGCAAAGGTAATTACGTTAAATTTGTATACACTGGAGTCCTGTAAATATATTGTGACTTTGCCCCCAGATGCTTGGAAAAGGGAATTAGGTTGTCTCAAACCTCAGTGGCCAAAGCTACCTCCTGTACCAGTGTACTACCTCGAAATTGTGACCTGCTTTTGCAAAACGAAGTGCAAAAGTGCAAGACTGCAAGATCGCCTGCTTCAAAATCAATATGAAATGCATAAATGCCTATGGCTGCGATTCTATACACTGTTGTAATCCATCGCATTGAACATTATTTGAGTCAAGTACAGATTACGTGGACAAAAGTTGTTTTTTTTTGTAAAATATATATTCCAATAATATAATATATCTTTATTATTTCAAACGATTCATTAGTATATTAATTCTTGGCATTATAAATAAACATAACATAAAAATAGATGTATTTTTCTCAGACTAGTCTTTAAAAAACAACCTGCATGAAATACCGGGTGTCCCAGAAGTCTTCCCCTGATTACAAACTTTATTCATATCCGCTATATGTAAGGTAGAGATGTGAAAGTGGTGCCAAAATGTTGGAAAACTAACCAAGTTTTTTGTTCCAGGTTTCAGTAACGTGGCTGTAGTGTAGTAGTGTCAGTGCCCAGGAAACCGGAAATGTTCACAAATCAGGAAAAAGCTCAGTGTGTCCCCTGGTATCATCAGGCAACAAAGCCTGTACAATTTGCACTTTGTATGCACGAAAAAATAAAGGTTTGTGTAAGATATCATAAATATAACTTTTTGGCTGATGTTTTACGTTGTTTGAAATCGCCGAGGATGATGGTTCGGCCACTTCTCGGTAAGTCAGCAACAGATTCTGTGGTCTTGAACTTGTCATACCACGACTTAATGCTCTCGACATCGGGCGGCATCTTTCCATAAGTTGTTTCAAATTTCCTCTGCACTGTTATTGGTGACCGAGTCTCGTGACACACTGAGATTTTTCCTGATTTGTGAACATTTCCGGTTTTCTGGGCACTGACACTGCTACACTACAGCCACGTTACTCAAACCTGCAACAAAAAAACTTGGTTAGTTTTCCAACATTTTGGCACCACTTTCACATCTCTACATTGCATATAGCGGATATGAATAAAGTTTGCAATCAGGGAAAGACTTCTAGGACACCCGGCATTAATCAAGTCTGACAAGGTGAACTTTCCCCTGACATCAATATTCTGAATATTCTGACCTAAAAATATCACCAAGCAGTTTGTCTCGTCTATACCTTTCGTTTCATATAATACAAGACTGTATTTGAACGAGTTTGAAATTTGACCTTTTAGGGTCAGAATATGACCTTCAAATAAAATTTAAGGTCAAAATGTTTGGTGGCATACACCCTAGTTCTTTTGCCAGACCTATGACTGATTGATTTAGCATGGACGGCTGTCATTAACAATCCATGCGGGTAAAAGTTTTTTTTAAAGCTTTTTTTGCATCTTGGCTGGTATACTACCAGTTTATGCAGAAAAAGAAGCCCCAACAGTCACACGAGTTCGGTTCCAGTAAAAAAAAAAAAAATCAGCATGTGTGTTTAGTTAGATGTTAGAGTAAATTAGTCTTTTAAATTACATATTTAATGTTCTAGAATGAAGTATGTGTAATTTTTTTAAGCAAGCATAAAAGAGAGCTTCTTACAGTACTCGATGTAAGCAAAAATATGATTATAAACTTGGTGCACACCCCTAGAAGAAATTCTGCCGGTGTCCATGCTTATGGGTCCCGGACTGAAAAAGGTTGAGAACCACTGATCTATACATTATGAACATCATTTACAAGAACGTATTTAGAAGGGAGGGTCCTCGACACGCATTTCCGCATAACTTACACAAAGGTAAGCTTGGATTGTGAGGGTTCTTAGCATTAATACACTGAATTTTTTGTGACGTCACAAGTCGCAGGGCGGGGTGGAGCTCGGGAACTGTGCAAAAAGTGAGGCCCACAGAAGATCCCGAGTCCCGAGCAGTTTCAGTTCAGAAAACCGCGCGGCAAGATGATGCGTGTTAATGAGTTCCCGCGCAAGATCATCTTCCCGCGCGTCACGCTATATATGTAAAGGCCAGTGGCGACTCGAGACTTTTTCGGAGTAGGAAGAAATTATAGTAAACCGAGGAAGGTTTGAAAAATGCGTTCAATTACATTCACACGTAGCCTAACGCTTGTACTATCCTTTGCATTTTAGAATGTTAGCTGCAGGCCTATGCTCAAGGTAGGGCAAGGGGCTCTTGCTCCTCACTTTCAACTACGAAATATTTACATGTTGACCTATAAAAACCGACGAAAATAACATTAACGATATTTCAGATTTTTCAAGAATTTCGATTTTCTTCTCCCTCCCTGTCGTCGAGTGGATTCACGATAACAAAAATGCTGCTAAAACTTCGAAATTATACTAAATGTTTCTAAATTGTCCTAGGATTTATTATTAATTACTTTTTTTTTTCGGATAATTGTAATTCTGCATCTAATTTTCTAGAGTTTTGAACTTGGGTTACTTATTCTTAACAGTTATGTAATTGTATAAATTTCCCCCCAAAATTGTTTAAAATTGTGCAACAAACAACGTGAGTTCAACATAGAATTTTAAAAGATTTGAGAAAATTCTTTACCTCCAAATTTCCACCGATTTCCTACCACAAAATCTCCTGACGAACTAAATCGGGCAGGATGAAGAAAATATAGAAGATGGATCATGGCTTGGTTGTAAAAAAGCTTGCAGCTGGATCGGCATACTCCATTTCCTTTGAAACATGTCCGCTGGTGAAGTAGAAATAAGATTTGGACATAATATTATTTCTATTTCCTGAAAACATAGTCCATTGAATTCGATTTTTCCTCTCCCAGGGACTGGCGTTTGCAGATTTTACTATTATGTCAAAAGCAGGGTGCTAAGTGCCAACAAAGATCAAACTGTGCTTGGTTTAGTACCATTTTGCTGGGATTGGCAACGCTGATTGAGGAACAACTTGCTGGTTCCTCAGTTCTCGCCGCCCCTCCCTTCACTGCCCCCTCCCCCCTCATCCATCTGTCTGTAGGATGACCGCCGTTGTTCCTCAGCGACCGGCAGAAAACCTGTGGCCATCGTCTTTCGGTTGCTGCGTGCGAAAGCAGTCAACTCTTGACAGTAGCTATTCTAGTCAATTGTACGTACCGTGCGCTCACAATTTTATAACACGCATTAAACTGCTAAAAAGTAGAGAACTCGAAATAAGTACAAATGAACTGTACGAAGTTCCTCACCTTTCTACATGGAGACGCCCCTGGTAACGGCACTGTCGCCTACGCGAAGATTCGCCACATAAACGTCAGAGCATCGTGTACTCTTCCATATGCAACACTTAGCATGATGTAATCTTTCTGAAGTAAGCGCTATATTTTAAAACCAGTAGCAGAAGAAAGCACGAATACGCCCTCATCACGAAAGGACAAAGCAATTGAGAGGCACTTTAGTCTCTCTGGAATGGGAAGAAGGTTAATTCTTGTTGGCAATTTGTCCAGTGGTGTGTCAATTAATTGGTAAGAGGCAAATGTTGCAGTGGCGAAGCGTGACATTTTTACGTAGTCATCGCAAGACTTGCCAAACGTGAGGGTCAATCTTTCAACCCTGGAAGGGGGGGGGGGATTTCTAAATTGATAATGATGATAACAGTGTTCGTACAGACGTGTTAAGTAGAGATGGCCAAATTCATTGTCTTCTACGTTGTATATGATCGTAAAATAAGGAAGACTAAACTTTCTTAAATTCTACCCGAAAAACGGAAAACTTGTTAAACGTCTCTCTCCGAAATCCGGGTAGTAAAATTTCCGAATCGATATTTTAAATTTTCCGGAATCCTGATGTTGTTGACCATCCCTGGTGTTAAAGTAAGATATGTTAGGGAAAAGGTTCTGTCCAAGTAAGTATGTCTGTCACCTCGAGAACAAAAATCTTGATCAGTCTTGTCATTCGTAAGCATAGTAAACACAAAACAACATTGAAGTACTTCGTGTTTTGTAAAGTAAGAACATTATTTTCAGAAAACGATATTTGAACCGCAGGATCAAAAGAAAGAAAAAATGAAAAGGAGAAATACCCTGAAGGAAATATAATGGATTTAGAACTGCTTCCCCCCCCCCCCAAGCTCTTTCTAGCACTAACCGTGGGGAAATTTATGCTTTTGCTTACTTATGACGTCACTGACAGCCTGCCGTGTTTGTAAACAAGGGGTCTGAAAAAAGGCCTGTTATGACCAGACCTTCAAAAGCGGGGAAAAACCGGTCGAAGGACCTTGGATTCGCAGACCTGCTGCGATGACTTGGCCCGCCTGATACCATTGCACTCAACAGGAAACGTAGCGGGACGGCTGGGCACGGGGAGTTAGAACTTCCTTTCGATGCGCTAAACTTAGCCAATCTCTGGGGGTTTTCCTAGCTGTTTAATGGCGTCCAGTGACTAATTTCGCTCAAATATGCGAGTATTCCGACTTATTTTTTACTTCTTCTCTAAAATATTTAAAAAGCATTTTTTATTATTATTTTGCTTTGTCATCGCCACATCTCCCGATGACCGGACGCTTCGCCTCTGAAATGTTGCTTTAATAGAACACAGTATTTTACCATTTTTAATATATCCGACCTTGTTTTACCAGAGAGTATCTGTGGTTTTGCTAAGGAAGCTGTGCCAAAAAGCCCATTTACAAGAGTACTTCTGCGTTTTGAAACTATCGTATGTATTTGTTTTCCACTTGTGAAAGAATCAACCATTATGAATATAATTTACAAGGACCAATTTAGGGGAAGGGAGTCAAAGGGGGTCCGGACTCCCCCATTTCCGCAAAACGTACACAAAGGTGAGGATTTAATTATGATTATACGGCTTTGCGTTCACAGTGTCTGCGAAAATTTATGCGTACCACTACTATTAATAATACGCATAAAAATAAAGATCAGGAACCTTACTTTTCATCAGATGGGTCTAAGACTTTTTTGGTATTCAATAAATAATCCATTTAAATAATTTTTTGACATCGATTTCATTGGTAGAGCAGCTGTTTCTACACACATTTTACTGATCTTAATTAGACATAAGCTTATGAATACGTGCTGATATATATATATAGTGGCGGCGATTGGGTTCCAAAACCTAAGGGGGAGGGGCAAGGTGCCAAAACTGGGGGGGGGGGGCAAAGACAGCATATTTCCCTTTGTAGATAAGATTTAGCAAAGTGTGCGGGCAAAAGTGGGAGGCAACCGCCCCCTTGCCCCCTAATCGCCGCTACTCTATATATACACATATTTTTATGTAAACTCTTACCTGTTCATGTAAGTGTGACAACAATTATATGTAGTTTGGATACGTACCTATTGATTTCGTATGAGTATTACGCACAAAGAAGAATGCTGCTACGACTAGAAAATCAAACATATTTTAACCACCTTAAATATTTATTTTCACAGTAGCATGTCCACTGACAAAAATAGGATTCCACATCTAAAGTTCTTCATTTGAAAGGCTAATTTGTAAGCAGTGTTGAGAACTGAAAAAACACACAATCTGATGGTGATGAGTAGGTTTAGGATTTTGATGACCTAATACATGCAAGAAAATGCTCTATAAACTTAGAAAAATGACCTAAAAATTCTGAAAGAAGTGTAAAACTAATTTACATACTACCAAGAGAAATTCAAATTACAAATTAACGTTACAGTATCTATCACATGTTAATTGCGTATGATAGTACTGTACAAGTAAGGAAGTTCACTTTTTCATCTTTTACACTTTAAGTACCGAGTTGCAGTACACAACGAAAATCATATGAAAATTTTCAAAAGTGAATGATTGTCGGTTTTCGGACAAGAGAGCCTTGCACACTGAAAAATTCCTCTCGACTTCCACCGACACAAGAGGAGCGTACTTGAAATGAACAATAGCTTTCAATATTCCATAGAGTGCAAATTGCTTCCCTGACAAAATGTCCGACACAGAGCACAAAACTTTGTACCCCTTGATTTTTAACAATAATCCGTCTGGCGACAATACATTTACAGATAGAGGGGGAAATTACATTGAAATCAACAGCTTGTGTCAACAATACTGCACAGAATTTCTTTGTTTGTTCAAACACGGTCATTCAGAACTGCGCTGAAGGTAATAAGAGAGTCGGGAACTTCTCTCCTTCAAAGGGTTACATTTGCATGTAAAATGCCCCTTCTTTCACCAAAATATAGGAAAATGCATAAAATGACTTTTAAAAGGCCGAAAAATGACAAACGGTTTAAAAAGTTTGAAAAATGACCTTTACTCCAAAAAGGGTCAAAAAATGTAAAAAAATGTCCTAACAAAGGCATCCCAATTAATTAACTTACGTGTAAAAGACATTTGTATCTACTTATGCAATATTTCTGCCTTACCAAAAAAAAAGATGCATTTGCATCAAAATCCTAGCCCTAGTTATGAGAGTTACAATTAGCGATGGTACCGAAACGAGACGAGATGTGGTTGAGTCTCGTCTCGTGCCTGCCTAGATATCTCAACCCCAGCCTCAGCCTTGAATCGGTATCTGAACAAGTGATGTGCGTCTACGCGTAAACAACGATAGTTTATATTCTACACGTAGACTATTTTGTACACGTAGATTACGTAATCTGTGTAAACAAAATGGCGAAAGGTGATAACTTAGCAAAGGGCGCCGTGGAATTAAATGAAAATTATACTGCGTATCAGTTGCTGATGCGTGAGGAGAACTTTTCATACTCTTTCTTCCAAATTCGAACAATTTCTCACGTAGGAAGAAACCTAATATAGGAAATATTCTAGTGTTTTATCGGGAAAAGACCACTCTTGGCTCATGACTGCCATCTGTTGTTGCTTTTTGCATACTATTTATCTTCTTCCATAGTTGATAATACTCGTAGAAGAGAAGATAAATTTTGTTGTAAATAGGGTTCTTGTCATTTCGTTAGGAACCAATATAGTTGAAAATGTAACTTTCATTTCATGAAACCCTTGAAAATTAATTTTAATGCACTTTAGATTGTCTACGTAGTCTATATAAACTACAACCCAATGTAATCTACGCTTAGATTACGTGTAGACAACGGATGTAGACGTAAACTTATAGTCTACGGCACATCACTGATCTCAACTACTGGCACGGGGGTGGGTATTCTATTGCGATCATTTTGTCAGCTATTTCACCTCTATCATACTTTATCTTCATCTCCACGATTTACCCCAAAAAGAGATAGAAAAGAGGCGTTCAGTAACCCGGTCGTGACAATAGTTTGAGTTTTAAGTTCACTTTATGTATAGCTAGGCTAATGGAGACTGGACGTTCAGTTTGAAGTAAGATCTTAACCACCAGGCACGTAGCCAAAGGAGGGCTAAGGGGGCTGAAGCCCAACCAAAATCATACAAAATATCTAATTTAAGTAGCTTATAGTGGTAATTAATTTTACTTCCTTAGCAAGATTAAACATTAGATCGCAAGAAAGTTTAGTGTATAATATAGCAACCAGCATATATTTTAATATTCTACAATTTAATCCAAAAATAAATGGATCAACAGCTGCCAAAATTTATAGTTTTCTTTGTGAGAGGTCACACAATATAAACATTATGAGTAAAATTTGCCCCTAACTTTTAGTCTTTTTTGAACAGAATATGTAAAAGGTAATAACAAAATACGATAACTATGAATTTCAGTACACTAACTGTACAAAGTGTAAGAAAAATAATGTCACTCGAGTAGCAAAGCCCCTCTTTTTATATAATTGACAATAAATTTCGATTAAAATTGGTATATTTTTAATAACTTATAATAGTTGTTATTGTAAAATGACAATTATAACCGTGTTAATAATTATTATATCTACTAATCAAGTTTTATCAATGGCCTTCCCCCTCTACAAATATTTCTGGTGACGCCTCTGTTGATAACGGATGAGCCTGGCTACGGGCCTGCTAACCACTATGTACCTCCACAGGGTATCAAACCCGGGGTACCTTGATTACAAGGCGGCAATGTTTCCACTACGCATTCGGGGTGGCATTGGTGCCAACAGTGTGGAAATGTAGAGTATAACGTTGTTGCCTTGTACTTAACGTTTTGGTTTAAATACCCCACGAGAACACATTTCCATGTATTACAGTAATTTTAACTTTGAACTGTAGGCCCAGTCCAAATACCTCCTAGTTGAACATTAGGTGACCTTAAAAACCAATTTTACAAGATACTCTTTTACGTTCAATAAACAAGAATACCTGCCCGATGGCATCTGCCTAAAACTGTCGCCTTGTAATGAAGGGAGTTCCGGGTTCGATACCCGGTGGAGCCACATAATGGTTTGGATTTTACTTTAAACTGTAGATCGATTGATTACATTAAGTTATTTTATGTCGTTTTTCTACCGCTTTTGGCTAATCGCGACGATGAGGATGAATTGTGAAACTCGCAGATGGACGACACGCACAAGTCCCGCAGAAGGTTATCCTGACGCCAGAGCCTCGTTAGTCTGCATAACGCAATCCAAGGGTGCAATACGTGGAAGAGAGGTTGAGATTTGGGCGTCTTCACAAAGGATCTAAATAGTAAGTGTTACAGAAAAGGCGCTACAAGTAAGGCATTACTTGTAAAGAGACACTTACTTTTACATGGTCTAAAGGCAAAGTTATAAAGCAACAAGGTACATTACTTACCACAAGACGAAGGGAAAGCTACAAGCAAACACGAAGCGAGCGCTGTCCACAAGCGTATCGCCTCCATGACAAGCACTTACATTATGAAGTTTACGTTCAACGCGCATGCGCAGAGAGACGCTCTGTCGAAAAAAGACCGTTCATTTACAAGGATTCGGTTTCCTGAAATCCTGTCGTGGTAATTGATACCGTAAAAAGCCATCCTGCTGGTTTCTCCTCGAACCCCCCCTCTCCCCCCCGCTTACTAAGAACTTTAAGATCTCGAACGATCAAGTATTCAAACCCACCATCCTTTTCTTTTAAAAGTTTGCAACTTTCACGAGTTTCTGTGCCTACGAGTCTTCGTTTAGGGACCTACATTTCTTTCCTAACACCTAAGAGCTTTTCCATCCGGCGTTAAACAGCGATAACAGACGAGAAAAATAAAAGTCGTTGTAGCTATACCCCGCGACAGGTTAAGTTTGCAGCAGGTTTTATGTATCAATCCACTCTAAAACTGCACTCAGCATCCCCGTGCCAGTCTCTCCTTAACCGCCAAGCTGTTCATATCACAGACAGTGAGAAAATCCTCAGTATTGAAGCGGAACTATTTTCTGCGCGCACTTTTGGGTCTATATATGCGAAAAGTTGCTGCAAGGTTAACCTGTCGCGAGGTTTAGGTTTAAGGCAGCAGGATTTTGATAATGTATACGTTAAAACATGGACGTCCGCAGGTTTTTTCCCCAGGTAGGAGCAAGCAAGGTATCTTTCCGGGGGAGAGGGGGGTCAAACGAGGCAACTCCCCATAATTCTATTGTCCCCTCAAAAAATATTGCTTCAGTTTGAAGTCATCATGTTCCTGCAAGCTTTTGTAATAATTAACACATAATGACTGAGATGAAATGATATGCGTGAAATATGCAATTTTGAGTTGACTATAATTTTCCGGGGGCGTCGTCCCACTTGCCCCCTCCCCCACCCTTCCGGGCGTCAATCCGTTAAAAACAGTTATCTGTTTTTTTTTCATTGAAAACTTGTTTAGATGCCAAGGGTCGTTGAGAAATTTTATCCTATAGTTATGCAACCATGCAGGAAAACTACACAATCTTTGGTACCCTACGCGAAGATTGTGTAAACAATGAATGCAATGTCTTCTCTATGGACTGTAGTACGACCTGTGGGTCGCCAAATTCACATCTTTCTTTAATACAAAAGCATTAAATACATCCTTTATAATTCTTAATAATTTTGAACAGACAAAATTTTACAGAAAAAAACAATAACATACTTGAGCAATTTATCTTTACTTCGATTGTAATTTGTTTTTGGGCATTCCACGAAAAGTGGTTATACTCCATGTAAATAACAAAATGAATTAATATGGAAATTATTATTGATTTTAATTGTATTAAGGTTTAGATGTTCGTGAATGCATATAATTTTTACATTTCACCAATAAAAGTTACTAGCATCTGCAGCCTATATGCTTCACAGACAAATGAAGTCGGAATTTATTACAATTTTAAAGCGTCACACACGTAACGCACTTTTGTTAATGCTTTTCATGCATTCAGTCTGTGCCATCATACCCTCGTCTTTTTCATTTGTTACCATACGCCACGAAGAATTTCATAATTCCGTGAAATCAGTACATTTTGTGTGTAAAATGTCACACACGTAACATTGAAATGCCCCTATGAAGTTCCCTTTTATGCAGATATAGGCTAATCGGGACTGAAACTACAGTAAGTGGTATCCGAACCACTATGTGCCTCCACTGAGTATTGAACTCGCGACCCCTTGATTACAAGGCGACGACGTGAACACTAAAACTTTGGGGAGGCGCAACTTCGGTTGTTGATTGATTGGGCTTATTTTACTTCTCCTTCCAGCCACTTTTGGCTAATAGCGAAGATGAGGATGAAACAAGGGAGAATTACATGGACGACACAGAGGGTAGAACAGACGCAATTATGATTCAAATCTCTAGATTGACCGCATGAGCACATTGATGATTGATTAATTTTAATTAAGGAAAACTTTTAACATGACCTTACCTCACGCAATACTAGGGGTTATTATACTTTGTGAATATATTCACTAATGCTCTTATTTTGGACCTAACAGCTTATGAGCAGTTTTTTTTGTCCTTTATATTAATAATATATATGTAAAATGTATGTAACCCCTTTACATTAAAAATATCTTTTCGTCTTTCCCCCACATTTCACGCACATTAGATTCAAAAATTAAAACGTTCTCCTTTACAATCGTATGTTACATTTTCTTAAGAATGTTAACAAACTATAACCTATCCGAACATCTGGATTGACAACCAAACTTGACAAATTTATTGGAAACTGAAGCTTTAAGTTGCATGCAGTTATACAAAGTTTCATGTTCTATTATATTTTGAACATTCCAATATTATAGAGCCACCAAGCCTTCTGCAACGTCAGAAAGTATGCTAACTACAGGTTTCCCCATAACTAAGTCTAGCGACACTAGCGCCACTGCCTCCACACCAGGGTTTCAAACGTCTTGGTGGATCTATATACGTTGCACGTCTGCACTTTCCCAGCTACATTCACTTCTCTTCTTGTTCCTTATTTCAATTCTGAATAAATGTTGCCTAGTACATAAATGTGTAAAATAACAAGAATCTTGTAGTTGTTACGCAACGGATAAGCATATGTCCACCATTGTTAATGGTAGGAAAAACTATTTAAACATATCCTAGAAACGATAGACAGGAACATTTGTTGCTTTCAGAGACGTAGAAAAATCGATAGTGTCATTTTTCGGTTTGATAGAACAGCGAAATGGCAGACATGGATGATGCGGTTGATTTTACAGGTGAGAGAATCACTTATCGCACATCGTAGTGAGCTCCTTCGTCAACTGACATCAACTGCTTTCTTTGTTAGGGATTAATACACAATAAATACACTGCAATTTTTCGGGACGTGATCAAAAATGTAAAATTTATGTTAAGAGCCCTAAACCTAACAGGCCTAACCTAACAACGAGAACATTTTTCGTGACGTCAGTAGACGAAGGCAAAAATTAATAGTAGGCAAATTGTCCATCACTACATTCATGCATTCTGTTTTCCGCAACGTGGGATTCAAGAATTGAAACAAGAAGCAAGAATAACCGGAGAACAGCATATGTTTGATCAGTCCATGATTCTTAAGGGCAGGAGGAACAGTTTTTGTCCAGTCAGCCGCGAGGACCCTAATCTGCTCCTCCCCCACCGACCTTTCTCTTTCTCCAACTTGCCGAGGGGAGATCCTGTGCGCTGGATGGTTTCAAAAGGGGGAGAATACTTAACATTATGCTTATGGGAGTATTGTTTTACTTGTTCCCTTGGGAATATCAAACTTCCGAAAGTGTTGAAAAACACATGAACGGAAAGAACTCACCTTGAAGATTTCAGTTCTCGGAGGAAAAGTCGAAACTCCCATTGATTAGCCGTAACGTGAACTTGATTCTTCTCCATAAGGAATACATGAAACTCTGTTTTTTTTTTTACAGATCGTACCTCGCTTAATAATCATCTTAAAAATCGCTTCCACTTGCAAGATGGGAAGAAATTCATTCTCTCTTATATTTAGTCGGGAGTTTTTAAAAGTAGCAGCACCCATTCCAACGATATTGAAATAAATCCACACCTTCGTGAAACTGTCTCTCTTCCCCTTAACAGATGGCACCACAGTCGATCCAGTTGCTAGTGGCCTCTTGAGGAACTTCTGTAAACTATAGTCTCACTTCGCAAGTTATAAAACGCGTGTGGCCTGTAGCATGTGATGTTGTCCCGTGCCAAAATAAACAAGAACAGCTTTGAAGTGCCACACCTTCCCGCCCACTGCTAGATACTCCTCTACGCAAAGCACGCTTCCAGAATTCTAAAATATCTCGTAAATCGTAAAGGGAGTGGCGCATCTTACTCAGTCTACACAGCGGCGTGTTCACGATATTATTTCGGGGCTGCTGTTTTTTTTTCTTTAAAAGGGAGGGGAGTTCATTTATTTTGGAACTACAGTATACAGTGGCGTATCCAGGTGGGGGGTGGGTGGGGCTGATACAGTAGCGTACGCAGGATTTCATCAAGGGGGGTGTTATCTCGAAAACTTTCTACAAATTCACATTACCATTGTTTTATTATACTTTAATTAATTAAAAATAATAATTAATTAATTAATAATTCTTATAATTAATTAATTAGTTTAATTACTACTAATGCAGCTGCTATTTATGAAAGAAATAGAACAAAATTACAATTCTTTTGTTTCAAAATAATTGTCTAGTCAACGGTTATTTGTATATGATAAGTGAGACATTTTAAGTGTGAAGAAAATCCATAAAAACAAGCAAATATATTAAATTTATTGAAATAATCGAAATATGAAACTCATTCAAGGAGCCGCGCTGGTCTAGTCTGACAACTTCGTGGGATATCCGGGTTCGATTCCCGGAATTGGTTGGAATTTATCCAGCCTTGTCTCCGCACCCAGCCTATGGGTATCTGAGAGCAACCTTGGGGGATGAAGGCTGCCGGAGCATGGTGCTGATCACATCACTTGCAAAATAGTTCGAGATCAAGAATCTTTGGGGCCCACCACACCACTATGTGTGACTTCATGGCACGGTGCTATATACACGGGGGAATTTACATTACCTTTACCTATGGAACTCACCCAGGGTGATGATGAAGCGCGAGAATACATGTTGCTAAATTCCACTGAGTCTATGTTTTCGTTGTAAAGTAAGTTTATAGACATTCCAACACATTTATCACTTCTAGGTGATTCACAAAAGACTTCTTCGACATTATTTAATGATGTGGATGTAGACTCAGCATCACTTGAGAGTTCACAAGGGGATGTGAAATCAGTACCGGGAAGAACGTTTGCAATAAGGACGAAGCAAGGAATTTTCACAATTCTCGCAAGAGTCACTGCGCGACTTTTTGCAAAAGAAAATTGCAAAATTGAACTTTGTAGCGGCTTAGATTGTGTTTGGAATGTTGTGTTTTTCTTCATGCTGCATGGGAATAATAATCCAAATTATTATTATTGTTATTATTATTATTATTACTGTCGCAGATCTTTGACTGTGATAAATTAGCCATTTTTAATTTTTTCTACAGCATTTTCCATAATATTTCAAGAGCTCAAGGGGGGGGGGTTAAACCCGGTAACCCCCCTTGCGTACGCCACTGGGCTGATAAACCATTCTGGAACAAGTTTTCTTTCTTAAAACAGCGTGCGTGAGATATCGTGGCACCAATGCCAAAAACATGAATGTGCAAATACTTTTTAAATTTTTTTTATCTAGTGCAGTTTCTGACTACTTTTCGTTGATAGGTTTGACCTAAAAACAGCTGTACGTAGGTACATATTTTACCTATTTCAATATATATCCAAGTGTAAAAACCTATTTTTCACGAATCTTGAAATATTAAAATGATTTTTTTTCTCAAAAGCAAGATTTAGCACATTCATGGTTTTAGCATTCGTGCGACGATATACGAAAATAAATCTCTCCTGTATTTTCACCATTAGGTTAATCGAACCACGAAGATGAGAGAATGACGGTATAAAATTGTGAAGAGAGCCTGAGAAACGAACAGTGGCCTTCGATATATTTGTCATCCCAGCATTTACTACGAGTGAACGTGGAAAACCCAAACTAGGATGGCCGGCCCTTGGATTTATATACATGACCGTCCGAATGGGAATCCTTTACATCGAAGAGGGTTATTGGTTCCAATGTAAAGTGGCGAACTGACATATACTCTATCTCAGGAATCTCTGTAGCAGGGCCGCACATAACGATAGAGAAGAGGAGAACGCAAGTGGCGGAGCGAAGCAGTACACGATACTGGTAGCTGCAGTCGCTATTCTCCCCTCCAACGAATCCCGTTCCTTGTCACGTGATCGAACCGTTTCGAGTCACTACTTGAGACTTGGTTTCGTCCGCTCGCTCCCGACATTCCCAGGACAGAGTATAGACAACTGGGTATGGGTCAGAGTGCCATCTGGGGGCTTCTCCCGTCACTATTATGTGATGTTAATGGTATAGGTATTCAGGTTGTAAATAATTTAGCCATATAAGTTACGTGAAACTAGTCATGCCAACTTTCTCCTAGGTTCAGGTCTGTTCCACAAGTATCTGATGTGCATCTGTAGGCTGTGCTTCATGTGCGAAGCCATCGCTATGGCTTCAGCTGACGTCATGCTTCTCTCGGGATTGTGCGACTTGTCCCTGGCCACGAAGGACATTCCGTCATTAAGAGGAGCTTTTTCTGTCGGTAAGATTAGCGTGATAGAATATTAGTAGTTGATATGTGAGTTAACGGCAGTTTTAGTATTCAGAACTAATTAACATATATTTAGAACTAAATCAATAATTTTTATGTGCATAATTTATGGGTTTTGTTAATATATGAATATTAATTTGTGATAAATATATGTAAATTAGTTCTAAATATATGTAAGTTAGTTCTAAACACTAAAACTAAAACTGCAGTTAACTCACACATCAACATCAACTATAATATTATTTTCCCGTTCTCTCTTAATTAACAGAAAACATCGCTGAACAGTTATTAAAGTGTGCTCACACCCTTCCTCAAAAATGACAATTGTGGTTTTGAAGAAAGTGTAAGTTTGTGAGGTGCAATTTGGGCGTGAATAACTAGATAACTTTTACTAACTATACGTGAGCAACGAGAAGAGTTTTTCTTCTCGAACCATTGTTTCAAATTTCTCCTGTTGCATTTCATTTATTGACAATAATAGACATGATATCACTCTTCAAAAGTTTTCTTTTAGCGACAATTTCATGGGGGGAGGCAACTCTGCATCGTTTTCACTGCCAGACAGCAATCTGTGGGGACATTGCAGTTACTATTAAAGGGTTAATCATATTCAAAAAATTACCAACATGCAGGATGTAGATAGCAAAACAAGCACATAATCTTACACCTTAGTGGCACATTGAATGATACATCATTTCTTTACAAAAATTTATATCTGATTTTTCCCCAAAAGTATTTAGAGCTCTGTTAGTTTTTAATTTCTAGTTCTAATAACTAGTTCTAATTTCTAGTAACTCTTCTTTTTTTAATCTCTGTATGTCCTCATTGTTAGGATCAAAGTTGGCTAAATGTTCTAAAAAGCGAGGCCAACTTTGAACAAAGAGGTTTATATTCTGTGATTTTGTTGATATGATTTTTTGAAGCAATGGTGTACATGTGGTACACTAGTAACAAATGGTTATGTTAAAAATGTAGTGTGAAAATAATTAATTGAGATATACGATCTTACGGCTTTGTTCGATTTATTGAAGGACACGTAGTTTAATTTGACATTCATTTCCCCATTTCACACTTCCATCTTTTCAACTGGTCGTTACAGGGGCTATCCTTGGGAGCTACGTCTGCGGCTCGCTGTCCGATGTGATTGGTCGTCAGGTGCTGATCCCCTTCACTCTTCTCTTCATCTTCTGCGGGACCATCTCCGCAGCTTTCTCTCAGCTCTACACAGTCATCCTCACCAGCCTCTGGTTTCTAGGCGTGGGGTAAGCACTTATCATCCTTGGCGATGAGTGAACATTCTCTTTTCGCCGGACTTGAAGAGAAACTCTCTTCATGGGCATTGGGCGAGCATTTTCTCGCTAGGCTCTGAGCAAGCACTCGCTCGCTAGGCGTTCGGCAAGCATTCCTTTGCCTGATGTTGGGCAAGCACTCTCTTTCTAGGCGTTTGGCATGAACTCTTTTTCAAGGTGTTGGGAAAGCACTGGCTCGCTAGGCGTTGGGCAAGCACCCACTCGCTAGACGTTTGACAAGCACTCTCTTTGCTAGATGTTGGGTAAGCACTCTCCTTCTAGGTGTTGAGCGAGAATCCTCCCTTTCCGTCATAGGCGTTGAATAAACACCAAGTTTCTTGCTTGAGTAGATGCCCCATACGTAGCCTTTGAAAGCTCTTGAATGATGATAAAGAGGTTCTCTCGAGTAACCAAGTGGATTATGAAGATTTAGAGCTTTCGAGAACTAACATAATGCATAAGAAACCCTTCAACTCACAGCTCTTGATGAAAACCCCAACAAATGTCGATTGAAATGAGAGAAGAGAGGAAGAAATATTGTACCTAGGTACCTGAGGAACGGAGGCGTTGGAAAATTCAATAACAGCGTACTCTGAATCACAGAATAATGACCTGGTAAAATCGACGATCCGTTAAAATGATTACACATAATGCTCAAGTGTTATGGAAACAGCTTCTAATATGCAATACATCTACTTTACAGAATCAGTGGCAACTTAGTTGTGACCTCATTATATGTCGCCGAGTTCCAGAGGAAGAACAACAGAGGTTCTGCCCTCGTGTCATTGGACATTGTCTGGGCTTTGTTTTATTGCATAAGCATAGGTAAGCATATTAAATATTTATTTCATTCCATTGGAATATAGACGCTTGTGATGAATTATCGTAGATTTTTATACGACCCCAAACATACAACATAAGAGTAAATAAAAGTCAATTAACACTCATTGTAGAGTAATGATATTAAGGTTGGCACCACTGCTTTCTTGAAGAAAGAGAACAAGGATGTGACCCACTTGAGCCATACTAGTTTCTTTTATCTCACCCCCATTGTCTGCATTCGAGGTGGGAAGTTTCTGAACAATATCTCTGCATAAAGCGACTCTGGACACCTCGGGGTAAAAACGCTACCAGAGAGTGATGTTGATCACATCACCTTCAATATGACCGAGATCGAGAATGCTTGGGCCTTTATCTTTTACCTGTACTTATGAGTTACAATCAATATGCACATAGTAGTGTTGTTCAACTAGTAAGATAAGAATATATACGTACACGAGAAGTTTCTTTACTTTATATATTGAACAACTCTGTATTTCTTGCTGTATATTGCCTACCTTGTCTCCATTTATTTTATAATGATGATTATTATTGATACTATATAAACTCAATAATCAACTATTCCAGCCCTGGAACCCCATTTCTGGAAGACAATACGCTAATCTCTAGAACATGGAAGTCTGCTTGGTTTCTGTCCACAGTATTCGTATATTGTTTACATAAAACATTGCAAATGTAGGTTAGAATCGATTCTAGGTGAGGTAAGCCCCCCCCCCCAACTGTAGCTTCTAGATCCGTCACTGGTCAGCTGGGCGGATGCTTCACGTAAATTTTCATAGCTGGGGTAATAGGTTACTTTCCAAGGTGGTTCTGCGCTTAGGAAACTAAAGTAGAAGCTATTATTGCAGGGTTTTGCTACCTTGTGATCCCCAGCGAGTACACCTTCCACAGGGGCGGTTCCAACGACTTCCGCTTCAAGTCGTGGCGAGTATTCGTGGCCATGGGCGGGATGCCCAGCGTGCTGGTCGCCTGCACCTTCGCAGTGGTGCCAGAGAGTCCCAGGTTTCTCCTGGCTAAGAGGAAGGACGCCCCTGCGCTGGAGGTTCTCAAGAAGATGTTCGCCCTCAACACAGGGTCACACTCGCAGTCCTATCCTGTGAGTACTTTCCCATATCATGTTTCAGTATTGTAGTTTGCTTGTTTGATTGATATAGTTTATTTTACTACGAATTATACACGTTTTTTTTTTTGGGGGGGGTCCATTGTAGGAATCAGGTGTAATGTGTAATGTAAAAATGAAATACACGTGAACCTATTCTCTTTTTGTGCAGATTAATACATATTATTATTATTATTATTAAAAACTAGAAGCAAAACATTACAAATAATATAAAAATTACTTCATTTCCACATACATATACGGGGTGGACAAAATAATATGAACACCCGATTAGATGAGCTCCATTTTTGGAGTTGTGTGCTGACTCCACTGCACGCACGGAACGCGTCTTTTGTTTTCTCCGTGTCCTATGATCCCTCTGCTAGAGGTATGAGCCACCAGGAAGCCTGTGAACGGCTTCGTGTTGTGTTGCGCTACCATTATGTCTGACCTTACAGACTTCCAACGAGGGCAAATTGTTGGTGCCCGATTAGTTGGTGCATCCGTAGCAACGGTCTCAAAGTTAGTAGGGGTATCGCGAGCTAATATGTATCTACCGTCATGCCAGCATACAAAGTGCAGGGGAAAACGACGTCTGCGAAACAGAATAGTGGCAGAAAGACGAAACTGACAGAGAGACAGGAGAGCATTAAGGAGAATTGTTGGCTCTCAAAGGAAGACAACGCCGAGAAGCGCCGAGAACTGCATAAACAGAATATCCATGGCAGGGCCGCTATTGCCAAGCATCTTGTAACTCAGGACAATGCCAAACGGAGACGTCAGTGGTGTCAGGAGCACAAAACCTGGACTACCGACCAATGGAAACATGTCATGTGGTCCAACGAATCAACCTTCACACTATTCCCCACACAGGCCGAAGCATACAATCCAGACTGTCTGGTGCCAACAGTGAAGGGTGGTGGCGGTAGCGTAATGGTGTGGGCTGACATTTCATGGCATTCACTGGGTCCTATTGTCACACTGAAAGAAAGGGTAACTGCCAAGGTGTATGAAGGCATTTTAGGTGACCATGTCCATCCAATGGCATTGTTCTTAGCAGGGAATACGATCTTCCAGAATGAACCCCATTCATACCACTGGCACTGCCCAAGATTGATTTGATGAGCACGATGACACACTTACACATCTTCCCTGGTCTGCACAATCGCCTGATTTGAATATATTATCGAGCCATTGTGGTCAGTTGGAAACCAGAGTACGGGCCCGTTTCCCTCCGCCAGCCAATCTCAAGGAATTGAGCAGTTTCTTGTTGAGGAATGGTATAACATCGCACGGACT
This sequence comes from Lepisma saccharinum, assembly GCF_977018435.1. Taxonomy (NCBI): domain Eukaryota; kingdom Metazoa; phylum Arthropoda; class Insecta; order Zygentoma; family Lepismatidae; genus Lepisma; species Lepisma saccharinum. The sequence continues at coordinate 7,162,638 of NC_139248.1, read as the reverse complement.
ACCATCCAGGATTTGTATGCATCCATTCCCAGGAGGATTGAGGCTGTTCTCAAAGCTAAAGGTGGGTGTTCATATTATTTTGTCCAACCCCTGTATTTTTTCCAAGCGTACGCTGTTCCGGAGTTTATTGTTCTAATGATTTCAAGTTTAATAACACCGTGTCCTTTCATTCCTCAAACGCAGCTCGAGATATTTTGATTTTTGAATTGTTAACTGGTTAACATTTTGTGCATGCTAGAATGCTCAGGGAGAGGATTTCGCACGAGTAACAAATAGTTCGCACGGTCGACGCTAGATAGCGTACGGAATCGAAAGCTACTTCGCTCGAGCGAATAACGTGGTATAAGCTAAAAGCCCAGTAGTACTCGTATAACAGTAATTTGTCTGTGGTAGTGAACCCTCAAATATGGATCGTGAAGTGAAAGATGCAGTAACATTGAAACTTAAGTGAACAAAGTCATCACCTCCATGTTCAAATGTAGTTTAGTCTATCTTACCAATACAGTGATACATATGAAAATTAAATAGAAGATTGTGGTCTGAAACTGCCAGGACGGATATTTTACATACGATTGTTGTCACATTAAAATGATATTCCATTATATACGCTCGAGGATGGGAGAGACGAAGGATTACGAGCGAGCGAATATGATTCCATGCAGTACTCTGGAGTGCATATCAACTGTTGAACATATACTAATATGAGAAGAACCCCAGCACTAAAGTGGACAGTCATTTGTTTTCACCCCTCGCTTCCATAGTGCTCTGCGTTGCCATATGAATAATTTATCTCCCTAACTTCTTTCTTAAAACCGCGCATTTTGGCAACACAAGGGCAGGGTTACATGGCAAGCACCTGATTACATCACCAACTCTTGCTTGAAAATTCGACGACAGTGCCACAGGGCAAGGACGTATTTAGGGGGGTCCAGGGATCCGGACCCCCCCGAAAGATATACTAAGTACTAAAATAAAATAATCAAAATATATATTTATTATCATTTGTTACATAGTCGATTGTTATTTATTACAGCTGAACTTATTGAATGTCAAGGAATTTGGCTTGTACGGCTTTAAAGGAGAGTTCCAAAGATTTATGCACACTACCAATGATAATTTGTATAAAATATTAATCAGGAATTTTACTTTTAGTCAAATGAATCTAACTCCTTTCTTTGTTATTCAATAAATATTCAATTCCTTATCTGACATTAATTTCCTTGTCAGGTCAGATTTTTTTTACAAATTTTGGCAATCTTAAATATAGGCTACGTAAGCTAGATAATGAATATTTATATTTTTAACATATTTTTACTTATTCATGTAATGATAACAATACAATATTAATTAATTTACATATTTAATTTAATAATTACAATTATATTATTATTATTATTATTATTATTATTGTTATTATTATTATTATTATTATTATTAGTGAGACTCTTGGTCGGACCCCCCGAAATGTATTTCTAGATACGTGCCTGCCACAGGGGTTTTCTCTTCTTGGTCAAATGATCCACTGACGAATCGAAACGCTTTCCTTTACAGCTCTCGAGCTTGACCAACTTCGTGGAGCCAGTGAGCGACGAGGAGGATGACCCGATGGAGATGAATACGGGCCACCACTGCCGCACCTGCAGATTGATCACCCGGAGGACCTTCGCTCTCTGCAGGTACAAGAGCAACACCCTGGTGTACCTGACCAAGGTGGGAGCTTATCTTGGGTAAGTGCTGATGTGCCACTGGTACAGTCATGTTAGAAAAATCTGTCGCATGGAATTTTTCTAAGTCCAACGTATTACGAAATTATGTTGGTAGCTCTGAAACAAGGAAGTGTTGTGAAATATACGATCCTCCAATCAGAGTGAAGTTCGATTCGGAGGAGCAGGAGGCGTGACTCACGGTCTTGTCCACAGGAAGTTCAACCAATGCAACATTTTCAAACATGAGATAATGTCCTCATTGGTTAAATATTGTTTCAATAACGCGAATCGGCAGAAAGATTGCGCAAAAGTTTACTTTGTCGCTTTAATTGCCTTTAATCGTTTCAAATTATTATTAAATTGTCCCAATTATATTTCACGAACTTAATATATGTATTCATGTATGTGTTTGACAATCATATATCACTGATTAGAACAATTTTCACATTGTTTTCACTACGTGAGATGACATTTCATTTACATTTACGATAAAATAGTAGTTTGGGTGTAATAACAGTTTTAATTAATTAATTTAGAGGTCCATTTTTATTTGTTGAGTTAATGATTAGGTTAATTCGTTAATTTTCGCGGAAAGAGAGAACCACAGCTGAAAAAAATACACAAATTGCATTATTGAGGTCAAGAGTTCGTTTTAACATCACTTTTTGCACACATAGGCTAATCACGACTCGGGATACATTTAAATTGGAATCTGAAACATTATGCGACCTGACGGGAACTCGGAAAAGGACACACTGATTACAAGACGTCGATACATTACCACGATGGTCTGGCGAACGCCAATAATAATAAGGGGTTGTGGGAGTGGGAGATGGGTGAAGGAAATAATAAAATAAATATTATTTTGGGGGTATTTAATGTTATATTTATACACATACAAACCAAAGAAAATATTTATGTTGATACATGTGTGTGTGAGGGGTGGGGAAGGGGGAAAGGAGAGGGACAGAATAATATTGGGAGAGATGGGACGAAGAGGTGATTGTAGAAAATGTTTTATTAGACTTTCAGTAATAAACACAATCAAATCAATAATGATTATCTTACAAATACCATATTTAATGTAAATTTGTTTTAGAAATGGGGCGGGGAGCTGTTTGTTTAAGTTCAGTGCAGGATAACAAGTGGAGACACATAGTGGTTCGTACCTCACTTTAAACTGTAGGTCCAGGCCCGATTAGCCTATCTGTGCATAAAGTGGACTTATAATTCAGTAGGAAAATTACGTCGATCTAGAATTTTGGATTTTAGATGCGTTGAGAACACGAAAATTACCAATTCTTATAATAAGAAACCTGTCCTCATCTTACCATTTTGAAAGAGAGAGAGTTAATTGTATAGTCTTTCGTTGTTAGTTTCAAAGAAGACTAATTCAAATAGTAACAATGGGAACGAATAAAGCTTACGAAAAGTATTTGCCACCGTGGGGATTTGAACCTACGACCATTAGAGTGACAACCACTACCCCACGAGTTCGTTCCTTCATACGACATGATTATAAGTTAAGACCAATTCGTTCAATGTGAATTAGAAATATAATCCCCACCCGTCTCTTTATAAACAACACACCCCAACGCTCCTTTGTAGCAAATGAAATAAATGTGGTATAAATGTCACAAAACATTTAAGCAAAATCTACTATATTTACGTTTTACATGGAGAGGTTACATCTTCGAAAATTGAGGTTGTGGTTTGACTGTAATTGTAGGATACCCCATATGTATTGATAAACCAAGGCTCTAGTGTGTACTAGATTGGTTGTTTTGTACTGACGTGCTCAGGAATTTGTAAAGAGGTATGTAAATATTGAAATATGTTAATGCTTATTTTTTAAACAGTGAACTCATATTTTAATATATCTCTGTCCATCTCATTATCTCACTTAGAAACTAATTAGTATTGCAGGAGTCATACTGAAAAATCTCACGTGACAATGACGAGAAATTAGATTTAGGGAAGGAATAGTTTTCATATTTTAAAACCTCGAAGGGCCTTCGGGTATCTCCCGACTGTCAGTCCCCCTTCCACAATTCTACCTAGAGGTGGGGAGATCTTCAACTGGCAACGAGGTGACGTTGGTCAGCACGTCGAACCCTCAGCCGTTATAGAAGATATCTGAAACCGCGTTACACCAGTCACTCGTAGCTCCCCAATTTCCTCACGAAAGTCGGTTGCCACCGGTCCTATACACATAGCAGGCCGAGAACCCAGGACGACTCGAATCCATGCCGTCCCGCTGCAGTCGAAAACACAGAGTCTTAGACCGCACCGCTACGGAGGAGGAGAGTTTTCATATTTTGGTTCTTGTCGACAATACATTAAATCTATTACGCATCAAAAATTAGTGGAAAAAATAGCCAGTTCTATAAGAGATTCGAACCTTCGATCTTCACTCAACTAAGCCGCTATTTTTTAACAATTTCCCATTTTCTCACTCAATAACCTTCGTTGAACGTTTATCTTAAGAGTCTTTAGCAATTTTGTAAACCTTATTAACCTATCTGCTGTCTATCACAAATATATTTTACAACCTGGACTAGATTTTTATGTCTGCAATTTAGAACTTGACTTTTGTGGTAAGTAATTCTCTACCGTCTACTTTAGTAAATAAATCAAAGTCTACAGATCTCATATTTTGTAAATGCGAAATGTCATTGTTAAATGTTAGAAACGATTTCTCATTCCACTGTTAGTTCAAGATTTAGCCACAGCCATCACGTATTTGCATTCTGGAAACCAGCGTGAAACGTGTTTCCCACACTTCCAAGGTCAGGTGAACCCTTATCAGTTGTATTGGATGCCTGTGAACATGTTACTTCATACGTCATGGTACTGTGGTGGATTTCTTCCCCTTCCCCTTTTACCTTGAACGGAAGTAATCCCCGACTGGGCACGACGAATCAATCACAGAAAAGCAGACTGTCTAGTAACTCGCATGTCATGTATCATTTCGAGCTCCTAGGTTTTGGAAAGTGAAATAAAAAAAAGTATGTAACAAATTCATAATGGTTGACTTCTTTGGGTATTATTTCATGTCTCTTTTCTACTTACTCCTCTGAAACTTTTGTCTACTGTTTTCAGTAGAATAGGTGTTTTGAAACATCTACTGTCTTCAGATTTTCAAAAAGATATAAATACAAAAATTAATAAGGGGGAATGAAATTAATATTTACAGCCAAAATATTAAGCTTAACATATTTTACACTACACTGAATAAATTATTTTCACTTGCAGTTTCAGTACTGTACTGGTTTCAGTAGATCAGTAGGTGTTTTGAAACATCTATGTTAAGATTTTTAAAATTTGAATTACAATTTGTGTGCATCAAAACTTCGGGTATTTTGCACCCGTCACGCTATACGGGGTCCAGTCCCTTATCATGACTAAAATAAAATCGTGTCCGAAAACTAAAATATCATTACTTGGGTTAAAAGCTGAGCCTGTAAAGGGACAGTCAGCACAATCAAGGACAAAAGACAGGACAACACACACACACAGTCCTACGAAGATTATACTAACAGCAGGTCCAGTCACCAGAGCCTCGTTAGTCTGCAAAATACAGTTCAGGGTGTACTACATGGAAGTGAGGTTGGTTTAGATTTTAAATATATATAAAAACGATTTGTCAGTGAGGAGGAATAAAAAGTTATATTTGCAGCTAACATGCTGAGCTAAACACACTACAAGGGTGTAAGGGAAGGCCTTTCACGAAGTATGTACACCCAATTGTTGCTTCCACGTAGTACACCCTGGACTTCAGTTTGCAGACGAACGAGGCTCTGGCGACTGGCCCCATGGCCAGTTTACTTTTCTGTATTGTCCTGTGTTTGTTCCTTGTGGGTGCTGAGAGACACAGTAGAGTTCTACAATTGATACCACTAGATTCTGTCTACTGTAAACAGTAGAAATTACGTAGGTTTATAACGACGATGAGAATGAAACAGAGGTAAAAAAAATGATAATGAAATTCAGAAGCGACCTGGAGCAAACAGGAACGTAGAATGTCTGGCAGCGAGACGCAAGAGTTGATCAAGCGATTGTAGCGTCAAATTTAGCTTAGAGCTCATAATTGATATTTCTACATGAGCTCAACATACAAGTTACATACAATGAGAGAATTGAAGTTAGTTTACGTCTCACGTGATATGAGTCGAAACTATTGTTGCACATTGAACTGTGAAGTGGATCAATATTCAATTAGATTAATTAGTGAATGGTGATATGCTGAGATTTTGTAACGAGATGTGCGGAATGGGTGACAGTATAATAAATTATGGACACATTGATTTGAGTTAATATATTTGAACAATCTCATAACGTGTGATTTTGCATGAAGCTTTATTACTTGAATCTACATCACTTCATTGCAAATGCTACCAGGCATTTTATGGGGTGTAAAATTCTGTATTCGATTCCCCGTTCGGTTAACCCTGCGAATTTTATTCTTTATTAAACCGAAAAATTATTTATTGCATTTCACTTATTACGAAAATTCGTAAATTATTTGCTTTCCGAAATGTAGAGAAATATATTGTTTTTCATGCTTATTACAAGAATACAACTATGCATGGTGAAAAAAAATAATGTAAAATAAATACTATTCACAAAATGACGTCATTTTGTTTCTTGATAATTTTCCCTAAACTAAAAATGTATAACTTTCGCTGTACATGACATTTCATCGAATATAACACATGGGTCATTTTTATGCAAATATTTGTAAAATGATGAGAAATTCAAAAACATAATCTGAAAAATTATTTTGAAAAATAACATTGAAAAATAATTAGAAAAGAGTGTTATATATATATATATATATATATATATATATATATATATATATACATATTATTAATTAAATACAATACTTAGTTGCTCTATATAATAATAATAGGGGTAATGGAACTGAAGTCAAACCTATAATCTTCGGCGTGTGATAATGATAGCCTATCACCGAACCACTTTACCATCTAAAAAAAATTGAAGTTTATTTCTCGGAAATTACTTGCTAGTGCACACAGGAAAATTCCCATACCAATAACTGCTCTGCAGTTAGCTGGGACAGGGTATACATTTGTCTTTTTAGTGTGTTGTGGGTGCCCTTTACAATCTTTCACTTTTAACGTTTCCCAAGGGGCTCTTTATATCCCTTTTTTAACTTTAAATATGGGTTTTAGATAAGAGGAAGTTTTCCTCGTATACGTTGAAGTATGTCGACACCCCTAAAATTTTTTACTAATTTATGCAGCTCTTTCGGATGATTTTGAATATGTGAAAACAATCCACAAAGTGAGGAAAAGTGGGATTAGTTGCTTAATTGGAAGCATCAGCGTCCTATAAAACTCGTAATTATTTTTATGTGCCTAGTGCTCGAGTTGGCCCTTCCTCTGCCTGATGGGGAAGGCTGGGTGTGTTGCTTCTTTCAAAGGCTTTTATCATAAGTAGGGAACGGATTTTAAGGTGCAGCACCTTACAAAACTATATCTGTTTTCATACAGATCGTTTGAGATATGTATTCTAGGAGATGAAATCAAGCAAAATTAACACACTTTGTTGCACCATTTTGCACATTTTCGTGAGATTAGCACATTCATCTCCTTTTTACGCCCTCTTTGATACCTTAGCACCTTTTCCCTTCCATTTCCTTCATGTTTGACACGGTCGTGCCAGGTTCATCCATAGGATATTAATAGCCATAAGAATATATTTATCTCAATACAAATTGAGAATGAGCAACATGAGACTGTATATTGGTATACGCGTGATACCTCCCAGGGTACGGGAAAACATTAAGATTTGCAGTAAATAGAAACAAAAACACAGAACTTACGTTTTAACATATGAATTCAGGATCTATGTATCTTGATTATGCAATTTAAAAAGAACCAAAGTTGTACATCATAACAAAACTCACAAAAAAAATCACAGTAACAGCACAATCTTTCTCTCATGCACTTCCATTAATCTCATAACTTCCAGCTACAAGATTCATATATACCAGGCGGGATGGTGTACTTCAACAGTCTGTTCATACGTCCGGGAAGGACATGTCATGTTTTGTTAAAAATATTGCAGAAAAATAAATGATTTTCACTCTTCTTGAGCATCTACATAAAATCCTATAGTCTCATTTTGTAGACCAAAACGAGAGCTTTAAAATGGTGTAATATAATCATTGCAGCCCCAATAGTTCCCAGAATAATGTAGCAAAACCCGCGAGAAAAAACACAAACTTCAACAAAACGTATTCGGCAGAACCACAGTTCTCTATGCGGTCCGCGCGCATTATATACAGACGGCGCAGAAAAAGAGAATAAAAGCATTTTATCAGCACATTTTTTTGCATATTTTTGAAAACATTTTCAGAACCTCTTTTTCCCTTTCCCGACCATAATTTTGCACCTTAAAATCCTTTCCTTAATCATAAGTTTTGCTATTTGTTTTCTAGATATACCTGGGCGTCTGCTTGGTATGTGATGAGCGGACCAGACAAAAACGTGGAGATTACCTACTTCCCAGAGAACACGGTTCCCAAGAATGCAACAAGCTGCCTGATGCGGATAGACAACGCCTTCTATGTCTCCAGGTTAAACCTCGTCTGCTGCCTTATTGTTGTGTATTTCGTGCTCTTTTACATTGTTGACATCGTCCAGAGAAGATACATACTCAGTAAGTTGACAGTATACTCCTTGAGGCCTTAAAAAGATCGCTTCGCGGGCTTGCAGCAGACGACAATATGGGAGTGTGTCTGCGAGAACCAATCAGGTCCGCGAATGAGCTAGCCCGGTTGCCACAGCTAGCGCGCTGCTGCACCCTTCTGGAAGGGTGAGTGACCTCTGCCTACCTCGGCCTGTTTGTTCGGCTGAGGAGCAGACGACACGAGAGTATCGGCAACAGTGTGCGAGCGACGTCTGCTGTTAGCCCGCGAAGCGCTCCTTCTAAGGCCTCCTGCAGTATAACAGTTATCGAAACCAACTCTCCCGTATATCCCGTATTGGAGCTAATTTTTGGACCCTCCCGGCTCCCGTACTGACATTCTATTTCTCTCGTTAATTTCATTAACAAACAAGATCGCGAAATTTCGACTTATTCCGAGTTGGACGAGCCATACAAAACTTCAAATCGACTGCAATATATTGAACGTTTAACCTTTGGCGGGCGGAAGTGACGTCACATCTTGCAGTGGTTGTTTGATGCTTACTTCTGCAGCAGCCGTTAGGACCAAGAAACATGCAAATTTGTAAATGTTTATTCTCTATTGTGATCTGTATAATATTTAAAATGTAAATTAATTGTTTTGTTGAATATTATCCATTCCTAAACATTTTCTAGAGGAGAGGGCTCCAAACTCACCAAGCCATTGAGCTACTTCCGACATCTGAAAATACATGACTAGCTCCCAAGTGGGGGATTGAATGTTTTACAATCCTTTGTTGGTCTTCAAAACTTTAAGATAATCATTTTTTTACAGCACTAAGAGGCCCGGGACTCGGATTCGAATCCCGGCATGAACGTGTGTTTTCTTTGAGTGTTTCTTCATCAAGCTCATGATATCATCACTCATCCTCATCACCACTATTAGCCAAAAGTGGCTAAAAAAGGGGCGCTAAATTTTAAAAAAATAAATCAAATCACATCAAATTATTATTTAATTTCTCTGCAACAGAGGCTGTCATTTCTTAGAGAGAGTTCAAAACACGGAAATACTTTTCTTACAAACTTCTTAAAACTTGCCCTAAATCAATATCATCTTGTTTTCTTACAATATTAATGAGAAGGGTAACACCCAATCTTGATGCACAACTTTTGTTAAGCTGGGTGAATAGGTTGTCCCAGATACTGGAACGAATTGCCCAGATGTCCTTCTATCTGCAAAAGCAGATCTTTCTGCCAAAGTTTCACTCAAATATTGCCGCTCTTATCTACAGTCTATTCTAGACAAAGCCCTCACGAGCTACTGGAAATGACCCCGCGAGCTACCGGTAGCTCGCGATCGACGGTTTGGCGATCCCTGTGACCTAGAGTAACCCCGTGCAGCTTAAAATCCGCACAATTTGTCGCGACAAAATTTCCCGTAAATTCAATGCAGGAAGTTGATCACCCTATACTAACAGTAGGAGCTGACTCTTATGATATCATTCAATTAGGAAAATGATTCTAAGTGTTTAACTTCAGCTTTCCCTTGAGAGAAGGTTGCTATCGATGGACGTCCGGAAGAGGGGGGCAAAGGGGGGCCACGGTCTACATGGAAAATAAACGTCAGCCTAATATTATATAGGTACAATGGAAACGTGATAACTCGAACTTGAGTAGGAAAAGAAAAAAATCGAGGTATCAAGGCTTTCCACTTACCAAGGTTCGAGTTATTGAGGTCGGCACTACGTACGTCCGGACACAATTGTTGATCACCTGACATTCTACGTACGCACCCTACACTTCGACTTATTGAGGTCAGTACGACTTAAACTTCGTTATATAAAGGTGATTAGAATTTAACTTCGACTCAGAGATTTTTCATAGTCTACCTTCAAGTTATTGAGCTCTAAAGCATTCCATAAACTGTACAAAAATTCGTCTTATGAAGGTTTTATTTGAGTTGTTGAGGTAAAATTAGTATTGAGTGTTATGCACAATTCAATGGGATTACAAAAAAATCGACTTATCAAAGAATTCGAGATGTTTGTGACAGTCAGATTTACCGACGTCATTATTATTATTATTATTATTGTCCATAGCGGTAAAAAATGTGGTGATTCAAAGCGTTGAGAGTTTTAAGTTGTAAGAATACATATTTGATTTTTGCCAAGCCGACGGGAGGAACGAGACGTTCACGTGTCTTAAGGGTGAGCACCTGAAGGGTCACGTTATGCGTCTAAAGCTTAGGAAATTCGACCGTAATGACAAACATTTAAATATCTCGGTTTCCAGCGGTCAGATTCACGTGAAACTTATACCAGCGCAGCGGCAGGTGTGCAAGGACGGATGTGTGGAGTTTCGTCGCGATCAAGCAACAATTACGGACGCCAGATCAAATCGGTTGTAATTGATCAGTTTGTGGACACCGGTTGCAATTGAGCTATGGGCGACAGCGAGGCTGAGGCTTAATCCGCACAAACTCAACTTCGAGCACGGCTCGTCCCACTTGGGAGACAATAGAGCAAAGTGAAATGACCTCTTCGGAAGCGTCACTTCAACGAACGCCTAGCGTCTTTTTTCAAAATCCAAATAAAACGAAGGACATGGTTTTTCGACACACAGTCTTACCGCGATCCTTGTAGCGAGAGCAGCTCCGTGCTATCTCTCCATATACAGTTTTGCCGCGAATCTTGTAACAAGAGCACCTTCGTGCTACCTCTGCGTGTACAGTGGACTTTGTTGTGTTTTACGAACACCAGTATGTGTGATAGACAGTAAGTCTACACGAGTGCGCCTACCTCAACCGCTGGGAGCAGTTGAAGCGAGACCGTGTTTTTTGTGATTGCCTTACGCCGTTTATAATTTTTTGAGAAACGAGGAACACCGGAAACTATGGCGGGCTAGAGGAAGAAGAGAGATGAGGGCGTTACGTCGATTCGCCCGATGTCAGAAGAGACTACGCCGATGATGCCTACCATACGCCACGGAGAGAGAGAGGAACGACGAGCCACGCCGATGATGCCTACCATTCGCCACCGAGAGAGAGAGGAACGACGAGCTACGCCGATGATGCCTACCATACGCCACGGAGAGAGAGAGGAACGACGAGCCACGCCGATGATGCCAACCCGCCGCCATGGAGAGAGAGAGAGAGAGGTCGAACGCCGCCCTATTGATACGCCGATGATGCCTACCATCCGCCACGTTGACGTCCCGACGCCCAGACCACCGATCCCGAGGGGAAGAGAAACCGAGGAACCAGAAGTATGAACACTTTTCGCATCTTCATCGTCGCGACCAAGGAAACCTTCCGTGTGAATACTATGTGTTTTTCAATCGCCCATAACGACGCCAGCATGCACCTCGGAAGCTGAGAGTTGGTAATGTAGGGTAACTTCGGTGAATAACGCCACCAATTGGTCATTTCGTTCTAGAACTCATACATTTTTATTGTTAGGAACATGAAACTTACATGTATAGGAGAATGAACTTTCCTCTATTGTGTAATAATAAAATATTGATTGCACTATTATAATGAAAGCAATAAAATACTAAATTCTGTGTTAATGCAAAATGGCGTTATTTCCAGACCTGTCGGGTAATAACGCCATGTTCTTAATTACAAGTAAATCATTCACATTTTCTTTACTAAACTGTACTAGGAAAAATAATTACTGTAGTAAGTTATTAGAAAAAGCATTTTCTTTTGTCTTTTCGCGATACCCAGTTCCTCAAAGTTCTGCGAGGAACGTGCAGCACATACCATCTTCATCCCTTGTTTGATGGCCGCCATAGCTTGCCTGAAGTCATCTACTGACCATTTGGCCCGTATAATTCTACATTTCCTCGCCATCTGAAAGAGGAAATTAACCGAGAATAAATATCTGTACGCCTCGAAAGTAACTGAGCAAGGATAAACCTATTTTCGAAATCAACATTTCCTTATATTTGAGTTTAAATTGAGTGGCCTTGTTCCCCGACACGATGATGGCGATATTTCCCGAAACAACAGATTGCAGTTTAACCAACTGTTCAAAACTTACGACACCGACCATGAAAACCGTACACACATCATTCACTTACGTAATAAACGTATTGTATACGTACAGCATTGTTAACATTTAAAATCTAATTCTATAATATAAAAACACTCACCTTTGTCGGCGCGATGAAAATGTAGACCCTTTATCCTCGAAACGCAACTCAAACGTCTATACTATTCAAACTGTTTCTCTTAAATGAAGGCTCGAAAATGGCAACCGTTCTTATCAGCAATGCTACCAGGCACCATTGTTTATCCCACAACGGTGAGTCTCCCCTTAACTTTACATGCGTCCATGTCCTCAGAGTTGAAACTTTGAAATGGCGTTGTTTCCCGCCTGGCGTTATTCACCGAAGTTACCCTATTCATCTGTGTGATTGTCAGCACGTGACGGCCCGATTGATTTAGAGAACGCCCTTGAAATTCGTCAACATTTTGAAAACGCCCACTCAACTCGAAATTTTATATCAAACTCCCGTCGCGCTTGTCATTTGTAATTTATTCGTCTCAGGTCAATTTTTCTTATTCCTTGTGATATTTTTTTTAATGGTCTTAAATTTATTGTTGTTTGTGCTCCTTTGTATTTGTTTAAAGTGCGTACTATTAGAGTAAAGCGCCGCCCACTTAATTGTTTAATCTACTGGAGGTTTGTTCATTTTTTATGTGTCAATGCTAGCTATGTCAGGCCGCAGGTGTGATTATTTAGTAAAAGTATTTGCCTGGTAACATGAATTGCTCGTCGCGGCGAAGTGTTTAAGTCCCGCCTGCTAGAGAGTATATGTTTGCGTCACTCAACGGAGGTTATTTGTTATGTTTGAACCACGTGAGGTCTTGTAAAAGGAAAACGTCCGCCCACGTGAATGTAATTGCCGTTGAGACGCCTTTGTTTATGCTGGTCAAATAATGTATTGTCACCGCGCCGACTAGTTTCTTTTTAAACGGTGAACTTAAGTAAGGGCTGGCTAGGATTTGAGTAGCACTGGAGAAAAATCACAAATGACCTGGTTAGATAAAAATTAAGGTAAATTTAAATATGAATGCAATCATTAAGGCTTATCGTCATAAAACCTGTACATGTCATGTATCATTCTTTGTGTCGATGACCCCGTGAGAACTGAATGTGTGAATGAATGTGAGAGCGTGAAAGAGGGGGAGATGTAGTAAACTGATTTTTGTTGGTTATGAATAGAATATACTTTTTATTTTCATGTTAATTTTGGGCTATATCATTTTCGTATGCATGTCGCTACCCGTGATTTTCAGGTATGCAGCTAGCCGCTTCCCGGCTACAGGTAAAGAGGTGGTAATTTGGAAGTACATATGTCTTTGTTTTTATTCGATATGGCTTATCACTATGCACTGTCGGTCACCGGTTCCTACACACGAACTTAACCTGGACCGTAATGCTATTTCGCTTGTCCGAGGGAGAGTTTGCCGCCTCTATCTAGGTAGTGGTAGCATTTGTTTTCCCGGGCAAGGGAGGGCGTTTCACATGTTGAGGTTCAAGTAATCAAGGTTCCACTGTATTTCACACATTAATTGATTGATTGAGTTTATTTTTAAGTTCACTTTATGTACAGAAAGGCTAATCGGGACTGGACCTACAGTTTAAAGTGGACCGAACCACCATGTGCCTGCATGGCGGTATCGAACCCTGGACCTCTTCATTATAAGGCGACTACGCCATTGGTTAGGCACTATAGTATATTTCACACATATAATTTCATGTCAGTCACAGTAATTTAATGTTAATAAAAAATAATAAACGATGTTTTGTAAAATATAACGAAAGGAGATGGCCAAAATAGAGATCCCCGTTTTGTCCAAGCACGTAATTTTAAAATAATTCACGACGGTGATCGGTCAATTTATAATCTCACGCGTTCTCACTAAAAGCCACAGCTAAATAATGATAGTGTTGCACTTAGCGATTTTGATTAAGAATTACTGGAGGCACATTTAAACATCAAAGACAGTCCAAAAACGCTTACTTTGTACGATATGCACGACAAAAGAAAAACAAATTCAGAGTGCACGCTGAACAAGCATCAACTCGAAAAATGATTTCTCCAAACGCAATATAATGTAGTTAGCTACTCATCCGCTAGATATCACCACTAGTTTATGCAGAACGTGTAACAACCCCGTATTATCCTACCTCCTCAATTTGTCCAACTTTCCCCCATATATACATTTGTTATACATAATTCTTGTAAGTTACAAGTTGTAACTCAAAAATGAAAGTAACAAATAAATATTAATAATAACAACCCCGGTGGTGCAACAGCCGTGAGGGCCAGGTCCTACTTACCGACTGCCGAAAGATCATCCAACCAGTTACGGGGTGACGTGTGGTCAGCACGACTAACCCTCGCTGTAGATTTCCATGACCGGGTTACGCTACTCATTCGTAGCTTCCCAATCTCATGATGGTGGGTGGCCACCGGTCCCATACACCTGTCGATGTTAAAAAAATATTATGGAAATTAAATTCTACATCAAAACCCAACATTTAGATTTACAGTGTATAGAAATATAATATTTTTCAACTGTAACGTCCTTGTTAATAGTATTAATAACAATTCAATGGCTATTAAACTTTTCGTATCTTTGGGAGACTGAATGATGAACTGAGCAATTGCTCATATTTGTGTACAGTCATGGTAAAGAGTCAGATTGAATATTTAAATCTAGATTCTAAACGTAATTCACCTTTCAAGTTGATCGGAAAACATCAAACACATCGAATCAACAAATTTTCATCTTTTTTCAGTGACGTTGCTGGCGGTGGGCGGGATTCTAACCTCGACCATGAACTACGTCACAGATTCTTGGATCGAGAGAATCGTGGGCATGGTCGCCGCGGCGTGTGCAGCGGGTGCTATGACGGTATCCTCTGTGATCTTGTTGGAGAGGTTCCCCACCAAGATAAGGTGAGACCATCCCAGTTCTTATTTCCCTGTCTATGTAAGGCTATATTTATTTATTTCGTCTTGTTTTACATGGCAAAGTTAAGGCTGTGGAGCCTTTTCTTTCATTTGATCACGTGTTCTGTACACAATTTTTGAATATGAAATTAGTGGTCTACATTGAAATATGAAAAAAAAGAACAATATATTGTTGATATGATCCATATTTTTATGTGACGTCACCAGTAGAAGATACGTGACTAATGTATTTATTTTCTAAAAGAAAGCGTAATTTCTTTGTTATTATATGTAATATTGCACCCTGTTTGTAATATATATCTTTTGTTTAATGTTTATTGTATTTTATGCTCTGTTATGAGTAGTTTAATGTATCTTCATGTTTGCAAGAGTGCACTATACGAATTTGTATTTCTAAACATGCATAGATGTCAGTTTTGTTGGTAGAATCTTTTTGTAGATAGTGAATGATTCATCTGTACTTTAATCTGTGTTCTCGAAAATAGTATAAAAGCGAGGATATCGCGTAAGAATCATCACATTTTTTCGCCACGGATCGACGAAGCTTTTAAACTTAAAAAGAACTCCTCGGTGTTGTGCATACATCTTGGTATGGTAGTTCGGGGCGCAAGCTAGGTCTATGTGATCATAGGCTTGCCGATAGCCACGCATTGAGTTTATGTGTTTTAATTGAGTCAATTCATCGACAAAGCGAAATCCTCGCCTTCGGCTCAAGTATATTTGCATTATAATTGCAGCAGTAATGTGGTTTTATTTCTCTGTGCTGTAAAGAATTGTCTTTGCCTAACACTATCCCTGTACCTGAGAGGAGTCTGTGTACTTCACCGAGTCTCATCGTTCACCGCTGAGTATTATTAAGTTAATATTAATAGTATAATAATACGACGCGTCTAATTACAAGAACGTGTCATTGTCACGACTGCCCATTAGATATGGGGTATATGCCACTATGACAATTGCTTCGTCAGATTTTATGGCGATATTAGTCCATAGTTTTGACTTGTCTATATTACATGCCGCAGATAACGGTAGAGGAGGAGAGAAAGCGAGTGGGTGTTGCAAAGCAGTGCGCGCTGCAGCCGCGATTCCCTCTCCATGTATAACAGCATTAAGCCTTGTTTCCATGATATGAAAAACTCAATATGCTGACCGAGGAAGAAATTTATTTTATTATAAAACATAAACTAAACGTAACGTTTCAACCTTCTAGCAAAGTCTTCTTCAGACTCTGCACCAAGTACAAATGTAACAAGGTACAAAAACGGGACGATATATATACACAAACATTACTCCCCTCCAGACTATTAGAAAGTTGTTCTGGAACATTCTAGCAGGTGGCTTTCCCGTGTCAACTGTACTTTCACCTAAAAGGCTAAACATATTTACTTCCATCTAGAATGTGGTTGGACTCTTTATCTCACGCTCTTTTTCCTTCATTTTTCTTCCTTCCTCTCTCCTCTCTCTTGTCCTTTCCACTCTTTCTAACACCTTCTTCCATTCTTTGTTTAACTTCAGTCCCCCATTCCAGTTCATTGTGTCTTCTTCACCTTTCTTCTCTATTTCCTTGGCCTCCTTCCATTTTCTCACTAGCATTATCTTCTCCCTTCCTATCTGCTTAGCCTCATCCCACTCTATGTCATGTCCTGTTTCTCTCGTGTGTTTAAATATCGAATTTCTCTCTCTCTTAAGTCGTACATCATCCCAATGTTGTTTCAACCTGTCTTTCAGCCTCCTTTTCGTTTCACCTATGTACACTTACATTTCACTTCGTAGATAATCCCTTCCTCTTCCTCTTCTCTGTTCTCATTTTTCTTGCTTGCATTCTTCGCTATTCTTAAGATGCTTCTCCCTCCCTTCCTGTAAGTTTTAATGCCCGCTTTCCTAAGCACTTTGCATATCTTTTCTGTGGTCTTCCCCATACTCCTTATTCCAAACCTCCTCTCTTTTTCTTTCTCTTCCAATTCTCCCCTGCCCCTTTTCTTCCTTCTTCTGTTTATGTCCAGTCTATCCTCCTTCTCATAGCCATTCTTTTCCAGCTGTTTCCATAGGCTATTTATTTTGCCTTTTTCACATTCTTTCGTGCATATTTTCTTGATTCTTTCCTCCATATTCTTTATAAAATTTCTTTTTGTCACCTCACTTACATCACTTCTTTTCTGGCAGAATACTCCTGTTGCACGGCCGTAGGCAGGAAAAAGTTTCGGGGGGGGTTCATTCATAATTGTTCCCATGGGCGTCGCCAGAAATTTGAATAATATAAATAATAACAATAATTGTACAATAATTATTAAAATTTCACAATAATAAAACAATTTTATTCCATAATAATACTAATAATAATTATTATTATATTATTGTTATATCCTTGAGGGGGGCTCACTCAATCCAGCAGATGAGTGAATATCCAGCACAAGTTTCTTTTTGTTTTTTTACGTTTCATACAGTGTGTACTGAAATGCTCAATTATTATACTTCGTCATTAAACTTTAGACACCTTCAAGAAAAAGCTTTAAAAGTTAGATGGAAATTTTAGTCATAAAGTTTTTGTTGTTTAACTTTAAAATTACATTTTTGGAATTTTGAAAAGTGTGGAAGCAGTTATTATTTTTAAAAACTTAGCCTGGTGCATGGATTGTAACCTCAATCGCGAACGTAGCGCTACGAAACTGGAGATCCTAGGTTTGAACTCCTATCAAGGGGGGATTTTCAATTTTATCGGACAGGAAATTTAAAAGCTGGAAAGGGAATTTTGGGACAATCATAAGGGAATCTTCAGTCTATATTCCTTGTGACGCAGGAACAACCTGGCAAGATGACAGCAGAAGTGAAAATGGAGGGGTTGCGGGTTGGTTACGATTCTGAGAATAAATCCTGTTTCACTCAACTTTCAGAATTCCAAATGTATGAAAATTCTAGCTCGATCGTTTCAACATTGTCTCCTTGTATTTTTGTGATGCTTCGAAAAAAAAATTGAAAATTTGTTACAGATTTTGGTTTCTGAACTTCCATTAATCCAACATGTCAGAAGTTTCGGGGGGGGGGGTTTGAACCCTAGAAACCCCCCCTCTAAATACGGCCATGTCCTGTTGCACACTTCTTCTGATACAACCTTGCTAGAAGGTTGAAACGTTACGTTTAATTTATGTTTTATAATAAAGTAAATTACTGCCTTGGTCAGCATATTGAGTTTTTCCTCTCCATGTACCCATTTCCCCTCTCACGCGTTCATTGGTCTAGTTCCCTCAATTCCCTACCTGCGCAGAGGACGTGTTTTCGTTCCCTTGCTCCAGAGATTGGCAGAGTAGAGTCATTCATTGTAATTAAACAAGTTTCATGAAAATATATCTCTCTTGCACGTCATCAACGGTGCCTAGTATATTTTCCAGTTTTGGGCGCTTTACAGAATCCACCAGACCAGTGCACCTTTTGGCGTTCCTTGATTTACTTGTGTACATCAAAGCTTTCACCAGTCTAAACCATGACGTCATCATTTTGCACAGGCCTGCAGAGCTGCTTTGAAACTTGTTCTGATTCTTGATATCTGTTCTGTAGGCAATAGTACGGAATGTCACGCCCATCTTGTTGCACTGAGGGCAAATCAACACGATGTAGACCTAGTCGACATCTTAAATAGCATTGCGTCTTCACTTGCATGATAATGAAATAGAATGTGTTGATTCATGAAATTATTTGTCCGTGTTCTGCTGCAACCTATATGAAAGCCTCCATTCGCAATGTTCGATATTTTTTACAACTAACTGACTCTCTAGCCTTCTTAAACCAGAAGGTTTATGGCTCGCAGCAACACAAGCCTTCCATCTGTCCCTCTCCTGGGCAAGATCAATCCATCCTTACCGATTTCCTTTAGGTCCATCTCAACGTTATTTATTTATTTATTTAAAGACATGACACTACAGGCAAATGCCCATTTACAGTGTCTTGTATTATAACACTGTTTGGTACACAAAATATGCAATCAGAAGAATTCAAAAAGTACAATAATATGATAATATGTGTTACAGTAATATAAAAATTAATATAAGATTAGATATGAAAGAGAAGTATAAAGTATTAACCTGACAGTTTGGGTTAGAACTTACACATGATAACCAAGAAAATAACCAAGGAAAAACATATGTACTTCACCTTACATTTAAAAACGATGATATATAGATGTAATGACAGTAATTAGTAAATAACACAAAAGAAAAAAGAAAAATAGGATGGACTCTACGCCTGTACATAAAGAGACTGAACTAATAAACAAAGCTAAGTCTGGCTTTGCAAATAAGTTTCGGTTTCCCTTTTGAATTTTCAAAAACTTTGGAAGATGTCTATCTTATCATATGTCTTTGCAATTTCGTTATATAACCTACACATTCTCCGAGTGGGTGCCGCATTGGCTGACTTTGTTTGAGCTCTCGGTACTTGAAACAGCTCTTTCCGTGGTCTTACCTTATTACATGGTACATAAAAAGGGATTTCTGAGAGCAGCTGAGAGGAGTCTAATGAGTTGTTTAAAAGTTTATGTAAGAATAGTAACTGATGTATGTTTCTTCTATCGCCTAGGGATTGTACGTTGAAGTATTTTTTTTAGGGTATGATAAGGAGTATATTTGGGGTAAACGCCGTCTCTTTCAGTCCTAGGAATCGAAGGAACTTGCTTTGTACATTCTCTATTCTGCTGGTTTCATTTAGGTTTTGTGGGGACCAGACGATAGACGCGTATTCCAATTTCGACCTTACGTAGGTATTGTATAGCGTTTGGAATGTTTCTCCGTCTTCGTTGTGGCCTTCCTACAGGTCTCTTACCATCAGGTTTCCCAACAAGAATGCTGTAAACTCTTCATACCTCTCTCATTCGTGCCACATGGCCTGCCCACCTAAGTCCTCTTGATTTTATTATTCTAATAATATCTGGACAGTTCTACAACATGTTACCTTCTCCACTTTAGGTCGAAATATTTTCCTAAGGATTTTATTTTCAAATACTCTTAATTTATGTTCCGAAATACCATTTGAAGTCGTAGTAAACATATAAAATAAGATATGGCTATCTGAGAATAGATGATGCTCACAAACTATCTTTTAAGATTTCGTCAATATCAGTAACTTTTTCCTAATAAAAGCGAATGTAGTCTTCATTGTTTGAGTATGAATCTTTCCAGATTTAACCGAAATTACGTAATTTTTGGTTCACCAGCAGGATGTGAATTATCGAAAGCTCTTTTTGTTATGCTAGGTTTAAAGTTCTAGTGTTCGCTTACATTAGCTAGAGATAGAACATTGTGAATACACTGAAACGTGAACTGTATTTTTTCGCAGAGGGACTGGCACAGGTTTGGCTCTATCGAACGCCATTCTTGTGGGCTTCGCGGTAAACATCGCCTTCGTCTCAAACATCCGAGTTCTGCTGATAGCTGTGCCAACAGTACTAATAGGTAAGACACATTGAGGTACACAACAATGATACGAAGATTAAGAGAGGGACAACAATCGGTTCGATATCTTGAAAACTAACAAATGTGAGGATATGAAATTTTCTATAATTGATGACTCAGCAGTGCTACTTTCAGGCGACATAAATTATTTCGATTGGCCTGCTTGTCTGTCTAGGGGGGCTAAACAAGAGAAAGTCAGCAAATGATGGATTTTAATGTAGTGACATCCTTGATACTATTAGAGCTATATAAAGGGTGTTCCGTATAGGACGCCGAATTTGAATCGAGTGCTGTTGTTTTGTTTCCAGGTTAGCAGACCTGCTCTTACCAATGTTGGTATCTGTTGTCATGCCGATTAATGTAGACTCAATTGTTTTGACTCGTTTGTGGTGGTTTCCTTCCGAAAATCCTCGAATAATCCAGGAGCGTGAAATCCATCCATCCGCTGAGAACGACTGCGTGGTGTGGGTTTTGGCAGGTGGAGTGTGATCTTACACCCTGTGATTTCTTCTTATGGGGCTTTTTTGAAATCACAGGTGTACGCCAACAAACCACGAACCCTTTTGGAACTGAAGGCGGAAATCATACGGGTGATTGGAGGCATCGGGACAGACTCTGCGAGAGGATTATCAATAATTTTGTGGAGCGTATAAATGCATGCAGACTCAGTAGGGGTGGACATATGCCTGACATTGTCTTTCATATGTAAATGGGAGATGTTACTGCTTACATATATGTGAAATATAACTCTTTTCATGATATTTTCCCTATTTCTATTTAATTTTCTAATTCGGCGTCCTATACGGAATACCATATATATGCAATTTAGTGAGATGAAAGTGGTGCGAAATATCACATAGATGCGATATATTCGTGCTTCGCCTCATCATTATAGTGTTCTTCTCAATAATCGAAAACAATCGGTAAATATTGATCTCACGGATTTTTCATGTGTTTTTCTGCCACTTTTGGTTAATCGCGACTATGAGGATGAGCGATGATGCACTCACAAATAACACCCATGTCAGGATTCGAACCCGGAACCCCTGACGTTGTAGCGCACTGTGCTAACCACTCCGCCACAGAGGTCGGCGTATTGCAATTAACTGATTATCTTTACTGAAATAACTTGTGTATTATCATTAGTTATTAAGAGTGCCTATAAATTGCACATTACTATTTACATGATGACATCCATTTTCTTTATCAGCAAGCGCGTTAATGTGTCTGCTACTACCCAGGACTACTAGAGAGCCTATGAAGGAGCGACAAAATTGATCAAGAAATTAAGGAGTTCGGGAAGGAGTAAAAAACAGTTTAAAATTTCATGTCGTAATGTGTCTTGTAAAATACGTTTTTTGTTATAATAAATACAAACAAATTATTAAAGTTTTTGAAAACATATATGCATTTACGTGTTCGTTATCATCACTGGTCAACAAGGCTTTGGGCATGTATGAAGAATGTTTGTAATGGAAATTTTCACTCTTCGTTGAAATATCGTATCATTCTACAGAATGATGGGGATCAAAACCGGTCACTCCCACATTCATCATTCATCCTCAATGATGAGAGCACTCGTCATTGACATGACAAGTCAAATGCTTGCAGTGCGAAAGGCACAACTGAAACATAGCTTAGCAACTAGAAAAGACAATGGCCACTCATTCGGTTTTATGAACCTTCGAACCTGAATCAT
Source organism: Lepisma saccharinum (assembly GCF_977018435.1). Lineage (NCBI taxonomy): Eukaryota > Metazoa > Arthropoda > Insecta > Zygentoma > Lepismatidae > Lepisma > Lepisma saccharinum. The sequence goes on along the minus strand of NC_139248.1, from coordinate 7,140,145 downwards.
GGCTGGGTTTGGATAATTACCTGTCTATCTGAAGAGTGATGATAAATTCGAAGAATAAAATAAACTAAGTCCTCTCTAGGCTTCGTTGCACGTTGACCAGGACTCGCCTCACTTTCCCTCAACTCCTTTCTCTAAGCTCCTCTCTCTCCTCAATCCAAAACCAAAGTCAGTCTCTTCTCAGTCTGTCTCACCTCTATATCAGCCAGGCCATGGAGACCTTCCTCCATGCCGAATCGTGATTATTACTAGAGTTGACGAGCTGTATCTTTGCGGGTAAGCCCTGCCCAAGACCGGCTGCGCAGTAGCAAGGGGGAGGAGCTACCGGTTGCGCGTCGTTATCCTTGCGTTCTGTCCTTGCTGTCGACCATCCAAAGGGCGAGTAGGTGGCAACTACATAAACGTATCTCTCTTACACTCTGCGCGGAGTAGCCAAGGCCACCCGCAAAGATACAGCTCCTCAACTCTACCTCTATTGCAAACAGCTAACTCCATAAACCTGATGGAACTTCCTATATCCTGAATACATCAGGAAGTTTGCATAGCACAACACTGTGTATTATCCACATACCACAGAGGTTGAGACAACTGAAGTAAACAAGTGAATGCCCTGCTCAACATGAAGCATCCAGAGAGAGTTTAAATAAAATATAATCTTATGGATTAATACGTTCTGCCGCCGCGGAACAAATTTTCAATTTTGAAAATTTAAAATTTAAATCTCAAAGCTTCCCAAGACCCAGGTTCTCCAGTTTGATATTTTTTTTTTAAAAAAAGACAAACACAAAGTATAAAAAAATAATTGAATAACTAAGTATAGCTTTCTCTTTTTTCCCTAATCCCCCCCCCAAAAAAAACGGTCACCCGCAAAATCGTATTTTTCTACGCGCCATAGTTTTGCACTTTATATGTTGGTTGATTGAAATTAAAATATTGAGTTCACGTAGGCTACTAGAATTCAGTCTCATTATATGGGGCTGAAGGGGCTGCAGGCACCTTACAATCAATATTTATTTATTTATTGAGAAAATTTCAGATACAGCACGTAGCCATTTTACACTGAAATCAGTAACAATGAAAATATCAAAAAAGAACAAAAATAAAAATAGCAAAATAAGACAAAATATTAATATAAATAAGTCAAGATAGCACAATTAAATATTATTTAGCAATATATCTTCTGATGGTTGACCGAAAGGCATATTCTGTGAAAAATACATCAGCACTTGATGGGAGGTCGTTATATTGAGTGGGAAGTCTGTGGAAGAGCGATCTTTTTTGAATTTCCAGTCTTGGCTTTTTTGTGTAAAATAGATTTGTGTTGCGTGTTGAGCGCATGCATAGGCACTCGAAAGTGGAATTCCTGGAGGAGTGTGTTGCAATCTTTCTGAGGACTAAAATATCCATCCACCTTCAATATAATAGTTGAGGCTGTAAAGGGGAACTCAGCACACATAAGGACAAGCACACAAGGTATTATTAATATGTGTGGTGAGACACTAGTCTCGGAGTTCTCCCGAAATAAAGGGTGTTTTGCATGAGCGGAGTTTGAGCTTTTGCTTTGGGGGTGGGGGGGCAGACTCTGGGAGAAGCATATGATGTACAGTTGGATCCATGAGTATTACCGTGCAAATTATCCATGACTATTTTTATTAATTTTTCTCTTGCATCCTGTGTGTTTGTAAGCGATGGATTTTTATGTATGCTGGTGCAGAAGTTGTCAACAGCTTATTTTGAGTTTTCTTTTAATTCTTGAAGCTCTTATTGGGTCAAATTAAGTGCACGAGCATGGTGACAGACAATTTGCACGGTAATACTCTTTGATCCCACTGTACCTGAGGGTTATTGAATATCCCCTAGTTTATAAGGAGTTCGGAGGCCTTCCCCCGGAAATTAAAAAAGCAACAACTTAAAAATACTTAGTTTTAGCCTTTTTAGATTTGAAAATGTTAAATTTCCTCCCTTAAGTAAACAAATATTAATTAGTACATATTTTGGTTGTCAGTTTTAAAAGAAGCAAAACAGTACGATTTTTGCATTTTGTATTTCATTAATTTTTTATTGATACAATACTCGCATTACTTTAAAAAAAGTTACGGTACAATAGTAAGCTTCAGAAATTTTAGAAAAATTAAATTGAAAAGTTCTTTGGATGCTCCAGCAGTAACTGCTGATTCAACACAAAGTCATTTTACGTTTTTCTTCCTTCAAACTGTACACATCAATTACCGCACATGCCAACATGCCAAACGTCAAGATTTGCGGTATGGCTGCATAACAAAAATGTAGTAACTGAACTTAATCATGTGTTATTTTTTTAGTATTTCTTTAAGTTGGGTGGCCAGGCCCCCTGGCCCCTCCAAAACTCCACCTATGGTGTTTTGTATAGAACGCCGAATTTGAATGGAGTGCTATTGTTTTGCTTCGAGGTTGGCAGACCTGTTCTTACCAATGTTGGTATCTGTTGACATGCCGATTAATTATAACACCATTAAGCCTTGTTTCCATGATTATGAAAAACTAAATATGCTGACCAAGGCAGTAATTTATTTTATTAAAAACATAAACTAACGTAACGTTTCAACCTTCTAGCAAGGTCTTCTTCAGACTCTGTATCAAGTACAAAAGTAACCAGATACAACAAAAGGGCAATATATATACACAAACATTACTCCCTCCAGACTATTTAGAAAGTTGTTTGGAACTTTCTAGCAGATGACTTTCACTTCCCAACTTTACTTTCACCTAAAAGGCTAAACACAATCATCTGCTAGAAAGTTCCAAACAACTTTCTAAATAGTCTGGAGGGAGTAATGTTTGTGTATATATATTGCCCTTTTGTTGTATCTGGTTACTTTTGTACTTGATACAGAGTCTGAAGAAGACCTTGCTAGAAGGTTGAAACGTTACGTTAGTTTATGTTTTTAATAAAATAAATTACTGCCTTGGTCAGCATATTTAGTTTTTCATAATCATGGAAACAAGGCTTAATGGTGTTATAATTGGACATTTTCGAAGGCTGATGAGGAAAATTAACAACTGGAAAGACTTGAAGAGGAAAGAAATACACAAAGACGAACAAGAGAAGTTTCTGAGAAAATGTTTGGAGAGAGGCACAGCGCCTAAAGGATTAAAAATAAGTAAGAAGGGAGTGGTTTGCAACACCAGGAGATGGAGGATATTGGTTCAGAAAATGGAAAAAGAACTGATATGGAATGAAATAAGGGCAAGAAGAAAGGAGATAAAGATAATAAAGGAGAACCTGACAAGAATTGAAAAAGCTATTGAAGATGGTCTCACCATTTTTACGAGAGAATATACATTTCATGAAATGAAAATCTGGCAGGAGAAATTTAGAGAGAAAATAAAAATAAAATTGAAGAGGAAAGGAGAGGGACTAGGATGGAAAGAAGAAAGAGGAGAAGAGGAAGAAGAAGAGGATACCAGAAGAAGAGTTGTGGTAATAGGGAATGTAGACCTAACAAAAGAAGAGGAAGCTTTTTTAAAACTAGGCAGAGGTTTCAAAGTTAAAGAAAGAAATGTAGATTATGAGGAAGTTATATATGACATTGAAGAAGCAGTGCTCCATATAAAAGAAGAACCAGAAAGAGACAAGATTAGAAGAAGAACAGCAGCCATACTGAAGAAAGAAATGGGAAAACAAGGAAAAGTAGATAATTTGAGTCAAAAAGGAAGGGAAGGGATGAAGAAAATCAAAACAAGAAATGATGTGGTGATAGAGCAGGCAGATAAAGGAGGAGCAATTGTGGTGATGGAAAGAGAATGGTACGAGAGGAAGTTTGAAGACCTAAAAGAAAATGGATATGAGGAGATTTGTGGAACAAGTGAAGAACAAACTATAAAAGAAAGAATCATAAAAGACTGTAGGAGGAGTGGTTTCAAGAAATGCATAAAGGAGACAGGAAGACTACCAAGTTTGAAAGGCTTTCCAAAGATACACAAAGAGGAGATAAAGTTAAGACCAGTAATGAACTGCAGAAACAATATTTTGGAACCCTTAGAAAAGAAATTAAAGAAAGTTATTGACGTGTTAGTAACACAGCAAGAAAGCAGAGCAGTTAAGAACAGTGAACAAGTAGTAGACCTCATAAAAGGACTTAAGTTAAATGAGATGAAGACGACAATGTTTAACTTAGACGTGAAAAGTATGTTCCCGAGCATCAAGAGGGGACACGTTTTGGATATTATTAAAAAGAGAATGGGACAAGAAATTATAGGAGAATGGGATAGTGAAAGGGTAGTGAAGGCGCTGGAAACCATTTGGAATAACGGTTACAGTATAATGGGAGATAAAATAATGTTAATGAGTGAAGGACTAAATATAGGTTCCAGTCTAAGCCCAGCATTGGCTGAATTGGTTATGAATGAATGGGAAAAGAAAGTGATAGAAAAGGGAGGTGACAAAATGATTCTGTTTTGCAGATATGTGGACGACTGTTTTGGCATATGGAAGGGAACGAAGAGGCAGCTTGACATTTTTGCCAAAGAAATTCAAGATGAAGAAAGAGGGATATTATTGGAACTTGAAATAGAAGAAGAAGACAAGTTAAGCTATCTAGATATATTGATGAAAAGGAAAAGAGGACAAGAAATTGAAACCGCTTGGCATCAGAAGAAGTGTGCAGCAGGAGTATTCTGCCACAAAAGAAGTGATGTAAGTGAGGTGACAAAAATAAATTTTATAAAGAATATGGAGGACAGAATCAAGAAAATATGCATGAAAGAATGTGAAAAAGAAGGCAAAATAAATAGCCTATGGAAACAGCTGGAAAAGAATGGCTATGAGAAGCAGGATAGACTGGACATCAACAGAAAAAGTAAGAAAACGGGCAGGGGAGAATTGGAAGAGAAAGAAAAAGAGGAGAGAAGGTTTGGAATAAGGAGTATGGGGAAGACCACAGAAAAGATATGCAAAGTGCTTAGGAAAGCGGGAATTAAAACTTACAGGAAGGGAGGGAGAAGCATCTTAGGAATAGCGAGGAATGCTAACAAGAAAAAGGAAAACAGAGAAGAAGAAGAGGAAGGGATTATCTACGAAGTAAAATGTAAAGAATGTCAGAGTGTGTACATAGGAGAAACGAAAAAAAGGCTGAAAGACAGGTTGAAACAACATAGGGATGATGTACGACTTAAGAGAGAGAGAAATGCAATATTTAAACACACGAGAGAAACAGGACATGACATAGAGTGGGATGAGGCTAAGCAGATAGGAAGGGAGAAGATAATGCTAGTTAGAAAATGGAAGGAAGCCAAGGAAATAGAGAAGAAAGGTGAAGAAGACACAATGAACTGGAATGGGGGACTGAAGTTAAACAAAGAATGGAAGAAGATGTTGGAAAGAGTGGAAAGGACAAGAGAAAAAGAGGAGAGGAGAAGGAAGAAAAATGAAGGGAAAAGAGCGTGAGATTAAAAAGTCCAACCACATTCTATGGAAGTATTTGTGTTTAGCCTTTTAGGTGAAAGTAAAGTTGGGAAGTGAAAGTCATCTGCTAGAAAGTTCCAAACAACTTTCTAAATAGTCTGGAGGGAATAATGTTTGTGTATATATATTGCCCTTTTGTTGTATCTGGTTACTTTTGTACTTGATACAGAGTCTGAACAAGACCTTGCTAGAAGGTTGAAACGTTACGTTAGTTTATGTTTTTAATAAAATAAATTACTGCCTTGGTCAGCATATTTAGTTTTTCATGCCGATTAATGTAGCTTCAATTGTTTTGACTCATTTGTTGTGGTTACGATATGGAACAGTTTACGATTGAGCAACGTGTTCTTATTGTAAACACAATTTACGAAAGTGGTGACCAGGAATGGCCGGCAAAGTCATGTGATCTTACACCCTGTGATTTCCTCTTATGAGGCTTTGTGAAATCACAGGTGTACGCCAACAAACCACGAACCCTTTTGGAACTGATAGCGGAAGAAATCATACCGGTGATTGGAGGCATCGGGACAGACATCTGCGAGAGGGTTATCAGTAATTTTGTGGAGCGTATAAACGCATGCAGACTCAGTAGGGGTGGACAAATGCCTGACATTGTCTTTCATACGTAAATGGGAGATGTTACTGCTTACATATATGTGAAATATAACTGTTTTCATGATATTTTCCTTATTTTTATTTAATTTTCTAATTCGGCGTCCTATACGGAACATCCTATAGTTCTGGACACGACACTTGCCTGTTCAGGAAGGCTCAGCTTCGGTTTATATTGGCTGTTAAGATTCTCCCTCTCTATCTCTTTGCACCGTTATTCTTCTCTCACTTTCTCTACCCTTGTTTCTATCTCTCAATCAGGGATTTCTCTGTCTTTATTTCTCTCTCCCTATTTCTTACTATCTTCATTTCTCCCTTTCTTTCTATATTTATTCTCTCTCCATCTTCCTTGCTATTTTTAGTTCTCTCCCTCTACCTTTCTATCTTCATTTCTCTCTCTTTCTTTCTTCACCTTTCTCTCTTTGTATCTTCATTTCTCCCTCTTTCTTTCTATCTTCATTTCTTCCTCTTTCTTTCCATCTTCACTTCTCCCCTCTCTTTTTCTTTTTATGTTCGTTACCTCCTCTCCCTCTTTCTTCCTATCTTCACATCCTCCTCTCCCTCTTTCTTCCTATCCACTTCTTCCTCTCCCTCTTTCTTTCTATCTTCATTTCTCCCTCTCCCTCTTTCATTATATCTTCATTTCTCCCTCTCCCTCTTTCATTCTATCTTCATTTCTCCCTCTCCCTCTTTCATTCTATCTCCATTTCTCCCTCTCCCTCTTTCTTTCTATCTTCATTTCTCCCTCTCCCTCTTTCTTTCTATCTTCATTTCTCCCTCTCCCTCTTTCATTCTATCTTCATTTCTCCCTCTCCCTCTTTCATTCTATCTTCATTTCTTCGTCTCCCTCTTTCATTTCTCCCTCTCCCTCATTCATTCTATCTTCATTTCTTCCTCTCCCTCTTTCATTCTATCTTTATTTCTCCCTCTCCCTCTTTCATTCTATCTTCATTTCTCCCTCTCCCTCTTTCTTTCTATCTTCATTTCTTCCTCTCCCTCTTTCATTCTATCTCCATTTCTCCCTCTCCCTCTTTCTTTCTATCTTCATTTCTCCCTCTCCCTCTTTCTTTCTATCTTCATTTCTCCCTCTCCCTCTTTCTTTCTATCTTCATTTCTCCCTCTCCCTCTTTCTTTCTATCTTCATTTCTCCCTCTCCCTCTTTCTTTTTATCATCATTTCTCCCTCTCCCTCATTCATTCTATCTTCATTTCTCCCTCTCCCTCTTTCATTATATCTTCATTTCTCCCTCTCCCTCTTTCATTCTATCTTCATTTCTCCCTCTCTCTCTTTCATTCTATCTCCATTTCTCCCTCTCCCTCTTTCTTTCTATCTTCATTTCTCCCTCTCCCTCTTTCTTTCTATCTTCATTTCTCCCTCTCCCTCTTTCATTCTATCTTCATTTCTCCCTCTCCCTCTTTCATTCTATCTTCATTTCTTCGTCTCCCTCTTTCATTTCTCCCTCTCCCTCATTCATTCTATCTTCATTTCTTCCTCTCCCTCTTTCATTCTATCTTTATTTCTCCCTCTCCCTCTTTCATTCTATCTTCATTTCTCCCTCTCCCTCTTTCTTTCTATCTTCATTTCTTCCTCTCCCTCTTTCATTCTATCTCCATTTCTCCCTCTCCCTCTTTCATTCTATCTTCATTTCTTCGTCTCCCTTTTTCATTTCTCCCTCTCCCTCATTCATTATATCTTCATTTCTTACTCTCCCTCTTTCATTCTATCTTTATTTCTCCCTCTCCCTCTTTCATTCTATCTTCATTTCTCCCTCTCCCTCTTTCATTCTATCTTCATTTCTTCGTCTCCCTCTTTCATTTCTCCCTCTCCCTCATTCATTCTATCTTCATTTCTTCCTCTCCCTCTTTCATTCTATCTTTATTTCTCCCTCTCCCTCTTTCATTCTATCTTCATTTCTCCCTCTCCCTCTTTCTTTCTATCTTCATTTCTTCCTCTCCCTCTTTCATTCTATCTCCATTTCTCCCTCTCCCTCTTTCATTCTATCTTCATTTCTTCGTCTCCCTTTTTCATTTCTCCCTCTCCCTCATTCATTATATCTTCATTTCTTCTTCTCCCTCTTTCATTCTATCTTTATTTCTCCCTCTCCCTCTTTCATTCTATCTTCATTTCTCCCTCTCCCTCTTTCATTCTATCTTCATTTCTTCGTCTCCCTCTTTCATTTCTCCCTCTCCCTCATTCATTCTATCTTCATTTCTTCCTCTCCCTCTTTCATTCTATCTTTATTTCTCCCTCTCCCTCTTTCATTCTATCTTCATTTCTCCCTCTCCCTCTTTCTTTCTATCTTCATTTCTTCCTCTCCCTCTTTCATTCTATCTCCATTTCTCCCTCTCCCTCTTTCTTTCTATCTTCATTTCTCCCTCTCCCTCTTTCTTTCTATCTTCATTTCTCCCTCTCCCTCTTTCTTTCTATCTTCATTTCTCCCTCTCCCTCTTTCTTTCTATCTTCATTTCTCCCTCTCCCTCTTTCTTTTTATCATCATTTCTCCCTCTCCCTCTTTCTTTCTATCTTCATTTCCCCCTCTCCCTCTTTCTTTCTATCTTCATTTCTCCCTCTCCCTCTTTCTTTCTATCATCATTTCTCCCTCTCCCTCTTTCTTTCTATCTTCATTTCTCCCTCTCCCTCTTTCATTCTATCTTCATTTCTCCCTCTCCCTCTTTCATTCTATCTTCATTTCTTCGTCTCCCTCTTTCATTTCTCCCTCTCCCTCATTCATTATATCTTCATTTCTTCCTCTCCCTCTTTCATTCTATCTTTATTTCTCCCTCTCCCTCTTTCATTCTATCTTCATTTCTCCCTCTCCCTCTTTCATTCTATCTTCATTTCTCCCTCTCCCTCTTTCATTCTATCTTCATTTCTTCGTCTCCCTCTTTCATTCTATCTTCATTTCTCTCTCTCCCTCTTTCATTCTATCTTCATTTCTCCCTCTCCCTCTTTCATTCTATCTTCATTTCTCCCTCTCCCTCTTTTCTTCTATCTTTATTTTCCCCTCTCCCTCTTTCATTCTATCTTCATTTCTCCCTCTCCCTTTTGCTTTATATCTTCATTTCTCCCTCTCCTTCTTTCTATTATATTTCTCTCCCCTCTTTCTTTATATCTTTACTTCCCTCTCCCCCTTTCTCTCTTTCTATCCTTATTTCCCTCTCTCTCCCTCATTCTTTCTTATTATTTCTGTCTGCCTCTTTATTTCTATTTTTATTTCTCATTCTGTTCTATCGTTCCCCCTTTTCTTCTTATCTTTATTTCTGTCCCTCTTTTTCTTTCTTTCCTCCTTCTCTCTCCACTTCCCTTTCTCTTTCTTCCTCTCCTTGTTCCAACTTTTTTTATTTTTGCTTCAAAATCTCCCTTATTCTTTTTCTATGTTATTCTTCCCCCTCTCTTTCAGCCCCTTTCCTCTAAATAACAAAAAAATTCTCGTATCACTATTTGGTGCTGGTGGGGGCTACAATCAACCCCTTGTTCAGCCAGTAACGACGCCTCTGCTACATACAGTATATCTACTCGAAATAAAACTAAGCATTACAAACACTGTTAACCGATTTTCCGTTATTTGGTTTATTTGTCTTTGCTTCTCGGCCACTTTGGCTAATCGCGAAGATGGGGATGAGTAACGATGTGATGAAATGATGAAGTGATTCTTACACAAAGAACATCCATGCTCAGGCAGAGGTTCGAACGAGGAAGCGTAATTTCTTGGAGGGGGAGGGGTGTTGGGGGATTCATGCCCGGACCTAATTCGAGATTCAGCCTCAATGAACACGCAGGGGGACCGTTTGGTTTCGAACAAATGTTTCCCAAAATACATTTCGGTTCCTTTCTGACCTGTTTCGTGTCAGTCGTCGCTTCATCCTTTCCTCTCATTCATCATTTATTACTTCCTTGTTTTTCGCAGCAGACAACGGCCCAAGAATTTCTCCGCACCGTGTCCATTCTTTCAACGGTGCTAAAAGACCCCTTTCCTTCTGGCATTGTGTAATGCCTTTCTCAGGCTCCCGTACGTTGCATTTCTTTCAGACGTTCACTCTGAAGCGGATGTTGTAGTTGGGTGTCAGAATCTCTTGCTCGTCTTTCTAATTCTTTTATTTTCTCGGTTTTTGCCATCGCCCCCCCCCTCCCTCCACCCTCACTCTCTCTCTCTTCCATTTGCCTTTCTTCGCAGCGCGTGCGTAAAGAGGAAACGCTCTCGCACACGCGTCCACGCCAGTGTTGCCACTTGAAGGGAATTTTCCCTTTTTTGCAGGGAATTCAGACGAAATTTTAACCGAAAGGGAAAAGTGAAATTTGATTACAAACGGGGTGCGAAATCCAGGGGAAAGGAAGAACAGGGGAGATTATCCCTTACCAAAAAATTCCAGGGGTGGGGTAGAGTTTTTGTTGTAACGTTAAAGATAAGCAGTTAGTTTAACTTCAGATACATTTTACTAAGGATAATATCGAAGGATAGTGTCTGTCTCTGTGTATGCTTGTGAGTGTCGCATCCTCTCATCCCATCCCCTCTCTATCTATAAGGAGACTATTAACAGATCTACAACAACCAGAATATAGACACAATAAAAGTATAACAAGAATGCAAGAAAAATATAAGTAACAAATCTAATTGATTTGTATATATACAGTAAAACTTCTCCTAACGGACATCTCTGAATAGCGGACACCTCTAAAATACGGACATTTTTAAATTCCCGGCAGAAATACATGGGGTTTAATGGCAATATTACTTCTCAATAACGGACGTGGACACTGAAAACTACCTCCCCAACGTAAATAAAACTTCTTAATAACGGACAGCCTGAAAGAAAACGGTCACAATTCCTGGAATTCGATACAACAATGGCCAGTATTTCGAAATAGCGCGTATTGTTTCATGTTACACCGAACGTATTTCTTTTTAAAAGTGCAGACAGTAGACAGTATTCTTTGTGGTTATCTTGAGAAGTGTGTGTGTCACTTCTACTACGATGTCACAGAAACGCAAACGACTGACTTTAAAGGAAAAAGTTGAAGTCATCAACGTCTACGAAAAGCATTATGTTCGTAAAGTATGTACTGTAATATGCTTATCCTATTGTGTAACATCCTACACTTTTTTCAGAATTGCGGACACTTCTTAATAACAGATATTTATTTTTCCCCCAGGCCTGTCCGTCATTGAGAAGTTTTACTGTATAAATAAAAAGCAAAATGGAAAACAAATTACACATGAAATGTTTTGTAGTTTATTGACTTTTCATTGCCACGGGTGGCACACTCTACATTTTTGACATTAAAACAACTGTTCTACTGATGGCTAAACAACATTTTTCGTACAGTTTATGTGTAATGAAATGTGAAACTTAACACTGTTGATTAAACATAACTACCCTTGAAATACGTTACTAGATTTGTAGGAAGTGAACAATTTTGTGTCACGGGTGGAATAGACGAGAAACTGCCTCTTCACTTAATAAGAAGTTTATTTTAATTTCTGTGAATTGTCAAATGAAAGATAAATTACTTAAGACAAAGAGAGAAGTTAATTAACCCTTGAATATTCTAAGCCCCGCGACTGGTTAAGTTTGCAGCAGGTTCTATGTATTAATCCACGCGAGAACGGCGCTCAGCATTTCCCGTGCCAGTCTTGCCTCAAGCTTCGAGCTGTTCATATCACAGACAGACAGCATCGGCAGTATTGCAGCGGAACTATATTCTGCGTGCACGTTTGCGTCTATATATGCGAAAAGTTGCTGCAAAGTTAACCTGTCGCAGGGCTTAGTAGAGTTGAGAGGGAAATTTAAACGTTAAAAGAGAAATTAATTGCTTTTTGTGTCACGGGTGGGACACAATACAAAACACAAGTAAATCAAAAAGTTAAAATAAACGCACAATATGTTAAATACCTTCTACCTTCTAATTTAATTATGTATAACACTTGAATTTTCATGCAAATGACAATTTTAGATTGTTCATTCACAAGATAAAGTTTCAGCATTGCATTTAATTTTAAAAATTGAAGTTCAGTGACGCTTTCTCATGGAATGCCCACAAATATATATTTAAATATTTATTTTCTTTTTATATACAGGGTGTATCATAAGTAATAGCGCAAACTAACGCAGTTGAAAGTACACGATAATAGAAGCAAAAAAGTCTCAGTAAATATGGGTCCGCAAACGAGCCGTTTTCGAGATAATAGCGAATGTGTGGTTACAAGCCACCACTGACTTCATTGTTTGTATGCGTCGTCCTAGTTGGTAAAATGCTAATAATACAGTAAGAAAAGTCATTGGAGATCTGATTGCTTTTATTGAACATTCTACTTACTTTAACAAACGTTAGTATGTTACATGTTACACTTACTGTACACTCGTTCCTGTTAAAGGAGGTGTTCCGCATTGAGTTTCGAATTCTTTCGAAGACCTCCGGTTCACTTCGGAATTGGTCACAAGCATGTACAATTCTCTGTACTAATTGTATCCATCCTGTTTGATTCCAACGCCACCTCTCGGAAATGTTCTGTTTTGTGAACAAAGAGCAAACCACGGAACGCGCAAGGAGTAAAGCACTCGGTGTTCACAAAATGCAATCAGTGACTGCTTCTAACCACACATTCGCACACATTATTAGCATTTTACCAACTAGGACGACGTTTACAAACAATGAAGTCAGTGGCGGCTTGTAACCAAACATCGGCAATTATCTCGAAAACGGCTCGTTTGTGGACCCATGTTCACTGAGACGTTTTGCTTCTATTATCGTGTACTTTCAACTGTGTTAGTTTGCGCTACTATTACTTACGATACACCCTGTATAGTAGTATAATAAATATGCACATAGTGTGTAACACATGAAAACTTGGTGAGTTTTCTGCTCTTTTCGTACATGTGTCATTACTGTATGTGTAATACTTTGTAAAATATACGGTTTTTAAAATTCGATGAATCGTTTATATATTCGAACATGGCCCAATGAAAATACTACTACAATTTATTATTATTATTATTAGTAGTAGTATTAGTATTATTATGTGATATCTTTAGATGAAGGTTTATAATTAAGGGGTCCTGTGTTCGATACCAGGTGAAGGCACATAGTGGTTCGGATCCCACTTTAAACTGTAGGTTCAGTACCGATTAGCCTTTCTGTGCATAAAGCGGACTTAGAAATAAAAACGCACAACCCAAATTTAGAGGAAGGAGGAAACGGTGAGAGGAAAAAAGGGATATTCTATCTCTTCGCAAAGGGAAATTTTGGCTTCAGATTGTGGCAACACTGCTCCACAAACGCGAAGATGTGACTTCAGAGAATTCCCGAGTTCCGAGGTGCTGCATCGGGAGAGGGAGAGGGTGCGCGGGCCGACTGCCAACTCCTGCCGAAATTGTACGTCGACTCAGACCAAGAGACGTCTACCCAGCTCGAGAAGCCGTGCAGACAAGCTTCTGAAAGTGCGTAAGTGTACGCGTGTGTGCAAGCGTGTGTCAAGAGATAGCTCAGTGTCTGGGATGGGTGTCGAAGGCAGGCACCCTCGCGGTGGAGGGCGTTAACATTTCCGGGAGCGGACATGGAGGAACGTGCTGACCACAGTGTCGAGATGAAGCCCGCCGAATCTCCCGGACTGGCAAGAAGCGACGGTGGTAGGAATGACCTTGAGGATATTCCCGAGAACATGAACCCTTGTGCGTCTCCAGAAAGCATATCCCCAAGCCCCGATCCCAACTCGAAGTCCAAGTCCTTCGCCTTTGACAGCTTTGACTACCCCGAGAGCGAAGGTGCGCAGTCGAAGTTAATAACGGAGGCACTGCAACAGGAAGACGAGTTCATGGAGTACCTGATGTCACTTCCGGTGTCCCAGAAGATCCAGGAAGTCCCTAGGGAAAGGCAGAGGTCTTCCAGTTGCAAACCTGGTAGCATTTTACCCATCATCACCTCATCTTCAAGAACGTCGAATGCAAAAGTGGGGTTGGATCATCTGGACAACCTGTGCAAGCTCATGGAGCAGCTGGGAGACCTACGAGAGCAGAACTCCAAGCTCCAGAGGCGAGTACAGTATCTTGAGGACTTGAAGAACTTGCAAGAAATGCACAAGGAGCTGCAAGAGACGATGCAGAACAAGCAGCAGGAACGGGTAGAGCTGCCTTCCTATCTTACAGCCCACAGAGCGTCTGTTCTGCCCACCGTGGGCCCACCGCAGAGCTTGCTACCAGAGGCAATGCCGCTGAAGCGACACGGGTCAGAGGAAAGCTTACCGAAGACGAACGCCCAGCCGAAACGTGGCAGCAAAACCAAGTCACATCTGCGTATAAGGTCGTCGCTGGCGAAGCAACGAGAAAGGAGCAAATCCGTCGGTTACGACGAGATCAAAACAGAGACGGAGAACATTGTTGAAGACAAGGGACCGCAAGAACAGCCGCAAAAGCAACAGTCGCGGCCGACGTCGCTGATAAAATCCAAAGTGTCAAAGTGGACCAAAGTGAAGGAGGCGTTCAGGTGGGAGAAGGCGCAGATAGAGTCCCCGAGATCGGACTCGCGTTGCACGACCGAAAGGACATCGACAAACTCTCAGGAAGTTTCGCTCCCGGAATCGAAGTCCCAGGACAGCGGGATAGGGTTGGGACACCTGCCGGAGGAGTCCGGGTCCCGGTTCCTTAAGGTCCCGGGAACCCCCGACAAAGGCGACCTCAGCGTCAGCCCGGCTGACTCCGTGCTCAGTGGCCACTCTTTCACGTTTCCCACGTACTCCTGTCCGATATCATCCTCGTCTTCGTCTGACGACTTCACCATGGACGTTGACCTTAACTTCGCTGCATTCGCTGACGTCACGGATTTTGGTGAGTTTACACCCTTGATTTTAATCTTATTACTAGTTGATTACCCTCCGTTGCCCGGGTATTTATTTATCCCAATCTTGTATTAGACAGGGAAATAATTAATTCTAACTATAGTGTAAAATGTAACTAACGGTAAATGTGATCGTGAATGTCACCAATTAGCTTAGCGACTCCGAAAACTATGGATTCGACACTAATCTAAGTCATTTGTGGCATTTTATTTTCCACCCCCTCTCACCCCCCATGCCGATAGGTGATGAACGTGGAGTTGAACCGCATTGGGAGTGTCACGAAAACTATGGATTCCATTCGCAACACACCCTGAATGTTAGACAACTCGAGAAACACTATCGTTGTGCGGATTGCATAGAGTCATGGATGTCTCTTTGTGCGGAATTTAATATCGGTGGTTCTCGATTAATTTTACGTCACCCCTCCCCGCCCATATGGGTGCCGGGGGTGTCTTACCCCAAAATATTATTTCCAGATTGCAAGTGATACGTGTAACAAGTTTGGTTGAAATTGCTCCAGGCGTTCGAGAGTTATGCCGGAAATATACACAACCACACACACACATACATCCATGTTTATATATATAGAAGATAGATTAACAACAAATGTCACTGATTTTTGTGGCTACGAGCTCAGTAGCGTGGCCGAAGAGATTGCTGGAAGTCATATGCCCATCACTGGTTTGCAATTCCAACAAGAAGATGTACAGTCACCGCCAATATAAATAGGACGCCTACATCCTGAAATGCTCGCTTTGTGTAAGGTGTTGTGTGTGTTGCCTGACCCAAAGGCGAAAAGTGGATTTTAATAGCAAAATTTCGCCGTAGACTTAGGCAACACACAACAAGTACACGCGAAAATAGACGAGATTTATTAGGGTAGGTGTATATCCAAAATTTTCCATTTGGTGGGTGCAGATGGAAGGCCTATCTAATTTGACGTATTGGACCCTCATATTCACAGTAACGTGAAATTACAATTTTACATAAACTCCGTACCACCTAACTGTAGACCAGGCGAACGAGAACAAGTCTCTGCGCAAGTAGTGACGCGAGACGGCTCCACCAATGAACAGTGAAAGAAACCGGATTGTGTAATAGGCGACGGGAGTTACCCGTTCTCTCTGTAAGCGTTGCAAACTTATGAAAAGGATAATACCGAACGCACATGGCAAACGGACCGTATTCTTGTCTCCAGGTCCGTACGATTGGTTTACCAATTTCTTAGGCAAATATTAGGGATAAAACTGCAAGAGCAAATTTTGACAAGCCATGCATTTAGCGTATGGACTAAAGTCTGGACCGTACGGTTGGCAACACTGCGCTTCACTCGATTTTCCCTCCTCCTCTACCTCTACAGTTAGCTGAGACTGAGTATTGATTTTACATTTTCATATCATGATATAATTGTATCCACAGCTGACTCCATAAACATGCTGGAACTTCCTATATCCTGAATACATCAGGAAGTTTGCATAGCACAACACTGTGCATTATTCACATACCACAGAGGTTGAGACAACAAGTGAATACCCTGATCAACATGAAGCATCCGGAGAGAGTTTAAATAAAATATAATCTTATAGATTAATACGATAGTGCATATGACTAATTTCTGATTAACAATGAAGCATTTAGAGTACATCTTTAATTTCTTTTTAACTTCCCCGTGCATATAGCACCGTGTCATGAAGGCATATTTAGGGGATGTGGGAGTAGGGCCCCACACAAACTCGATCTCGACCAGCTTGGAGATGATGTGATCAGCATCACGCTCCGGCCGTCTTAACCCCCCAAGGTTGCCCCTAGGTAAGCATTGATTTGAGGCTGGTTGAGCTCCAGAGCTGCTTATATCATTTTTTGCACATTTGTCATTATCCGCTGAGATAAATCATCATATTGATTGATATTGATATTAACGAAACAGAACTGTATATTCCAACGAACGGGCAAAGGACCGTGAACGAGCGATTTCAGTTAAGACCGCTGGGAACAGATTCCCATTCTTCTGACGACAATAAATTCTTGAAGATGCGTGGGTGTTCCTACATGTGGTGGAGGAGAAGGGGAGGCCATTTGGCACGGAGCTGCGTTGTGTGTTTTGAGAGGTCCGCCAACGATAATGTGCCCATTTGTCAAATGCCAAACGTGCTACGCAATAGGCTTAAGCAAAACTTGTAAAAAGAGATATCATATTCTATTTACTTTCTGTAATACAATTTGCAACACAACAGACTTTGGTGTTGTCATTTTCATACTCAGGGGTAGAAAAATATAGGGCCGCCGATCGCTATGGCGCCTGAATTTCCAAATTCAATGCTAAGAAGTATATATATACATACACACACACACACACACACACACACACACACACATATACAGAGCATTCCCTGATATTCGCTACGAGACTCGACTGCAAGCTGCCCGGCAACCGCGCTTGTCTTTCCCTGTAAACGTGTCAGCGACAGTCGCTAGAGTCGGATATTAAAATTACAGTTTTCATATTGTGTACTAACCTTGACTACAGAAGTTGTTGAAAATTATGTCCATCTTCTGTAACACATTCCTGGCATCTCCTAAGGAAACTGGCATTTACACGTGCAAGTTCGTCTACTGTAATTGTCCCGATTTTTCGTACAAAACTCCCTTTTAACTCACGGATGGTGTGCGGATTGTCTTTGTATACTTAATTCCCCATTTTTCTTTCCACTTTTATTCAGAACTGACCCTGTTACTCTGAACTTTTTCACGAGGTTTAATATAAGTGACTGCCGCGGACCCGTTCACCGGGAAAGACAAGCCCTGATGCCGGGCCTCTTGCCGCCGAGTCTCGTAGCGAATGTCAGGGGATACTCTGTGTATGTATATATATATATATATCAAAAATCCAATATGCTGACCAAGGCAGAATTTAATTAATTTTATTTTAAAACAAACTAAAAGTTACGTTTCAACCTTCTAGCAAGGTCTTTTTCAGACTCTGTACCAAATACAAATGAAATAAGGCACAAAATAGGAATAATATATATATATATATGTATATATATATATATATACGTATATATATATATAGGTATATAGTGTGTGTGTGTGTGTGGGTGTGTGTGTGTGTGTGTGTGTGTGTGTGTGTGTGTGTGTACACAAGAATCACTCCCCTCCAGACACAAGATTATTAGAAACTTATTTATCTGGAACATTCCTTTCCAGATGTTCCAGCAGTTGTCAACTGTTGTTTCACCTGACAAGCGATTTAGATAAACATTTCCTTTCATCTGGAAAGTGGTTGGACTCTTTATCTCACGCTCTTTTTCCTTATCCTTTCTTTCTTCATTCCTCTTCCTTTTTTCTTCTTCTTCGCTCTTGTCCTTTCCACTTTTTCTAACACCTTCTTCCATTCTTTGTTTATCTTCAGTCCTCCATTCCAGTTCATTGTGTCTTCTTCCCCTTTCTTCTTTATAGTCGAGTCTGTCATATATTAGAATGTATTGCATAGTTATTTATGCTATTACCAGTTGAGTTAGGAAGGCCACTCTTGCGCAAGAATTAATTACTTTTAATCCAATCATATGTATTAACATCATATTTCAAAATGTGGATCTTTTATCTTGGTTGGATTCACGGCTCTATTAGACCATATTTGCCAAATAGGAAAAGCTGGTCCCTGAGAGAAAGGGGCAGGTGTCTGAATTATCTTTAGGTTTTTCTACCCCTGCTTGTAGTGTAAATACATCCTTTAAAAATGTTTACACTTTAAAGCTTATTATGCAAAATAAATTCGGAAGGTTAAGCAATGCCTGTCACAATCAGTACAATGTTTCACTCACGGTCACTTCAACTACGGACGATTATAAGGTCAATACATATATGTTTGTAGCCAACCAGGGTTGTTAAAGGTCCAGGAATTTTAAATAAATTCCGGTCCAGGAGACAAAATCAGCAAGCGTAAATGGGTTCTGGACCGTAAAGAACCTTTTTATCTGTAAAGTATTTCAATTCGGTCCAGGAACCTTTTTACCAGATCAATTTAAATTCGGTCCAGGAACTTTTTTAATGATACAATACCCAACTTGGACAGAATTTAAATTGTGCGAGAAAAAAGGTACCGGTTTTGCAGAACCCATTAGAATGTATGGGTTCCTGGACCATTAACAACCCTGCAGCCAACCTCCGTGGCGGAGTGGTTAGCACAGCGCGCTACAACGCCAGGGGTTCCGGGTTTTAATCCCAGCCTGGGCATTGGTGTTTCCTTGTGAGTGTCATCAATTTCATCTTGTCACTCATCCTCATCGTCGCGATTAGCCCAAATCTGCAGAAAAGTGACTCTAAATAACAATATTCAAAGTATCACCGGGGAAACAGTATTTCCCCTAGCAAGTCGAAACCAACAATTCTTCTGAACATTTCAGGCTGCATAAGCTTTAGGAAATCATGTATTCATATGCATTTATAGCAAGGTGGCTGTTTTCCGGAAACTTTCAGCCCCTCCCTATTCGCGATTCAAATTATCTGATATGCCATCTGGTGAGATTATCTTGAACTACTGCATGTAGGACACTATTCTGTGTCGAGGTCGTTCAAAGCATGGGGAATGTGCGAAAGAGTAACGACTACTTTTCAGTTTTTCGCTCTAAATCGTTTTATGAGTTAGAACAAGCGAAAAGCTTTCATGTGTTTCCACACCGTGGAATCAACAAAATGAAATTTGTAAATCAGGGAAAACAACTGATTGACAAAAGACTGGCACATATATACACAAACATTACTCCCCTCCAGACTATTAGAAAGTTGTTCTAATAGTTAACATTCTAATAGTCTGGAAGGGAGTAATATATCGTCCTGTTTTGTACCTTGTTACATTTGTACTTGGTGCAGAGTCTGAGGAAGACCTTGCTAGAAGGTTGAAACGTTACGTTTAGTTTATGTTTTATAATAACATAAATTTCTGCCTTGGTCAGCATATTGAGTTTTTCAAATAAACAATGTATTATGTATGAAATTTGGATCGGGTGTAAGTCGATTAAGTGCGAAGATGAAAATAGGTTTGAGAATGATTACTTGTATTACTGTTTTATTCAGTATGATTGTAATTTTCAGAGAAGATAGCCTGGTCATGAAATTGTGAATTCTATTATTGTTACTAAACTAGTCTGCCTCTTTGGAGGAAGAACTGCAACGATATGTTTGCATTTTTCTCCTGTCCCAGCTTTTCAAGTACAGGTCAATTGCTTTATTTTCAAATCATTTTCGAGAGCCCGAGCTACAACATGAGGTGTAGAGATACAGCACTGCATTGAAGGACCAGTGTATATATTAGTTTCGTCTGAGTTTTTTGTGTTATTTTTGCCTATCATAATTAAGTGCTTCGTTCTTAGCTTCACATTCGTTATATTTCCTGGTATTTATATCCTATTCGCAATATTAAAAAATATCGCGTAACTTCAATGTTTCTTCTATAACAGCCATGACAAAATGCTGCAACTACCTACTATTAACTGAACGTAAGTAAGGGATCAGGATGCGAAATCCCGAGGGGGGGACAGGGGGGAATTCCCCCCACCAAACTTTTCCAGGGGGGAGAATTTTGTTCTAACAACAAAGATAAACAATTATTTTTGAAGTTGAATAAATTTTACTGGAACAATATCGAAAAACACAAAAAGAACGAACAACAAAGAGCCTCATTTCTAATGACACTGAGGTCACTCTAAAACCCAGAACACAGAAATTAGTCCGGCTTGTCAATTATTCTCCATTACTCATCACCTTTCGTCAGCTACCGCAAAGTATACACATTTATAAATAAAACATGTAATAGCATTGAGATGTGAATTTTACATCGGAAACTATTATCTTCTTAATGTGTCTTAATTTTTGCCCCTCCCCCTAGTCACGCAAATAACTGTTCGTAGCATTAGTAGAAAATTAAAATCTTCAATTTGCAATTGAATTTTGAATGAAGGACAGTCCATATAATAGTATATTGCATATTTTATAATTTCATTATTTAAGAATTGACCTATATTTATTGACATTATATATAGTGTTTATGTGTGTGTGTGCCTGCTCCAATCTGCAGTGATTTCATACCCTGCAAGGGATGTATCCTACATACAGCGGCCATATTGGATGCGACACTAGCGCTCAGGTGGTGAGTTTTTAATCGCGAATTGTCGACAACAAAATAAAACAGTTAATGTATCTTGAAACGCAACATGAAAGGATAAAACTGGTAATTTTCTATACATTTTCATTTACGAACGTTTATACACACAGTTGAAATGTAATTTCCCATTGAGGAGCTTATAAAATTAATATAACGCTTCAGATAGAGGAAGTTAGCATGCAGGTGTGTGGCATTGAAATCGACACTTGGCTTTGAGAATCACCGGCAAAAAATAAACTTTTGAACTCAAGCCAGAGCTTCATCGCACAGCAAACACCGGGCGCCTGTTGTCTATGATTATAGGAGCGTATCCGAATATCACCAGCTGTCGGAAGATTCGCTAGGCGCTCTTCAGCTGTCTTTGGAGGAAAATAAAGAAACGGGGTCCGATTCAGTTTTTGAAAGTGAAGCGATCTGTTTGGGTTATTTGTTTGCGTGTCTCTCTGTGATTCAACCGTTTTCCGATGTTAATGGCCTTCGAGACAGGCGGCAATGTCCTTCGACTGTTGCTCAAGCACAACCAGGGTTGTCAAAATTTGTGTTTTTTTAAATAAACAAAAACAGTTTTTTTTTTGTTTTAAACATGATTCAAATGTTTTGAACAATGTTTTAATCAAGAACAAAAAACATATTTTAAACAAATAAAACTTTTAAACGTAATTCCAAGAAGACTTATTTTCTAAGAATAATTAAGGAATCTGTTAAATCATCTAAGGAATGACTGTATTTCTAGTTATAAATACTTGACTAACTTCTTAAAATACCTATTTATGTTACTTTTAATTCTCGCATGTAAGCTGTTCGAGAAGGTTAAACTATTCCACTGTTGCCAGGCCACTCTATCCACGTGGTAGCTACTCTGGTTTGCATTCACATAGTATTGGATTTTTAAAATGTTTTAAACACTTGTAAAAAAAAACATACGCAGGTGTTTTAAACGTGGCGTATGGGTATTCATCACGATATACAGTGGACTCTTTTTAATTCGAACTCCAAGGGGCTACGAAAAAAATCGAATTATCCAGAATATAATAAAAAAATACACTGTTATTAAACATAAAACTGCATTAATACGCTAACAATACACCTTATCTTACAACTGCTATGTTCTATCCATATCTCCATCCAGGATCAGTACACTTATTGGAATATTCCCATCACGTGATTGTTTTTAACATTTTCATTCCTCTTTCTACATCTCTAAGCACTTCAAATTACTTATCTAACGTTAAGCTACTGTACGTACCACGTTTCGACATTGTGACTCCACTAAAACACACAGACAAATGACCCCTTCTGTCCGGCTATCCGCTCCCCTCTCAGCTTGTTTCTGAGAGGGTGAAGGTCACATTCCTACAAACAAAAGCTCTGGGGATTCCCGCTGCCCTCTCTTATCTGCCGTCGGTACATCTGTTAACCATAAAAACAACCTTTTCAAGAAGAAATAGGGGACGAGTCATCTGTTGGAATTTCTTATGTAGCAACCACTTTGGTCTTTCTTGGAAAGATTTATGTTAAATTATTGGAAACCTGACTTCGAATTATCCAAATGTAACCTTCAAAATTATAATTAAGTAGTCATCTTTAACATTGTTTTAGATAAAGGTTTCAAGGGGAAGGTGCTTTTGCTCGAATTATCCAAGTTCTAATTAAAGAGAGCGCACTATATTTCTTTGTTAACTGAGTGCATATTTCAACCACTGAACAGATTTCTGCGCACAGTAAACAAAATAACACGGATTGGATGAAAAGCCAGTCAGAAAACACACAAATAACCACAGCCTTGCATACCTAGGTACCAAATATTAAGTATAAAAATGTGATTTAAACAAGTCTAAAAAAATGTTTAAAACAAGTTGTTTTAAACGCGCCAACCATGAGCACAACACCAGCAACACAACAATAACTGGTGCGTCTTGGTGTAAACGACGGTTGTCTACATTCCAGGTCCGTAGCAAGGCAGGGACCAGGGACGCTGAGCCCCTTTACATTCCCGCCCACTCCCTCAAGAATATATTGAAAAAAGTTGCATGTATTCGTATGATATTTATAAATATTCTGTGTGTTATATTAACTGAATGAACACCCCCACATACATAATTCACATTCATTTAATGCTATTGAACTTGAGGTTTGTAAACGTTTTAAGTCCACTTTATGCACAGATAGCCTAATTGGGACTGGACCTACAGTTTTAAGTGGGATCCGAACCACTATGTACCTGCGCCGAGATTCGAACCCGGGGTCCATGGGGGTCTTCCATGAAAAATGGTCTTATTCCATATAACTAACAAAATGAATTAATATGAAAATGATTATTGTTTTTAATTGCATTAAAATGTTTGTGAATGAACATAATTTACATATTTCAGCAACAAAAGTTATTAGCATCTGAGGCATATATGCTTCACAGAGAAATGAAGTCAAAATTTGCGAAATTTCTAAAGCGTCAACCACACGTAACACATTTTCGTTAATATTTTTCATGCATCAGGGCTATGTCATGATATTTAAGTTTATTTTCATTTGTTGCAGATACCAAAAAAAGTACTTCATAATTCTATGAAATCAGTTCATTATGAATATTTGAATCCAACCTCGCGTGTGAAATATCACACACGTAACGCTGGAATGCCCCCATGGTGTAGCGCTCGGTGGTAATCACTCTGCCACGGAGGTCTGCCTTATATATTCGATTAACCAAGAATGGCGTAGGACATCCTCATTAAATCAATAGCTGAACTCGGCCATTTACTTCAGCTTAGTTTCCGAGGACCAAAGACCTTGCCGCGATTACTCACACTTCTAAAATAGCAAAGTTTGAAAGATTCATCTGCACCGACCGTGCTTGTTTAGCCAAGAAAATCGAAGGCTGCAAAATGTCAGCAGCGCACTCTCTGGGGAAGAACAGTTGGACGATCTTTTTGTAAACCCTTTGTTGTTAAAATGGCGCGCGAAAGTGACATCTGAATAATTCACGCTCTTTTGTTTGTTGTTTCTATCCATCCTGCGGACATTGTGCATGTCTGGTGAAACAGATTCAATTTTAAGATCTTGGATTCGAACCAAGGTCGGTGATGAGTAATTGGAACGATTTCCGGATATAGCCTTCCACCACGCTGGGCCTGAAATTGCTGCATGGATTTAGTGGACAATCTTTGGCAAATTGCGACTTTAGACGATATAAGGGCTTCACAAGTTAAAATGGCCATTTCAGAGTAAAAGAAATTCTAACACCCAACAATGCAAAAATGAAGTTGAAAATAAGGCAACTGAAGCATTTGACCTAAGAAACTTACACACGAAGATAGGAAATCATTATTATTTATTTATTAGAAATAGGATTACACTTAACCTTGCAGTTTTCTTTACACTGATTCTTTAACTACGAGTATATAAGACAGTTTTTTATCCTACATGAATTAATTTGTTAAGCTATAAAGTTATGCTAATTGTTTGTAAATATTCAGAATATGGAAAATTACAAGTGTATATAATTTGGTAAACATAAGAGAGAAAAGCATATAAACGATTTTGCAACTAGCATATGTGAAATAGGCAATGACAAATGAAGGGCTCGAGTGTGAAACATGGTAAGTGACATTTTGGACATTTCTGAGTTCATTAAACAAAAAAGGTTATTAGAAGCTATACTGTAAATGAATTGTTTTCGTGTTGTGTTTACCAATTTCAGAAGGCTTCACCGAGTGCCATGGCAATTTCACTCGAAAATTGAAGGATGGCACATTTCAATTTGTAACTCAAAAATTACCAAAATGTTTTGCACCCGAACCCTTCAAATGGAATACGATAATTGTGTGAACTTTCTTGATTAATGATATGTGTACCGATATTAAACTGAACAATTGGCGAGTGTGAAGCTAATTTCTGTGAACTGATTACATAACAAAATTTACAATTACCTTGATATTTTAAGAAAGAAAACGTAGAAAATTACGTTTTGATAGAAACATTTTATCACTGTATCCCAACAAGTGTTATTTTTCGTTACTATCAAGATCAGCGTCAATGTTGCCAAACACATAAACGTGATACAACTTAACATGAATGGAAACATACTTTTTTGAACATTAAACATCAACTTAAACATGCACAACAGCATTCAAAAAATGATGATAATAATAATAACATTTTCTTTATAAAGCGGGTGATAATGAATGACAACTTCTTGAAGAAAGCGAACGATATCAATGTGTTGCAACATGTAGGCTAATAAAACTGATCTCGGCATCGTTGGCTAGAAATCGCTAAGAAACAGGCGGTATGAGCCAACAAAATGACGACAACGATTGAACATGAAACAAGATTAGGAAATATGGGTTAAACAAAAGTTTACATATATGGGTCATTCATACAAAAATATACTAAATTTTAACAATAAGATTCCGTGGTTATATACAATTAATATACCCAGAAAGTTTTCAATTTTAATACTAAGATTGAGATCAGGTCACATACGTTTAAATCATTTATATAAAATTAATTTAGTTAATTCACCTATGTGCAAGTGCAATCTAGACCAGGAAGATACTCATCATGTTATATTTCAGTGTCCACTTTGTACCAATCAAAGGGAGATCTTATTCAAGAATCTAATAAAAAAACAGGAATACCTTTCCCAACCTCTTGATCCTCTTTAATATCGTCACCAGATGTAACAGTTGTATTCATTATTTTTAGATTTTTTCATGATATTAATACAGACATATGAAAATTGTAAATATTCAAAATGTTTAACTTGATATAGTCACCAGATATAACAATTGTATTTATTATCAATTTTAGATTTTGCATGATATTGATGTAGATATATGAAAACTGTATATATGAAAAATTTGTAATTTGATGTAACAGTGTCATGCTACATGCATGACTTATTTTTTAGGACACTTGGTCTAGAGCTGGTATAACAGCTAAAACCAATAAAGTATGAATGAATGAATGAATGAACAAGAAATATCGACTTATGCTGAAAGAGATTTCATTGTCCGATTGATGCACTGAGTTTATTTTACTACGCTTTTAGTGGTGATATGATGAAATTGATGAAGGGACACTCACAAAGAACACCCATGCCCAGGGCGGGATTCGAACCCGGGACCCCTGGCATCGCAGCACGGTGTGGCACGCATGACTATAAGGCGACTACACCACTGGAGAGGGTGATGTTTTTTGTAGTTGTGTGACTTCGTTAAGTCACATCAGAATTCATCATTTGAACATTCACACTCACAAGCGTGAAGCAAAAACCCGGGTGCGAGTCCAATTTTACACTTGATACCCGAAACAAATTATAATTGATGAACAGGACCTATTTTTAAAAGCCGCAGATGCCTGATAATCTCAAGGGAAGGTTGGGCTGGACTCAAAAAAATCTGCACAAGAAAATCTTTGAAAAAACGAAGCTTGGCATAGGGAAAGGAGGGGGTTGTTTCGCACGCGCGACGCACGTAAGACCGGAGATACCTGATTGCATCGAGTGATTCAGACAGAAGCGACATCTGTGCCAAATTGCACCTTACACGTTCGCCGACAGAGGCGCTGTCACGGAGTACGACTTCCGGTGACGTCTTGGCAAGTTGACGTCTCCGCTTCTAATTCTGGGGCTACTGAACCATCGGGATGTCTTTCAACTCCTGCTATGTCGAGATAAATAATCCGACATACGTACCAATTTCATAGCATCACCGAAAACATATTTCACAGAATTTGTAAAGAATTATTGTACACGTTTGCTTTTCAAAATGAAACGTCGATTTCCGTGGCGGAGTATTAGGCCAGCTTTAGACGAAAGCATTTCCTTTAACACTTCTTCTAGCATAAATGGTATGTAAATGCTTCCAAAAATCTTATAGCAGTTAGCACTTTACACGAAATCATTTCATGGAACATTTCGGTAAGCTTTTGCGATTACAATGTATAACATATACAGCACAAAAGACACGTCGAGTTACACCATCTATGCTGAGTGCAGGGTGTTTACAATTGAAACTACTAATATATTCTTCCATACGTGCACAGTAAATGTTGTAAAGTATATATTTATGGAACGCCATTGTTTTGTACCTAATATTGTTTTATATGGAACGTTATTCCTCTCGGTTGAATAGTTATCGGTTTTTAAAAATGTGAAGTGATACATTGCTCACATCTCGCGCGGCCGCCATTACACTTGCACTCGTGACCTAGAGGTCGCTTCTGATTGGTTACGCTACCAAAAATGCTACGGACCGAGCCTATCCTTGAGAAATGCCATAACATTTCTCACTTTACACGGTAGCATTTTGGTCATGGCGTAAAAATGCTTTCGTCTAAGGCGCTACGACGCTAGGGTTTCCGGGTTCAATTCCCGGCCTGGGCATTGGTGTTCTACGTGAGTGTTCTTTGACCACATACTTCTGCTGCGGTCTGTAGATGAAGGAACGAGTTATAATGAAGCGCCTATGCTGTGTCCGGGATTCGATCCTAGGACCCGTCGTTTCGTTGTACGCTACCGTACCAAGTTTTGGTTTAAGGTATTAATAAAAGCGAACTATGAATATAAGTTAATATTAACCCTTTCACATGAGAAATGTCACATTGCCTTTCCGTCATAGCAGGCATAGGCATAACTTGGGGCCAAATTTGATGGGCAGAATGGAACTGAAGGCTTAACTTGTGGGAGGGGGTGAAAAGTGTTGAGCAGTAGCGGCGAAAGGGAGGAGTTGGAGTGGGCAGTTTTCCTTCCACCTTTTGCCACTTTTAACCCGCACTATGTTAAACCTTATCTACAAAGGGAACGTAAATTGTCCTTGCCCTCCTCCCCCCTTCAGTTTTGGAACCCAATCGCCGTCCAGGCTGATTTGCTAAATAGCTGTTTTGAGTCCACTTTATGCACAGATAGGCTAATCAGGACCGGCATCGAACCCGGGACCCCTTGATTATAAGGCGACGACGGTTAAATAAACAATACATTTGCGAAATCACAAATATTGCTCTTTATTAATTTACTTTGCAGGTACCAGGAGGTTAACGAAAGTAAACGAAAGTTAAATTTGAATATACCCGAAAATTTTGGAGGGACAAGTGCCCCCTTGCTCCCCAACCAAGTTACGGCTATGATACCCGGATGCTCTTCTGCTCTCCTGAGAAGATGTCAAGGTTAAGAGCGTCTTCAGGCTGACTACGGAACTGAATGACGAGGAGCGTTGGGTCGCAAGCCTTGCTTCTTCCACAACCTCTCCTCCCTGGACACCTTCCAAGGGTTGCATTTGTCGCCAAGAGTCCTTTTCCTCAGGCGACATCCACGGCAGAAATAGAAAGGACCGTAGAGGTGGAGGCCGACATTCCACATGACGTCATACAGAACACGTGACACAGCAAGAGGGTGAACACTACCATGTGCTGGTTTGTTATTTCGTACTTTCACGTCTTGTATAACACGGCATGGACGTCCGGAAGGGGAAGCAAGGGGGGAGGGGGCGCGGCCATCCCCTGGAAAATGAATGTCCACCTGAAAATTATATATTTCACGCATAATCTCATTTCAGCCACAGTAATTTATGTTAATTATTATAACTACAGTGAAGGAACATCATAATTTCAGACTGAAATAGTGTTTTTTTGAGGGGACATCACTATTATGGGGAAAATATGCCTCTATTGCCCCCCCCACCCTGGAAAAGAATTACCTTGCTTGTCCCTCCTTGGAAAAATCCTGCGGACGTCCATGTAACACGGACAATGTTCTGCGGTGCGAAATCCTGGGGAAGTGGGGAGGGAGACAGGGGGATTCCCCCACTAAAAATCATGTCCTAAAAAACTATTGGTTTTCACTTCAATATCGAAACACACACACGAAGATCTGCGTGTATTTGTGAATGTTGATGCCCGCTCAGTGGCTTATATTTTTAATTTAATTTTGAAGATTAGGTTTTTTGGGTATTCACATTTGCATATATGGGTGCCAAATGGAGGGGACCATGGACAATTTACTTTTTATTGATAGACTAGGCGTGGGAAAAGTGACAAAAAGTGGAGGGCAAGTAACCCCCACGGCCCCTCCAATCGCCGCTACTGCCAGTCAGTAAACTGAGCTACAGAGCATTCCGTGACATTCGCTACGAGACTCGACGGAAAGAGGTCCGGCGGCAGCGCTTGCCTTTCCCGGTGAACGGGGTCCGCGACAGTCGCTAGAGTCTTCTATTAAAATTACAGTTTTCATACTGTGTACTAGCCTTGACTACAGAAGGTGTTGAAAATGATGTCCCTCTGCTGCAACACATTCCTGGCATCTCCGAAGGAAATTGTAATTTACACGTGCAAGTTCGTCTACTGTAATTCTCCCGATTTCTCTTACAATACTGTCTTTTAACTCACTGATGGTGTGCGGATTGTCTTTGTATACTTTATTTTTTAGGGCTTAAATTGAAGATTTTTAGCGGCTCTAAATGCTCTGGATTTTGAAACACCCGTTTCTTGTGAGAGGCGGTGGATAGATTTCTGACGAGACTGTTTTAATCTTTGTCCTATCTCATCGAGTTTTTCCTCAGTGAGTACAAGTTGGATTTTCTTTCCACTTTTATTCAGAACTGACCCTGTTACTCTAAACGTTTTTACGAGGTTTAATATAATATGTGGAACGGGAACACCAGGAAATTTCGTTGCAAAACGTCGTCGCACTTCTCCACAATTCCTCTTTCCGAAGTAACACTCGACAAGATAAATCCTTTGTTGTAATGTAAACTTTTGTGGTGCCATTATAAGTCACAATCTTCAACACACGGACACGACACAACACAACTTCCGAGGGAGGATTATACTGGCGTCAGTCTGCAACGTCAACAGAAAGGGAAAGAGAGCGAAGGCAGGGAGGGCGAAAAAAACAGACTGTAGCGTGCGACTGTCGCGGACCCCGTTCACCGGGAAAGACAAGCGCTGACGCCGGGCCGCTTACCGCCGAGTCTCGTAGCGAATGTCACTGAATGCTTATTTCCTTAAAACTCCTTCCCTCCTTCTTTCCTTAGAGAGAGAGAGAGAGAGAGAGAGAGGAAAACAACGTGTTATCTCGGCTCGGTGAGGTTGGTTGGTGTTTGTTACAAAGCTAAGAAATTCTATACTCTATGCACCCAATTCCATTTTCTTTGAGTGGGATAAAAACACCCCCCCCCCCCACCAAGGGATAAGAATAAATTTTATTTTGCCGGGGACAGGTTTGGCAAGGTAATTTATTCGCTACGTTATTTACGTAAATTATGCGTAATTTACTTCTCGTAGAAAACCAGTTTTTTTACGCTGGCCTAAAAAAAAACTAATTTTCCTTCATAAATTAGTAATATAAAAATTAATTATTGTACATTTTAAACTTTAATTTTCTTTCATATTGCAGACAAAATCATTATTTTCTGAAGATTGTTTATACAGCCACCACACCCTCATTAACAGATTTTTAAAAATAGAACTGTTCTTTCACAGATGTTTAAAAATTAAGAAGCCTGTTGACATATAAGTCTTGCACTAGTACTTGTGTGAGGGAATGCTTATTAACGACACTTTATTTACATTGGATTCCAAAGTTTTAGTAACAGCTTCAAATTCATTTTTTCATACGATTAACGACAATTTATTTAGATTGGATTCCAAAGTTTTAGTAACAGCTTTAAATTCCTTTTTTTCATACGATTAACGACAATTTGGATTCCAAAGTTTTAGTAACAGCTGCAAATTTCTTTTTTTCATACGATTAACGACAATTTATTTAGATTGGATTCCAAAGTTTTAGTAACAACTTCAAATTCCTTTTTTTTCATACGTATGATACACTTACATAGTCTAATTATGATGTGAATGTGAATGTGGCAGTTTGTAAAATTCCAAAGAGTGCATATACAAATTCGGAAGGTGTTTTTTAAATCCTTTCTTTTTTTGTTTTCTGCCACTGCCAACTTGCCATACATAACAATTATCATAATAAAAAAAAACACGTTTTCTTTTAATTTGTATGTTTGATTCTAGCTTTTACATACTTTAAGTTTTATACGTATTTTACGCGTTTTTACGTGTCATGTACAATAGAAAACCTTTTTTTACGCGTAATTGCACAACCTTGGCCGGCGATAAACCTTTTTGTTGTGGGGGGGGGGGGGTCCTCGGCATTCCCTCCATTAATTCGCACACTTTTATTCCTGGACGTTAAGCAATCCTGAATAAATGTCTGGATTGATTGAATTGGTGTTTTAAGTCCACTTCGAATAAATGTCTGGAATCAGGAAAAGACTTTATTCTCACCCTATATAGAAATTACGGATATGGCTATAACGCAACAGACTTCGCAGCATTACAGAAATATGAATGAACACTTCACTTGAGTATTACAACGGATTTGGAAGGAGAGAAGATTTCGCCGCAAGTGGACTAGCATCCATCATTCACCATCTTGAAGAGCGAAGTTTCAACATGGAGTAATATCGCGAAAGACCCGCACTACGAGAGGGCATTAAGGCACTTCTGGAGACTGTAGACGCTGGTTATTATTAGGACGCGCGAAGGGTGCGAAAGGCGTTGTGTCTGTGACCGGCGTCCAGGGTTGCCAGAATCTGGCGGCAAAATTTCCCTTCTTGTTCAATTTTTCCCCTTATCTAAAGAAATCATATAATCAGGGTGCGAAATCCTGGAGGGACGGGGGGAGGGTTGTTGTTACAACAAAGATAAGCAATTAGTTTTTGAATAAACACATTATACGGGGTCCAGCCCCTTACCAGAACTAAAATATCATAATTGCAGTGTCGTGTTACTAAAATATTAAAATATTCTGACTTCCGTTAAAAGCTGAGGCTGTAAAGAGGCACTCAGCACACATAAGGACAAGACACAGGACAACACACAGAATTATACTGGGCAGGGCCAGTCGCCAGAGCCTCGTTAGTCTGCAAAATGCAATCCAGGGTGTACTACGTGGAAGTGAGGTTGAGTTTTGGGCGCCTACGTGGAAGGTCACCCCTTACACCCAGCAATTAGTTTTTATTACAAATGTACTTTACTAAACATAATATCGAAACACACATAACATTCAAAAGATCACTAACAGATTTACACCAATAGCAAAATATGTACAATGAAAGTGAAAGAAGAATGCAAGAATGAAATCTAGATTTATATTAATACTAGCCGATTGCCCGGCGTTGCCCGGGTATTTATTTATCCCAATCTTCTATTAGACAGGAAAATAATGAATTCTAACTATAGTGCAAAATGAACTTGGAGTTGAACGGCATTTTGAGTGTCACTATTCATTTTAGCGACCTCGGAAACTATGAATTTCACACTAACATCGGTCGTTCTCGATTATTTGTACATGTCACCCCTTCACACCCCTACCCCTAGGGGTGCCAGGGGTGTCTTCCCCCACAGTATTTCTTTCCAGATTGCAAGTGATATGTGTACGAAGTTTGGTTGAAATCGCTCCAGGCGTTGGAGAGTTATGGCGGAACAAATACACATACATCCATTATTATATTTTAGAAGATAGATAAATGAAAAACTAAACGAAAACTATTTTATTTCAACTATTACATGAAACCTTTCAAACTAATTTGTAATTTACTGACAAATATGAGATATATATAAAACTAAGAAATTTATTCCTTTATAGATAATGTATTTTTAAATATTTACTAATTTATTTTATATTTAATAACATTATAAATATATGCATGTCATATAATAATCGATATGTATTTATTTATTAAGATCATTCTCTCCCCACCAGTCTTCAATGATTTCAAAACCTGCGTATAATATTATTATTATTATTATTATTATTAATAATAATAATAATAATCAGTACTACTATTATCAGCAATATATTTGTTGGCCCATGTTCGTATATATTAAGCTCAAAATGTTAAAAAATTTTATCACATAGTCGTACCAGATGTCCCAGGTTCGAATCCTAGTAAGTCAAGCATACAAAAATACATCATTCATATTCTTCGTCGTTTTTTACCGAAAATGTAGAAGAAAGACATAAAAAATAACAGTAAAAGATTACGAATATGAAAGTTGGAATTATTATAATCTCTTCCAATATTGAGCCTGATGGCTTCAAATTTCCCAGAAATTTTGGTATTTTACAAGGAAATTCCCTTTTACCTTAAATTTCGGTCCGAAATTTGCCTCGGTGTGGCAACACTGCGTGAACTCCGCCAAGCCACACAAGATGCGTTCGTTGACAGGGCGGAGCTTCCGGGTTTATGACGTCACCGCCTGCTATTCCAGGACGCAGAGGACGATTGTAAATGTTCCGCCATGAAAAATAGATCTCACGCCCCCCCCCCCCTTCTCCTTTTGTAAGACATCCATCCATAAATGAATTTCAGGAAAGAAACATTGGAAAGGCACAATACATGCAAACCCAACATCTATCGCGAATCTCCGTTTCGGAGTGTTTAGCACAGCGCGCTACGAAGCAAGCGGTCCCGGGTTCGAATCCAGGCATGGGTCAGGGTGCGGAATCATTGAAGACTGGTGTGGGTAAGAAAGATCTTTACAAACTTATCCCCCCACACACATATATGTAAATTATACGATATATTTATAATGTTATTAATTGTAAAAATAAATTACGAAATATCTATAGGGCTAAATACACTAACTGATTACCCGGCGTTGGCCGAGTATTTATTTATCCCAATCTTCTATTAAAGTTGTCCGTGGGAAAAAACATGGCGGGCTTAAATCTACTCCGCAGTACTTAATAGACTGCCCCTGTGACTTGTTGATCGTGATCGAGAAAGCAAGTGTCTCTCTCTCTCTCTCTCTCTCTCTCTCAAATGTCATAGTGAATGTCACCAATTAGCTTAGCGACTCCGAAAACTATGGATTCGACACTAATGTAGGTCATTTTTGACATTTTATTTTTCACCCCCTCTCACCCCCAATGCCGATAGGTGATGATCTTGGAGCTGAACGGCACTATTCATCTTAGCGACCCCGAAAACTATGGATTCCACACCAATATCGGTCGTTTTCGATTATTTCTACATGTCACCCTCTTTCTACCCTCCTAGGGGTACCAGGGTTGTCTTACCCCGTCAGTATTTATTTCGAGATTGCAAGTGATACGTGTACCAATTTTGTTTGAAATTGCTCCAGGCGTTCGAGAGTTATGCCGGAACAAACATACACATACATCCCTTTTTATATATACTGTATAGAAGATTTTTTTGTATTATTAAATACCCTATAAACAAATTAATTTGTTACTTTTATATATATCATATATCTATAAAGTAGCAAACAAATTTATTTACTAACTGGTTAAAGGTGTTAATAAATTACGAAATAATTGAAGTGGTTTTATTATGTATAAGTTTTTATTTAATTTTTGCTTTATGTTAATATAAATCAATTAAATTTCAGTTATTATTGTCTTGCATTCTTGTTTTACTTTTATTGTGCGTATTGATGTATTACCACATTTCGGAATAGATCTAACAGGTGTGACAAATCAATTTTTATAAGTAGACCTCCGTGGCGGAGTGGCTAGTACTCCGCGCTACGAACCAGGGGTTCCGAGTTCGAATCCTGGTCTGGGCATGGATGTTTGTGAGTGTCCATTCATCAATTTCATCATATCACTCATCCCCATCATCGCAAATTAGCCAAAAGTGGCACAAAAAGCGAAGTAGAATAAAGCAAATCAATCATTTATAAGTAGGACGACGTTCAGAATCTAAAGGAGCGTTCTTTGTTAGTTCCTCATTCGAGTACCAACAATTGTATGAGAGTTAGCGATGTTCTCATTGCTTTAATCGTTATATCTATCGTCATCGCTGCAAATATTCGAGAGGGAGAAATGTTATGTTAAAGAATCAAAGACACTACAAGCTATCTAATTCTTAAATGCTAAGAATTGGAAAGACTCAAATTGAACTCCCAGCCCCAATAGTCTAGCGATAAAACTGCTGCATTGATATCAAGGGGTTACGGGTTCGATCCCCAGGATTACACTAGAAGCTGTAGCTCTCGTTCCGATTAACCTTTGTGCATATAGTGGATCTTAGGGATGTGCCGAAGCCGATTACTGATGTATGAAAATCGGCCGAAATTGACACATCGGCATCGGTATCGACATCGGCAAAAATCCGATGTTCAAACCGGTATAGATTATACTAGAGTTTTACCTTCTAATAAGTTTTATATTCTAGTTTTGTAAGATTTATTGAAAATTTCGTTATGATTCGTCATTATTGTAGAGTTTTTGTAATAAAATTATTGCAAACTCTCATTCAGAGGGTCAACCTAACTCAAATCGGAAATAAAAAAGTGCATTCCTGAACCAGGATCTGCTGTTGTATTGGAAATTCAAAAGTGAGTATTCAAACCTGAAGCAAGTGCTGAGAAAATACTTGGGCATGCCTGCTGCATCAGTATTCAGTGATTGAGTGTTCAGTGTTGCTGAACAGATTTGCGATAAGAGAAGTAGGTTACTTCCTGAAGTGCTTCCAAAACTCATGTTTCTGAAGTTGAATCTGGCAGCAGGAAATTTGTAACATTAAGAACAGGAATTCATTTTGCATTTAAAGAACTGCTTGTGTACTAATGTAAAATAGAGAATCCATGTTCTTCTTAAAGGTTCCCATAACCACCTTCTGTAGGTGCAAATGTACATTCGCATCTCTTGAGAATATATATGTATATACATATGATATGCAATACAAATGTACATACCAAATTTATTTTTGTCATGCAGAAAATAACATCCCATTTCTGTTTAATAATCTTATGTATCGGAATCGGTTAAATATCGACATCGGTATCGGTTCCAAAAATTATCGTTGAGTACATCGGCATCGGTAAATTTTCAGCTTCGTCCCATCCCTAGTGGATCTTAATACAAATCTAATAATTGCAATACGGTGCAAAAATCAGCACGCCTGGGCAATTTTATTGCTCGCAGTGCTAATCCTACATGTTAATTATCATTTGTGATGCTAGAAAATGATTCTGCTTTACCATCACAGTGGCCAATTTCGATTCCGTGGAGGAGAATCAATCTTTGAAATACATCTGAAACTATTTATCCAACTCTGATCAATATTTATGCATATATTCTGAAATAACAGTTAATCTTCAGCAGTTATTTTCACTAATCGAAATGCCCAGTGCAAGAGTTGCAACCATATCCATTGCTTTTATGTCAATGTATTTGTCTCCTAGTGCAGATGAATTTGTAGTGAAAATATGTTTGTTCCTTGAGTGGACCTCCTAGGTGGACGCATTTCACCATTTTAGCCCTAAGTTCTGAATCCCAGTCGTTGAACAAGAAAACATGAGATATTTCATCATGACAGAGATAATGGTATCATGAACACATTTTCTATTCAAGGATGGCATTGTTTATTTGATACCTACTTTATTGAGTGAGTGCCGCTTTTCTGAAGCACGAAAAGCTACAATCTTTCGCCGCTCCCTACGCTGTTATGATTTGGACAGCTTAGAGTTATGGCACACTACGAGTCAGAAAGAAAACTCAAAATAAAGACTCTTCAGCAGCTGCTTGAAATGGTTGAAACATTCCAAACTGCCTTTAACAAATTTTATAAGCTTTGTTTTATTGAAATGTGCATACCTCCGTCAACGGCTGCTTGCGGCCGTGTAATCCTTGGTAATCGAATTGGTAACGAGAGGTTGAGTGCTCTATCTATTCTGTCCTTTGAGAAGGAGCTTGCAAAATCTTTGGATCTAAACAAGGTTGTAGCTGCTTATAAAAACAGATATAGCCTATTTTATGCTACTTTATTGCTGCCGTTCATTTTCTCATTTTAGCAAAAAAAAGTACTCACTTTCTTTACATAAAAATAGTGTTACGTGCAGTATTTATACGTATACAAGTTGATAATGAGTGTATTTTGTACTGTTCATATTAATAGTAAGTCTCTGCGATATTTTTCCACTAGGAAGAGAAAACAATATAATTATTGCATTTTATTTGACATAAAAGAATCGTGCCTAAAAGTACTTTTATATATGATGGAGGAAAATGCAACACCCGACTGATTTATGTTAACGTCCACTGGTAAAATTATACCGTGTTAAGATATTAAATAAATAGATTTTAGCCGGTATTAGTTAGCCCCCGAGAATTTGACTCGTAAATCTGTAGCCCCCCACTTATTTCAGGCTGGTATAGACACTGGTCATAACCCCTCACATTGGCTCAGTATTCCTTAAAAACAAAAAAAAAAAAAAAAAAAAATCAAACGTAGGAAAAAGGTATACGTAACTCCCCTCCTTAGAAAATCCTGTGCACGCCACTGCCCATTCACGAACTTGGAAAACCCTTTCAAAGAGTCACAGAAGATTTACATGAATAAATTACGCACATGCATGTCATTGTTGCTTTTCGTTGGACGTTCTAAATTTATCGCTCTTAAAAACGTTGAAACTGGTCTGCTTCACATCAAATTGACAATTAGGTAACACAGATAACAATGGAAGATTTCATTCTGGCAGGTGTTTCAACAATGCAGTCAAGTTTCGTTCTTGTCTTTTATTAGTCCGATATAAACAAGGAGAGAAACTGCGTAGTGCATTTTATGACGAAAAAAATGGACGTTCACTAAATTCGAAGATATCAGAGTTGTATCGAGATGTATCCTTGTGGGTGAGCTTTGACGAAGCCCAACTGCGAAGTTGCAAGGGGAGGAGCTACTGAGCGCCATTCTCCACTTGAAGAGATTGATTGATTGATTTGTTGTTTTATCATAGGCGTGCGCAGACCCTCTGATGGGGAGGGGGGGGGGGGCAAAGCCTTGATGAAAGTTCAGTCGGGAAAGAAAAACCTCATTTTTTCTCACTGTATAGGCTAGACAGAGGCGTCTCGTGAACGCATGCGGTGCAAGGACAGCTTGCTCTGCGACGACATTCATGAGCATTTCTACATTCTAATTTCTTCATATAGGAGAAGTATTTATTTTACACGAGAGCGCTCAACTAAGCTTATATTACATTTCTTGGATCTGAAGTGAAAGAAAGTAATAATTCTCTCCCCGCAATTGACGCATGCATCACTTCAGATCCAAGAAATGTAATATAAGCTTAGTTGAGCGCTCTCGTGTAAAATAAATACTTCTCCTATATGAAGAAATTAGAATGTAGAAATGCTCATGAATTTCGTCGCAGAGCAAGCTGTTCTTTTTCCCACAATTGACGCATGCGCAGCATGCACCGCATGCGTTCACGAGACGCCTCTGAGGGTAGACCAGTGCTTCCCAAAGTGTGCGCCGCGGTACCATGGGGCGTCCTTACAAGCGCGCCGCGAAATGTTCCAATATTTTCACAGAAATGATATGATTGTTCCAAATATGTGTTTATTTAGTACTTTTTACACAAAATGTCTCTGAATTTGAAATGTGTGTTTATTTTTTAACTTACGGCAGGCAACCTAACCACACTAACTGAGCGTTGCAAGTGTTAGATAGGCCTACATTCTGACTTGGGAAAATCTTGAAACACTAAGGGCGCCATGAAACGAAAAGGTTTGGGAACCCCAGGGATATACATTATCTCGTATATGGTCTAATGTAGCAACATAGAGGCACCATAATAAATAAATAAATTGTCTCTGAAATGTGCTGCGCTCCATTTTCTCCAAACAATTGCATCCATGCATTTAAGACAAAACTGTTTAGCAGCAAGAGCCTGAAGTACTCTGTAGTTATAACCTCTCTCTCTCTGGCAATTTACATTGCATTACTGAAACCAATAAAACTGCGAGCGAAGCGAGCAAGAAAATATTCAGATCCAAATTTTTGCAAACTGAAAACAATATTGATTTAATATGGCGCAAAAAATGTCATGGGCCGCCGTGTTATTCTTTTTTACAATTTGTATTATTTTGTACTCTGGAGCACCTTTTACATCTTATTTACTTTAACATGTACATAGTTCATGCAGAATATAGAATAACTAGAATATAACTAATTTCTCACCTTTCTCTTTTTGCAAAAAGTTTGAATATTTGAGGGATAACCTATTTACTCTCATCTGAAACGTTACTTTTGGAGTAAAAAGGTTCTAACTGCAATACCTGAACATTAGTAATATTTTTTCATTAATTTTCCTGTATATATTATAGAGGGAGGGATCACTATACAAATGCCAGAGGCACAACTTGTTGGGATAATTAGTTTTCCCTGTTCACATAGTCAAATCTTTAACTAGCTCTCCTGAGAATTACGACTTGGCAATACATTTTCATGTATGGTTGACTCTACCATATCGCTGCAGATTTTAAAATTCAGTCATTAAGGTTATTAAACTCCCATATCTATGCTACGTTTCATATGAAAATTCTTGTTGCTAACTTTTATTCTTGTTCCCGTACCTTTATAATGAAATGTGTCAGTCTTACATGAATCACCCTGTATTTATTGTATTTGCAGGTCCTCAACGGAGCGCCTCTGCTACCGATTCTACCGGTGACAAGCTCCTTCATCATTCATCGCAGAGGCGCCACTCACTCACGCACAGCCACGACGACGAAGCATGCAGAAGGAGCAAGTCGCTAGAGTGCGAAGAATGCGCGAGGAACTGCTCGAAGCACACAGAGAAGGACGGGTCGCTGAAGAAGAGCCACAAGACACCGTGGGGGAAGGTGAAGAACATCATCCAGACCAGGAAGGACAGCTTGAAGAAGAGACAGAGGAAGGGGGAAGCCGAAACGGCAACCGGAAGTGACCACGACGAAGATTGCGACTTTGCCGAAGCCGTTGATGGAGTAGAGCACGGCGTGACGGACCAGATGGACGCTGGAAGAACGCACCAGAGGCCCAGGATTGAAGTCAGTTCGCAACCGGAGAGCAAAGATAGACGCAAAGACAGCCAGAAGCACCTTTCGAAGTCACCCAGAGAGCCAGACGTGGACAAGGCAGGGAAAAGGCTGACCCCCACGCTGACCGTCACCTTACCCTCGACGGAGGAGCTGACTCGCGTGCCGGAAGCTGCCCACGGGGGTGGCAGGAAGGCCAAACCACCCCCGTCGCCGCTGTCGGAAGAGCGGCTGAGACTAGAGCACAGGAAGCAAGCAGCGGCATCGTCGCCAACAGAAGATGGTTCAGACCATGCAGTGGTGAAGAGCAGGCGACAGGTGAGTAAAGCAGGCCCGTACCCAGAGGAGAAGGGGGCCATGGCCTCCCTCGAGCCATGAAATATTTTGATGCGAACCTACAAAAATAACATGGATAATTTTTAAGATTTTGCAAAAATTTAGATTTTCTTCTTGCCTGAAGAGAGGCAGACTCCAGACGTCTGTAGTCTACTATATTTAGTAATTTTAGTTTTATAACCATTTATGCAAAGCTACTAAATGTTCCAATTTGGTCGGGACAGTTCACCATATTTACTCCCTGTTTTGACTTTTTTCGAGCTGCAGTCTTGATGAGAAAATGTCCTCTTTTTGTGGTTAATTCGCATTCAGACATGTTCTTCGTGTGTTATAACAACAAAGATAAGCATCATAAGAATAACATCATAAACACATACAAAGAAGGAATAACAATGATGTCTGCCTGTGTATGAATGTTGCATACATCTCTTTTCTCTCTCTCTCTCTCTCTCTCTCTCTCTCTACTCTTTAGGACTGGTAACAGCATGGGGTAAAAACGTACTTCTACAGTCATAGATAAGATTTTAAAACTATATCAAATTGTACTAGTAAGAAATGGAACCGTAGCTGCGAAGGTGGATGTCATTGTCTCCCTAGGCCCCTGGAACATAGAATTAGACCGACCTGTCATTTTTCCTCCATTTCTCACCTCCTTTCGTCGGAAATAAAACATAGCACTTACATGTTAATTTAATAGGAAACTAATGTCTTCTTAAAGTTCCTCATTTTTTTGTCCCTCCACCTAGTTATCTTTAATTTGAAATCGATTTTGCAGATGTGAACAATAACACACGATGCTTCAATGAAGATGGTATGGGATGCTTAACCGACTGTCCTTCTATTAGCCACATTTCTTGAATGCTAAGTTTTCTTTTCATCGGATCAGTGGAAAAGAGTAAATACATAAAATTTCTACAATGTCTGAGTATTCCAGCTACATCTAGGTAGGGGGGGGGGGTGCAAATTCGATGCAAGGGGTGCGAAATCTCTAGTTACAACTCTGATAAGGAAATATTTCCTTTCGAGAGAAAAATAATAGATTTACACCATTATAAAAACATAACACAATAAAAGTATTAAAATTTAATTATCATTTTTAATAAAAATCAATAATTATATAACACTTAATAAAAACATTTCACCTATCTTCTAATTTCTTGACATTTTGAACCAGTCGTTAAAGGAATTAATTTGCTCGTTTAAAAATGTAGCAAATTAATTTGTTTATATATATGTATATAAATTTAAATATATATAAATTAATTAATTAATTATTTAATAATTGACATATATTTCATGACTTGGCCCCACCCCCCTCAAACAATCCTGGGTACGGGCCTGGAATAAAGGTTTTGCACATCTACCAAGCGCAACATATTATCAGGGGAGAAGGGCACACAAGGTTATACTCCTTTTGCACTTGTGACAACAAAGGCAAGCAAGAGTGGGCCATGGCCCACCGAAAGTCAGACACCATATCAAAGTGTAATGAGGGCCCGGATAGTTATGCACTTAAAATACCTAAAATATGCATGCAGATATGTCATAAAAAGATGCAAAATATGACAATAAATATGCACTTAAGAAAACAGCTTACTTTTCTAAAACCTTTTCAACACTTACTGCAAAAACCTTACATGTAAACAGATATTAGTTCCTTTTTCAGCTCATACGATTTAACATGTAATAAATGTAAAAGTTGCAGTTCTGAATTCTTCCATAAATTCTTTACACTGCTGTCTCATAAATGAAAGGAAAATTACACTCCTCACAGATACATAATTGCACTTGATTAAAACATGATATCTCAAATTTCCAACCTTGAAATACCAGTTTTCGGCAAGAATATTTTTATACTCAGAAAATCACACTCTACTTCACAAGATACGATTGTACAATATTTTAAGGCAACAGTATCTCACGCGTCAGGTTCAAGATTATTTATAGACTGTCCACTGCATTATTGTCGTTTCTCTCTCAAAAAGAGTAGTTGTTGAGTGTTCCCGTGAGGTCGACGAAAGAAGTCTTATCTCCTTTTTTTGTAAAATAAAGTGGAGAAGGAAGGAAATAGGAAGTTATTTTATTAAGAAGACAATACAACCCAACACAGAGATAAAAATACAATTTTAACAGTGGTTGTTGGCTCTAAAAATATGCATGAAATTTTTATATATATATATATATATATATATATATATATATATATATATACACAATATGCATTTATATTGAAAAAAACGTATAAAACATGCATTTGCAATATGCAAAATACATCACTATCCTCTAGTAATAGGGCTGGTAAGGCAAAGTCATTTGAAGGTGGCAGCACGATAGTTGTGTCCTTGCGCTTCAGACAGGCAACTGTTCTCCCATTTAAATACATGGTGAATTAGCTTTACTATACTAGTAAATATAGATATAGATGGGCTATTTTAAAATTAAATTGCAAATTTACTTTGATTTTAACCAGAGAAATGATATCGGAACACTGTAGATGGATATAATCAGTGCTGTAAAACCAGGATTTTAAAAATGGTGATCGTCGATAACAGAAAAGATATCGGAGCTCATAAATCGTTAACATTTACATAGCATTTGTATATGTTTGTGAAACTTTTCATTATTCAGATGATGTCCATTCAATCAAATCTAATGATTCCTTACGAATCAATGTCAATACAAGTAATTCTAAATGATAGTTCACGAAGTTTCGTAATCGCAGTTTCATTTTCCTTAGACAAAGGGAACATTTGGATAAAAAGGGAATATTTTGCTCTTTCAAAAGGGAATTGATATTTTCTGGTTGTGGCAACATTGGAAAAATACATGAAGCAACGAACAAACAAACAAGTGAGGCAAATGTGATTACGAAGTCGCAATAAAGAATCGAGAAGAAGGGCGTGCCATACGTCCACAAGCGAAACGTGAAGCATTTCTGACCACAGGAGCACAGCTCTAGGTGATCTTGGAACGGAAGTAGTCGTCTTGGCATTGTCCATTGCGAGGGTGAGAGACCGATTCCTCGTTGGATGCGTGCCACGGTTTCTGAACGATCGGAATCCCTTTACCTTTTACTTTAACACGACACGAAAGGGCAACTGTAACAGTTGCACATTTTTGCCAAGTATCAGTATTGCCAGGTTGTCAAGATGAAAAAACGGGAGAAAATCGGAACCATGATTTGAAAATATGGGCACAATTGCCAGCAAAACACAGTATATAGACTCAATAAACATTTGTAGTCACATAATTAATGACCAAATTGTTCAGAAGGTTGCACATAAACATACACAGTCTCAAGCACGTAGCCCGGGGGGTTTGGAGAGCTGAACCCCCAGAAATCCTACAAATATCTAATTTAAATATTGTATGGTGCTAATTAATTTTATTTTATTAGCAGGATTAAACATCTTGTATAATAAGTTGTAATATACTGAGAAATTCATATTCAGGGCTTTTACCTCCTCACTATTTCGCCTTTGAATGGCGGCTGCTGATAAGGGATGTATCGGGTGAGTGTACCAATCGAGTTTCTTCCCTTATAGTTGCAGGAGCAGATCTCGCTGACCAAGCCATTGAGTTCCAGCGCCGGGACATCCCCTCCCGCCCACCGCCGACCGTCCAAGTGGATCAAAGTGAAGAAGGCCTTTCTCACATCGCGGAAGGAAGATGAAGGAACTGTCGTCAGGGCATCGAACTCTGTCCCCTCGAGCCCCAACAGGAACTCAGTCTTCCACTATGATGTCAACGACGGTAAGCTTCTTTGGAATGTAAAATTTCGTTTCTACGTAAGTCACTTAAACTATTGATAATATCTAGACAACAGCGTAAGCAAACCACACGAACATGTATGTTCTAGAGGATTTCTAAGCAGATGTAATTTTTAAGATCTTGTAATATCGTAGCGGGTTTTTGAAAGGAGAGGAAAATTTGGAAATTCCTGGCCTGGCTTCGGCCAAAGATT
This sequence comes from Lepisma saccharinum, assembly GCF_977018435.1. Lineage (NCBI taxonomy): Eukaryota > Metazoa > Arthropoda > Insecta > Zygentoma > Lepismatidae > Lepisma > Lepisma saccharinum. Next base: position 7,095,968 of record NC_139248.1, on the reverse strand, counting down.
CAGCCGAGCCTTTACATCTTGAATTGAATGTATATTCACATTCATTCCTAATCTTTTCTTTGAGTGGCCTCACTGCTATTGTCTACTGAATAAATTGATGTTTTACTTTTCAGATGTTTCTGATATTTTGACATTGCTCTCTCTCCTCACACATTTAAAATAAGAATTCCTCTTAACTCAGAGTGAGTATTGGGAGCGGGACTCCCTTGAGATAATTTGTGGGCAGAAGATGCCTTTCCCGTGAAAGTTGCGCCTGTCGATTTATGTAATCGTTGTTTCCTTGCTTCTAGATTTGGCTGAAGGTGACAAGTACGGTAAGGAGCCAGAAGATGCTAGAGCGTGGCAGAAGAAAGCAGACGAACATGTTAAGGAAGAAATGCATCAGCGAGGTGAGCAGGAAACAGCAGAGCAAGCGTCACATCCTAGCTCTCTCCACGCGGAGATCCAGAAGAGCTACGAAGAGCTGCAGCAGAAGCTGAGCCTGGAGTTCCACAAGAAGCTCCACGAATGGGAGAAGATGAAGGGAGGAGCCAGCAGGAGCAGCCAGAGAGGAGAGGACATCCACGACAAGGACTTCAAGAAGAAGATGGAAGAGTGGGAGAAGATGAAGAGCGCAGGAAGAAGCAACAGGGATTCCGTGGCCCAAACCCTTGACGAGGAGAACCTGTCTCCGGGATTCAAGAAGAAACTTCAGGAGTGGGAAAGGATGAAGTCCTCCAGCAAGCCTGACGAGGAAGCCAGGAATGTTCCCAGCTCGAGTCGCGGAGCTCCTCAGACGGTAGCGGAAGAGAACTTGCCACCAGAGTTCAGGAAGAGACTCGTCGAGTGGCAGCTGTGGAGAGCGGTGGCCGGGAAGTCGGACCAGAACGTTGAAGAGCTGCAGAAGATACTACCAGAAGAGTTCAACAAGAAGCTGCAGGAGTGGGAGCGGATGAAGGCCGAGGCAGGAGGGCCTTGCTCACAGGGTTCTGCGCCGAACGCTTCCCCCAATATGTCCGCAGCCAAGGCGCCCAGCCCCAGGATTTCCAGGAAGGATTCTGGTTCCAAGACGAAGAAGAGCAAGTCAAGAGACGGACTGGACAAGGAACGTGAGGCGAAGGCGAAACCTCAGAAGGAAAAACATAAGGAAAAGGAGCTGCAGTGGCTGGAGAAGGAACTTCACAAAATCGAAAGAGAAAAGCAGAGACTGGAAAGGGAACGGGAGAAGTACCTCGAAAGGGAAGCAAGGTAATTATGTTTTTTCTCTTAATTCACGTTGTAACCTTGACTTCTTAACAATTTCTTCAACAAAATCTTGTGCTTCTCTGAATGCTAGTGACAATGGTTCTGTATCAGCATGCAACCATTGTTTAGTACTTTCAACTATACATATTCTAACACCATGCTTCACTAACACATTGCGAGCAATGTGGACCGAACCAACGACAAACGTGAGATTTTACTACAAATCCGGAGTGCTAACCAACTAATCCACGGTGTCCCCGAAATTATGTACAAATTTTCTTCCAATATTTTACAATATAAATACAAAATAAAATACAAATAATACATTCTACAATGCAGTTTGATGAAACTTAGTAAATCACTTTATGAGTTTAATTTTGCCTGCAGACTATCGAGCGGCTAGCGACAGCCATAGCAAGTTGGAAATACATGCTAACAGCACCAAACCTGACCTGCCTAACCTATCCACGTAGGCATATAATAGCTCAAATAAAGAAAACGTAATCTGCCTAACCTATTTACATGATAATATTTGCACATATGTCGTCCAACCGTTTGATGGTGTTAGTGACTTCCACATTCGCATTTCCATAGGCCATGGAAAACATCATCTTTGGCTGTAGATTGTTCTTCTTCAGGTGTTTGATATTTTCATATTGCAACGCTATTTCATCATTTCACATTCTAGCAATATATTAACTTTGCTTCAGTACGTCATTGTGCAAAACAAGTGGAGACAGGCTGGGATTGATATGTTATTTTACGTTGTTCCTGAACGACTACCAGCGTCACATACGATAGGAACGCAAATTAACGAGTAAACTCAAAGGTAAACTAACAAGGAATGTTTTGTTAGGTGTGTGCTTATTCGACACATAGAACAAATCGCGATTATACATACAGTATGTAACATTGTTATTCGTACACATAGAATTTCCGAGGAAAAAATGTCATATCTACTAGTAAATATAATCATTTTCATTATACCTGGAAATTAATGTTAATGAAGGTTCCACCAACAAATGTCAATAAGAATGTATGTTCAAAGTGTATAAACAGAGCATACGTATATTTTGTGTGAAAAGAGAAAAACATGCTGTTTTATGCAACATTGTTATTCGTACAGGCAAGAGCTTCAATCTTCCTCGCATACAGCGCCACCGCTATTCGGGCGATTTCGTGCAGTTTGCAACTTCCTAACAAGTTTGAACATGCAGGCGCGCTCCCCGTCAAGCAGAATGCTGGCGTAGGTATTGTTGTAGGCCTATCGTCTATCTATCAGCATATTCGAAATGGGCAAGGTGAAGGAACTTCGTTCCGATCTGAAGGATATTATTATAAATTTGGCCCTTAGTTGTTATTCGTTAAGCAAAATTGGACAAACAGTCAATAAATCACACTCCACAGTTCAATACATAGTAAACAAATTTAGAGAGGAAGGTTCAACACAGAATGTGCCAAGAAAACCAAAAGAGAGATGGTTGAATAAACGTGATGAACGCTTTATTTTAAAAAGAGTGCGAGAAAACCCCCGACTAAGTGTTCCTCATTTACTACCGTTAGTAGAAAATGTTGCTGGCAAGATGATGTCCGATCAAACTGTCCGACGTGGCTTGTGGAAGCATGGATATCATGGCAGAATACCACGAAAGAGGCCGTATGTAAATAAGGTGAATCGCAGGAATAGACTTTCATTCGCGAAAGAGCACATCCACAAGGACCAGGAATATTGGGATAGTGTCATATGGTCAAACGAGTCCAAGATTAATATATACGGGTCAGATGGGATAAATAGGGTATGGAGAAAATCAAATAAAGGCAATGATCACATTAACACAATTCCAACAGTTAAACACGGTGGTGGGTCATTAATAATTTGGGGCTGTATGTCGTCCAAAGGTGTTGGTACCATCCAGTTTATTGATGGTATCATGGATGCATATGTCTATTTGGACATATTGAAGAACAATGTAAATCAGAGTACCCAAAGAATGGACATGCCGCCTATCTACAGATTCCAACAAGACAATGACAGTAAGCATAAGCCGCGAGTTCACAAGAATTGGCAAATATGGAATGTGCTCAAAATTCTACAAACACCAGCTCGAAGTCCAGACTTAAATCCCATTGAGCATTTATGGGCAATTTTCAAGAGGCGAGGCCATAAAGCAGGCGTCAAGTCCAAACAAGAGTTGAAAACTGTTGTGCAAGCCGACTAGAATAAAATAAGCTCTGAAACATGTCGGAAACTGGTCAATTCTATGAAGAACAGGTGTAAAGCAGTAATTAAAGCCAAAGAATACGCATCAAAGTATTAGAACTGTCAATCAATTGCTCTGAATATACTTTTTTCTTTTATATTATTAAGTGTATGAATAGAAAAGTTGTAAAAAAAAATGTCATGTTTCTCTTTCAGTTTCATTTAATTTATTATTGTCATTGGTTATACAGAATTTGGGTAAGATTTTATGTTCCTAATGATATTAGTTATTGAATTGTAAAGAAACAATTTCAAAGGAGTGTATTTCCTTTCAGATATTAAAGCATTTTCTTTGAAAATCAGTGCGTACGAATAAGAATGTTGTATACTGTAGTAGACAGCTCCAACTTCTTGTACTCAACAAAATAATCACGAAAGTGTCATCAGACAACATAAAATGCCAACGAAATGATAATATGAAGTTGTAAAGGAATAAATATAGCTATTACTAAGTTAGACTTTGCGTGGATAACATTGTTAATAAACATGACTGAACCATGAACTATATATATTTGTAAAGAAGATCCGTAGCCAACTTAATGCCCATGAGGCGCTGAGCCAGCGTCCTTACCTCGTGTAAATTGCAAACAGGGATCGGTTTTTGGAAGATGATCAAAAGGTAGAGGAAACCGGGTGTGAATGTACTCCAACAGCTGCACATTGCATTAATATCCTCACCGTGGGGACCGTTGCCAGCTCCTAATAGCCGCTTACTCTTGGCCATAATATATCGGGCTTCATCTCCAACTGTCTCTAGGTTCAGCTATGGGAACAGCAAGGATTCTAGCGTACAAATTGTCCATCACCATGTTCGTGCACTTTATTTGATCCAATAAGAGCTTCAAGAATTAAAAGAAAACTCAAAACAAGCTGTTGACAACTTCTGCACCACCATACGTAAAAATTCATCGCTTAAAAACACAGGATGTAAGAGAAAAATTAATATAAATAGTCATGGACAATTTGCACGATAATACTCATAGGTCCCACTGTACAGGGGTGATTTCCCTCACCAACAATCTTGTTCTAAAAACTTCCCACCAAAAATTTCCGAGGGGGGGTTGATATAACAACTAAGATAAGCCATTACTTTTGGCTTCAAACATAGTTTATTATGGATAATATCTCTCACCTCACTCACCCTCTCTGTTCCCCCTTTATTGTTTAGTTCTTGCTTTCTATTAAAATAAATGAATTAGATGTCATATTTGTATTGCATTCTTGTTCAAATTTTATTGTGCATATCTTGTTATTATATTACTCTAGATCTGTTAATGGTCTAGAGCGCGAAAGCGAGCACGGAACAATGACAAAGACAAAAACAGACACACATTATTCTTCCTTCTTTGTGTGCCTTTTCGATATTATTCTTAGTAAAGCATATTTGAAGTCAAAGCTAACTGCCTACCTATGTTGTTACACCAAGAACTCTCTCCCCGGAAATGTTTGGTAGGAGTGATTTTTTTAGGACAAGGTTGTTGGTGGAGGGCAGAATTTTCCATTTTGGGGGATAAGTCCAGATTTAGGAGTGTAAGGGTTAATTTCGAGCCAAGGTGACTGACTATAAAGTGGTAAATGTGTAAAACATATTATCAATCTATTTCAGACTAGAGAGAATGAAGCAGGCCATGGGTCAGCCTAAGAAAAAGCAGGAGATCCTGATCCAGACGTCGACCGGATTCTTCCGGTTCGAAGGGATATCCGAGAAGTTCACCAAGAAGCTGTACGAGTGGGAGCAGCAGAGGGGCATCGGACCAGAGGCCTCCACCTTCGCCCTTCTGGACCCCAAGTACCGCCAGGCAGCCCAGTGCACAGAGGTGGGCAACAGACTCACGGAGAGCGCAAGAGTCAGGTCCAAGTCTGAGAGCAGTGTTGCCGAGTTGGTGGTTTCAGGGGCGCCAAGCCATCCGTCCAGTCTTTCCCTCAACGATGTCGACGCTCTCGACCAACAGTCGCCGGGATTGGAAGGTAGGACTACAGCCCGTTACAGAGAAGTCTGTAGAGCAAGGCCGCGCGTAACTGTGCAGAAACGGAGAATACGTGTGGGAGAAGGAAAACAGTTCACGGGTCAAGCTCTCTCGAGCCACCTCTTGCGCAGAGGACTAAGTTTTCGCTCACTTGCTCCACAGACTCCTTGGATAGAGTATAGACTTAGGAGGAATTTGCTTTAGGGTATGCCAGAGTAATTAAGAAAAAATACGAGCGCTGGAAAGAAGAGTGGAAACACGTGAACAGGGAAAGCAAAACAATGCAACACACCTACGATACGAGCTGTTACGTAGAGGTGGGACCGTCTTATTTATTTATGTATTGAACTCAACAGGTACATACCTAATTACAGAGCCCATATGAAGGATACATAGTGAATACAATTGCATATATTTCTGTAATATAGAGATAGATATTATACACATACATAAAAATACATTTAAAATTATTTTCTATATATATACACACACTTTATCACATGTTGAAGCTTAGGTCATTGTCTTAATAGTGGCTTTACTGAGGTTCCTTAGGTTCATAGAAAAGATATCAATGGTGTTATTCTTGATTATAGTGCGCGTCAAATCTCCTGCATATGGCGATAGCCAATAGCAGCGCACTGCAGCGGTGCCATGTCGAAATCTCACACGGAAAAGAGACAGCGTGGTTGAGCGAAACGCCTTGTCACGGAGAGCACGGAACATTAGATAATATAACATATAATAAACTTAATGGGAGAAAGAACATACCTGATTAGGGACTGCATAATTCTTTCAATATTCTCAAGGTGGAAGTTGTAAGATATTTTGTCCCGTAAAGAGTACGTTATCTTTTTGGCAGTAGAAAATTCGCCACGATCGTAAATTTCAAAGACTGTTCTACGAACTACGTCTTTTTTCAAAGTCATCTAAATTTGTCGTTCTTTTCGGTATGTTAATGTGCTTTCTAGTCTAGGTTATTGAAACATTGGAGCAGGCCCCGATCCACATTGTTTTGCCCCCGAACATATCCGAGAAACGGTAGCTTGATTCACACCACACGCTTGAGTTGTTAGATCCTGGCACTTCTTAAAGTCAATTTTACTTCTTTGTTCGTCACTCGAACACTTTTTTTAAAAAAAATTGTACACCGGAAAAATCACCTGTCGTGCCTGGCTTCGTACAACACTGTATTTTTCTCTCTTCTCTCGCCATCACTACCACTTGGTTTACTCAACGACATGCTGCACACACCCACTAAACACATGAAAAAAAACGAACAATGACGGTATCCTCTTCGTCAACTTCTTCTACCATCACTGGGAACGAACGTGCCCTGTTCCCTTAGCTAATCGGAAAGTTTCAGAATGCAACAGGAACGAAGTGAGAGCAAAAAGGATACAATGCAAATACGTTTATAATAACATTGCTTCTACAGAGGGAACGGTATAAGCTACAATCACGCTTGTTTTTCGTACATACTCGCAAATTCATTATCTTTCCATCTGTTGAACTACTGACACTTGAAATAATCTATTTATATCCGAGCGCCAGGTACACGATTTAGTAGCGAGGTGAAACAGCTTCTGAACTAGGCAACGCCGCACGTCCGTGATTCGCTGGGGCTGTTCAGTCGTTCAAGGCCATATGCAGGAGATTTGACGCGCACTC